>NC_135719.1:120351743-120976815 GCF_964656455.1 Halichoerus grypus
GAGTGTGGGCAACTGGCTTGTTTGGGCTTGGACTGGCCTGATGTCAGCAGCCTCCCCCACAGCAGTCCACTGCAGATGCTCCTGACTCACCCAGGCTCCAGGATCCCCCGCCTGTGAGCTGGGAGCCAGATTCACATGGGGCCTGGGGTTACACGCTGGGCTCCTAAATCAAGGAGCCTTCAGTCTGCTGGGGATGACAAATGTTAATCAGAGACTCATATAAATGACTATATATTTGCAAACTGAGTTTAAATGCATACAGGAAAAGTTCCAGAAGGTCTGGGGCTAAAACAGGGCTGGTCGTGTGTGGGTAGGAGCGTGCATGCACACACACACACCTGACTGCTGGCCTGAGGAAGTCAGTGAATTTTTTTCTTTTTAAGATTTACTTATTTATTTTAGAGAGTGAGAGAGCACAAGCGGGGGGGGGGGGAGGGGCGGAGGGAGAAGGAGAGAATCTCACGTAGACTCCACCCTGAGCACGGAGCCCAACATGGGGCGGGATCTCACAACCCTGAGATCATGACCTGAGCCTGAGATCATGACCTGAGCCAAAACCAAGAGTCGGACACTTAACTGACACACCAACCAGGCGCCCCAGTCAGTGAATTTTTAAAGCTGAGGAATTTTAATTAGATGAAAAGATTGCAAATGTGAAGGGGGACCATATAATTTATCATCCAAACCAGGGTACTTCAAAATAAAAGGAGGTGCTATTAATAATTACATCAGGGCATCCATCGATCGATGAATGGATAAAGAAGGTGTGGTATACATATACAATGGAATATTACTCGGCCATCAAAAAAATGAAATCTTACCATTTGCAATGACATGGATGGAACTAGAGGGTATTATGCTAAGTGAAATAAGTCAATCAGAGAAAGACAATTATATGATCTCACTTATATGTGGAATTTAAGAAACAAAACAGAGGATCATAGGGGAAGGGAGGGAAAAATAAAATAAGATGAAATCAGAGAGGGAGACAAACCATAAGAGACCCTTAATCACAGGAAACAAGCTGGAGTGGGATGGGGTAACTGGGTGATGGACATTAAGGAGGGCATGTGATGTCATGGGCACTGGGTATTATATGCACCTGATGATTTACTGACCTCTACCTCTGCAACTAATAAGACACTATATGTTAATTAATTAAATTTCAATTTAAAAAAATAATTACATCAGGGCAACAGGTGCAAACCAAGCCATATGGTCACCCCATGCATGTGTGTGGGGTCGGGTGTGCCGCCCCAGCAGAGGGAACGAAGTATCACAGTGCTCAGGCACAAGGAATGAAGCCTTGCTCAAACCACTGGAATGTGGTGCAGGAGAAAGGCGGGGCGCAGAGGCTGAGGTCAGCAGCCCACCGGTCTTGAGGCTCGTTCGGGAGGTTAGGATGGTTTCTCCTGAGAACAATGGAAGCCCCCAAAGAGGTCTGTCTGACTTCGGCTGCGGGTCGAGGGTGAGGATGAGGTGGGAGCAGGAATCAGGTGTTGGCTGACCCATAATTACACCTGCATCTTGGAAAGAGACTCCTAATTTTGGTGTGAAGAACAGATCAGAGGTGGACAAGAATGTCAGCAGAGAACAGTAAGGGACCACACAAAGGTCCAGGCAAGAGAGAAAAGTGGCTTAGACCAGGGTGGCGGTGGTGGAGACAGAGAAGCGGGTAGACGCAAGTACACCTGGGGGTCAGGGAGGGATCAGAGATCACCCTCAGATTTTGTACCTGGGCCATGAGATGAAGGAATGAATGGATGAAGGTGCCATCCACCGAAATCACACTCCCCTGCCCACCCAGACACCTCCAGCAGCTCACCATGGCTACAAAGGACGGTCTACAGCCCTCAGCCTGACAATCGAAAGTGAAAGTCAGAGGAAAAGGATCTGAGAGACCACGATTCCCTCCCAAGCTCACTGTCAAGTGCTCTATCAGCATCGGCATCATTAATCCTCCCAACCTCCCTATGAGGTAGGTACTATCATCAATCCCATTTTACAGATGAGAAAGCACACACAGAGCACACAAAGTCACTCAAGGTCACATCAAACAGCACATGGAAGAGCCAGAATTCAGGCTGCAGAGCCCATGCTTCTAACCACAGGCTCGGTCAGCCTGGACCTCCTCTTTCCCGACCCCTCCGAGCACCCAGCAGCAGGTGACGTACACAAGCCCAGCGTGAGGCTCCTCCCCTCTCACGGCCCACTGGCCCCCAGCCCCCCAGCCCAGGCAGATCACCCTTCAGGAGTGGAGCCTGCACAGGCACACACACAGGCCTCCCCAGGGAAGGCGATCCTACTGCGCAGAAGGGGTGGACAAGCGGGGCCTTAGAACAGCCTAACGGAGTAAATCCAGTGCTTCCCTCCCACCCTCCCCAAGCCTTTCCACCAAAACCCAGAGACAATCAGGTTGAAATCATTAAAAGCCTCATTAAGAGCCCCTTAACTGAAGAGGGGGGTACATAAAGAACCTAAAAGGATTTTCCTTTCATGGACCAAGCCAACCTTGGGAATAAGGAAGCAGTGAGGCAGTGGACCCCTGCCCCTGGAGGGGCCTGACAATACCCATTCCTCACTTCCTGCACACTCTGCCCTCCACCAGCTGAGCAGGGGGGTTCACCCTGTCTGTGCTTCTAGAAGGCTTCCCAGACCTAACCTAATAGGGGGGAAGGGCAGGAGAAGTGGACACTGGCTACCCACAGGACTTGCAGGATTCCACCAACGGCCCTGAGACGGTGTCCGAGCCCTGTCCACCTGGCCCCCCCGCCTCCCTACCCTCCTTCCCTCTGTGGATCCGCAGTGGCCCCGGAACAAAGCCCACGGCTCACCACGCTCAGCGGGGCCCCGGCCTCCAGAAGGCACACCTGGGGGAGCTCCCGCCCCGCCGCCCTGCCGCCCGCTCACTATGGCTGGTCTCCGCGGGCCTCCCTCAAGGGGCGGCAACAGGACGCCACTGTTCCCCCTCTGCCACCACCGCAGCCGTGATACTCACCTCCTTCCTGTCACCCCACCTCTCTCCATCCCCCACCTTCTCCATGCTTCAGTAGAACGTTGGCAGGCACAATGGACACCCGGGACTGGGAGGTCCGAGTTCTAATTCCAATTCCACCACGAGGGAGCACAGGGTCTGAGTCTGCCCTGGAAGCCTCGCCATCTCCTCACCTAGAAAGTCTTCCACGTTATGGGGGGCCGTACACGCCTCAGAGCTGTCTCAGTGGGCTCTTGTGACATCAAATGATACAGCCACTGGGACAGGAATCCGAAAGCAGCAAATATGAGAGTTTCCAAAATTGGCCTCATTACAAAACATGCTGAAAATGCAGATCCCACCCCAACAACCGCCATTCTGGTTCAGGAGTTCTGGGGTGGGACCCATGAATCAGAATTTTAACAAGTAGCAAGTACTCCACGTGAATCCTATAATCGAGCAAGCTGGGGCACTAGGCTCGAGAAGCACAGAGGAAGTCTTTACCACCTCCCCTGGGCAGAGAGGGGCAAGAAGGGTTTGCTAAAATCGCTCCCTGGCTCTGTGCACACATAGGAAATAACAAGCCCTGCCCACACTTAGGGAGCCCACCAGGGGTGGCTGACATCCGTCCTCTCAGTTAGTCCTGGCAGTGACCCTGCAGGACACAGGACGAAGATGGCAGAGCCTCCCTTCACCCCAGAACTGCTGACGCAAAGCTGGGCTCTTTTCAACACACTGCAGCCTTGCAAGACGGACTCTCCTGCTCGGAGGAGGGGGTGGGACAGAAAGGAGAAGACAGCAGTAAGCAGGACTACCCTTCTGTTCCCTCGCCCGAGCCTAGACGTGACCCATGCACGGGTGGTCCCAATCATCCTATCCTGCAGGAGAAAGGGGCACTCCACTGCCTGGAGGGGGAGGCTGCTATTTCCTGTCCCCAAATAAGAGGGGGCAGGGGTCCTGGAGCCTGCAATCTAGGAAGGTGGGGGGGACCCACCTAAGAAACAGTCATTCGGAGACCCAGCTTAGAGAGAGTGCTGAGCCAGAATGCCTGGCGCAGAAGTGAGGAGTTCTAAGAGGGTCTGGCAGGAGAGGGTGCCGGGATCCAAAAACACGTTGCATTGGAATGAAGCCCAAGGTACCTTGGCCCCCTCCCTCCCCCAAACACGTAATCCCTGCTAAGGGAGCTGCAGCCGGCCCCATGACAGAGTGCACCGGGAGGAAGTTGCAGCCACCCAGCCAGAGAGCATCACAGCGCCCCTTCCTCCTCTCATCCAGACTCTCCCGGGGGGCTCGGCCTGGGACCAGACAACAAAGCAGCAGAGGGAAAGCACAGGGCAGCCCCCAGACCTCGCCTTCCTGCACCAAGTCCTCACCCAAGCCTGCTGGCTGGTGGCTCCCCTCCCCCTTAGAGGGCACAGCAATGCCCACAGCTGACGTTCAGTGACACTTGCTTACCAAGCAAGCACTCTGTACCGGTTATCACGTGGACTTTTCACCACAACCTTACAAGTTAAGATTTTGAACCCCATTTCAGAGATGGAAAAACTGAGGCTCCAGAGGGTTAAGCACCACAGCTGGCAAAGAACAAGCCCTCAATCGAAACCCAGGAGTTCCCTAACACCCAATTCCACAGTTCCTCCCCTGCTTTCTGTGTCCCTCACTGAGCCTCCGCTGAGTACACGGTAGCAGATCAGCTACTACCAGAACTACCACTCTCAGGGAGCCAACATGGAGCTGACGGATCACTGTACACCCGAGAGGGAATGACGCACAGATCCCTGCAGGGAGCCAGGGTCCTGGCTCGTGGTGGAGGTCTGCACCAGCAAGCAGGCAGAAACCAGTTTGCTCCGTGTGGGGCTCTGGGGTGCAGCCATACTTGAGGGCCTGACTTGAGCCAGCGGTCAACTGCAGGTGCAGCAGACATGGTGAGAGGAGGAATGGGGAGAGGAGATCCTGCTCTGTTATCAAGAAACAGAACTGCTCTCCAGCGGAAGCTAGGAAATTTTACATCAGTCTCTGTAACTCACTGGCCAAAAATCTATCTCACAATTACCCTCCAGGAGAGCCTCTGGCACAGAATCAGCACGGGACAGGAAGAACAGGAGGGGGCAGGGGGGTGGCCATGGGGAGAGTGGGCCCTCTGGTTCTGGGGTCTCCACTCCTCCCCAGAGTGCCCAGGAGGCTGCAGTCCCCTTCCCAGGATCTGTAGCAGGAGGAAGACTGGGACCTGGCCCAAAAAGGCCCTTCTTCACCATAAGATGCCAGAGCTTCTCATTAGTTCAGTGGCCCCAGACTTCATGGTACCCCCATGGTGACCCCCCGGCTGGCCAGCCGACTCACCTCTGCAGGCAGCTACTGGGGCAAGCCCAACGGACCAGGGACCTGGCCCTGGGGGAGGAGGAAAAAGGGCTGGTGTCCAGAGCCCTCTGCTGACCTATCAACCCTGCCTTGCAGGCTCAAAGTGCCTGAAAAGCATAAACAGTCAATACAAAAAACGTAGCAATTGCACATCTGGGTAGATACAGAAAAGAATCGAAAGCAAGGACTCAAACAAATATTCATACACCCATGTTGACAGCAGCATTATGCACCACGGCCAAAAGGTAGAAGCAATCCAAAAGTCTACCAAAAAAAAAAAAAACAAAACAAAAGTCCACCAAAAGATGAATGGGTAAACAGAATGTGCCAGATGCATGCCATGGAATATTGGTCAGCCATAAAAAGGAAGGCAGTCCTGACACAGGCCACCACAAAGATGAACCCAGAGGACATGATACAAAAGGACAAATACTGGATGATTCCCCTTTAACGCAGTACCCAAAGCAGTCAAATTCACAGAGAAGACAGAGGGTGGCTGTCCCGGGCCGGGGGAGGGGGACATGGGAAGCTCGTGTTTAACGGGGACAGAGTTTCAGTTTTGCCAGATGACAAGAGTTCTGGAGATGGATGGAGTCGATGTTTGCACAACACTGTGAATGCACTTAATGTCATTGAACTGGACACTTAAAAATGGTAAAAATGGGGGGCGCCTAGGTGGGTCAACTGGTTAAGCCTCTGCCTTCGGCTCAGGTCATGATCTCAGGGTCCTAGGATGGAGCCCCGCGTCGGGCTCCCCACTCAGCGGGGAGTCTGCTTCTCCCTCTACCCCTCCCCCCCACTTGTGCGTGCGCTCTCTCTCTCTCTCTCTCAAATAAATGAAGTTTTTTAAAAATGGTAAAAATGGTAAATCTTAAGTTACATATATTTTACCACAAACTCTCTCTATATATATATATAAATATAGAGAGATGCAGATTAAACATAAAACCTTATGTGTGGCATAGGAAAAATAACCATTTTACCTGCAGGGAATTTTTTTTTAACCATGAGCAAGTTATACTCTCATAATACAATAAAAAGAGACACTGACGACTTATCAACACAAAACATTGCAAATCGTGAGCCATGCTGGTGTTTAAGAGCTGCCCACTCCACACAACGGGGCAAGGCCATCCCCTGACTCTCTCCTTGCCACCAGCGCCAGCCTGCCCGGCACCGAGGATGAGAAACCAACCCCCCCCCAAAAGCAGTAAAGGCAGACTTGGGGTGGGGGCCAGCGATCATGCACAGGGCTGCCCCGACCCTCACCCTTCATGAAAACAGCAGCAGGGAAGTACCCCCAGGGCCAGAGGTGAAGGGTAACTGGGGTGCCCCTCCCTGGGCTCTGACTCCAAGGTGACTCCGGCTTTGGGAGGAAATGAGCCAGTCTGCCCCATTTCCCCTTCTAGGAAGGCACGAGGGAATGACTTAGCCTAGTCCCTGCCTGGGAGGGCTCTGGGGAAACCACCTCCCGTCCGCCACCTCCACCTCAGGGGGACAGGAAGCTGCACGGAAGAGGGAGACGGAGAAAACGTTCCCCCGATGGAGGAAGACTCAGGGTGGAGGAGGCACAGAGGACAAGATGGGCCTTTCCTCTTTCTACCCTCGGCTCCCACCGTGAGCACACCAGGAGGGCTGCAGACTCGGGCTCGGGTGCCGATGCTCCCACCGACGAGCTGCGTGGCCCTGCCTCAAGTCCTCATCTGTCACTTGAAAGGGATGGAACACTTGCTATCAGCGGCTCCTTTCAGCTCTGAAACCGTGGGCTTCCGAACCAGCTGGGTGATATTCCAGCACTGGGAAAGGGCTGGGGAAGACAAGACATGGCCTTGGAACAAGGAGAGCCTCGAGACAGGGACACATGCCTGGTATCCAGCCCCCACCGGAAGCAACGCTTCTAACGGGACCAGCACCCCCACCCTCAGACCACACGACTCATTCACTGCATGTTTTCTAAGCTCTCGCCCTGTGCCAGGGGCCGTGCCAGAGCTGGGAAACCGGTGGGCAGCCCAGCCTCAAGGCACTCACAGCCTCCCAGACGTCTCACCCCACCCCCTGTCCCCAAGCCAGCCCTCAGAGAGAGCAGAGCCTGCAAGAGCAGAAGGGGAAGCCATACAGGGCCCTGAAAAGAGCGCCAAACTAAAATGAGAGCCAGGAAAGTGTGGTTTGAATCCCGTGTCTGCCACTGATTCGCTGCATGACCTTGGACTAGCTTCTTCAGCCCTTTGGGGCCTCAGTTTCCTGATCTGTCAAGAGGGGCCTGGGGCTGGTCTCTGCGGGACCCTCCAGCTCTGACAGCCTGGAACATCTCTGAGATCCCGGGATCCCAGCAGCACTGCTGACCCCTCACCATCCGGGACCCTCGGACCCCAGACAGGCCGAGCTGACAGCCGGCCAACTCTGGGGAGTTCTGCGGCACCAGGGACAGACCTCAGCCCCGCAATCCCAGCTGCTAGAGGCCGTCTGAAGGCGAACATCTGCCGTAACTTCAGGGATAAAATGGATGTCGGGGAGTTCTCAAAGTTGGTACTGTTTAGCTCAGGGTGGGGGTCACAGGACCAGAAGGAAGCTTTGTGCATTCTCGGCGCCCCAACGCCTGGTAGGGGAAAGTGGCGCCCCTCCCGCACCATCTCTGCCGGATTTGAACCATAAACACAGCCCTTTTCTGAAGGGAAGGGCTTAACACAAACCAGATGTGGTAGGGACTTTCCCCCACCCCCTCCTGGCCCTAAAATTAAACATTCGGTGTCTCCTCTGCCAAATTCACTTGAAGGCCGAGCCTTAAAGAGCCAGCACCTCCGGTTCTCACCCTCACACATTCTCAATCACATCCCTGCTTAAACAAAATGTCAAAGTCCCCAAATGGCAAATGTGGATGGGGTGGCCCCCCAGGAGTGCCTGGCACCCATGCGAGCCAGGGACAGATTTAAAAGGAAAGGTCACTGGAGAAGAAATGCTGATCCTCTACCATCAGCCCAGAAGGGACCAAAGGGCAGCCTTCCAGAGGTGGTTCCTGCGCCTGGGGATTTGCCCCTGGGAGGCATGGAGAGGGCTTGCAAAGGCAGGGCAGTCAGCTCCTGGGGAGCACCAGCCCTGTCCCTAGAGGACTGTGGAGATTCCTAGAAGAGTCCATTTCCAAGACTAGAGTTGACAGTCTCTAAGGATGAATAACAGCATCTTATTTATCTCTGATCTCATGCAAGGCTGTGAGGATCCAGACAGAGCCCACCTCAAGAGAGCTGGAGTCTGCTGGGCTGCCAGACTGGTTGCTCCCCTGTCCGGAAAGCTCTCCTGGTCCAACAGATCCTTCCAACCCCAGCTGAAGGCCCAGACCATCCACCTATCCTCCCCCACCTCCCCTTGCCCCCTATCCGTGCTGGTGCCATGCCTCAGGACCTAGCACTAATAAGCTGGCCCAGCGGAAGCACATCCTAGCTCCCTAGCAAGGCGACACATCCCCTGCCCTTAAGCTCGGGGGACCACATTGTATACCTTCTGTGCACTCCACAGCACCTAACAGTACACAGCACACACTGAGCGTGTTCAGGACAGACCGTAAAGTCTCATGGAGCCGCCATTAATCAAGCAAAGGACAGGTGACAGCAAAAAAATATTTGGAGAGGGATGGTGCTTCAGACAGAAATTACCTGACTTGCTATAAAATTGAAATATTATTTTTTCTTAAAAAAGTATTTCATCCTGGGGCACCTGTGTGGCTCAGTCAGTTAAGCGACTGCCTTCGACTCAGGTCATGATCCCAGGGTCCTGGGATCGAGCCCAATGTTGGACTCCTCGCTCAACGGGGAGCCTGCTTCTCCCCTCCCTCTGCCTGCCACTCCCCCTGCTTGCGCTCTCTCTCTCTCAAATAAATAAAATCTTAAAAAAAAAAAAGTATTTCATCCTACAACCTCAACACAGACATTTTCATTTTTGTTTATTATCTTTCTGTTTACACTAGTTTTGACGGTTGCAACTGATTATAATGCACATACCATATAGTGTTCTTTAATAATCAACAGACCACGGAATATTTCATTCCTGTATGATATTTATAAATGTCATTTTAAAAGCTGAAAAAATGTTCCAGCACTATCAGGTAACAGGAGGGTTTGTGAGATTCCTCCCCTAATGTTACTTAGACATGGAAGCTTCTTTTCCAGATAGCACAGAGAACATTCTTTGGTGTTTCTGTTTCAACCAGACAGTTTTCTTCAGAAAAAATCCTGGAGGCTGGGGGAGTAGAATGACCAGGCCAAAGGGTATGAACATTGGCACAGCTTTCGCTACATAAATGAGCCACCATGCTGACCCACAGGCCACACCAATCCCGAGCGCCTTCAGAACACAGGGCATCCACTTGTTCAACTAGAACCTTGCCTGGATTGGATCTTCTTCTTGGTAGAACTCTTTCTCAGTGAAGGTGTATTGCCTGGAAGATTTCATCATCTCTGGGCCTCCAGAATAAGTGCTCCACAGATCCTTTGAATTGTATCTTCGCTCCAAGGCCCAACTTCTCCATGCCAATCCTGATAACCCTAGTCCATTCTGATGTCACTGGCAAGTTGTGGCTCGCCTGAGGCCTGCTCTACCAAACTCGATCTCCCCCACGCCTGAGATCCCTGATCCCCTTCCACACAGCGGCCCCACAGTACCACATCTCCCCTGAGAAACTCCTGATAGACAGGCAGCTAAGGGCTCCTCAACCTAAAGCCCCCCAAAATGATGCCCAGGGATACTGAATTGCCCTGGTCAACTGAGTCTCACAGGCCTTCTAGTCTCCCCATTGCCTGGGCCCATCTTCAGGGGCCAGTCTGAGTCTGGGCCAATAAAACACACTGCTGCTGGCAGCCCCCCACCCCACCCCTGGCTGAAAAGACCCAGGAGCATGACAATGAGGAGGCATTCACAGTCCAGAGCCGACCCAAACCCCTGCGGTCACGCTGTCTGCATGAAAGCTAGAACCTAGACAACAGCCCCCACAGGCAGCATCTGGCTCAATGGACACCAGAGGGTCAGAGGTCACTAAGGTGGGACAGGGCGGGGCAGGATGCAGACCATTGAAAAGCCCTCTCTCCATAGGAAACCAAACAACAGAGCTGGACAGTCACTGAAGGACACGGATGTTTGTGCTCGGTGAGCAGGGAGGGCCACCTGTCTGGTAGAGAGGGCCCCTCAGAAAGCCCAGTATGAGAAAAGCATGAGCAGCGCAGTATTGCTTTTTTTTTTTTTTTTTTAAGGTTTTATTTATTTACTTGATACAGAGAGAGAGAGCACAAGCAGGGGGAACAGGAGAGGGAAAAGCCAACTCCCCGCTCAGCAGGGAGCCTGATGCAGGGCTCGATCCCAGGACCCCAGGATCACAGCCCGAGCCAAAGGCAGACGCCCAACTGACTGAGGCACCCAGGCGCCCCCTGCAGTATTGCTTTAAAGCAGCCTTGCAGGGGCACCTGGCTGGCTCAGTCAAGAGGGCATGCCGACTCTTAATCTCAGGGTCGTAAGATCAAGCCCCCCATCGGGTGTGGAGCCTACTTAAAAAAAAAAAAAAAAAGAATTAAATTAAAAATAAAATAAAACAGCCTTGCAGATAGCCAACTGGCCCAAAACAACGTACAGTCAGGAAAGCAAGAACAGATTTTTTCCTTCCTTTCCTTACTTTCCCTCTAAGTAATGTGGGTTTAGGGTCCAGAAGAGACACTTGGTTCACATTTTGGGGATACTCCTACCATTCAGACTGAAGCAACAAGATTCTCCAGGAAAGAAGGCACAGAGGTCTCTAGTGTTATCCAAAAATGATATAGGGAGCTTGCTAGAAATGCAGATTCCTGGGCTCTGCACCCAGAGCATTTGGTATGGCAGGTCTGGGCAAGGCTCAGGAGGCTACAATTCGTACATGAACCCGAGGTGGGCCGTGGACCACCCTTTAGTAAATATGGCATCAGAGTGAAGAAACTCTCTGCATCAGTGGCAGAGAGCCGACATGCCCACTGGAACCAAAAGACCTATAGGAGTTGTGGTCACCTGGAGTGGGTGCTCAATAAAGTGTAGGCAGGAGGCCCTTCACTGTCCCCTGCCTCCACTCCTCAGAGCAAAGGAACCTCTCCTTCACAGAGCAAAGCACAAGTCTGCTGGCTCCTCAGGAGTCCCTCTCTCCTTCCCAATGACCATGAGTCTTAATTAGACCAGCCTTTATAGTTCCTTGTGGTTTTCTGGGTGGGGAGAGGCAAAGAGGGTAGAGTGTCTAGCAAGCCAGACAGAACAAATCAATCCCAGCCCGTGCACATGGCTGCAAGCTGGAGCACCATGAGGCCCTGACAGGGAGCTCTTTACCCGAACAACCCGAACAGCAGCTGAGACATTCCAGTGGCTTCCCCCTTCGGTGCCCCCAAGGAAATGTCCCAGCACGAAGAACCCCCCCCTGGCAAATCCCATGGCTCCAAAGTTCTGGTCCTCCACAGCCCCTGGACATTGGAAGGCTGTGCAATGTGTCGGATGGGCTGGCCACAGGACACTCAGCATTAGGGACACTCAGCATTAACATCCTCTAGGTGCACCTCCGAGACAGCCTGAAAGTTCCACATGTGGGTACAGGGGCTTGGGTAACTCGAAGACGCCATCATGGAAGCACCACCTCTTCCTCCCCCGAGAAACACCCACGGACCTCCAGGTACGGTGCCCGACCAAAGCGCACCCAACTCCACGTATCGAGTTCTCAGTGAAGAGGAAAAACTGGGAGGGCCAGAGCTGCAGGAGAAAGGAACCTTCTGTGCATCGCCTCTTTTGTCTTGAAAATGATGCAAACATCCAGGGCTGTCACTGGTGCGTGCACAGCACCAAGTGCTCCCGATGCATCCCCCATGTGGGCATTTGAAGCATCCTAAGAAATCCTCAGTTGGCTCTTAGAGCTCCCAAGGACACAGGACTCATTCCCTATTTCAGGTCAAGTCATTTCATGAACAGTCCAGCTTCCTCTTCCCATCCGAGCGTCTGGGAAATTCTGTCAGATACGTGACTGCTCAGGTGACAGTGGAGCTGCCCGGGGACAGAAGCGGCACTGCGGGTTGGGGGTGCGGCCACCCTCAGCCCAGAACCAGCACCCCAGCCAAGAGTTCAGCAGGGGCCCGGCCTGTGCGGGAAGCAGGCTCTCCCGCCCTGAGGCTTCCTCCTGCGGATGGATGGGGGGGGCGCGGGGGGGGGGACAGGAGAGCGGCGCCTGGGCCGGGGAAGGCTGGGTTCGGGGAAGTGAACGGGGAGAAGTGAGAGCCCGGTGCAGAGCCAGCAGCTTTAGGTTCTCCCCTAGGACTTCTCCCACTTCCCTTCAAGGTTACCAAACGCCCTGGTCCTTCTGACAAGCCTCACAGAGAGACAGGAACTTGGAGAATGTGGTCAGCAGCCAGGTATGGGCGAAATCTTTCCCACCTCGGATTCCACTTCTCCCTGGATGCTCATGCTCCTTGTGCCCCCGTCCCCGAGGCCCAGCCCCGGCATGAAGAATCTGCTAAGTTGTCACTGCGGGATCATATTTCACATCTTCCTCCCAAATATTTAAGTCCTGACAGTTTTCTGAATCACCTTCTACACATCTAACACTAGATGAAAATGTGAACAAGGCCTTCAGATTAGAAATGTAAGCCCACAGCCAGGCAGGCCAGTGGCGAAGATATCTGGGGTCAGAGGAAAATCGGGGGCCCCCCTGCCGGGTAGGGGGCAGCTAAGACAGCCATTAAGAGGGGACTGCCCCCGCTCTGACCCCAGCCTGACAAGGGGCAGTGGGTTCGCTCCAGCAGCGCCCAAAACCAACACCTCCATACTCTCAGCATGGTAGAATTCCAGGTCATCTTTCTTCTCTTCCTGATACCTAGCTGTATTTTCCACAATAAGGATTACTTTCCTTTTTAATTAGTTTAAAAAAAAAATAGGTTGGTATTGCTGGTGGCATATTAAGTCAGTCCATCTTATAAAGGCAACTGATGAATATGTAAAATGGTCATCTCCCTTGGCCAATTAACTCAGATCCCAGATATTAACCTAAAATGCAGGAAAGTATCCACATGAAAGTAATATTTACAGAGGCATTAGCTAGGATAGCCCAAAACTGAAAAGCATGGAAATGTCCACCACTGGGAAAAGGAAGAGGAGAATATTTGTCGCCTCAGTGAGGAGTGAAGCAGCCAGTAGAGGTGTCCCACCAGGCCCAGCCCCGACTGGCAAGCCACTTTCTTGCCACTTTCTCCCCGCAGGGCCTCATCCCTGCTCCACGGCAAGGGATGCTCTGGGCCAGAAACGCCTGGCTGAGACATGGAGCAAATCCAAAAGTGCTTCTGGAGGACATCCTTGGCCTCCACCACCTTCCTTCTGAAAAGGTGGACGGGCCAAACTCTTTTTTTCCTAACAAAAGAGCAGCTTTGGTCCTCACATGCCTCGTACCTAAAGCAACCAGTTCTCTTCTCTGTAAAGGTCTTGGAAAACCTCTAATAAACACAGGGCCCAGGAGTCCACACAGACGGCTCTCCAGCCCCAGACAAACAACTCCAAGTGAGGGTCTCCCGTGACAAGCATCTGCAAGGAGTGAGACCTCGCCAAGGCTGAACCTCTAGAAGCAGAGGATGAGATTTCATTATTCAGTTTCTCACAGAAATGCCTTCATCTAACTGTGACTTAACATCATGTCTCCTGGGGGTTGATTTAAGAACCAATATGCAGGGGTGCCTGGCTGGCTCAGGTGGAGCAGGTGACTCTTGATCTCAGAGTTGTAAGTTCAAGCCCTCAGTACTTACAAAAAGTGTCGCTCCCATGAACTGATATACTTCCTTTTATTAGAAACAAACATATGATAATTCCAATTTCCCCTTTTGCTTTGGCTACCAGGAAGCTCCGAACTAGGGTCAAGGCAAACTTACAAAAACTAACCTCTTATAACACTGTTTTCTCAACTATCTCCTCCTCACCCTGACAAAGCTCAGATCTTGCAACTTTAAAACTTTGTTATACATGAGCCTTTTAATGTGCTCTCCTCAAATGCTTTTTGGAGAAAGGCGAAAAAAAGTACAAATAAAAAAATATTCATGAAACAAACTCTATACTTGGCTCTCACTTTCTCCAGGGAAGGAACACAAAGGCTGTGTTCCTATATGGGGGGGAAAAAAAAACTTTGATAAAATGCCATGTGGAGAAATAAAAAAGCAGAACTAAACTGTATATACATTATGATTACCACTATCAAAATAACGCATATATGAGGATGAAAACAAAAATAGGTTTCTGGAACTATAAATTGTGTGTTTAGGTAAAAGGGTTAAAATGGTCATGTCCCCCCCGACCCCCCGAAGTTGTTTATCTTCTCGAATGGAAACAGAAGCCCATGTGGATGAAGGAAGCAGGCAAGCAGAGGCCAGAGCTCCCTGGCCTTCCCCTGTCACCCCCCAGGCTGCCACACTGGGGGAGGGGATGGGCTACAAGCCCCCATCTGGCTCCTTAGGGACTGGAACCCAGTGGGTGTGGTCTGGATGTCTTAGGGTCCTGAGGAAGACGCCTGGTGCCCTGAAAGCTGTTGGAGATTCTCGCCGTCGCTATCCGCCAGCAGCCATGTGCCGAGCACACCCCCATAAGAACGACAGACTAGACACCTGGACACACGGCTGTGGAGAGAGGCGGGAGCCATCGGCCATGACCCCTGACCTCCAAATGCCTAGGACTTGACTGGCGAGCTAGCGACCCCTCAGCCTTCCCACGTCAGATCAAACGGCACTCCCCCCAGGAAGCTTTCCTCACCCACCCCCAGAAACTACCCTCACCCCTGACGGACATTTGCAAATGGCCTGCGTGCCTCCTTCCACACCCCCGCCTCCGTGTCTGTCCAGCCCAGGGGACCGACTGCGAGCCCAAGGCCAGCACGGTTGCGGTTGGCGCCCGGGCCACAGGAACCAAGTGGCCCGCGGACGGGATGGTTCAGCCCCTGCTGAGGGCCAAGGTTAGGGCGAGTGGACTAGAGGCTTCCTCCGGCCTCCACTGCAGTCAGGGTCCCCGGGGCTGCCAGAATGGCTGGCGGCTGTCCCTACTGTGTCCATCTCTTCTCCAGTCGGGCAGAGAAGCCCCGGTGGTCTGAGGCACAGCCTCGCCCTGCAGAGCAA
The DNA here is from genome assembly GCF_964656455.1 of Halichoerus grypus. NCBI lineage: Eukaryota > Metazoa > Chordata > Mammalia > Carnivora > Phocidae > Halichoerus > Halichoerus grypus. Next base: position 120,367,203 of record NC_135719.1, read on the forward strand.
ACAGGAGGCTGAATCACCACCTCGCAGGTGGAGTGAGCTCATTCCCTTCCAGGGCATCCTCAGAACTAGAAACCCACAGCAGAGGTGGTTCCCATGGCAACGGGCCAGCACCTCCCCCACAGCCGCTTCCCTGGAGTACCCTCCGACCGAGACAGGGGTCACCTACCCCGCCCTCCCCAGCCTCAAGCCTGAGAACAGAGTGAGCAGGGACCTTGGGCACCAGGCAAGGCAGAGCCCTCCTCCCTCCAGCACCCCCACGGGCTTCAACAAGTCTACCCAAACACCCTCAAGACCAGGAAACTCATGACCCCACAGTTCATTCCTTCCCTGGAAAGTTTGACGACTAGAAATTCTGAGCGAGACTCCATCTCTCACCAGTACTCGTTCTCTCCCTTGGGCCTTGCAACTTGGCCTGGAGCCTTCTCTACACAGCCAGGTTCCTTCCACTGCTCCTGACATGGCTCCCACCCTCCCCACTGGACCATATGGGTCTCCAGCCCTCTCAGCACGCAGGGTCCAGAGAGCCGAGCGCCAAGCAGGTCTCAGGTCAAGCCCAGAGCCCACTGCTGCCCGGAAGATGGCCGTGCTCATCCCTCTGCTGACTCACCCGGTAGGCTGCCACCCACCCCCAGGCCTCTCTCTCTCCAGCAGCTCCCAGCCCACTCCTCCTCGCTCATCCCCTGCCCCGCCCTTCCCAGAGCCTGATACTCATCGCTCATGCCTTTGGTCACACTCTTTGCCTGGCCCACCTCCCCGCCCTTCGCCACCACCACCCTTGGCCTGACTCACCCAGACATACCAGAGATTCGATTTTTAGCTCACTTTATCACCTCCTCCAGGAACTCTTAACCTGTCTCCTCCAAGGTGGGTTGAGGCCTCCCTTGGGCTCCCTTCACTATACTGCATGTGACGTCTTTTACTGTGACAAGGTTTATAGGCCTGTCACCCACAGGCCTCTCAAGCACCTGACCCTGACCTGCTCTCAACCACCTGGCCCTGACCTGGAAAGAGCAAGTACTTAATATCTGTTAAATCTGGGTGGTAAGCTCATCGGTCTTTGCTGTACTCTGCTCCATACTTTTTCTTAGATTTAAAATGTCATTTAAAAAAAAATGAAATGACCCACAGTAAATGTGAACTGAGTGCATAGACTACCGTTGGCTGCGTGCCTTTGGCCCCGGAGTATGTCTGGCCACCTCAAACATCTGGCTGAACTCATCCTTCAGAGCCTTCCCTCCCACCCTGGGGCTGGGGCCATGCCATGTGGCCAGGTACCAAGTAGTTCAAGCCTTCTGGAGCACTGCACGTCCGTGCCTGGAACGGAGATGACACGAGGCTGAGTTCACGTTAGGGCTATAAGGTCCTCTCGTCTCCGCTTGTCCTTTGTACACGTGAGAAGAGCAGTTCACGCGAGCACGTTCATCTCATGTAAATTAGCCCAGATGGCTAAATATGACAGGGCAGTTTCGCTAAGTGTTGAAGCTGGGTAATGGGTACAAGGGGATTCATTATACTCTTCTCTACTCCTGTATTTGTATTTCCCATAATAAGTTTTGTTGTTTTTTTTTTTTAACTTATTCATGCAACTAACATTCCCTAAGTGCCTACCACACGCCAGGCATGGTGGAAAAAGAGAGAAATAAGAAACAACCCCCTCCCCCCACGATGAGTTGAAAACTTGATTAAATTCTAAATTCTTTGCTATCTTATCCCTCCTGGAAAATTCAACATCTGATGGCACATGTGACGTGAAGACAATGCTGATCTCCCCAAAGGGCAGAAGAGCTAGTGAGGGGCTTTTGGGCGCTGTGTCTCCTGGGCTTGTCTCCCCAGCCCTGCCTCCTCCACCTACCCTTGCGGTCGCCCCCTGTACGGGGGCAGCCCCCCTTTTAGTAAGTGGCTGCAGGACACCAAGGGTGGGCCACCAAGGGTGGGCCTTGGGGCTGCTGCAGATCTCACACGCCCACAGGCAGCCAGGCCAGGATACCTGCAAAAGACAGCTTTCCCTCAAAGGGCAGGATTCAAACACCCTTCATTCTATCATTACAACTTTTCCTAAAGCCCTCTCAGTATCAGGTGCTAGGCCAGCTTTGGAGATTGAAATAAAGGCCACACGGAGGTCCCTGACTTCAAGGGAATCATGGTCCTATGGACAGGAAATCCTTGAATTCAAATCCTAGCTCTGCCACTTACTGGCTGCAGGACTTTGGGTGAATGACTAAACCTCTCTGGGCCTCGGTTTTCCTACGTGTAAAATGGGGATCCTAGTGCCCACGTCCCAGGGTTGTCGTGCGGATTTTATGGACCAGCGCGTGGAAAGTCCTTGCCCCAGCCCTTGGAGGTAAAAAGCTAAGGACAGTGCCAGGCACGCGGCATTGGAAGAGTTACTTCATGACTCCTGCATTAGTATTATTCACCAGACTCCTACGGCCTGTTAACAGGTCTAAGTGACGACGTAGTTCGAAATGCAAAGAACAAAATCCCAGAGGCAAGGCCAGATTCAAGAGACAGGCTCAGACTGGTTCTGGCTGTCCTTGCACCACTCTGCCGGCCCGCCGGAGCTTTCCCGAGCGATGCCCCAGCCACAGCCTAATGCGTACGCCGTGCCCGCAAGCCTGTGGAAGCCTTCCATCTGGCCGCCGCGCCCTTCTCCTCCCCGGCCTGCCCAGACCCAGGATGCTGTAGCCAGGCTGAGCACCGTTTCCTTATCGTTTGGGGTTTGGGATTTTGTCTCTTGGAGCCAGCTGCCGGTTTCTGCTCACTCTGGGCCTCAGAGGGGAGGGGCACTTCAGCCCCCACAGACCTGGGTGCGAATCTCGGCCTGCAGCACTCGAGCCTCGGTGTGTTATTTGACTTGTCAGGGTTTTGATCCCCTCACCTATAAATAGAGTTAATGCCTCCTACCTTGTTGCGGGGATGAAGTAAGAGCGTGATGTGCAACACAGGGCCTCCAGCCCCCATGACTGGGTCAGGGGGTGGAGCCTGGAGTACGACCACAGACGCAGGGCCAGCCCACCCCGGACGTGGCCAAGAAGGTGCCACACTCTGGGGTAGTCGGTAGAAGCGTGGCCACCACCCCTGCGCTCCCAGGAAGGCAAGGACGTCCACCTCTCCCCAGAGGCAAGGCCCAGTACAGCCTCATTCCCAAGACCAGCCTTGGGGATGGCCAGGGCCCGGGGTGCCACACAGGGCAAGAGGGAAAGAGAAAAGACATGGGGAAGAAAGGGAGAGGCCAAAGAGAAGCCCCCATCTAGCCCTGAGCTGCCCCCATGTCCACTGCTTGACACAGCACTGGGCCCTGGAGTGTCAGGGACCAGAACTCCAGCAGCAATGACAACATGGCACCCCCCCAATCCTATCACTCAGCCCCCCCCATGTTGTAAGTGAAGAGCAGGTGTGGCGCGTCCAGCATCACCCAGCAGCCATAGGCAGCTCCAGGTTCCGCAGGAATGTGCAAGAATGTGTGTGTCAGCAGAGAGGTATTTGGGGCCCAAGGAGGGCGGAGACCCAGTTCTGTCTCTAGTGAGGGGCTTCCGGTCTCCAGTCAGGTCGGCGGTGAGGACTGTGGGCTCTGGCCAGGCAGCCCTGGGTTCAAAGGCTAGAACACGGCTCAAGGGCTGTGTGGGTTGGGGCAAATTACTTAATCTCCCTAAAGCTCAGTATCTTGTGTAAAGTGGAGATGAGAATGGAATAGTACCTTTACTGCACAGTGTGGTTATGAGGATTCATGGATTGAAAGCACATCACGGACTTAGCACAGCCTGGGCGTGTGGGCGTGTTAGCTGTAAATACCAGACCGAGACCGCTAGTCCCACCCGCGCCACCAGCCTTGACCCTTTGGCTCATTCCTCACTCCCTTCCTCAACTGCAATCTCGGGAGCCAGTCCCCGGAACATCTGAGTATAAGGGCAGCCATACAAAGGACCCACCTGTCCTTCACCACCTCCAACCTGGCAGAGCGCTGCTGCCGTCATGTGTGAAATCCACCTGAACTTGACCACCCACACACTAGCCAGAACCCCAGCAGCTCCATCCCTCTGCCTCCAGAGCACAGAGGCTCAGGCTGCCTGTCTATCTGCAGGTGTTCTGGAGCCCACCCACAAGCATGACCTCAGAAGATGGTGCATATGGGCTTGAATAAACAGTCCTTCCCAAAACCAGCCCCACAAGGAATGAACCCATGGCAGAGCATCCTTGCACAAGTCAGATCACCATTATGGACCTCAGTCTCTTCATCTGAGTGGGGGGAGAACCTGGTGACAGTATAGTCCCCTTCTGGCTCTGGCATTCTGATTTGATTTCTTCCCACTGCTACAAGGGAAAGAAGGGCCAGAGTTGGGTTCTAGAAGTAAACAAAGTGAAGGACAAGGCCGCCTATTGACACCCGTCCCTTGGGCAGATTCCAAACTGAAATCCTTGCTCCCTGGCACAGGCTGGAGTTTCTCCTACCTCGCACCAGTCCTGTGATGCAGCTAAGCCTACACAAAAGACGGATTATGAACGGTCCATCTTGCAGTAGGCAGAGATGCTCTCCCCACCCCCGGACCACACCTGGAGCACCCAGGTGAGAAGGCGGAGCTAAGGGACCCTTCACCAATCCCAAATAAGGCTCCCTACCCTCCACCGGCACCAGGCTTCCCACACGGCCACACCCCAGGCAGGCATTTCCAGAATAAGAGTGCATGCAGGGCCCAAAACACAGAGCACCCCTGGATCCATAAGGGAAACTCACTCACCTGGCCCCACCCACGCCCTCCCTAGAGGGTGGGAACAAATTCCTGAAAGCTGAGGACACGGAAGACTTCTAAAGATAAGAGTCTCTGTGGGTTGGCAGAATAGTTGTCTCAGGGCCAGGCTGGGAAGCCCAGGAATCAACCTCAAGATCACCTCTAGAAGTGCTTGGCTCTCCCGAGCAATCCCCATCAAGAGGACAGAAACACAGAGTGCTGGCCCTGACCCAGACCTTAGAGATCATCTCCATGTGAAAAGCCAGGTAAGGCATTTAGGACACGCCCCTCCCACCATCCTATAACCCAGGCCCTCATGTTGTAGGTGAGGATCGGGCCCGGCTTGTCCAGCATCACACAGCAGCCACAAGCCCTGGGACATCCTGCCCGCCTGCTCTCCTTATTCCCAGAGGACAGAACAGGGTCCTCCCCAGCACTCCCAAGCTCTCTGGAAGCTCTCTCCGAAGAGGACGGTTTTTCCACACCTACTCCTCTCCTAAATGCCACCCACCAGGGTTCCAACAGAAAGGGAGGCAGGTGGACCAAGGTCCTGCTGGACCCCAGTGCTGGTGAGCTGGAGGGTCTGAAGCTTCTGTCAGGTTCCACGCCCCCCAGGCTGCTGTGGCTAAAGACGGCAGGCTGCTGACATCCACCGCTTGAGAGAGAACCCTCAGTGCTGGGGCTGGAAGGAGGTTTTACTTCCTTTGAGGCCCACAAACCCACACAAGAGGACCAGAAACTCCCTAAGATTTTCTGAAGTAGGGGCGCTAGCCAAATGCAACAAGGGCAGGGAGCGCAGGGACGTGTCAGCATGACTAGGACCTCGGGAGAGGAATCTGAAGTGGGCCACTGGCCAAAAGAGGAAAACACACAGCAGGGCTGCCTAACAGGGAGCTGGGGGGCAGGGGCGGGGGGCGCACAGGCTCCAGGCCACCCTGCAATCAGACACCCCGAGGCGGGCTGCAGAGCAGCGTAGCAGGGCCTGAGGTCATCCTAGGCTCGGACCCCATCTCCAGCTGATGCTTCCCCATCACTGCTGCGGCCCTTGGTGACTTGGACTGTCGCCACCCAACACCTGAGCATCCGTCAGACATCGCCTGCTGGACTGTGGCTGCCACACCCCCTCCCAAGGCACCCACTGTCACCGCTCAGCACATCTAATATTTGCTGAGCACCTACCTTGCGCCAGCAGGAGGCTCCTCAGGAGTCACCCTGCTCAGGGTGCAGAAGCACATCTCCCTCCCCAGGCCTGGGCCACCCAAACTGAGAAAGGACCCAGCTTTCCCTTATTTTGGGGGAGGGGGAGGAGGCAGTAGGTAGTGAATATCAGCAAAGTCACCATCTACGTCAAAACCTGTATAGCAGATTGCAAAAGGAGCCCCAATTCTTGGCCCCTGCCTGGGTCTAACTCCTTTGCTAGTAACTTTGAGGTGCCTGCTCACTTGTTAAAAACGCACATTCTCGGGCGCCTGGGTGGCTCAGTTGGTAAGCGTCTGCCTTCGGCTCAGGTCATGGTCCCGGGTCCTGGGATCGAGCCCCCCATCGGGCTCCCTGGCTTCTCCCTCTCCCACTCCCCCTGCTTGTGTTCCCTCTCTCGCTGTGTCTCTCTGTCAAATAAATAAAATCTTTAAAAAAAAAAAAAAAAATGCACATTCTCAGGGCCCACCCCAGACCGACACAAACCCTGAGGAAGGCGTCCAGCATCTGTATTTTAACAAGCCTTCTGGGTGATTCTGACGCCCGGTCACGTTTGAGAACCACCCTTCCAGGCTTCAAGGCTCTGGGACGAGGTGGCAGGAGTCTGTCTGGATCGCAGTAGCAGAGCCTCCAGGAAGGCCAGGCGACAAACCCCCTACTTGGAGGGCTCCTGAGATGCCCACCCCCCCTCCCCGCCCAGACCCACCTCCAATCATCCAAGGAGCCTCAAGTCATTCATAGATCAGTGACATCCCCTGAGAACCCTCCAAATGTCCTCAGAGCCAAGAGTTTCACAACAATGCCCAAAGCGAGGGTGATGAGGGCTGCCAAGGGGCTGCCAACACGCCTGTCCTTTCCATCCTCTACCCAGGCGCTAAGTGAGCGAGGCAAGCGTTGAGTGGCCGAGAGCCAGCAGAGAAGGAAGAAAAGGCCAGAGCCAGGAAACCAGGCCGGGGCAGGGAGACATAACTGGAATCCCACCGGCTGCCCCTGGGGCCCAGCCAGGAAGGGCTCAGCTGTGGCTCCCCACCTCGGCCTCTTCCCAAACTCTACGTGCCGAGAACGACTAACTTCCCGATGTTGCAAGATGCCACTGCGAGACATAAAATGCAAACTCATTTAGAAGCATTCCCAAATCCACAGTAGCTTTCTGTCATTACATATTTGCTTCATCAAGAAGCAATAAAAGCACAACTGCTACTCTGGGAGGAGAAAAACTGGCAACGCAGTGAGTCCCTAAGAAGCTGACTCTCGGAGGCCCCAGGAAAGGAGAGCCGCGGGCAAGGGTGCAGGTGCCCCCCAGGAAATGGGAGCCAGGTGCCAAAACACGTGTGGGAAGAAAGAAAAGAAGAAACTGAGGCTGGCTGCTCCTGCCCCTCCCTCCTCAAATACCAGGGAGTCCCTGAACGCCGGGCGAGGGGGGGGGTTGCGGAGCAGAAGGGTAACACAGAGAGCAGCCCGCAGAGGCAGGAAACCCAGCTTTTGGTCTCGCCTCCACCTGTAAGCCCCTGTGCGACCCGACCCGGACAAGTCCCTCAGGTCCCTCAGCCCCTCCAGGCCTCAGCTGTGGTCTCATCCGTGAAGCTGGGGGGCCAGTCCAACCTCGACAGCTCCAGGGCACAGGAGAGGTGCGAGCAGAAAGGACAGCGTGCATGTGCGGTGCTACGTTGGCTGGGACACCATTTAAAATACCGACAACTCTGCAGGCAGCGAGTGCCTACTACAGCGCACGCTGAGGACAGAAAGCACCGAACACCAGATAGCGGTTACTTCCAGGGACGACGACGACAGCGCGGGGGACAGGCACGCCGGCCCCTCACCTCCACCTATAACACACATGGTGTTGGTGCACTGGCCTCCAGAGCAGAAAACCTAGAAATACCAGCTGGAACCGCCTGAGCCTTTGCAGGCCTTTCTAAATTTCCTTATCTCCAGCTAAGTCATCTCATAAGGTGCTGTGAAGACTAAATGAGGGGCGCCTGGGTGGCTCAGTCAGTTAAACGTCTGCCTTCGGCTCAGGTCATGATCCCAGGGTCCTGGGATCGAGCCCCACATCGGCCTTCCTGCTCAGCAGGGAACCTGCTTCTCCCTCTCCCTCTGCCCCTCCCCCTGCTTGTGCTCCCTCTCTCTCAAATAAATGAATAAAATCTTCAAAAAAAAAAAGACTAAATGAATTAATAGCTGGGAAACCCTTGACCGCGCCCGGCCCACACCACCCTACCGGGCTGGTACACACCGGGGGGCGGATGCTCAGCTCCACATCCCCAGACACATTCCCTGGGCCTGGGCCTTCTGAACCAGCAGCTCCCGTGGAAAGGGAATTAGGGGCACGTCCCTGAGCCTGGCAGCCCTGCGCCCCACTGTGTCCTTACTGCTTGTGCAAGCAGCTCCATTACAGGGGTTCCGGCCAGGCCCCCTGAACTGAGACCCCTGTGCAGCATTCCTTAATATTTTTTTAAAGTTAGTTAACGTACAATGAACCTCCAAATTAACTACTGTTTAACTTAAACAAAAACAGTGGCTTTCACAGAGACTCAAGTCTGGGGAAACATCTAAATTAAAAAGAGGCCTCAGGGTTTCATGCATGCAAAGATACCTCTGAACAGTCCCAGCCAGGATCCAGGATAAAGGGCAGGAAACCAGGGGTCTGGCCCCGCTTCCCCTGCTCCGGGAAAGCAGGATTCATAAGCCGCCTCCTCCATCTCCCAGCTCCCAGAGCCAAGTCTGGAAAAGCACTCTGGGTTCCTGGAAAGAAAGACCTTTCCGAAATATCGGGAACTCCACTGGAAAGTGCCATTATGGATTATCTGGAGGATGTCTGCGGTGTTTGAAAGGGAGCCACTCCTCTGCCGAAGTCAAGACGGTGGCCAAAATCAACACAGGGGCTTGTGAAATCCAGAGGGACACACACGTGTGCCTGCACTCACGCGTGTGCACGGCCTGCACACCCGGGACAGACACGGAGGTCGGGAGCACAGCACCTCTGCCAAGCGGCTGCCCCCCCCACCCAGCCCCGCAGATCCCACGCTGGGAGGCCGTGGGGATCCCATTTCCTGGCGGTGGGACTGAGAAGAACTGAAAGGCCGACTTCTCTGCATCCCCAAACCCCAGGCTGTGACGGTGGACAGTCCCACATCGGACATAAGGAGAGAAGACAGTCTGACTGTAACAGGCCCTCACCCACCCACGCGCAGGGCGGGCGGCCTGTCCTCCAAGACAGAAAGCCAAGTTCCATTCGGAGACCTGCGTGAAGGAGGCCACCCACCTCGACGTACCCACCCCTCCTGGCGTTTCACCTACAGAGGATTTGAAAATAGAGCTCAGAGCACCCCTCCATTCTGTTCCCATCCGTTTATAATCAGCTTTACAGATGGCTTTTAAAAAATAAATCTTCGGGTCCATAAAAGTGCTGCCCTGTGAGCCCTGGCCTGGCCTCAAATCACAGGCCTGTGTCTGCGCTCTGACCGGGCCCCGGTACCAACCAGCACGCAACGGGAAAAACAGGGCAGACAGCAGGCAGCTTGTCACGGGCTCCCTTCCCCCACTGACCGCTTTTCCGCCGCCCGCTGAACCACTTGGGGCCTCTGATTTACACTCTGAGCCGAAAGGTTCAAAACTGGGGGTCAGGAAGGGCACCGTCCTCCCCCCAGGGCTGTCCCCTGGCCTGGCCCGCAGCGCTGAAAGGCCTGAACAGACTCCAACCTAAGCCCCCCAACTCTCCCTCACCAACTTTCTTAACAGTCTAAATGCTTAAACAAGAACCTCCAGCTTTGGGTTTCATTTAAAATCAAAATAAACAGTGAGCCTCGTGCTACCTGGTTCAAAGCCTGTTCCCCTGGGGACCCAACAAAGGGAAAGATGAGCAGGTGAGGCTGAGGGAACCAGAGCAAGAGGAGGGACATAGTTGAGTCTTAAAGCAGGGAAGCCAGTTCCCAAAAGCTGGGGTCAGCCCTACAGAGGCCACCAGGGACACAGGGACCTTCAGGTTCAGGGGACTTGAGTCTATTCCTGTCAGTTACTCCTTCTACTCAAAAGTGTGGAGAAATACAATTAGAATGTTCTCCTACCTTTTCAACCAAGAAAAGTAACTTTGGATAGGCCCTGCTCCCTTGGCTTAGCCTGTCAGACCCTTCAGTCAAAGACTTGGACTTAAAACCACTCCACCCCATTCAAGCTGAAAGAGAGACCCTGGTAAAGTCACTTCACCTTTCAGAGCCTTACTTGCCCTGTCTACAAAAAGGGGATAAGACCTCACAAGTTTGCTCATCATGATTAATGAAGAGAAAACCACGTGTGAAAGCATAAATGCTAAAAACCATGAATCGTGGGGCACCTGGCTGGTTCAGTCAGCAGAGCATGCAACTCTTGATCTCAGGGTCATGAGTTCAAGCCCCACAGTGGGGATAGAGTTTACTTAAAAAAAAAAAAAAAAAAAGCACGAATCCTGGGGCACCTGGGTGGGTCAGTCGGTTAAGCATCTAACTCTTGGTTTCACTCAGGTCATGATGTCAGGGTCATGAGATCAAGCCCCATGTCTGGCTCCACACTCAGCAGGGAATCTGCTTGAGTCTCTCTCCCTCTCTCTCTGCCCCTCCCACTCCGGTTCTCTCTCTCTCCGTCTCTCAGATAAATAAATCTTTAAAAAAAACCATGAACCCTATAATGAGCACTTGATTATAAACCATCTTTAGTTGTTCCTTATGATTTCATTTATATAAGCCTTGTCTCTCAAAACATAAACTACAGAATAGCAAAAGGTTTGTCGGTACTTCTGGTTAAGAGTTGAGTTCTGAGGTCGATCTGCCTGGGCTCATTCATAACCTGGCTTACTAGCTGGTTGATCTTGGCAAGATACTTAACCTCTCTGAGCCTCAGTTTCCCTGTCTGCAACAAGGAAATTAACAGTACCTTCTTCAAAGGGTTGACAGATTGAGGTAATCCAAGCCATACAACCCTCAAATAGTGTGAACAATCGGTCATTTTACTTATTTGGGGAACCAAGACGTTCCTAATAAATACTGGCTGGTTGGTATAAAGCAGAACACACTCCTTCCCAGCCTTCCCTTCCTCATCTTCTCTTCCCTCCCCAGGAGGTAGGCAGTGTTTACATCACCTCCCAGATCTTGGGCTTGGGAAATGCTTTAAACCAAAAGGTTCCCCTTAAGGACCCAGGCAACCAGCACCTTCCTTCCCAGGCCCTTCTCACTCTGCAGCTGTCGAGCATGTTACTTTCTATCTCCCGGCTTGGGATTTTCATCTGTCAGGAGTGATCATCCCACATCCCTTCCAAGGCTGCCACTGATGCTAAATGGGGCCACCGAAAGAACATGTCTAACATGCAAGCCACGTGCAAGAGGGGTTTTCTCTGTGTCCCCCACCCCCCAGGTCTGGAGAGGACCCCACAACCTCTCAATGAAGAACAGACCCCAGCCCCAAAGTAGCCCACCACAGCCAAGGACCAAGGCAGTTTCCAGGGTAACAGCATCCTCTGCAGCTACTCCCGATTTCCATCCCCGGCTGCTTTTGATTCTCCTCCCGCCTCTGTAGTGGGCTAAGTCACCTCTTCCCACTATTGCTAGGCAACCCTAAGAGCAGTGCAGCTGCCTCCTGGGGGAGGACCCCGGGCCCCCTCCCCTTCCCAGGACTCGGGCCTGGGGAAAGCTGCCCCCCTTGGACACTCCCACCCCTCCCCATTAACCCGGGGGATGGCAGAAGGTGAGAAGCGCTCCCAGACCAACAGGGTTTAGAGGTGCAGGTGGCAGTGGGACTCGGCCTTGGGGAAACGAGGACAGCCACCCCCTCCTTCCCCACCCCAGCCTTCTACTTGCCTGTGCTTGTGTGTGATCTATTCTTAAGCAGTTTCCAAGCACAGGGTCACATCAAGCTTTTTTATGAAAGATGCCCCTCTTGATTATTTTCCTCTTCTGCAGCTCTCCCACTCACTCACCATGAACGTGGATCCCTGACCTTAGAGTAAACAGTGAGCAACAGAGACACAAATGGGGAAGAGGGGCAAGGAGGCAGAGAGCAGCAGCAACTCCTGGGAGGCTGCTTAGCTCCAGAGGTGGGAGGACAGGCAATTGTCATTTTCTTCTATTACTTAGCATGTTCTCAGGTTTTTTAAATTAAGATAGAATTATACCACACAAGTCACCCACTTGAGTGGGTTTTAGAACATTTATACATATATAGTATATGTATATATTTAGACTATATTTACATATATTTAGTGTATACATGTTTTGAGCAAGTTTTAGTATATTTAGTGTATGGTTTTCGGTGTATTCACAAGGTTGTGCCACCAGCTCCACTATCTAATTCCAGAATGTTTTCATCCCTGGGTTTTGTTTCATCTATGTTTGTCTCTGGTCAAATGTTCCAGATAACACAAGCATTTCTTGAATAAGCAGCGAAGTGGTGAGAAGACAGAGGAAGCCACACCGCCCAGCCGGGGATCCAGGCCCACCTCTTACTGCCTGTGTGATCTTGGAAGTTCTGCAGCTGCTCTGAGCCAGCTCCCTCGTCTGTAAAATGGGGATAAAGTGCCCACCTCACGGGATCAGATGTGCTAATGCAGCACAGAGTCCCCAACACAGTGCCGGATACCTAGCCTGTGCTCAGAAATGGGGGAGCCCCTATGAATATGATGCGAAAAAGCTTTTTTTTTAAGGACAGTTCTGCTCCCAGCTCTGGTCTGGGAAGATGACTGTGCCCAGGCTGTTGGGGACTGCCATCATTTTTGCTTATTTGTCTGGGAGGGCTGAATGGGGCACACAGAGGAGGCAAGCTGGGGTCATGACTTACCCACATGGCTTTGGGGCTGATGCATCACTATCCCAGACTCCAGGTGCCCAATGTGTTGAGAACCTGCTAGATAATCCCCAGCCAGGACATGGGAGCAGGGGTGAGGGCAGGCAAGGCAGAGAAGAGAGCAGCTGACCAGCCCTCTGTGTAAAAATTTACCCCTGCCCACTGAGAAGGAAGGCTTCTGGGAGCTTGGACTTGATGCCTAGCCTGGGACCCAGTGAGAAATCTTGATGTGTTAAGAGGAACGTGGGGGGCGCCTGGGTGGCTCAGTTGGTTAAGCGACTGCCTTCGGCTCAGGTCATGATCCTGGAGTCCCTGGATCGAGTCCCGCATCGGGCTCCCTGCTCGGCAGGGAGTCTGTTTCTCCCTCTGACCCTCCCCCCTCTCTCTCATTCTCTCTCTCTCAAATAAATAAATAAAATCTTTAAAAAAAAAAAAAAAAAAAAGAGGAACGTGGGGATGCCTGGCTGGTTCAGTCAGGGAAGCATGTGACTCTTGATCTCGGGGTTGTGAGTTCAAGCCCCACGTTGGGCAGAGAGATTACTTAAAAATAAAATCTATTTAAAAAAAAAAGGAGGAAAGTGGGCTTCTAGGCTGTCTCTGAGCCCCAATTTGCTGGGTCTCCTGCCCCCACCACTCCCAAGGCCCCTTGCCTCCAACAGGACCAGGTCCGGGCAATTAGTGCTTAGCAGGACACGGGTGCCTCAGCAATGAGACACAACCCTGGGTCTGAATCAGGAGTCTGAGCGGGCTGACCCACTGTGGCCAGGACTAAGGAAGCAGGCTAAGGGGTTTCCGCTGCCCACGGCTTCTCGGCCATGACCTCTCTAGGGAGCTGCGGACTAACCTGTCCAAACCAGCCGGGGGGGCTCTGGAACCTCTCCCATGGCCTTGGCGAGTAACTGAGCCCCACTCCCCAGGCCCTTGCAGAGATGCGTGCCCACCAAGCATACTCAGAGAGGAGAAAAGCATGACTAGTGGGGAAGGTGCCCCAAGACCACAAGCCCGTTAGTTGCACACCCCGTCCTAGGAAAAGCTTGGGTGGGTTACACATGGGGGCAGCTCAGGTGGGGTTAACTGGCTGGGATGGTCCCCACAACACCTGCACAGGTGCGGCGCTCAAGAGCCCCACCTGTGAGCTGTACAAACAGCCTGGCCTCTCAGAAAGGTGAGAGGTCAGCTCTGGGCGAAGGACAAGGAGCGAGAACAATGGAAGCGGGGTTGCCCGGCCTGCAGCAGCTTACACATGGCTGCCCTCTGGTCTGCCCTTCCACACTTCTGGCTCCCTCCTGCCCTGCCCTCCTTTACACACACACACACACACACACACACACACACAGCCCAACTGCCAGGGAAGGTGGGGGAGGCTTCCCACAGAGTCTTCAACTGCTGCCTATCCTTCCAGATGCAGCTCAATGCCACCAGCTCTTCTCTCCCTTCTCCACCAGCGCAGGCAGGGAGCAGGGCTGGCTCTGGCCTGACAGCGGCCGCCACCACACCTCGGGCCACTTGGGGCGCTGCCTGGTGTGACGTTCTATCTTTCTGCTTCTCTCGCCACCTAAACCATGATGTGCACGACCCCAGGCGGGTGAAGCGTCGGATACCTAACAGGGATTCACCCAATGCTCACTGATGGACTCCGCCGGGAGACACCGTGGATGTTCTTACAGTAAGAAGGGACTAGAAGGGACTAGCAGGTAGCAGAGACACCGGCTCTTCTCTAGAGACACACAGCAGCAGATGGCAGGTCTCAGGCTCGGGCTGCCCCACCCTGGTTCCAGAACCACAGGAGGCACCAGGTCTTGTGTGACAAGTCCTCAAGCCAGGCTTAGGGTTTGTGGCCACTGGCCAGGCGCCCAGCTCCAGGCCTTCCTGGAGAAGGAGAAGGGAAGCCCAAATCCCAACAGCAAACTACAGGATGCCCGTGTGGTTTGACCTCCTCACACTTAGAACGGCCTGCAAGGACGGGCCCAGGGGTCCAGGCCCCCCCACCCGCACCCCCACTCCAGTGAGCACAGCCTTGGCAGCACCCCCTCAAGAAGTCAGCTTCAGGAAATGACTTCCCTCCTTTTCCTTTGGTGACCACAGACCTTGCAGGAGCCTGCAAGCCCATCACACCCACAAGCCCAACTCCAGTGATTAACAGCCCCTCGAGGTCTCATCGTTCCTCGGGCACCTGGGTGGTTGAGTCGGTTAAGCGTCTGCCTTCGGCTCAGGTCACGATCCCGGGGTCCTGGGATCAAGTCCCACATCAGGCTCCCCCTGCTCGGCAGGGAGCCTGCTTCTCCCTCTGCCTCTGCTTGCCACTCCCCCTGCTTGTGCATGCGCTCTGTCGAATAAATAAATAAAATCTTAAAAAAAAAAAAAAGATCTCATCATTCCACAAAACTGGACAATCTGGTTCTCAGTGAGCTCCAGGCCTTCTTGCATCTATCCTAGGGAAGCCTAGGTGGTAGCCCGAGGCAGCCCCGCAGCCCCGTGCTTCAGACCCCCGCCCAGCTCCTTCAGGCTTTGGCAATCGTGTCCTCAGAGTACCCACATGAGACGGGTTTGGGAGAGGAAGCAGCAAAGCAGGGCTGGTAGGCTGCCGGGAGGCATGGACAGGGCCTCAAGAATGCCCTCAGCTACTTCACCGTGGGGCCTGAAGACACTCCAGGCTGTATCCTCTAGAGGAAATTCATACTTTGAGGTCATTTTACCTGTACTGTAACAAACTGACAAAGCTTTTGAGCACTTCACATTCATCTCTTCATCCTGGACACCCAGGAGGTAGGTAAAGGGTAGGCAAGAGATTCTACACCATTCTATAGTGAAGGGACTGAGCAACCAGAAAGGTCAAGTGACGCGGAATGAGCCAGAGTTGACTTCAAGGTCCAAGGTCAAAGAACACAACTCCGCATACTCCTAGCCAACTAGGAGTTGGCTCCTCCTAAGATGGGTTTATATACTACACCTTATTCCCAAGAATATAGGGTAAAGGCCACAGAAACTCTGGCTCCTCAAAAGAGTTAACATGTATTTATTGAGCACTCCCTGTTAGGTGCTATGCTAAATTCCCTACACACATTAACTTGGTTTAAACCTCCACTCAACTACATCAGGCAGGAATGATTAATTTCCTCATTTCCCCATTGGCATCATCAGGCACAGAGCAGGTAAGTAACTCACTGAAGATCACACAGGCAGTCTGTGAAGAGGCCAAGATTTGAACCCAGGGTGCCCAGAGCATGTCTGCAGAGGCTGGAGCCAGGATACAGCCCCAGATGAGCTGGTTTGTCTGGAATGTAAAATATTCCATCCCTATTTCCACCCCCCCATCCCGGAGTTGGGAGCCATGCGTGATGCTATGTTTCTCAACACCTTGTCCTGTACTAGGCACCGGGGATTCAGCAGAGAACAGAAGAGGCTGGGCCCCGTGCCCACGGCCACGGGCACAAGGTGAAGCAGGCAGGAGTGCAGAACAGCGAAGGGCAGGAAGACTGAAACGAGAATCAGTTCTCTCCTCCTGCACATTTTACTTCCACCAGGCATCACTCTGGTTTTTGCAGCCTAACCTTCAAGGCAGGCGATGTCCTGTTCCTCCCCAGGTGAACCCCTCCATAGCAGGCCTCCCCCTTGACCAGTGGCCTTGACTAGCTCCTGCAATGGTCCTGCAGTCTAGCAGGGAGTATAAACAAGGGGGCCCATCTTGCTGTGCCCTGGCATGGTGTGGGTGCAGACTCGGGACCGGGGCCCTCATTCACCTGCCAGGTGAATGCCTATTTCAACACCATTAGCTCAACAAATATTGACAAAGCTCCTATATGTGAAACAAAACAAAACAAAACAAAACCCAGGACTGGCATCTGTGGGAATACCCACTAAACCCGAGCCTCCGGGATTCAAGAGAGAAGAGAGAATAAAATTTAACAGCTGAAAGCTGCCATTTTACAAATCTTCGTCAACCCAGCAGGTGGGGATATTAGCTCCTTTTTATAAATAAGGAATTGGAGGCTGAGAGGTTAAAGTAACTTGCCCAAGGTCACAAGCCTGCAAAAGTAGAGCCAGGGTGCTACTCAATCCATGCTCTCCCCAGCTGGCCTGGTGTCCGGCCGGCACGCACAGGAGGGTGTAAACAAAACGCACATGAGCAAATAAACCGGGGGTACCGTCATCCTGCAAAGATGGGGCGTTCAGACCTGCTCCCTTAAAAAAGGCGGCTTTAGAGCTCAGCCTCGAAGGTCAGGAAGATTGGGAAGGCCAGCCAACTCCCCAAGCCACTGCATTTTGTGTCTGGAGGCAAGGAGTCCAGGCCCATGAACTCTGCACGGAAGCATTCTGTGAAGACGGGACAAGCCACAGCCCACCGATGCGGGTTCTTGAGTCATGCCTCCTGCCTGCACCTGCCTAGGCCCACCCAGTCACCAGGGAAGTACTTGCCACCACGTCATTTCATCCGAGGCCTGTCAGAGCCCTGAGGGATCAGCAGGACAGGGCAGGACAGGAATGCAGCCCATTTACAGAGGAGGAAACAGATCGGAAGCACCTGTCTGGAGCATTCACTGCTCCAGCCGCAGCACTTGGAACTGGGCCTGCCGGAGGAGGTTCTCAGAAAGTATTTGTTGAATACTCTAATAAAAGCTCAGAGAAATGAAATGACTTGCCCGAAGTCTCTCCAACTGTTGTGAGTGCACCACAGCTAAAAGCAGGGCCTTCTGCCTCCCACCCAGAGGCCTTTGTAGCCCACTGCACTGTGTCCTCCCACCCACCCAGCTACGTACTCACTCTCCTGCCTCCTTCTGGAATGGCCAGCCTCCTCTGTCCACTAGTCTGTCTGTCCTCATCCCTCACCTCCCACGCTCAGCAGGGAGGCTGTCAAAAGCAACACCCAGCTTGGGGCGCGTGGGGTGGCACAGTCAGTGAAGCTTCCAACTCTCGGTTTGGGCTCAGGGTATGATCTCAGTGTCATGAGATCGAGCCCCATGTCGGGCTCGGTGCTCAGCATGGAGTCTGCTTGACATGCTCTCTCCCTTGCCCTCTGCCCCTCCCGCTTGTGCACTCTCTCGCTCTCAAATAAATAAATAAATCTTAAAAAAAAAAAGCAACAAGTTACTTTAGGTCTGATCTCCCACATAATACCACTTCCTTATATCTCCAGCACCCCACCGAGAACTAGGTGAAATTTTCAGACAAGAAAACTGAGGCCCATGCAAGGTAACAGAATTAACGGCAGAAAACAAAAAGAAAAAAAAACCTTGGATTTTCAAAGTCAGGCCCAGAGCTTGTGCCACGCCCCCACCCCCTCCATCAACCCTGCCAAAGCACATGTTGGCTTCCCTTGGTCCAGAGGTCCTTGCAGGCTCTGGATGCCAAGTCCAACTTTGCTGCCCTTCCCCCCAGCCCCCTGCCATGCACCATTTGGGACTCTGGACTGGTTACTTTCCCCTCTGCCCCTCATTTCCTCAACCTCAGGTGTGCCAGGCTCACATCCAATGCCAGCCCTTGTAACTGTTGATTTTACCCCGTAGATCACCACAGTTCCCAGATGACCCGTTCCCACCTGGCTACAGAGGCCTGGGACACACCCACCACCGCCCACGTCAGAGTTTTACAAGTCTATATATGTGTGTATATATATAATACAGAGACAGAGACAATATAATTTTATCCCCAACTATATTTAATATATTCATTCATTCATTTAATACAGAATACTATACGCAGGTCCAGTGACCAACACTGGGGAGACAAGAGTTTCTGCCCTCCCAAGAACTTCATCCCACAATCCTGTCACTCGTGCCCCAACTAGGCATATAATAGGTGCTCTCCAAACAGGGATGTCTCCGCTACTGGCCATGGAAGAGCCCAAGACATCCACCACCCTAATCCCACCCCCTCCTATCCAATTTAAAATCTAGTCTCAAGAAGTCCTCACCCTGAAATTTTAAAAAGGCCCCCCCACCTTGACCCCACAAGAATCTTCAAATTAACCACTCCATTCTGAGCTCCACCAACTGCCCAATTGTCCCAGGAAATAAGCCCAGTGAGTGAGGGACTCTCACAGCACCCCCCCCCGGAGATTGGGGGGGGCAACAGGAAGAGGGGGAGGGATGTTTAAGCAACTGTCACACTGCAAGTAAGTAAACTCCAAGCCGGAGACCTTCTGCCGTTGCCCTACAGGGCCAGGCCCAGCAGAAGCCCCTGCCTGGGTCTCAGGTCGCAGGGCTTTGAGGAAGCCCTTTGTGCGTGTGTTTTAAATTACCTCTGTTTGTCTGATGATGAAGTGAGTAAAAGGGCGCCGATTCAGGGTTTAGGATTCCTGAGTGAGCTAATACAGGATGCCTTTGGCTGAAAAAAAAACTTCAGTCGGCTCCCTAAACTCCCCCCCCTTTTAAGTTTAAAAAAGGGAATGAATGTTACCATTTTTGGACATGAGCGTTCTCCCTCAAGCCCAGCCCTAACCGCACTATCCAAAGGGACGCGCCATCCTGTCCCCCCCCCCATTCCCAGATCAGCGGGGGGCGGGGGGAGATGAAATGAGGAGGGACCGGATGGGAGCGGACAGCGGGGGGGGGGGAGGCTGGGGGGGAGACTGGAGGGGAGGGGGGAGGAGAAGAGGGTGTTCAGGGTACGTGGCCGCCTGGGGCAAGAGCTCATAGCTCAGGCAGGAAGCAGAGGCAGGGTTGGGGCGCCCTCCCCTCCCTCCCCACAAGAGTGGTTTCTGACCTCTTCCTGCCACCGGCCACTGTGCCCAGGTCCCATCGCCAGCTCCGAGCCAGCCCCCGTGGCGGGGTGCGCACCCGGTACACCTCGTCTGGGACGCCTGGGGACGGTGGCTAAGCAGAGATTCCCCAATGACTGACCCCAGATATCCCAGTAAACAACCTCTTGTCCTGGAGCCCTTCAACTCAGATCAAGTTGCCCAAATTCGCCTTCTCCCAGGAATAAGCGGGTGTCGGAGGGGCAGGACGCGGACGCAAACCCATCTCCGCCCGCAGCTGAGTTTAGCAATAAAACGGTTTGCCGTCCTGACCCCGCCCCCAAAGGGCCTGCTGGGGAACCGGCTTCTGCCCCCTGGTTTTCTCGGCTCCGGCCCCACTCCAGCAGGTCCACCTCCAGGCAGACCCGAAGGTGGCTGCCAATCCCCGCGGCGCCCGCTTCCCCCCCACCCCCCGCGGCCTGCGGGCTGAGGTTGGAAGGTGCAGGGTCCCGCGCTGCTCGCCCCCCGCAGGTACGGAGCCCAGGGCGGCCCAGGAAGCGCGCTGCCACCGCACGCCATATGGAGAGGCGGCCAGGGGGCGGGGAAGGGAAGGGAAAATCGATCCGGAGCAAGCAGCCACCAAGCCAGCGGCTCAGCCCCAGCCTCCCAAGCACCGCCTCCCACCCCCTGCCCACGCGGGGACCGTGCGGCTGCAGCCGGGTGGCCAGAATCGCGGACCCCAAGGCGACCTGCCCGCCGGCGGCCCCACCTCCCCGCGCTCGGGCTCGGCGTTCGCGGGCTCTGGGAAAGGGGCTCTCCCCCTTCCGCCCGCGCCTGTAACCCAACACCCCACCTCGCAGCGGCCGCGCATCCCCCGCCCCCGCTCGTGAGAGCCTGGAGCCCGTTCCGAGCCGGGAGCCGGGAGCGCGGCGGGCGGAGCTGGTCGGGCCGGGGGGCTGCGGCGGGCTGGGGAGGCTGCTGACCTTTCTCTGCTGCTTCTCCCAGGCCGGGTCCAGGAGCAGGTCCCGATCCCAGTCCTCTTCGGGCTGCATGTAGTCGTTGGTTTGCTGGGAATCATAATGGTCCATGATGGTGCGCGCGTGCTACGAGCTGGATTTCTTCCTCCACCTTCTCTCCCGGCGGCGGCGGCGGCTGCTTGCTGCTCCTGCCCCGGCGTGGGGAGGGAGTCGGGCCGGGCTGGGCTGGGCTGGCGGGGCCGGGCTCGCTCCCCTGCGCCCGGTTCCGCCGCGGCGCTGCTCGCGATAACTGCTGCTGGAGGCGGCGGCGGCGGCTGGAGCTCGCGGACTGCCTGCCTGGGACCTAATCTCCACGCACAGTGAGCGAGGCGGACACACTCGCGCTGCGGGAGCCGAGGCGGGCGGGGGCGGGGGGAAGGGGCAGAGCCCTCCCGAGGTTCTCCATTGGCCAGGCCGAGTTGCCCAAACTTCCCCCCATCGCCTTTCATTGGGAATTCCTGGCATCCGTCAGCCGGGCCGCGGCGCATATAGGTGGACTGGGCGGCCCCCTCCCGGCGCGCACGCCCCCGCCCACTCCCCGGGTTCCCACTCCCCCGCCGCTCATGTGACACCAGCTTAAGCTGAACGGGACCCGAAGCCGGGGGACGCCTCCCCGAGCTCTGGGACCGAGCGGCAGCGCTCCCCGGAGCTCCAGTCGCCGCCGGGGACTGGACACGCTCCCCGCCCGCGGCAAGGCGGCGAACTCGGGCGCGCCGGCCTGACTGTGCCCCCTACGCTGCCAGGGGCTGGAGAAGGGACGCGAGCAAACCCGGGACGCATTTCATGTCTCCTTCCTAGGGTCCGGAGAAGTCAGCACCCGAGGAAAGGGGGCAGGGAATGCTGGAATGGAAAGGAATTTCCTGGGAATTTCCTGACTCTCTCCCTCCCGTTCCCTCCCGGCCCCGCCCGTCGCGACCCAGCCGACCCCTGCCCTCCGAGAGCCCGGGGTCTGGCCAGCGAACGGAGTTCGGGGGCCACAGAGCTTTCCCGCCTCGCCACAGTGTCCTTTCTGGCTCGACCTCCGGCTCAGGGGACCGCTCTGCCTAAGGGCTTCCCGGGGGCGCCTACGTCGCCCCGCTTCCTGGGATCCCTTGCCCGTCCCCGCAGGCGGGCAGCCGGGATCCACCCTCTTTCACGCCCCAGCAGCCCCCTGAAAACTGGGAGGGAGGGCCCTGAGTGGTCTACCTACTCCACGCCCCGCCCCCAACACACACACACCTGACAGATGGGCAAACTGAGGCTCAACGATTTGAATTGGAAACGGGATTTAGCAGGTTTTCAGGACTCCAAGGCCCAGCCTGTAACCTCAGGCCTGACAAACAAAGCCTTATTGTTATTCGAGGAGGAAGGAGGGCAAGATTGGCCAAACACCTCTAACTTCTAGATGCCTGCCTGGGCTTCCTTCCCCAGGCCTAGTACACACCGCCCCAGCGGTGACAGATACTGGGAAGAGGCAGACCTGACCTCCTGGTGGGCTCCTCTAGGGGATCCCGGACTGAAGAACAGTCCTCCAACAGGTCATGCACACAGGAGTGCTTTTATATTTGTGCCCCGAGGGTCGGCTGAGCCAACCGCAGAAACTCCAGCTTGTCTTGTCAATCCAGGGGCGAATGAAGGAGTGAGAAGAAGAGTGCATTGCCAGGAAGGGCCTTGAATGAGGACACCTGAAAGGCCACAGATGGAAAAGGTGAAGAGAGTGCCTCCGCCTCTTGGAACCGCCAGCAGATGCTGTTGTCAGCTACCGGCATCATTAGTCAACCTCACATTTGTGCAAGTGCTACGGGTCAGCGCCCTGCTGGCCACAAGCCCCTGGCTGAGGACGCACTGCCCCCGATTTACGGACTATTTTAGAACCATTTCGAAACTGTGGCTCTAAACCTAACTAGAGGGTAATACGGTGCTGTAGCCACTCGTTCCCTCAATGAATACTTGCTGAGCGTTGTCTGCGTGTCAGGGGTTGTGCTAGATGTTATGTATACAGAGATGAAAAGACACAGTTCCTTCTCCATGCAGCGCAGAGACAGATACAGAAACAAAAATATAGCGGGAGGAGGCAGCCGTGAGCGGGAAAGCTCTGACCACCGAGCCCAGCAGGGGAAAGGGGGCTCCAGGTGTAACTTTTTGGAGTAGGTGAAATTCAAGTGTGCCTTAAAAACAAGAGTCAGCCAGACGCCGAGCATGGGAGGCTCTTCCAGGCAGAAGGATCAGTCTGAGTACATGGGGGCCGGACACTGCCTGGTATAAAAGGGTTGCCTAACACTTCAGCGTAGCTAGACTAGACATTCAAGGCCAGGAGGGGCAAGAGACGGGGCCGTGGAGGTGGGCAGCTGCCAGACCACCGAGGCCCGGTGCGCCATGGGAAGTGCGGATCTGAGGGGACCAAGGCTGGACAGAAGCTGAGAACCAGGTGCAGAGCAGTTTCAATCATCCAGGTAGCAGTGGTGTCTCGGGCCATTTGGGCCACTGTCACGGAATATCGGAGATCGGGTGGCTTCAACAAGAACATTTATTTCTCACAGTTCCGGAGGTGGGGAAGTCCAAGCTTAGGTTCAGTGTGATGAGAGCCCTGCAGCCTGGTTGCTAGAAGCCATCTTCTGTGTCCTCACATGGTGCAAGGGGCTCTCCCCTCATGACCTACTCACCCTCCTAATACCATCACACTGGGGGTTAGGCTTGCAACATAGGAATTTTGGCGGGACATGAACATTCAGTCTATTGCAAATGGAGAAGAGTGGGTAGACAAGAAATTCTTGTCTGTATTGTCTGAAACCCTGGCCTCAGGGTTTTCAACATGAGGACAGAGAGGAGTCTTTGCTCCTCTCGCCCAGTGCCCCATGTGAGACAGACCATGCACTTCGTCTATACGACCTATGTAAGCTCTACTATGAGATGAGAACCGTCTCCACCTTACAGAAAAAGCCAGCTAAGGCTCGGGGAGGTAGCTAACTAGTGCAAGGTTACACGCAGATATGTGACTCCTAAACCCATGCTTTGGACCCAGTGTTTCTCAACCCGGGGACAGTTTGACAGCCTTCCTCCCAGAGGACATTTGGCAGTGTCTGGAGAGATTTCTAAAAGTTGTCACAACTGGTGGGTCACTATTGGCATGCAGTCACTAGAGGCCAGGGCTGCTGCTGAACATCTACGAGTGGGTCAGGACAGTCTCCCCCCAACAAAGAAAGATCCAGCCCAAGTTATCAACAGTACTAGGGCTGAGAACCCCTGCCTTCACTATTGGCTTCTAGTTGGGATGATCTCGTGAATGGTGGCAGTACAACCGTTGAGATAAAGAATTTCAGGTTTGGGAGTGGAATCCTGGATTGAGTGTGAACACATTGAACTTGAAGTGCTCTGAGAACGTTCAGACTCGGTTGCCCAGCAATCAGTTGACCTCATGGCCCCGACTGAACTCAGGGGAAACAGATCTGAGGGTCAACAGACAGATGGTATTGACAACCATGAGACCACCCATGAAGGATGCCTAAGTGGGGCTGGGAAGGGGACCAAGGGTGGAACCCGGAGAAGCAGCTCTTAGAAGGGAGTGTAAGGAACAAGATGCCTTGAAGGAGACAGAGAGGAAGGGGTCAGCAAGAACACAGAGCCTGGGCCACATGGTGTCGTGAAAGTCAAAGGTATGAAGTTTCAAAGTGAGGGGAGTCAGCAGCATCAGATGTATCAGGAAAATAAGGCCTAACAGTATTCTTTGCATATGATCATTGAAAATTCACTAGTGTCCTTTGCCTGTGGAATTTTAGTAGTGTGGCCAAAGCTGTGAATTTAAGAGACACTAGGCAGTGAATGAGGGACAACAGTGAATATAGAAGGGATAGAAGGGGGGGGAAAAAAAAAAAATATATATATATATGGCATTCCTAGAGAGGGTCCAAAGAGGAATTTTTTTTTTTTAATAGGAGAAACTTGAGCTATTTGTAGTCTGAGAGGAAGGATTCAGTTGAGAGGAAAGAATTCAAAATGCAAGCAAGAGAAAAGTGAGAGATGGCATAGTTCTTGAGGAGACAGGACCATGTGGATTCAAGAACACGGGCTAAAGTGTGGGCCAATAAGAGGAAAGCGGGGGGTGCCTGGCCGGCTTTGTCAGTAGAGCATCCGACTCTTGATCTCGGGGTTGTGAGTTCAAGCCATGTTGGATGGACAGATTATTTAAAAATAAAATCTT
This sequence comes from Halichoerus grypus, assembly GCF_964656455.1. Taxonomy (NCBI): domain Eukaryota; kingdom Metazoa; phylum Chordata; class Mammalia; order Carnivora; family Phocidae; genus Halichoerus; species Halichoerus grypus. The sequence goes on from NC_135719.1 coordinate 120,391,806, forward strand.
AGTGCCTGGGTGGCTCAGTTGTTAAGCGTCTGCCTTTGGCTCAGGTCATGATCCTAGGGTCCTGGGATCGAGCCCCCACATCGGGCTCCCTGCTCAGCGGGAAGCCTGCTTCTCCCTCTCCCTCTGCCTGCCGCTCCCCTTGCTTGTGCTCTCTCTCTCTCTCTCTGTCAAATAAATAAAAATTAAAATCTTTAAAAAATAAAATAAAATAAAATCTTAAAAAAAGAGAGAGAGGAAAGGCCCTGGTGCTCTGAGAGGGGGAGGCGTTCCGAGGATGGGCGTGGGTGTCCATAAGTGAATAGGAAGAGGGTCTTAGGTGTCTCAATAGGGAGGAGTCCCCAAGGGATGGACCAAAGGTGATGAATTGACTAGTCTTTCCATCCAGGACTCACTAGTGGCCATCACACTGGTGATATTAGTCCCATATAACACCACCTTCTATAGAGAGAACAGAATTACTAAACGGGTTAATTTTTTAGGGATACTAAGTTATATGCATGTTTATAATATCCATTCTTTTTTTTTTTCAGTTGGGGTATAACATACAGGGGCGCCTGGCTGGCTCAGTCAGTGGAGCGTGTAACTCTTGATCTCGGAGTTATGAGTTCGAGCCCCACACTGGGTGTAGAGATTCCTAAAAAAAAATGAAATCTTAAAAAAAAATGGGGTATAACATAGAGTAAAACACATTCCCCAAGGGTGCTAATGTTCCGCATACAGCTCAATGAAATTGCTCCTGGGTTTACACCCAGGAAACTACTACCCACACATCAAGATAAAACATTTTCAGCACCTCAGGTTTCTCATGCCCCCTCCCAATCTATACTCACAATCAACATAGGAAACCATTATTCTGACTTCCTACTGCCGATAATTGTTCTTACTCGTTTTTGAACTTCATATAAATGGAATCACACAGTACGTACACTTTGGTTTCTGGATTTTTCACTCAATTTGATGTCTATGAGATTAGTTTATGTTGTGGCTTGTATCAGTAGTTAATTTGTTTTTGTTTTTCTGTTTTTGCTGTGTAGTATTTCATTGTGTAAGTATATCCTAAGTAATTTATCCACTCTCTTATTGATGGGCACTTGCCTTGTTTCCAGTTTGGACCTACTATGAATAAAGCTGCCATGAATACTCTTTTTTTGATTTTTTTTTAAGTAGGCGCCACACCCAGCATGGAGCCCAAGTTGGGGCTTGAACTCATGACCCCGAGATCAAGACCTGAGGTGAGATCAGGAGTCAGACGCTTAACTGACTGAGCCACCCAGGCGTCCCTGCCATGAACATTTTTATGTGCATTTTGGTAAACATATGCATTCATTTCTCTTGGATATATACCTAAGAATGGAATTATTGGGTCATAGGGTGGGTTTATGTTCACTTTTAGTAGATATTGCCAAAAACTTTTTCAAATGGGCTGTAACAATTGACTCTCCAGCAGCAGGTGTGGGAAATCCAGTTGCTCCACATCCTCCTACCACCAGGTATTCTCAATTTTTTTTTTAATTTCAGCCATTACAGTGGGTGAGGAGTGGTCTCTTTTTATGGGTTTAATCTTGCCACAGGCTTATCAACCTTTTGAATAAAAAACTTCCATTCCCGCTGCCATTCACTTTAATAGCAATTGATTCTTGATGTATTAACTGCTTGAGCGGCACCTGGATGGCCCAGTCAGTTAAGCATCTAACTCTTGATCTCACCTCAGGTCTTGATTTACAGGGTCGTGAGTTCAAGCCCCGTGTTGGGGCTTGAGATAAGGGACAATGACATGCATATGATATCAATTTCACCAAATTAATTCATTCAATATTTAGCAAGCAATTTCTCTATGCCCAGCACCATACTGGATAAAGATGCAAGAGTGGTCATGTCCTTCTTAGAATAGACAGTAGATGCTTAATAAATTTCCGTGAATGATTGTTTGGAAAGGCTGTTTGGGCCCCCATGGGAGCTGTTTTGTTTGGGCTTGTTTTGGTGGGAAGCCGGAACATGTCCATTTCATATGACTTTTCAATTAAAAGTTTAAGAGAAAACAGCTCTTGAAAAACAAAACAAAATCCCTGGAGTCATGTGGGCTGCCAAAATGGAGTGAGGTAAGGTCATGAAAGAAAATGGGAGGATTCATCTGCGAAGCAGTCCTGACCGCGCTGTTGCCCCTTTTCCATTCATCCTCTGCATTTCTCTGGGTGCAATAACAAAGGAACCAAGACTGTGGGCAGAGTTCTTGCCATTCTACAGGCCAGTGGGCAGGAACGGAGGCTCAAGAAGTTTGCTCAAGTCAAGGCAGGGAAGACAACATTGATGCCCCTTCAGGCCCCAGTCAGGCCTTTCCCTGGAGCTGCTCGAGGAAGGGAGATCTCCTGACTCACCAGCAGCAGGCTCTGAAACTAGCCTAATCTACCACCAGCACGGCAGGCAGCTCTTTCTGCCCCAAGCCAGTCGGGAATGAGTCACCCAGAAAGCCATAGGTGCTTTGCTATTGAAAGAACCTGGCTCTGGAGTAGATGACCCAGTTTCCTTAGAAAGAAGGAGGAATTCTCAGGTCTATGAATTCTGGGAGTACTTACTGGGTACCCACTCTGTGCCAGGCAGGGTGCTAGGAGACACACAGAAGAGCCCTATTCCTCCCAAACCTTCTGGTCTAGCTGGGACCAAACAATGGGCTTCCTCCCCTGGCATTCACTATCTAACAGATACTTACTGACAGGCACAGGCCGAGAGAATAGAAATGAATTGGACTGCCACATGAGGTGACATCAGGAGTGTAGAGTGCCAGCCTCGTGCCTGGCATGCAGCAGACCAACCACTTAGATGCTCAGAAGTTCCTTTTCTTTCCCTACTATGGCCTTGTAAGTCCCCATGGGGAAACACAGAAAAAGTAGGATCTGCAAGATTCTGGAAACTAAAAGTACCCTGGACCTCCCAGCCCAAAGATCTGGGGGTTTCCTTCATCGTGTCCTGAATCTCTAACCCTCCCACCTAATGGTAATAGGCTCCTTCTCGGCTCTTCCTAAGAGACCTAAGGGCATGGTGGTATCTGTAGAAGGCTAAAAGGAGGGAGGGAAAATCACCATGGTTTCTTGGGTTTCTAGCTCAGTTGGTCAGAGACCTTAGTTTTGTTGCCAGTCCCAGTAGCAATTTAATTCATGATCGCTTTTTCTTCTGAACTCCCATAGACACCGTTTTTGACTGAGATAACTTCCTCTGCTTTATTGTGTTCCTTTGTCCACATTTTCTTTCCTACTGTCCCTCTCTGGTCTTATCCCTCTTCTTTCCCCCACACAGCCTAACGCAGGGCCTAGAACACCATAGGTGGTCCAGTTCAATCTTTGCTGAATGAAAAATGGCATTAGGCACATTCTATCTCTGTGCCTCAGTTTCCCTCATCAAGCTGTGGGAGGCCCTGGAAGGCCAGTCCTTTGACATAGTCCATGTAAGTATCTCCTAGGTCTTCTGACCACCCAAGAGGTTAGTGCTGGAGACACTGACTTGGCCATCTTGCTCACATGCCTCAGCCAGCAGCTCTCAGCCCTCACCAGGCCCACGTCTCCACCACCAGTGAAAGGCTGTTTGCCTCTAGGCCAGTTCCTGCCCCTCCCACCACAGGCTGCTCCCGGGAGGAGAGAACACGGTCAGTTTCCCTCTTGCCCGGTCTCGTGAAGGACTGGCCTGGAGCAGGCAGAAGTTTTTGGTTCCCGTGCTCTGCCCAGTTCTCCGGCTTTGGGTGTCAGGTGATGGAACATCTGGCCTCTCTGGGGCCCTCTTTCTCATCTTTTCGCATATATCTCTACCCCAAATTCCAGGGGTCAAATCCAAGCAGGGCCCTCAGAAATCTCCAGCTCAGAGTTTCCCTGAGGTCAGCTCCGGGTGCAGAGATAGTCCTGCCTGATAGCTGCCCCACCTGACTCCAAGGAGGGCTGCGAGCTCGCCCCCGGCTAGCTCTACTTCCCAGCAAATACCAGAGCAGAACACCCAAATCACAGCTGGGACATTCCTGTTGAGTAAGACACTCCTCTGCCCCGTTTTAGGAGCTGGCCGGCCGACTCCAGGCCCGGGGAATGAGGTCGCTGCAGGGGAGCCCGATTAACCTCAGCTTCCCCCTCTTAGCAGCTGGGTCCCCCTGGTCTTCAGAAGCTCAACCCTAGAGGCCTGCCCAGGGCACTTCCTAGAAGTGATAGAATATCTTCGTGGGGGGTGGGGGTGCACCTGGCTGGCTCAGTCAGAGGACCATGCGACTCTAGATCTCGGGGTCATGAGTTCAAGCCCCATGTCGCATGTAGAGATTACTTAAATAAATAAAACTTAAAAAAAAAAAAAATCGGGCGCCTGGGTGGCTCAGTTGGTTAAGCAACTGCCTTCGGCTCAGGTCATGATCCTGGAGTCCTGGGATCGAGTCCCGCATCGGGCTCCCTGCTCGGCAGGGAGTCTGCTTCTCCCTCTCCTGCTTCCCCCCTCTTGTGCTCTCTCTCTCTCAATAAAATAAATAAAATCTTTAAAAAAAAAAAAAAAAAAATCTTCTGGAGGTCAGGTGTCCTTATCTGGCTGGCAGGATAACCATCAGAGAAAGATCCTTGGGATCAGGGGACCTGTGCTCCCTGGGTCCGTTTATTCACCTGCACAGTAAGAGGGCTTGGTGGTCGTTAAGCCCTGAGCCCTGTCCTAAGAACATCCTTCTCAGGCTCCTCTCTGCCACCAATGACAAGAGGGTTTGAGTCTTCTGAATCCCTGCTTCTCAATCTTCTCAATCTTGAATATAAGCAAGTTCCTCTATAAAGGATACAAGTTCTCACAAAGTTACTTAATTTTTGTTTTCATGTTTCTCAAATGTTTACGAACATAAAACTTGGCACACACTTCTTAGGGTTTTAGGTTCTTTAAAATTAAAATCAAAACAAGCTTACAAATTCCTGTCTACAAGAAACTATGAAACCAGTAAGACTCAAAGAAGCCATGTTAATTTGAATGTGACTGTTGCTATTTGGCGAAATGCACCTGCTACCCCCAGCGAGACAGAGGCTGCCGGGCGACTGTGATCGAGCAGGTGGACGCCCGGCATCACCACCTACCAGGCAGTGACTCCGTTCTCCTACTTCTTTCTCAGTTTGAACCACTGCAGGGCACCATTTAACCTTCACTTGGTGGGAACACACTATAATGGGTTAAGTTCCCTTCTGCTGTGTTCTCATTATCACTCAACAATTAAAGGTTTTGTTTTTGTTTTTGTTTTAAGTTCTTTTTAATCTTTTTGCCAACAGGATCCTTCTCTCAAGTTTCAATATCCTGGGGCGGGGGATGGGCAAAATAGGTGAAGGGGAGGATGAGGTACACACTTCCAGTTATAAAATAAATAAATCACAAGGATGAAAAGTCCAGCATAGGGAATATAGTCAATAATACTGTAGTAACTTTGTGTGGTGACAGATGGTAGCTCCACTTACCATGGTGAGTACATAGTAACGTGTGTAATTGTCGAGTCGCTACGTCGTATGCCTGAAACTAATACAAGATCATATGTACACTATACTTCAGTTAAAAATTTTTTAAATTTTGGGGTGCCTTTCAGCCTCAGTTGGTAGAGCGTGCTACTCTTGATCTCAGGGTCATGAGTTTGCGCCCCACGTTGGAGGTAGAGTTTACTTAGAAAAAAAATTTTTTTAAAGATTTTATTTATTTGACACAGAGAGAGAACACAAGCAGGGGGAGCAGCAGAGGGAGAGGGAGAAGCAGGCTCTCCGCCGAGCAGAGAGCCCAACGCAGGGCTCAATCCCAGCACCACAGGATCATGACCTGAGCCAAAGGCAGATGCTTAATCGACTGAACCACCCAGGTGCCCTGAAAAAAATTTTTTTAATCTAAAAAAAGTTTCAATGTCCTTATCTATAAAAGAAGGAGTATCACTGGGGCATCTGGGTGGCTCAGTCGGTCAAGCATCCAACTCTTGATTTCGGCTCAGGTCATCATCTCATGGCTGGAGGGATGGATCCCCACCTCGGGCTCCATGTTCAGCAGGCAGTCTGCTTGAGATTCTTTCCTCTGTGCACCCCGCACTGCCGGCCCACGCACAAGCTCTCTCTCTCTCAAATAAATAAATAAATCTTTAAAAAAAGAGAGAGAGAGAAGGAGAATCACCTTGATTCTACCTACTTCCCAGGATGACTGTGAACATTCATTCATTCATCCTATCATTATTTATTGAGTACCTACTATGTTCTAGGCACACAGGGTGTAGCAGTGACCAAAATGGACAAAAATCCCTGCCCTGTGGAGCTGATATTCCAGTAGGGGAGACTGATAATAAGATAAATGAGGAAAATAGTATGATAGTATGAAGGCAAAAAAACAAAGCAGGGAAGGGAACAGCATATAGGGATCTGATAATGTGGGTTTTCCGACATCACCAAGCAATTCCCTGACACCATCGGAGTGTCCAACAATTCAACTCCATTCCGACCCTGTCTACCCGGTGCCAGCAACAGGCCCCCTGGCTAAGTACTCACACCCGCAAGATTTCAGATGCTAATCCCAAGTCCAGGATGTTACCTCCGCTTTGGACTGACTGGCTATAGATCCCAGGTTCCCACAGCCCCCTCCATGGGTTCGATTAATTTGCCAGAGCAGCTCACAAAATTCAGAGACATGGTTTACTTACTAGATGATTGGTTCATTATAAAAGGATATTATTCAGGAACAGCCAGATGGAAGAGATGCCTATGGGACAGGGTGCCATTCTCCTGGGTTCCCCACATGTTCACCAACCCAGAAGCTTTCCAAACCCCATCCTTTTTTGGGTTTTTATGGAGGATTCATTACATAGGCATGACTGATTAAAGCATTGCCCACTGGCAGTTGATCCAACCTCCGATCCCTCCCCTCTCCCCAAAGGTCAGGGGGATGGGACTGAAGGTTCTAACCCTTCCATCACATGGTTGGCTCCCCCGGCAACCAGCACCACTCAGTGCTTTCCAAAAATCACCTCATTTACATAAACTCCAGTGTTATTGAAGGGGTTCAATAAGAGCACCTTCGTTGCTCTTATCACATAGGAAATTTCAAGGGTTTTAGGAACTTAGTGCCAGAAATGAGCACAATGGCCAATATATATTTCTTATTATAAATCACAATATCAGGGCACCTGGCTGGCTCAGTCAGAAAACCATGTGACTCTTGATCTCGGGGTCGTGAGTTCAAGCCCCACATTGGGTGTAGAGATTACTTAAAAAAATAATAATAATAACCTTAAAAAAAAATCACAATATCTCAGTGGAGAAGTAGAGGGAGGTTACATTTTTAAAATGGCATGTTCAGGGGAGGTTTCATTGAGTAGGTAACACTTAAGACCTAAATGAGATGGAGGAAGCTAAAGCATTTTGAGGAACCGCCAGGACATCAGGTGTCTATTGTGGAATAACACATAGCAGACGCGGAAAAGTACAATGCAAATGTGGGTATAATAGATACCCATTGTTTCACTGCCCAGCAACCATTTCCCCTCCTGGCAACTGAACCCTGATTTTCCTCTAGGGAGGCACCTCCCTTGCCCCAGGCCCCATCCTGCTGGTTGGGTGGCCCCACCTCTAACCACCAGGGCGGGGCAAATGATGGGACTGGCCAATCAGAGCACAGCAATTGGTTTAGGAATGGGCTTGGGACCCAATCAGAATGAATGACGCACCCTTGGGGGAGAGAGACACAGTCTCCTCCCCTGGAGATCCTAGCAGTAAGGATGATAGGAGCCTGGAGCTTTCAGGAGCCACCACACGGAACCTGAGGAAAAAAGCCAATGCAGAGGAAGACAGATCTAAGGGCTGAAAAGAAACTGAATCCTGGAGACATATTTTGATCCCCTGCATCAAGTGGTACCTACTTCAGAACGTCTCAATTTATGTGCACCAATGAATTCCCTGTTTTGTTTTGTTGCATAAGCTGGTGTATTAGTTACCTATTGCGGTACAGTCAATTACTGCAAGATGTGGTGACTGAAAAGAACATCTCTCATCTCACTTTCTGTAGGTCAGGGATTTGGGAGCGCTCTTAGCTGAATGGTTCTGGCTCAGAGTCTCTCAGAGGATTTCAGTCTGGGCATTAGCAAGGACTCTGAAGGCCTGACTGGGCCTGAAGGATATGGTTTCCCAATGGCTCCAAGTGGGGCTGGTGGCGGGAGCCCTCAGCTCCTTGTCATGTGGGCTCTCTGGAGGCTGATCGCGTGTCCTCACAACATGGCAGCTGACTCCCTCCAGGACAAGATATCCAAGAGAGCAAGTGAGGAGTGCCTTTTGAGTTAGTCTCTGATGTGCATGTTGTCACTTCCACTTACTATGTTTGTTAGAAGTGAGTTAAGCCTATATTCAAAGTGAGGGGAATCCTTCTCAAAGGAAGGAAGATCAAAGAATTTGTGGACATATCCGAAAACCACCACACCTAGTTTGATTTTGGTTTTCTGTCACTGGCGACCGATAGAGTTCTGACAATTATTCGGGAGTTCATCACTATCGTATTATTGCTGTTATAACATGGCTCTTGGCAAAACAAAAAACCAGCAACCAATAAAGTGGTAACAAAGTATATCTTAAAAATGCCAATTTGACCCTGTGCTACCTAAGCTCAAAAACCTCCAGTCGCCCTCATTGTCCAAAAGTTCAGAGCCCTCCGCATCGCTCTCCCACGAACTCCCTGCTTCAGATTCATCAAGCTGCTTGCTCTTCTCTGAATATCTTCCACATCTTCATGCCCTGGTCCATGCCTTTCTGCCTAACTTCTCCCTGTAAAGCTCTGCTCAAAACCCAATTCAAGTATCACCCCTCCTGTGAAGATTCTCTGACTTCACCTCAAAATTGGTGATAATCCTGAGACTATTGCTGCCTACCGAGCATCAGGCCCTTCATATTTACTAGGTCCCAATCACAAATCCATAACCCTGAATTTACGTGCTATTTATATTATCCCCATGTACAAGTAAGAAGATTCAGGCCCCTCTAAAGAGGTTGAGGAAGCTGCTCGCGGTCATCCAGCTGGTGAGTGGCAGAGCACTGGTTAGTTAGCGCCCTGGTTAGTTAGTTATTCCGGCCTCTGCTACCAAACACTGTTCGTGTATACTGCGTGTCGTTATTGATGGATCTGGCTCCGCTGAGAGACCAAGAACTTCTTGGGCGCCAGGCCCTCCTCTTATATAGCCACCTTTCATGGAGCACTCACTATATGTGTGAGGCACAGGGATTAATGTTGCCCACTTTCCAGATGAGGAAATCAAGGCTCAGAGGATTAAATGGCCAAGGTCTAACTCCAAACCCCGTGCCCTCATCCCCCACCTGTGACAGTGCGTGAGACACAGTAGGTGCTCAATGTGCATCTGTTGGAAGGCCTGACTAGAGCACATGAGAGGGGGGTGGCCCCGGGCTCCCCATCCCCCACCATCTCCAGCTGGAAGCTTCAAGGCTGCCGTTTACTTGCCTCCGGTGGGGCGGGGGAGCTGCAGACAGGTGGAGTGGAAATACTCCGGCCAGAAGCCAAGGGCCACAGCTTCTGGTCCTGGCTCAGCCTCCATCTAACTGGGTGACCTTGGGCTGGTCTTGGCAATGCCAGGTGGGATTTGAGATGACCCCAGATAAAATGGGCAGCCCAGACCCCTGTGGGTCTAGCAGCTGCTCAGGAGGCCGGGGCCCGGGGCCCCTCTACAGCAGGCAAGCTGCGTGTTCTGGTGACCAAGGCGGGCCTCTGCCCCAAACCGGGCGTGTGCCCATCCCTGTCAGGACTCGGCCCCGTGTCCTCACAAAAGAAGCAGAGATGAGCTTTCACTCCTTGTGCCTTACCTTGAATGTGCTCAGGTTCAATTTTAGCTCCCCTCCTTGCCTGGGACACAGAGGAGATTAACTCCATCTGGAGTTTCTCACGACCTCGCGGCCGGCCAGCCGAAACGTGTCTGGATCAACAACAAACTTCATCAGCTCATTTCCGCCTCCAACCTTCACTAAATGGATTAGGCAACAGGAGCCCCAGGGTTGACCTTTGCAGCATCCATTGTCATGGCTGTTATTGCAGACAGAAATAATAGCCAGGATAATAATTCGTTGTTAATGGTCCTTTAACCAGAGGGCTGGAGGGCTCTGGGAACATTACTTCATGGCCCTCTTGGCACGCCCTCCACAAGCCTTTTCTTCAATCCCTCTATCATGCTCCCGCCTTCTGGAAAGCCTTCCTCCACCTTCCCTAACTTCACTGTGCTACAGCTTATGACCCAGCTCCCAAGCCCCAGCCTTGAGGAGAAGCCTCATGGGGAACCCTGTCCAGGCCTCAAAGATCTTCTTGTCTCCCACGTTGGTCCACCAGCCTGAGCAATCCCCTTCACCGACCTGTTTCTCTGTATGCTCAGAAGGAAGAATTGATGTATCAAAGTGTTTTTGAATAGGGATGGGAACAAACCTGGGCAGATATAATCCTGTGGTTGGTGAACAGCTTGCCGGGTGTTGGTACCCCCCCCCACCCCCGTTCCTGGTTGGCCAGAGGCTAAGTTATCTGCAAGTACAAGCTCTTCTTGCAGAATTATTACCATAATGTGCATATCAATTTGGCTGTTGGGTGTTGCTATTGGTTTCTTTCCTCTCCTTTGTTCTTCCTTTCTTTCCTTTCTTTCTACCATCTAAAAGAGTACATTTGCTGTAGCACGAAAATTACCCAGCCTATGGCCAAGAAGAAGCTAATCTACCCCCTAGATTTTGGGAAAACACAGCAGGTCAAAATGTATGCGCCAGTGGAGCACCTTTCCCTGAGTTGTTTTGGAAATAAACCTGCAGGCAGGAGGAGATTGTCTGGAGTGAGAAAGGAATGTGTAAAGAGGTGGGGAAAGAAATGGAGATTAGGCACAGTCTCCAGGAAATACAGTCTGCTCTCCAAAACAATGATGTGGCTTGACAACCAAATGGAATCATGTGGGTCCTGAAATATTTCCAACTGTTTAAAAAGGAAGTGACTGCAGAACCAGCGAAGGCCAGCAAGTGTGTTTTAACTCCCCCAGGAATATTGACTTGTCTCTGAAAGAAGGAGGGAAGAGTCACAGATCCTAGATCCAGGCACATCCTGGCCCAGTTGGGCAGAGAGATGGAGGCGGAGCTTCGGCCGAGACAAGGTGAGAAGGAGAGGGGAGGGGAGGAGAGCAGAGCTGGAGTGAGTGGGATCCAGGTAGTGCTGCTAGAGAGGGCAGGGCAGTGTACACCCGAGCGGGGGGCGGGGGGCGGCCCTTTTCTCCATCAGCAGAATGGGAATATTAGCAATATCTGTGAGGCAAGGTACATTGGTCAGGGTCTCCAGAGAAACAGAACCAATAGGATGTAGAGAGAGAGAAAGAGATTTATTATAAGGAATTGTCGCACCTGATTATGGAGGCAGACAAGTCCCAGCATCCGCAGGGTGAGCTGGTCAGCTGGAGACTCAGGAGAGCCAGGTGGTTAGTTCTAGTCCGAGTCTGAATGTCTGAGGAGCAGGAGAGCTGATACTGTGGTTCCAGTACTAAGGGCCAACAGGCTCAGGACCCAGGGAAAGCCAGTGTTTCAGTTCAGTTCAAGTCCGAAGGCAGGAAAAAAGCTGACATCTCAATTCAAAGGCCATCAGACAGCATGAATTCTCCCTTACTCAGGGGAGGGTCAGCCTTTTTGTTCTATTCCGACCTTCAAGTGATTGGTCGAGGCCCACCCACATTAAGGAGAGCAATCTGCTTCACTCCGTCTACTGATTTAAATGATAATCTCATCCAGAACCACCCAGCATAATGTCTGACCAAATATCCGGGCACCTGTGGCTTAGTCAAGTGGGCCCATAACATTATCACACAAGGTTATTTTGATGGCAGACCACAAGAAATCACTGTGTCTGTGGAAGCAGTTCATTTGTATTCATGTAAATAGATGGTCGGCATTTGATTAACCACTACAACCGTGCCTCGCTCTTGGCCTGAAATTCCCTCCTGTCGTTTCCAAGCATGTCCTTGACGTGATGGAAGGGAGTGGGGACAGCCATGGAAGGGAAGTGGAAAGGGGGTAGCAGCCCAGATAGGGGTCTCTGTTAGCAGCAGAGAGCTAACAGAGAGCTGGGACCAGAACGTTTAGGGAGACTTTGGGCTTAAGAAAAAAAAGACCAGGGGCGCCTGGGTGGCTCAGATGGTTGGGCGTCTGCCTTCGGCTCAGGTCATGATACCGGGGTCCTGGGATCGAGCCCCGCATTGGGCTCCCTGCTCGGCGGGAAGCCTGCTTCTCCCTCTCCCATCTCCCTGCTTGTGTTCCCTCTCTTACTGTGTCTCTCTTTGTCAAATAAATAAATAAAATCTTAAAAAAAAAAAAAAGACCACTGGAGAGGCTGAAATAGAGGGCCTACAGAGAGAGGGACCAGGGAGGCAAGGCCTGGCTAGTGGGCAGACTCCGGGAGGAGCCGCAGTGGAGGCAACCCCAGCCCACCCCTGCCTTGGTTCCTTTAGGCCCGTTATTCCTATCAGGCTCAGGGCGAGGGCCAGCAGGCCAGCCCGCCCTCATGTCCCCAGCTAAAGGTTATGGGGACTGATGCTACACTCGATCCCTGTAAGGCTAGGTTAAATTAAATTAGAGAAGGATTCAAAATCTTATCAGAAGAAAGGTAGTGACAGAGATAGCATAGCTCCGTAGCTTCCTTTGGCCCTTGGAATTCTGGAGGGGGTGGGGAGGGGTGCCTGCCTGCCTTCATCCCTGGGAGGTAAGATCTCACTGGAAAGTTGCATTCCTTACCCTGTTACAATGGAGCTTACATCACAGTTCCAGAGGATGCACTTCTAACAATCCAGTGCTATCAAGAGAATGTCCGCAAACACGGGCCCCTCCTGATTCTGGACCCAATCCGTGTCGCTGGGGCTGCATCCTCATGTGGAGGCTGAGCAGAGTCAGAACCCCGGAGCACCTGAGCGTTGTCTGCATCCAGCTTTCCAGCATTGCAGACAGCACATCCCACACAGATGCCTTCCAAACGAGGAATCCAGCATTGTTGGGGGGTGATGAGCACGGCCTTCAGAACGGGGCACACTGCGGAGACTGTTTCTCCTTTGTTGTCCCTGCTGGGACCCCAAGCTCAGGGAACCCTTGTGGGTCAAAGAGAGTGGGCATGTCCAGAGGAAGCAAGGGGCAGTTGGGCGGTGGCTCGAAGCCCAGCTCTGGGGCATGGTTCCTGTGACGCCTTGGGCTAGTAGTTACTGAGCTGCTCCAGGTTTAACTTCTCCTCTCTTCTTAACACAGTGGTTCTCAACCCTGTGTTAAAGTCACTTCAAAAACTGCAAAAAACAACTATGCTTTTATCCATCAGGCTGTTGGATAAAGCTGGACTCTCTGGACGTTGTAGGTTAGAGACATCCCAGGTGATTGTAATGTGCATGTTCATCTTTTCTAATTTGCTGCTTCTAAACCAGATAACAGAGCTTGTGAGGACGGAGCAGGGTGTGGAGAGTGGTGGTGATGAGGCCGAGTCTGTGGCTCCAGGATTCAAAGTGGAGCAAATTACCAGGAGGCAGAGTTTGGTTCAGACTAGAAAGAAATTTCTAACCATTCCTGAAACGCCTCTTCTGGAATTGCCTTCAGGACCAGACCATGAACCCCACAAGATGATCAGTCTTCTGTAAATTTATACTGAACATGCCGAATTTTGCCAAGTTGGATGAATTACCTAGATTAGTAGACTTGGCTCCAAATAGCTTTTGGCTGCTTCAAAAAAAAAAAAAAAAAATCAAGTCCATTCCCGAGAGTTATTGCACTGCCGCTTCCTGCAAATTCCTTACCCTCTCTGAGTGTCCCTGGCTTCTTCCCGAAGATGGCTGGGGGCTGGGATGATTGTCCGCATGCCTCCCCTTGGGGAGATTTCAACACATAGCAGAGGAATGTGAAAGTTCCTGATTCCCTGGGGCTGAACCTGAGTGAAGGTGAATCCTCACATCATCAGTGAGGATCTGAAAGGACAGCAGTCATTCCAAGTTCTCAAGGTCATTCTAACCCTGGAGTGGAGAGCTTTGGGCCAGGGTTTGACTCCCAGCTTCATCACCCTCTGGTCACATGACTTGATCTCGCTAAACCTCAGTTTTTTCATCTGGTAATGGGACTGTGAGGGTCAAATGAGAAATACCCATAAGGTTTTTAGCCCAGAGCCTGACAATTGGTAAATGGTCCATAAATGTTGGTACCTTGCTATTAATGTCACCTTGGATATAAATCTGTAGCCCACCGAGGTGACCGTGTTGCAGGGGACGATGCTTAGGTGGATGTGTAAGTCTGGAAGGTTTGTTATGAAGGCAGTCCCACTACTCTGTGGTCACAGCTCATGGATAGGCTTGTTGAGTCCCATTCAAATTCAGGTCTCAGGTCCTTGGCTCAGGACCTCCACTCCCACAGAGCACGTCTGGGCGTGAGAACAGAAGCCAAGGCAAGTGTTTGCTTTGGAACAAAGAAGGGACGAGGATGGATTCCTGGAGGCACTCGCCATTTCAGAGCAAGGAGTCATCTGTTTCTCATAAGATGGAGCACAGGCAGTGGAATCCATCTTTCTGAACTCTCTAGGATAGCTCATTACTTGTCTGGCCACAGCTCCTGTGGGTCGGGAGAGTGGCTGAAGTAGGACCAGGCCCTCCCACAGCCAGGCCCAGACTTTGAGAATGGACTTGACTTTCTTTTGAGTCTTTCAAGTTTCAGCTAAAAGCATTTCCAAGTTGCTCCCATCCTCTCCTCCATAACTAGATGTGGGCCGGGGGGGAGGTTGGATTTCGGTGGGGAAGGTGTCCAGGTGAGCAATCCTGCGTCACTGGCTCTGGAAAATCCTGCCATCACGCTGATTTAAATTCCTAAGAATGCTTTAACCAACTTTGTCCCTCACTGTGGGATTCAAGAAATTGCCGTCCTGAGGTGCCTGGAAGTGTCCGCCTGGTTGCAGGAGTCACGACACAGAGCCGCGTCCCGACAGACCCGGCCATCATTCACAAGGCAAGGGGGCTTTCCCGTGGGGGCTTGGTTTCTCCCCATCGAACTCTCGGCTCATGTTCTGCTCCTTGCACCACCGGTTCATTAAACTTCCCTCTTTAAAAAAAAAAAAAAAAGGGCATTTGCAGCTCAGAGGTTTATTTTCACTTTATTTATTTATTTTTATTCTGTTGTTATTAGAGTCAAGGCATAGGCGAAGTGAGGCGCAGAGGCCCTACCGGATGCCCATATTCCCAAATCTGTCTTCCCTGTTTCATGGCACCAAGGGGACAGTTCACGGTAAATGAGGAAGGCTCACCCCCACCCCCGCCCCCACCCACGCGGTCCCCTCCCAGCAAGACAGAGGCAGCTGGTGCTGGTGGGGGGAGAACATGCAGCTGCCACGGCTTGCTGCTAGTGGAAGGTGGATGTCAGAAGCCGTCCATCCCACGTCGCTCAACAAGCCCAAACTACTGCCCCGGGATGTACATGGAAGGGACCAGGAAGTATGGAGAGACAGAGCTCAGAAGAGCTGCTGCTTAATAAGGATTGTGTGCCTCCTTCCATGAGGAGCTACTGACCTCACTGTTATGCCCCAGAGGTCCACGGGAAGGTCTGGTCAGGTGGCCTTGCCTGCCTTTGCCAAGAATGAGCACCTTGCTAGGGGAGCGCAAGAAGCGAACATCTAGGGAGCTCCTCCCGTGACCCGACATCGAGCTCAGAATCTGACACCCATCCTCTCAGTCTTCACCGCAACCACGTAAACTAGGTGTCATTCCCCCCAGAGGAGGGGAAACTGAGGCTCAGTCTGTGCATGCGTTAGGCTCAGCTAGGCTGTGCTATAGTAACAGACGGTCCCGAGAATCTCAGCCGTTTTATGCAGTTAGAGTGCACTTCCCACCACACAGCAGCCTTTGTGCTGTGGCTCAGCGATCCCGGCTGCTTTCACCTTTCAGGACACCGGGTCCACGCCAGGCCTCCTCCACAATCGCCGTGGCAGGGCAGGAGGGAGCCCGGAGAAGCAGGCATGCGGTGTTCGCTCGCCTGGACCCCGTTCCATTTGCCAGAACTAGTCCCACGGCCCCAGCCAACGGCAGGAGGGCTGAGTCTTCCAGGCCCTGCGAAGGGGAGGAGGCCCGGATAGTGGTGAACATAGGGCACGTTGACCACAGGGACATTTAATGACTCGCAGGGAGTAAATGGCAGAACGAAGGTGTAAACTGCCCCACAGCTCAAGAAAACTGACACCAGGGAGGTGAAAAGACTTGACATGCTCAGAGCTTGTCACTGAAATACTCCAACTAGAACTTAGTTCTTCCACAGCCTAATTTGAAGCTCTTCCCAACATGTACAACTCTCTGTGAAAGACCACCCTTTCCCCTCAAATTAGCTTGTCTCTACCTACTCACTAATGCCTCAGATCCCACCATCAGGACATGGTGCCTTCACGGGGCCCTTCACCGGGGGAGGTCATCGTCAATGCGGACAAAACCATCAAAGGGTCACATCGTGTAGCCTTTGGGTTAAGAACGTTGGAGACAGAATTAAGAGAATGGAGAGATCAGGATGAATGGGAGAGTCCAGGAAGGCTGCTCTGAGAAGCTGCTGGCTTTGGTGAGATGTGATTAAAGGGGGAGTTCATTCCTGATGGAAATTCCTTCCTAATTCTCTTTCCTCCTCCATTCTATTCTATTGCATTTAAAAATCTACAGAGGGATGCTTGCGTGGCTCGGTCAGTTGGGCATCGGACTCTTGATTTCGGTTCAGGTCATGATCTCAGGGTCCTGGGATCAAACCCCACATCGGGCTCCCTGCTCAATGGGGTGTCTGCTTGTCCCTCTGCCCCTCCCCCTGACTCATGTTCTCTCTCTCTTTCTCAAATAAATAAAATCTTAAAAAGAAAAAAGATTCTCTCTTTCCCTCTCCTTCTGCCCCTCCCCCTCAAATAGATAAATAAATCTTTAAAAAAATAAAAATTTGCAGAGTGCCTTCCATTTACTATTTTATTTAACTCCCTGAACAATTCTGTTAGGGAATTGAGAGGTTAGTCAGATCTTTCTTCCCATTTGACAAAAAAACTGAAACCTACGGAGTATAAAGTAGCTCATCAGAGCAAATCAGAGCCTAAACCCGAATAAAGAAGCAAAAATGTTAAAAAGGAATAATCATCAATCTTCGTGTGTATGTAGTGAAACTGTCACATTTAGAGCTACCTGGTGGTGTATAAATTAATACACTTTATAAAAATCAGGTTTTTAGTACGAAATATTTCATACTAATAATGGGATTCATATAATGCATATATGATATTTAGAATAATAGAACACTGTATCTACAACCCTGCTTATTACCAATGTTCTAAAACATTAGGTCACTTTAAGTTTTACAAATGATATATACCAGAATATATAGCCAAAATTCAAATCATGCAGAAGATGGAAACTTTATTTTTTTATTTTTTTAAAGATTTTATTTATCTGTCAGAGAGAGGGAAAGAGAGAGAGACAGGCAGGAGGAGAAGTAGGCTCCCTGCTGAGCAGACAGCCCGATGTGGGGCTTGATCCCAGGACCTTGGGATCATGACCTGAGCCAAAGGCAGCCGCTTTAACCGACTGAGCCACCCAGGAATCCCAGAAGATGGAAAATTTAAAGCCCCTTTTCTCATCATGTCAACCTCTGAATCCCACACCCCAGGAATAACAACTGTTAGCAATTGGACACATGATCCTATATATGTTCATTTTGGAAAACAAGCCAGCCATATATATGCATGTGTGTGTGTCAAAAGTCATACAAAAAAGTCCATAACTGGGGAACCTGGGTGGCTCAGTCAGTTGAGCGTCCAACTCTTGGTTTTGGCTTGGGTCATGGTCCCAGGGTTGTGAGATCGAGTGCTGCATGGGGCTCTGTGCTGGGCGTGGAACCTGCTTAAGATTCTCCCTCTCCCTCTCCCTCTGCCCAGCTCCCTGCTCTTTGTCTCTCTTTCTCTCAAATAAATAAATAAAATCTTAAAAAAAAAATCTATAACCTTTGGTCCTGTCACCCCATTGTGGGAATTTATCCTAGGAAAAGACCTCCCACGCTCCCGTCTTTCCTAGAGATGGCCAAATTCATTCCCACATGAGACTCTTCCCTTGTTTCCTCTGGAACTCCGTTTCCCCAGATTTGCTTATGGTTGGATGTCCATTCAGGTCTCAGCTCAAATGCCACCACCTCTGAGAGGCTGCCCATGGTCACCTGTCTAGACTTGCTCCCTCTCCTCACACAACCTCCTGGCACACATTAGGAATGCACATTTTAGTCCAGAGGATAAATGTCCACTTGTGAAACCAGCACCTGGTCTACTTAAGTAAGGGATGTTATTTGACTTACCTTGGAACCCTGGCAGCTACTTCTGCAAAGAAAGAGCTCTTGCTGGCTTTCTAAAAACCTGGCTGAGTGGGAAGTCAGGCCAGCCTGGGGCCAACCTGACTGTCATTTCTTCCAGCAATCTTTCAGATGCAGATACTGCAGGCGGGAAAGTCACCCTCCCACCAATACGTTTTCCTTCTTGGCTTCTAAAACAAAGAAGAGGTAAAGAAAATTCAATGGGTGAGAGTCTCTGTCAAAATAACACCTAGGCAACACGTAATTAAGATGAATAATTTCAACACTCTCAAGTCAGACAATGGAAATATTAAGAGTTTCCACCAAAACATAAACTGGGCCAAGTGGGCGGGGTCTCCAGAAGTTTCCGAGAACACTCCCAGGTGGGGGAGTCAGGGAGCAGCTTCTTGCTTAGGGGCGGGGGGAGTTAACTAATGACTTGGTTACGTCACGCGTTAAGCTTGCCGCCTGTTCATTTGTATTTCAGATGTGCCTTTTCTGGTGGACACCAATAACTGCCTGCCCGGGAGCCTTTCCAGCCCTCTTCTCCATTTTCTGCTTCCCGCTATGGACAGTGAAAAACCCCAAAATTCACTTTCCCAGTCTCCCCAGCAGCTAAGGGTGACCCATCTTTGCCCAATGAGAACCAAGGGGACAGCTGTTGCAAGGATCTAAGAATGTTTTTTCCCCGCTTGACAAAAGGAGAGAAGTCAAAAAACAAACTCATCGCATTGGCCCTGCACCTCATTCCCAACTTTTGACCCCTGTCATGTGGGTGAATGATTCCAGGAGCTATGGCAGTCATCTTGCTACCATGAGGTGACCAGCCTAAGGATCAAAAAAAAACCTCTAATAATGGTTTGTCCTCAATTACATCACGGGGGGTTGCTGAACCTACCCTGGAGGTACCCTGGAATCTAACTCCCAAAATAAATTTCTTTACAGTTTAAGTTAGTGGTTCTCAAAGTTTGTGGTTAAGTTAGCATGTTAGAATCACCTGGGAAGGGCGCCTGAGTGGCTCAGTTGGTTAAGCAACTGCCTTCAGCTCAGGTCATGATCCCAGGGTCCCGGGATCGAGTCCCACATCTGACTCTCTGCTCAGCAGGGAGCCTGCTTCTCCCTCTGCCTGCCACTCCCTCTGCTTGTGTCCTCTCTCAATGTCAAATAAATAAATAAAATCTTTAAGAAAAAAATTTCCTTTAAAAAAAAAAAAAGAATAACCTGGGAAGCTTTTAAGATTCCTCATGCCCACGCCACAGCCCCTACCAGTAAAAATCAGCATTTCTGGGAGGACTGCGGAAGGTAGGGTGGTACTCAGGCATCAGTACTTTAAAAAATCTGGTGATGCAAAGGTGTAGCAAATTTGAGACCCAATAGCATAAGCCAGTGTTTACGTGCTTACAAATCACCTGGGAATTCATTAAACTAAGACTGATTTGGTAGGTCCGAGCTTCTGTATTTTTAGCCAGATCCCAGTTGATGTGGATACTGCTGGTTCAGGGACCATACTTTGAGTATGGAGCATTACTGTTACAGTGGCTGAAGGCATCCTAACTGGTACATCCTTTTTCTAGAGGCAGAAGTCCATCCTCATCATTTCACTGGTGTGGGTGGAGGAAGCCCTCTGGGAATGGCGAGACAGCAGGAAGGGCCTCTCCCTGCCAGGGGTCTATTAGCCACTCTGTGTCACCAGGCCCCCAGCCAGAGCTGATGGGTTCTTAAGTCAATGCTTCATCCAGTAGTAAGCAAAATCCTGGGCTGGGAGGCTGGCTGTTTGCTGGTGTCCTCTCCGGGGTGCGGCCCCAGCCAGGCCAGCTCTCATGACCCACCCAGGCCTCTGCAGCCGTGGGCAAAAGGGCTCTAACTAAAGCTCCCCCTTTATTTGGGGGCCTTCCTCCACTAGCCTCCATCTCAGCTCTGCTCTTGGCTGGTAATAAGGGAGTGCCACTTAAGGTAGCATCTTTCTCTTTGGTTGCTAAAAGTCAGGCTTCCAAAAACAGTCAAGGTGAAATTTCAGGCCAGAGACAAAGAGCCTTGGCAGAGGCCCTCCGTCCCCTTCAGAGTCATCTGCATATTTACCCTTCCTTACCTCTTTCCTTCCAATCTCCAAGATGACATGCCAGCCTCCCGACTAACACAGCAGTCCCCGGGCTACTTCTGCAGCTCTGAAAGCTCTCAGCAAGGTCATCGGTGACCCCTGCCTTCTCCTTCTCCCTGCACGTCCGACTGGCTAGTCTACGGCTCCATTTCCCTGTTCCCTTGTGCAGCAAACGCCTCAAGGAGATCTGTCTGCCCTTGCATCTGGGTCTCCCTCTGTCCCATGCATGCCTGCACTCAGTCTCCTGAGGCCTCAGTCCCCACCAGCCCGCTGAGGCTCTCTCGTCCAGGTCACCCATGGCCTCCAACATGCCGGTCTAAAACATTCTCCCCATAAGCAGCTTTGGGAGGTCAGCCTGCCCCTTCCCTGCCGGCGTGCTTTCACTTGGTCAGCACGCCTCACCCGCTTGGCTTCATCTTTCCTCTCTCGCTCCTCTTGTTCGGTCTCTCGGGCTGGTTCAGCCTCCTCTTGCGGACCTCCGTGGTAGAGGCCCAGGGCTCGGTGCTCTCTTCCCTGCTCCTCCCTTCTAAGTTTCTCCAGGGACCCCATCTCTCCAATAGCTGTCAGCTCCACCTGCAAGCCATGCCCGACCCCACCCCAGATCCGGACTCACGGCCTCCCATCTCCAGCCGCACGCCAGTATCTCCCTGGGGGTGGTCAACGGGCACCTCAAGTGCCACGTGTCCCGAGCAGAATTCTTAACTTCCCCTCGCCAGCACCGTCGACTTGGAAACTCAGGAGGCAAACTAGGAACCAGCCTTGCCTCTTCCTTCCTAACACCTGCCTCCGTCCCAGCATCGAATCCTCCCGTCAACTTTCCCAATAGTCGGCAGCTTTCAAATCCCGTGCTCCTCGCACCTCCCAAGCCAACCTGTGGCCTCCTGCAGACACACAGAAAAAGCGGGGCTCCGTGGGCCACAGAGATGCGGGCCTGCCTACCTCTGCACCCCCATTTGCCGCCACACTCTCCTTCCCACCGCGGGAGCCGTGCTGACCTCCTGTCACACCTCAAGTTCCTCAAGTTCCTTCCGGCCGCAGGACCTCCATACCTGCAGCTCCCTCCCTCAGATCTGCTGGTCCCACTCCTTTCCCTCAGGCCTCTGTTCAGTGTCTTCCCTTCAGAGGCTTCCCTGGCGCAGGAGCAGAAAGAGCTTACCTTTCCACCCCAACCACGCTGTCTCTCCCCTTATCTCGCTTCATCTTTTTTCCTGACACCACTGACTTGATTAGGTTCTGTACTGATGTGTTTATAATGGTTTTGTTGTCTGTTCCCCTTCTTGTCTGTAAACCCCACTAGAGCAGGGCCTTATTTGTGTCGTTCACGGCTAACTTGCAGAGCCAAGCACAGTGCCTGGCCCATAGCAAGGGTTGAATGAATGAATGAACATGTCTTGCCTTGGCCACTTGACACATACTGTGAGGAAGGTGCCTCGGCTCAGGCTAATGCACCTAAGAGACCACATGTCTGCCTCAGAGCTGCTTCTGGAGTAGAAGCAGGGGCCCGTTCCCAGGATGGTCCTGTGGTCACCTGATCCATGGCTGCCGCCCCCGGGGTCAGCCTCCCAGGGATCCCTCAGCCAGCCCTGGGGGCCATTTAGACCCTGGTCTCTTTCATTCCCGGTCCTGAGGCTCCGAAGGCCCCGGGAACGGTTGGGTCAGATCTGTGGCCTAGGCGCAGGAGCTCCCAGGGCTCTCCGGGGACTGAAAGCCACCCCCACACCTTCTCTGTCCTGCGTCCAGCTTCCCTGGGGGTTGGTGTGAGTTCCTGCACTGGTCCTTTCAGCCCAGGCTGGGAGGTTAGAGAAACCGACCTTGGAGGCTGCCCCAGGGCGAGCTGATTAGCCCCCGGAGTACATTAGAGGAAGTAAATAAATGGATGGATGGGTGGATGGATGGATGGATGGATGGATGAGTAAATTAGTAAAAGCTCCTCTTGCCTCTCTGTTTACCACCCTGGAAATTCTACCCTTAGAAATTCATTCTTTTGGGGCACCTGGGTGGCTTAATCAGTTAAGCATCTGCCTTTGGCTCAGGTCGTGGTCCCAGGGTCCTGGGATGGAGCCCTGCATCGGGCTTCTTGCTCATGCTCTCTCTAGCTCTCTCTCTCTAGCTCCCTCTCGTGCACTCTCTCTCACAAATAAATAAAATCTTAAAAAAAAAAAAAAGGAATTTTTTTTTTTTTTTTTTTACTCTCCACACCCAGCATGGGACCCAACATGGGGCTTGAACTTACAACCCTGAGATCAAGATCTGAGCTGAGATCAACTGTTGGACACTCAACCAACTGAGCCACTCAGGTGCTCCAGAAATTCATTCTTAAGGGACGAGAGGAATGTGGCCCTACCTCCTGCAAGAAGTCCCCCAGCCCCCACCCTCCTGCCCTGCCTGGGCCCTCCCTCAGCAGAGGTGCCTCCTCATCCCTCCAGGGCCTCACGCCCTCCACCGCTACACCATGCCAGGTACCCCCGCGGGCCGGGCCTGCTTCTTCTTCACCCTGGTGTCCTTCAGAAGTTCCTCCACCTTACTGTGCAAATAAAATCATGAGAAAATAGGAAAAAAGAAATCCCTCAGGCCTGGGTCAAAGGATAGACTGATCTGGTTTGGGGCCTATGCCTGGAAGCTGTATGGTAAGCTAACACTCCTGTCTTCTAACACAAAGACCCTCAGGTGACACCGGCAGGGACTGTGTAAGCGACACAGCTGCCTTGATTTGGCTGGTCTGGGGCGCCCTGGGCCTCAGGACCTGAACGCCCTCTGCGCCCCCCCCCACTGCACCCCCCACTGCGCCCCCCACGGACTCTCCCACGCAGCCGGCCCGAGAACCCCTGGCTTTCCGGGCTGGCTAATAGGCGCTGACTGGAACGAAGGCCCCGGGTACGTGGGCATCGCTCCGGACAGTCTGAGTCACCGAGCCGCGCCGCCAGCCGTGAACAATTCAGCCTGGCGAGCGCTGCTGAAGAAGCCCGGTGCCAGGCGCTTGCTGGTTGCTGGGGAAATGCAGAGAGCCATGGTCCCTCTCAGACTTTCCATTCACTGTAGACGGTCAGAGCTCGGGAAGTGGCTCGACAGCCACGCTGGGCGCTGGTGATGAAGCGCAGGGTGAGGGGAGGAAATGGCTGGGGGCGAGGGGCGCCGACCAGTGCCAGGCTGGCTCCAGCACTACCTGCCGGCTGGCCCCGGCTGCTCGCGCCACCCCCGAACCTGCCGGGAGGGCCTGTTATGGGAGGGGAGCGGGGTCCACAGAGGTGAAGGTTCTGGCCCTGAGCCCCGTGTGTCTTGACTGCTCTTCTGTCTCTGTCCCGATGCTATGTGGGGGCAGAAAGAGAGCCCAGGGAGCCAGCCTCTGACATTTGACCCTGAGGGTCGGAGGGGTCTTGGAAGCTTGCTGCCCAGGGGTTAGGATCCCTCCATCAGCTGGGGAGTCAGGAGGAGCCCCAACACCCTCAAGTCCTCTGTGTCCATGTGCCCCCGATCACCCAAGGTCCTGGCTCGCTCTGCCTGCTCTAAGAGCCCCGGATACTCTGGCCTTCCCTCCCCTACCAGACTGTGAGACCCATCAGGGGTGGGGGACAGGATTCCCCCTTCCCCACCTTTATTGTCCACCCACCTCTCCGGGGCCGAGCAGACACCCAGCCAATCAGGCACTGGGGGCTGTCGGTGGCACAAGACTTCCGAGGGGGCCCAGGGGCTGCAAAGTTGGAGATGGCCTTGGATTGGAGAGGCAGCGTAGAGAAGCCAGGGGTCGACTGTCCAACCCAGCCTAGCTGAGTGACCCTGCACTTAACCTGTCTGTGCCTCAGTGTCCTCAGTTACAAACTGGAGAAACACACTGTTGCACCTACCTCCGGGCATCGCTGTGAGTGACGCCGCGGGGAGAGAGAGCGGCAGAGCACCGTACAGCTCTATCCACTACCATCAAAGTACTGTCCCGTCGCCGTCACTGACATTATGTTACCATTAGTGGTTCCTAGTTCCCCGGTGGGCTCTGGGCCAGCCCCAGGTACAGACCTTGGACTTTGAGCTTGGGCTGCTGCCTTGGGCTTTGCTGGTCTTTTTCTTAATCCTGGGGGTGGTCAGGTGGTGGGCTTGGTATCCACAAAGCCAGGGGTGCTCAGGCTCGGCTGCGTGTTAGAACCCCCCGGGGACCTCGGAAAAATCCTGATGCTCCATTAAATAAAAATCTGTAGCAGTAGGAGCCAGGCATCAGTACTTTGTGAAGCTCCCCAGGAGATTCCAACCGGCAGCAGAAACTGAGACCCAGTGCTTGATGCTCATTTCTCATGCACACGAGAGACAGTACTCCAGCGGCTGGAGGCTGGTTTGAGGGTCAGATGAGTGGCTCTTGACCTACTAGCCATATAGCCTTGGGCAAGTTCCTTAAGACTTCTCTGCCTCAACTTCCTCATTTATAAAACGGGAGGGCAGTATCAACCTCACAGGTGGGTTTTGAGGAATAGCATCAAGTTAAATAGGGTGCCTGATACGTAATGGGAATTTAATATGTATTATTATTTATAGCCATAGCTCAAAGTTCCCCTCATTGGTTAAGTATATCTTACAACATGCCCAAGAAGATGTTACCTACCCTCCCCACACACATACATTTAAAATTTTTCCCCTTGAAGCTGCATGAATCCAACTGTAAGCCTCGTCAGTCCCACTCTTGCCTCACACCATTGCCAACTAGTTTCTTGGGATTATTGTAATGCTTATAAGGTTGCCCCTGGGTCCCATGTAAGAAGGTTCTTTGTGTCCTCCTTAGGTCTGATCTGTAAGGCACTGCTCTTACTAGGGGGTCCCCCCTGCCGGGACAGGACTTTCTCATTTGGAGTCTTCAAATCCCTGGGTTAGGAATGGGGAGAGGGTCCCCCACGCATTCACCCGGGAAAAGCTGCACAGCCTGATTGATATGTTGTTTCCTTGCATTCGGCTAAAATTATCTTACCTCATACTGATTGGAAGCCCTGGCAGTTAAATGCCCTTGATTAATTAAGATGCAAAAATAGATCAATGATTACCTCTTACATGCATTTTTCCTCCATAAACCTCTCAAAAATGAAGATTTCTAGAGAAAAGTCCTGGCCATAGGAGGGATCACTGGTAATGGCTTGGTCAGGGACCCCTAGACAGGACAGGATCATTCAGAATGTGGTGGTTTTGCCAATTCATATCCAGGTGTTGGGGCTCAGGTTAAAACTAAGATGCTGTTCTGGCGGGAAGGGCTGATTTTTGTCCTCTGAGGAAGGATCAGCAGGCCAGACCCCCAGAACTTGTCTACCCTGCTAGGCCAGAACTAATGTCTGAGCTGAGGGGTGGGAGCTGAATCATAGGGAAACCATCATGGTAGAGCCTCTGCCTTAATAGACATGGTTACTATAATAGATGCCGTCTCTGGGCTCCTACCATATACCAAGCATCTGACATATCTTCTCTTGCTAAGTTCTGCCAACAGCCCTATGAATTAGATACTAACGTCCCCAGAGAGAATTTCTTCATTCATTCATTCAAAAATATTTATTGAGCTCTCACCATATGCTCAGCTCTTTTGGGGGGCGAAAGCCAACACAGTCCCTGCCTCATGGAGTTTACAGTCTAGTGAGGGAGACTCATATTACTTGGACAATACACAGATCAATGTATCAGAATCTTTTTGGCAACACGTCAGATTGAGATATTTCAGGTTGCCTTTCCCTTGCTACCATCTGCTGCGTAGAGCATGAGACAACGCAGCTGAGCTCAAAAGAAAGAAAAGAAAATCCTCAGATTCCAGGATAGTGCATGAACTCAAATCCAGAGTAAGGAATGGGAGCTCAGCCTATGATTCATGGGGTTTTGACTAGACAAAGGCTCTACGGCCTGGAGCCTGGAGTTCTAAGGCCCTTTTAGAGACAGGAGGTAGCCCCAGGCTGTCTGAGGCAGGAGAGCTGGAATTCATGCCCCTGAACTTATCCTTTTAAGGCTTGGAGCCTTAAAAAGAACCCTAGTCAGGGAAGGAGGAGGCTGGGAAAATTCTACCAACCTGGCCTGCAGAAGGAGCAACACTTTCTCAGCATCCTGGGCTTGGGGGGGAGAAAAGTTCCTATGAAAGATGGAAGGTCCGGGCCTGACCCACATGGAAGACAGAGGCGGACTGCTCCCACTGCTTCCCTATCCCTCATTGTGCCACCGGTCCCAGGACTCTTGTGCCAAAAGTTAACATAAAAATTAGTTCAGAACTTAACGCCCTGACTGAAGCAAACCCCAACGTACTCTGTAAGAACATTTTCACAATGTAGGGCTCACAAACATCCCAGAGCAAAAACAACTCCCAATGAAGATGAGTTCCCAATCAAAATTACAAACCACACAGGGAAAGAAACTATCGATAAGAGATCATCAGTAAATACAAAAACAAAACAAGACAAAAAATTTGGAAGAATTCACCCTCTCAGAAATAGAAGTAATAGACAAATCTAAAAGCAAAATAAACATTTTAAGTGATTATAAAGAATTTTTTAAAAGAAGGGACACCTGGCTGGCTCAGTCAGTGGAGCTTACAACTCTTGATCTCGGGTTTGTGGGTTCAAGTCTCACATTGGACATAGAGATTACTTAAAAATGAAATCTTAAAAAAAAGAAAGAAAAGAAGTAATAATAGAGAACAGGATAATATGAAAAAAAAATTGATGGAAAACAAGCCAAATAGAAGTTCTAGAAATGAAAAATACAGTTTTAATAAATTATTGATTAAAATTAATTGGTGAAACATCAGAATAAGACATTTAGCAAGTTGCGTTATACCTCTGGGAAAAAAATCACTCTGCTAGTACACAGTAAGAAAATGAAGAGAAGAAAAATATGAAAGCAACCATGGCTAAGAGATATAGAGAAAGAAATGACAAGATCTAGCCCACCTTAGCCGGCATATCCAGGAGATTGAAGAGTGTATGGGAAGGGAGCAATATTTGAAGACATGATGGCTGGGAATTGATCAAAATTGAGGAAAAACCTCAATCTTCAGAGAATAAACACCCAGAGTCCTGAGAAAATAAACAACACAAATTCACACCTTGGGCACAGGGTGGAAAATCTGGAGAACAGCAAAGCCAAGCAGATAGTATTAGATAGTATGGTAGTTCTATGAAGGAGAGGTACCTAGTTCGAGAATAGCATGTAAGTATGGAGTGCGGAGGGAAGGGTGTGCTCATCTTCCCTAGGGGTCAAGGAAAATGTGATGATTAATTTTACATGTCAACTTGACTAGGCTGTGGTACCCAGCTATTTGGTCAAATGCCAGCCTAGATGTTGCTGTGAAGGTATTTTTTTAGATGTGATTAACAATCAGTGGGCTTTAAGTAGAGCAGACAGCCTTCCATGAGGTGGGTGGGTCTCATCCAATCAGTTGAAGGCCTTAAGAGCAAAGGCTGAGGTCTCAGAAGACGGGATTCTGCACCAAGACTGCAACATAGAAACCCAGCCTACAGTCCCCGTGGAATATGGACTCAGGGCCGCAACATGAATTCTTACCTGAATTTCCACTGTAAAAAATCTCTGGTTTGGTAAGTATGTCGTTTCTCTCCATTTCACAGGAACGTAAATCCCTAACTATTAACTCCCTAGAGCGATTCTGTGTTCACTGAAGTTTGAGAACCACTAAGCAAGAGTATGGCAGGTGCCTAAGCAGAAGTCTAGGGCCTTCGGAATAACCATCCACCCTGAGTTGGCCATGATCATGCTTGCTGCAGGATTTACTCAGCTCTCTTCAGTGTGAAGCCTGACTTGTTCATGGATATGTTTGCTGCTCGGGAGTCTGAAGGAGACAGTGGGGGACTGAGTTCTAGAGCCAGTCTGAGGGGCCTGTTTACCTAGCATGTCTGTCCTGGAAAACCTGGGCTGGTGACACATGACACACCCCTACAGCCTAGGATTGGGGCTGGCTTTCTGAGAGCATATCTCTTAGAAAAGGAGAACAGGAGCTCCTGGGGCATAGGCAGAGATCCAAATTTTAATATCTTTTGTTTCTAGCATTGTGCTCCCTAGCACTAAAGGGCTCAGTCTATAATGCAAGGGAGTGGAGGACGGAGGAAGGGAAAGAGGAACCGCCTCATCTTCCACCTCTGAGAAGAGTCAAAGTACAGAAATCCTTTTGCATAAGGCTGACATACAGCCAGAATGTGCCAGAATTATTTGAGTATTGACGTGCTTCTATTCTGCTTGGTAATTAGTCCCAGTCCTGAGCTTGCCCCCACTTTAAGTGTCCCCAGTGCTCTGGCTGCCCCTGCCCTTCCCTGGAGACCCTCACCCTCAACCAGGACCTGCCCCAGCCCCTCAAGCTAAGTTAGGTCTGTTTGGTCACTGCCCTGGTGCGCAGGGAGCTGTGTGGAGTATCATCCCCCGCATGGGTTTTCTGTACCCGGATGGAAATGTGCCAAAGAACTGCTTAGCCAAGACCATGCGGGCTGACCCATATGAAAACAGCCACAGTGAAATCAGGAGACACTTGCCGTTCTTGCTTCTCATGTCCAGGAAGTGGACCTGCACCATAGTGGAAAAAACCTTGACCTTAGAGCCAGAAGACTTGGGTCCTGCTCTGGTTCTGAATATCCTAGCTGTGTGACCTTAGGCAATTTACCTAACCTCTCTGAACTCCTGAAAGATATCCCTTGCACAAGGTTGGCAGGGGGATGAACATATTGAAACCTTGGGAGCTCAGTCCCTTGTCTCAAGGTCCTGAGCTAAATCCAGACCTATAAATATAGCAACAGAGAATCTGCCCCCGCCTGCTGGCTCCTGCTGTTCCCAGAAGTACTCTCAGTCCCTGGTGATGGTTACCAGGATGCTGGCTGTAACCAGGTGCTCCCTTGGCCAAGGACACTCTTCCCTCCTCCTCCAAGGGCCTGTGGATAACAAACAGGGAAGTGACTGGAGGGGCTGCTGGCCACATGCCTTTTCTCTGCCCTGCATGGCTCCCGGTGAGTGGGGCTCGTTGCTGGGGGGCAGGGGGAGGTGGTCACCCCCCACCAGGACTCGTCATTATGTGGATTGTCTAGTCTTCCTCCAACTCATCCCACCTAACCCCCACAGCCCTACACCTCCAGGCACACTCAGGAACACAGCAGCACGTTCAGATATGCACCTGCATATTGACGCACACTCACACATACACCCCCACACACCTACACTCACCTACCACACCCTCACACACATAGTCATACACACGCTCACACAGGCACACGTACTCACACACACCTTCAGATGCACACATACATGCTCACACACCCTTACACCCATATTCCCAAGAACATGTAAAAAATGCAGTACATGAAATAATTTTAGGTTATTCACATATTTTCAAAAATCTTTAATAGTTAAGGATTTATTTTAATATGAAATAGAGAAAAACGACACGCCTATCAAACTAGGGACTTCACAGCAATGATGGTTTATGACACAGCTAAAGAAGGTAGGGCAAGTTTAAGTGAAAGCGCGTGAGTTGCTTTAAAGGAAAATGTTGAGTAGATCGGGGCAAAGTTGCATGAATGATCCCCAAAGGCCCTCAGTTTGGGGAAACACGGTAACAGTGGGAGTGGAGGGCTGGGGGCTCTGCATGGGGCATGTGGGGAATGTCAACACCTCAAGATGCAGAGGAGGCGTGCCAGCCATGGAGGGAGACTCAGGGACTCTTCTAGAAAGAGGGAGAAATTTATCAATTTTTTTCTTTTAGGGTTATTGCTTTCTGTACCCCATCTAAAAAATAACTTGCCTCCTCCAAGCTTGTGAAGATGGTCTCCTACGTTTTCATGCAGGAGCTTTAGAGTTTTGGCTTTTATGTTTAGGTTTGCGATACATTTTGAACTAACTTTTGTGTATGGTAGGAGATAGGGGTCAAGGTTCATTGTTTTCTATAAGAGTAACTTGTTGTTGGGGGCGCCTGGGTGGCTCAGTCGTTGAGTGTCTGCTTTCGGCTGGGGTCATGGTCCCAGGGTCCTGGGATCAAGCCCCGCATTGGGCTCCCTGCTCGGCGGGAAGCCTGCTTCTCCCTCTCCCACTCCCCCTGCTTGTGTTCCCTGTCTCGCTGTCTCTCTCTGTCAAATAAATAAATAAAAAATCTTAAAAAAAAAAAAAAAAAGAGTAACTTGTTGTTCCAGAATGCTTTGTTGATAAAACTTTCTTGTACCCACTGAATTGCCTTGATGTCTTTTTCAAAATCAATGAACTATATTTTGCATGGATCTGCTTCTGGACTCTCCTGTTATGTATTTGTGTAGTCTGCCAATACCACACTGTCTTGATCATCATAGTCTTATCATAAGTCTTCAAATCAGGCAGTGTGGAGTTCTATTGTTTTTCTTCTTTTTAAAGATGTTTTTTGGCTATTATTGGTCCTCTGCATTTTTTAAAAGATTTTATTTATTTATTTGAGAGAGAGCACGAGACTGAGCGTGAGCACGAGCAGGGGAGGAACAGAGGCAGAGGGAGAAGCAGGCTCCCCTTGAGCGGGCTTGATCCCAGGACCCTGGGACCCTGACCTGAGCTGAAGGCAGCCGCTTAACTGACTGAGCCACCCTGGTGCCCCGGTTCTTTACATTTCTGTATAACTTTTAGAATCAGCTGTCCTGATGGGTCTTTGCTTAGGATTGCGTTGAATCTATTGCACTGATTTTGAGGAACCCTGATGTCTTCACAATACTGATTCTTTCAGTCCATGAACAGGGCATATCACACTACTTGTTTTGTTCTTTAGTTTCTCTCAGGAATGTGCTCTCATTTCCGGTGTACGGGGCATATATATCTTCCACTTACATGATTCCCAGGTATTTTATGCTATTATGTATCATTTTATTAATATATGATACATGTATAATTACATATATATATATTAGATTGTATGCATCTTTTAGAGTAATCTCTGTGCCCAGCGTGGGGCTCGAACTCAGGATCCTGAAATCAAGAGTCGCATGCTGTACTGACCGCGCCAGCCAGGCGCCCCAGCTTGTATGCATTTTTAAA
The DNA here is from genome assembly GCF_964656455.1 of Halichoerus grypus. Lineage (NCBI taxonomy): Eukaryota > Metazoa > Chordata > Mammalia > Carnivora > Phocidae > Halichoerus > Halichoerus grypus. Next base: position 120,423,213 of record NC_135719.1, read on the forward strand.
ATGACGTAAATAGCATCGTGCTGTGGATCTCATTCTGTTTCTTAGGTTTTACTCTCAGTCCTATATTTTCAGACCCATCCGTGTTGCTCTGTGCACATCTAGTTCATTATTTGCAACGAGTGCATCACACTTCTGATTGATATTCTGCATTTGCCCCTTCAGCTTTACTCTCCACCTGTCTCCTTCCTGCTCCATGCCCTGGGTTCCCTTGCCCTCCAAATTCCCAATGGCTTGGCCAGTAGGGGCACAACCAGATCAGAGGGCAGGAAGAGAGAAGAGAGATGTCGGGGTATTTGCCTCCCTCCTTGCTAGTCCACAGTTTGTCCTTAGCTGTGTTCCTCTCCCTAAGGCCGCAGCTTCTGCCAGGTGGCCCACCCTTAAAGCTACAGTTCTGGTTGATTTAGGTTGTTCTCGCCACCGGTCCCTCTTATTAGATCTTGGGGCTCTACCATTCCTTATTGGTCTCCCTGAGCCATGCCCACACCTTGTAACCAGTCTTTTCCTTAAATTATCTCCCCTACTTTGCTGCCTAGCCCTCTCCCCTGCTCCTCAGCATTGACCTTATCAGTACAGTGACCGGCTGAAAAGTCACTCCATCGCAGACACTCAGCATAGGAAATTGGCATCTAGACCTTGACTCACTAATTTATTCATTTAAATAAGGTGGACACTAGGCAAACCTCTGGGTTATAGATGCATGCCCTTGAGAAGCTCCTACATAAGTATAACCCAGTGAACTCATACCACGCAGGCCGACTGAGCTAGATATGGTAGGGACAGAGAGGTCACTGTGAGATAAAATATGTGAAATCATTCTGAATAATAAATAGAATCACTTGTATTTATTAAGCCCTTAGAATGTGCCAGGCACCATGCCGACTGCTTTACATACATTATTTTGTCTGATCCTTACAACAACCCCAGAGCAGTGTCTCTCAAAGTGTAGTCTGCTGGCCTCTGGGGGATCCCCAAGACCCTTGCAGGGGATCCCTCAAGATTAGGACCATTTGCATACTACTACTAAGATGTTACTTGCCTTCTTCACTGTATGGACATTTGCACCGATGGTACGAAAGCAATGGTGGGCCCGAGACGCTGATGTGTTAGCAGGAGGCAAGGCAGCGGTGCCGAAGTCTACGAAGGGTCGTGGCTTTCTCGCCACCACACATTTGCGGAGTCCGGTTTCGCTGAGGAGTGTCCCCGACGAGGCAGTAAGAATTATTATTTTGTTAAATCTCCCCCTGAGTGCCTGGCTTTTGACCATTCTGTGTGACAAAATGAGAAGCACACAGAAAGCACTGTGATTGCCTTCCGAAGTACAGTAGCTGTCTCAAGGAAAAGTACCTGTGCTTTTGAGTTGTGACCCCAATTAGCCACCTTTTTCATGGAGCATCATTTTGACTCGAAAGAGAGTCTGACAGACAATCATGGTATTCATATTTGGATATTTGGCAGACATTTTCTCAAAAATAAACAAAATGAGCCTGCCACTTCAAAGAGAACAACAGTAAGAATTTTGGAAAACTTGTATCTGCCCCTGTGAACTTGACAGCTTCCTGATGCTTAAAGGCTTTTCTGATGAAATTGGTGGTATTAGCCATGTGATTTTTTTTTATGTTGATAACAAATGTATCACCTTTTAGAAGATTTGCAATAAAACAATACTTTCCAAATGACAAATGCACGGAATTGCAAGATCGTGCATGGGTAAAAGATCCACTTAAAGTACAAGATAGACCCATGGATTTCAATGGGACAGAATATGAAAAGATTTTTGGGTAGTTTCAGGTTGCACTTTGCAGTTGACCTTTAAGAAATTCCCACTTGCTGATTTTTGGTATAATATCAAAGAAGAATATCCACGATCATTTGAAAAGGCCACTCTAATACTCCTGCCTTTTCCAACTGCATATCTGCATGAGGTTGGATTGTCTTCATATACTTCAACCAAAAGTACGTATCTCAGCAGATTGAATATAGAATAAATAATGAGAATCTAGCTATCTTCTATTAAAAAGATTTGCAAAAATGTAAAAGAACATCGTTCTCATAAATATTTTTGTTTTGGAAAGCACAAATAACTTTTAAAATTAAAAATAACATTGTTAACATGCAAGGGGTTGGCTATTGTTATATTTAAAGGAATAAATAAATATGTTTTAATTTCTCAGTTTTAATTTTTAATATGATACATATGGATAAATAAAAATATAGCTATAATAATAGAGTAAATTTTCGGATAAATAATTATTCAGCTATAACCTGCATAAATAAAGTTCTTTGTGGGTCCTGAGATCAAAACATCTGACAACTGCTGCCTTAGAGGTGTTTTTTTTTTTTTTAAGATTTATTTATTTATTTATTGAGAGAGCGAGACAGAGAGACAGAGAGAGCACAAGCAGGGGGAGAGGCAGAGGGAGAGGGAGAAGCAGACTCCCGCTGAGCTGGGAGCCCAACATGGGGCTCAATCCCAGGATCCTGGGATCATGACCTAAGCTGAAGGCAGATGCTTAACCATCTGAGCCACCCAGGCGCCCCTTTAGAGGTGGCTATTAACCAAAATCTACGGATGAGGGGACTGAGGTTTAGAGGTCACACAGCCCATGGGAAGTGATGCCAGAATCCAAGCTTTGCTGACCCACCGCACAGGGCTGCCTTACAGTATGTCAGCAAACAAGGGAAACACCTCTCACAGCAGAGAAAGATCTACAAGGAGATTCTGTGGGTCCCAAAGAGACAGCAAGTACATCTGAATTGGGGTGAGGGGTCTGCATAAGGAACTAGGGAAAGCCTCTCAGAACAGGCGACGCCTGAGCTGGGATTTGAAAGACAGGTAGGATTTTGACAATTCAAAAATTATGAGAGACTCCGTGAATCAGTTTGTTTTATCTTAACAAAGTCCAGACTTGGGATCAATGAGGACAATCTGATGAACTCCGGCTATTGAAAGGTGTGACCTGAGTTCAAGAGTCACTGGCTCCTTCCATTTGTGTAGCCTCTGCCACTCCCTGATGAAGCACTTCTGCACGTATTCTTTCATTTGATCTCTATAAAAGCTTTGGGTGGGAAGCTGGCAAGTGTCACTATTCCCATTTTACAGAAAAGGAAATTGAGGCTCCAAAAGGTTAAGTAAGAAAGTGATCACTGTAGTTAGTTAACTCCCATGTGGAGACTGATGACTTAGGAGACAGGGGTGGGAGGAAATTATGGTTATTGTATATCCTTTTGTCTTCTGAGTTTTATACTGTGCATGGACTAACGATTCAAGCAAACACATGAAACGGCTTTTATAAATGAGGTCACATAACTTTCCCAAGGTCACAGAGCTAATAAGTGGTGGAACCAGGATTCCAGCTCCAAGCATTGGGTTCCAGAACCACATCTTAACCATAATGCTTTCTGCCCTAAATAATGCTATTTTCCAGCTTTAAAAACTATGAAACACGGACATAAATGGAAAATATTTTTATCATTCTTAATAATAGAACTGGATAGAGGACTTTGTGAGAGGCTGAGACTTGGGCCTGTCAGGAGCTGCTTTTGTCTAGTCAATAATGGGAAGTCAGGCCAGTTAAAAGGGGAGGGGACACCATCCTTGGAGACCAGGGAAGGACAGCTCCTCTTCAGCCCTGTCCTGATCAGGCACAGAAAGAGTGAGAGCAGGTGAGAGACAACTGACCACTGAGACCTACTGGCGGGGGGGAGCCTGCAGTTCACCAACTTACTAGCGGGTTCCCAAATCCAGATTCCCTTCTGTGCTTTTAACCACCCTCTGGACCTGACCACCCCCCCCCCTTTTTTTTTGAGAGAGAGAGAGAGAGAGAGCATGCTTGCTCATTAGTGGCGGTGGGGGGGGGGGCGTAGAGGGAGAGAATCTTTTTTTTTTTTAAGATTTATTTATTGAGGCACCTGGGTGGCTCAGTTGGTTAAGCAACTGCCTTTAGCTCAGGTCATGATCCCAGGGTCCCGGGATCAAGCCCCGCATTGGGCTCCCTGCTCAGTGGGGAGCCTGCTTCTCCTTCTCCCGCTCCCCTGCTTGTGCTCTCTCTCTCTCTCTGTCAAATAAATAAATAAAATCTTAAAAATATATATTTATTTATTTGAGAGAGAGAGAGCACACCCGAGCAGGGGGAGGGGCAGAAGGAGAGGGAAAGGGGATGCAGAGTCTGCTGAGTGGGGAGCTCATTCCCACAACCCTGACTCTCAACCCCGAGATCACCACCTGACCTGAAACCAAGAATGGGACCCTCAACCGACTAAACCACACAGGCACCCCGAGGAAGAGAATCTGAAGCAGGCTCCACGCTGAGTGCAGACCCTGACCCGGGGCTTGATCTCACAACCCTGAGATCATAACCTGAGCCGAAATCAGGAGTCCGATGCTTAACTGACTGAGCCACCCAGGCACCCCTATTAAAGATTTATTTATTTAAGTAATCTCTAAACCCAGCGTGGGCTCAAACTTATAATCCCGAGATCAAGAGTTTCATGCTGCACCGACTGAACCAGCCAGATGCCCCTGGATCTGACTTTTTTTTTTTATGTTAATCACCATAAATTACATCATTAGGGTTTTTTTTTAAGATTTTATTTATTTATTCATGAGAGACAGGGAGAGAGAGGCAGAGGCAGAGGGAGAAGCAGGCTCCCCGCTGAGCAGGGAGCCCAATGTGGGGCTCGATCCCAGGACACTGGGATCATGACCTGAGCCGAAGGCAGACGCTTAACCGACTGAGCCACCCAGGCGTCCCTACATCATTAGTTTTTGATGTAGTGTTCCATGATTCATTGTTTGCGTATAACACCCAGTGCTCCATGCAGTACGTGCCCTCTTTAATGCCCATTTAAAAAAGATTTTTTATTTTTAAGTAATCTCTGCACCCAACATGGGGCTTAAACACATAACCCCAAGATCAAGAGTTGCAGACTCCACTGAATGAGCCAGCCAGACGCCCCTGGACCTGATTATTTTAACTTGTGACAGAGTGAATGGGTTTCTGCTCCTGGAAACCAAGCCAGTCCTGACTGAGTCCCTGCCTGAGGTCCCTGCTGGGCCAGTCACTTTGCACTCATGCTTGATACGCTCCTCTAGCTGGGATTGTCGCTACGGTCTCCCAGCTGGTCTTCCCATTTCAGACCTGGCCCCTTGGTTTCTTCTCCCCGTGGCGGCACACACAGGGGATTCTGTTAAAATGTCAACCGGTTCTTGTCATTCCCTTGCACAAAATGCTCTAGTGGCTCCATCTCACTCGGAGCGAAGGCCGAAACCCTTCCTGCGGACCGCAAGGCCTGTGCAGTCCGACCTCATCTGCCACCACTCCTCCCCCGCCCTACAACAGCCACAGGGGCCTCCTTACTCCGCAAACACCAGTTGTCCCCCTGCCTCAGGGTCGTTACACTTGCTGTTCCCTCTGGCTGGAACCCTCTCACTCTAGAGGCCTGCGTGACTCACTCCCCCACCTCCTTAATCTTTACTAAGGCATCCTCTTCTCAGTGAGGCCTTCTATAACCACCCTGGTTGAAAATGAACCTCCCAGGGCGCCTGGGTGGCTCAGTCGTTGAGCGTCTGCCTTTGGCTCAGGTCATGGTCCCGGGGTCCTGGATCGAGCCCTGCATTAAGCCCGGCATCGGGCTCTCTGCTCCACGGGAAGCCTGCTTCTCCCTCTCCCACTCCCCCTGCTTGTGTTCCCTCTCTCGCTGTGTCTCTCTCTGTCAAATAAATAAGTAAAATCTTTAAAAAAAAAAAAAAAGAAAGAAAATTGAACCTCCCAACATTCGAAATCTCCTTACTTGCTTTATGTTTCTAACATAGCACAGAGTATCATGGAACATACCAGAGATTGTATGTTTATTCTAAGTCCTCCTTTACTATCACATAAGCTCTATGAAGTTGGAGATTTTTGCCTGTTTTGTTCTTTGATGTACCTTAGTTATCTAGAGCTGTGACTGCTATATAGTGTGTGCTCAATCAATGTATGTTGAATTAATGCATTATCTCATTTAATCTTCACAACAACCAGGAGAGGAAGGTCCTGGCACCTCTCATAACCCGTGGTTAAGTGGCTATGTACTTGTCGAATAAGCCCACAGAACTTGGCTTATTGGATCAGAAAACTTTCCTTACTGGTCACTTCAGGAAGGGGTGAAACTATGTCTCAAGTGCAAATATGTCACCTGGATAGGTCATCATCAACATATCATCAGTCATCAACACCTTGGCAAAGATTCACTTATAAACTGTAATTCAACTTACTGGATTTCTTTTATGGATAAGCTAAGAGCTGTGAGAATTCCCAGAATGAAGCAAAAACATAGAGCTATTGAGGCAACAGTGGAGATACTATTGATTCATAAAAATAATCAGAAAGAAGGCAGGAAAATGAACAAAGAAAAGTAGAAAACAGGGGTGCCTGGCTCGTTCAGTCGGTAGAGCATGAAAATCTTGATCTCAGGGTTGTAAATTCAAGCCCCACACTGGGGTAGAGATTACTTAAAAATAAAATCTTAAAAAAAGTAATAAAAAAGAAGGGGCACCTGGGTGGCTCAGTAGGTTAAGTGTTCCACTCTTGATCTCAGCTCAGATCTTGATCTCAGGGTCTTGAGTTCAAGCCCCACACTGGGCTCCAAGATGGGTATGGAACCTACTTAAAAAAAAAGAAAAGAAAAGAAAGAAAAAGAAAAGTAGAAGACATGTAGTAAAATGATACATTTAACCCCAAATGTATTGATATTTACATTAAGTAAAATAGTCTAAATATTCCACTTAAAAGGCAGAGATTGTCATTTTATTGAAAAAGAGGAAGAAATCCACTTTATTGTTTCTTTAAGTTTATTTATTTATTTACTTATTTTAGTAATCTCTACACCCAATGTGGGGGTCAAACTTACAACCCTGAGATCAAAAGTTGTGTGCTCTTCTAACTGAGCTAGCCAGGCACCCTTAGAAGTCCACTTTAAATATAAAGATATAGATACATTAAAAGTGAAACAATAGGAAAAGACATACCATACAAACACTATCAAAAGAAAGCTGGATTGTGAAGATAGTTTCATGGGTGTATACATATATCAAAATTTATAACCAAATTGTATTTTCTAAATATGTACAATATATTATATGTCAATTATATCCCAACAAAGCTGTTAAGTTAAAATAAAACTTGGGGTGCCTGACCAGCTCAGGCAGTTAAGCATCTGACTCTTGATTTTGGCTCAGGTCATGATCTCATGGTTGTGAGATTGAGCCCCACATCCAGCTCTGTGTTGGGCATGGAGCCTGCTTAAGATTCTCTCTCTCTCTTCCTCTTCCTCTCCCCACCCCGTCTCTCCCTTTCAAATAAATAAATAAATAAATAAACCTTAAAAAAGAATGAACACTGAAGCATTTTTAAAAAAATAAGCTCTACACCCAGCATGGGGCTTGAACTCATGACCCTCCAAGATCAAGAGTTGCATGCTTGGGCGCCTGGGTGGCTCAGTTGGTTAAGCGACTGCCTTCAGCTCAGGTCATGATCCTGGAGTCCCGGGATCGAGTCCTGCACAGGGCTCCCTGCTCAGCGGGGAGTCTGCTTCTCCCTCTGACCCTCCCCCCTCTTATGCTCTCTCTCCCATTCTCTCTCTCAGATAAATAAAATCTTTAAAAAAAAATAAAAAAGAGTTGCATGCTCTACTGATTGAGCCAACCTGGTGCCCTGAAGCAATTATTTTAATATCAGACAGAGTACACTTCAGAATAACAAATATTACCAGGGATAAAGAGGGACCTTTCAAAATGATAAAGGATCAATTCATCAAGAAGACATAACAATCCTAAATGTATATATACCTAATAATAGGGCTTTAAAACATATCAAAAGATAAAAGGGAGAAATTAGAAAATCCATAATTACAGTTAGAGGTTTCAATGTTTTTCTCAGTAATAGAATAAATAAAAAATAAGAATATGGACTAACTTGATCTGATTGATATTTATAATACACACTTAAGAACAGCATTATATAAATTCCTTTATAGTGCACATGAAACAGTCAACAAAACAGACCATATTCTGGGCCATAAAACAGTCAGATAACTGTAAAGTGATTGAAGTCAATCAGAGTATATTCTCTGACCACAAGGAACTTCAACTAAAGACCAATTGGAAAGATTTCTGGGAAATTTTTCAAATATTTGGAAATTTAAAGAACACTTCTAAATAAACCTAGGGTCAAAAAACCCCAAACCACAAAAAATCCAAGGGACACCAGGAAATACTGTGAATTGAGTGAAAGTATAACATATCAGAATTTATGGGATACAGTTAATGCAATGCTTAAAATAAAACTCATAGTGGGGAGCCTGGCTGACTCAGTTGGTAATACATGTGACTCCTGATCTCAGAGTCATGAGTTCGAGCCCCACGTTGAGTACAGAGCTTACTTTAAAAAAAAAAAAAAGATTTGGGTATGTCAATTATATCTCAATAAAACTGAAAAAAATAAAAACTCATAGCATCAAATGCTTATATTAAAAAAATTAAAGGATCTCAAATCAATAAACTAAGTTTGCACCTTAAGAAACTAGAAAAAGAAGAGCAAATTAAATTAGCCCAAGCAAAAAGCAGGAAACAATAATAATGTGGAGATTAATGAAACAGAAAATGAAACAACAGATTAATGAAACAAACAATAGAGAAAATTGATGAAATCAAAAGCTGGATCTTTGAAAAGATGAATAAGATTCATAAACATCTAGATAGCCTGATCAAGAAAAAAGAAAGCAGACATAAATTATTTCTATAGGAGGGGTGCCTGGGTGACTCAGTCAGTTAAGCATCTGCCTTTGGCTCAGGTCATGAACCCAAGTTTCTGGGATTGAGCCCCAGATCGTGCTCCTTACTCAGTGGGGAGCCTGCTTCTCCCTCTCCCTCTGCCCGCCGCTCCCCCTGCTGGTGCTCTCTCTGTCAAATAAATAAACAAAATCTTAAAAAAAAAATTATAAATAAATAAATCAATAAATCCTTCCTGCCGAAGTGCAAGACTTACATATTGAAAACCACAAACAATGTAGAAAAAAATTAAACAAGACCTAAATAAAATTGAAAGATATTCCATGTTCATTGATTGAGTTAATATTGTTAAGCTAGCAATACTCCTCAAATTGATCTACAGATTCAGTACAACCCTTGTCAAAATTCTATTGGCCTCTTTTGCAGAAATGAACAAACTGATCCTAAAATTCATATGGAAATGCAAGGAACCCAGAATAACTAAAACGATTTTGAAAAGGAAGAATAGGGGGTGCCTGGGTGGCTCAGTAGGGAGTCTGCTTCCCCTCTGCCCCTCCCCCCACTCACCCTCTCTCTTTCTCTCTCTCTCAAATAAATAAATCTTAAAAAAAAAAGAAAGAAAGAAAAGGAAGAACAAAGTTGGAAGACAAACACTTCATGATTCCAGAACTCACTACAAAACTATCATAATTAAAGCAATGTGGTATTGACAAAGGATAGACATGTCTATCAATTGAATAGAACTGACAATCCAAACATAAACTTACACCTCTATGATCAGTTGATTTTCTATAAGGTTGTCAAAACCATTCAATGGGGGAGAAACAGTCTTTTTTTTTTTTTAAAGATTTTATTTATTTATTTGACAGAGAGAGACACAGCGAGAGAGGGAATACAAGCAGGGGGAATGAATGGGAGAGGGAGAAGCAGGCTTCCCGCGGAGCAGGGAGCCCGATGCGGGGCTCGATCCCACACCCCTGAGATCATGACCTGAGCTGAAATCAAGAGCCAGAGGCTCAACCAGCTGAGCCACCCAGGCACCCCTATGTAGTAGTTTCCTAATTATGATACTAAAAGCACAAGCAACCAAAGGGAAAAAATGGAATTAGATTATTATGCATCAAAGGACACTATCAAAAACGTGGAATCACAACCCACAGAATGGAATATTTACAAATCATGTGTCTGATAAAGGTCTAGTATCTAGAATACATAAAAAACACTTATAACTCAACAATAAAAAGACAACCCAATTTAAAAATGAGCAAAGGATTTGCATAGACATTTCTCTAAAGAAGATATAAATATGGCTAATGTCATTAATCATTAAGGAAATGCAACTCCAAACCACAATGAGATACCACTTCACACAAACTAGTATGACTATAATAAGAAAATGGAAAATAACAAGTGTTGGCAAGGATATGGAGAATTCAGGCACCTCATATATTGCTGTTGGGAGTATAAAATGGTGCAGTCTTTTTGAAAAACAGTCTGGCAGTTAGTTCCTCAAGAAGTTAAACAGAGTTACCATTTGAACCACCAATTCCACTCCTACCCAAGAGAATTGAAAATACATGTTCACATGAAACTTGTACATGAATGTTCATAGGAGCACTATTTGTAATAGACAAAAAAATGGAAACAACCCAAGTGTCCATCCTGATAAATGGATAAACAAAATGTGGCATAGCCATACAATGGAATATTATCCAGCAATAAAAATGAATGAAGTACTAATACCTGATACACATAAATGGATCTTGAAAATATTATGCTAAGTGAAAGAAACCAGACACAAAAAGCCATATATTATAAAATATCCAGAATAGGCTAATACATACAAACAGAAAGTAGAAGTGGTTAAACAAAGGATTGGGTGGAGGGGCACCTGGGTGGCTCAGTCGTTAAGCGTCTGCCTTCAGCTCAGGTCATGGTCCCAGGGTCCTGGGATCGAGCCCCGCATCGGTCTCCCTGCTCCGCGGGAAGCCTGCTTCTCCCTCTCCCACTCCCCCTGCTTGTGTTCCTGCTCTCGCTATCTCTCTCTCTGTCAAATAAATAAATAAAATCTTTAAAAAAAAAAAAAAAAGAGGATGGGGGAAAGAGGGAATTGGGAGGTATGAGGTTTCTTTTCAGGAAAATAAAAAAGTTCTGGAGTTAGATAATGGTGACAGTTGTACAATGTTGTGAATGTAGTAAAACTGAATTATACACTTTAAGATGGTTAAAATGGTGAATTTTATGTTACATGGAATTTATCTCAATATAAAATTGATTTTAAAAAAATCTTCCCACAAAGAAAACTCCAGGTCCAGATGGCTTCAGTAGCAAATCCTACCTAACATTTTTAAGGAAGAAATAAGATCAATTCTACACAAAGTCCTTCAGACAGTGGAAGAAAAAGGGCCACTTCCAAGTTCATATCTTAAGGCCAATACTACCCTGATATCCAAGTCAAACAAAAGATTTGATTAGAAGATTACAAGGAAAGAAATTAATCCGTAAAGAACATAGACCCTTAACAAAATTTTAGCAAATCAAATCTAACAATAGATAGAAAGGGAAATGAGGCATGTCCAAATCAGGTTTATCCCAGGAATAAAATATTTGTTTACCATTAAAAAATTAATCAATGTAATTCCCTATACTAGCACAATTTAAAAAAAAACCCTACATGATCATCTCATTAGAGTCATAAAAATGTTGACAAAATTCAAAAGCCATTCAGTAAACAAGAAATAGAAGGGGATTTTCTTAACTTGATAAGGACATCTTTTTTTTCCTTTTTTGGTGGATGCCACAGTGTGGAGCCCAACACAGGGCTTGAACTCACGACCCTGAGATTAAGACCTGAGCTGAGAATAAGAGTCAGATGCTTAACCAACTGAGCCACCCAGGTGCCTTGATAAGGACATCTTTTAAAAACCTTAGGATGCCTGGGTGGCTCAGTCGGTTAAGCGTCTGCCTTCGGTTCAGGTCATGATCCCAGGGTCCTAGAATCAAGTCCCACATCAGGCTCCTTGCTCAGTGCGAAGCCTGCTTCTCCCTCTGCCTGCAGCTCCCCCCTGCTTGTGTGCTCTCTCTCTCTCTGACAAATGAATAAAATCTTTAAAACAAAACAAAAACCTTTAGCTAGGGGCGCCTGGGTGGCTCAGTCGGTTAGGCATCTGCCTTCAGCTCAGGTCATGATCTCAGGTCCGCTTCCCTGCTCAGTGGGGAGTTTGCTTCTTCCTCTCTCTCTACCCCTCCCCCCTGCTCGTGCTCTCGCTCTCTCTCTCTCTCTCACTCTCTCTCTCTGACAAATATAAAATAAAATAAAATAGGGGCGCCTGGGTAGCTCAGTCATTAAGCGTCTGCCTTCGGCTCAGGTCATGATCCCAGGGTCCTGGGATCGAGTCCCGCATCGGGCTCCCTGCTCCGTGGGAAGCCTGCTTCTCCCTCTCCCACTCCCCCACTTGTGTTCCCTCTTTCACTGTATCTCTCTCTGTCAAATAAATAAATAAAATCTTTTAAAAAATAAAATAAAATAAAAAGAAATGCAATTATTTTGTATATTGACTTTGTATCCTATGACCTTGCTAAAGTCACTTGTTAGTTTTGGCTAAGGAGATGGGCAGGCAGGACAGGGAGGAGAGTGGAGTGGGGGTCATGCGTGGGGCTGCCTAATTTAGATCAGGTGGTCAGGGAGAGGTGACATTTGAATAGATTTGAAAAAGGCAGGGAAACAAGCTGCGGAGAGCCAGGCATGGAGCTCTCTGAGAGGGGAGTTAGCTTCTCCCAAGGCTGCCCGGAATCTGTACTCACAACAGTGGTGCGAGCAGAAGCTGGGGGCTGAGCCCAGGTGTGCCCCTCCGAAACAGCCTGAGGGAAGGGGCTTCTCTGGGGTGGGGGTAATGCAGGCTGTACCTCTGAGCACCCCGACTGATGCTGGTAGCAGGCTGACTGCCTGCGGGAGCAAGTGCCTATTGTCTGGGTAGAGTGGTGCATGGAAAGTCACTTGTCACTTCCCTGGGGTGGCAAGGACACCGGCACCCTAGCTGGGAACCTAGGAGCCTCCTAATGTCTACTGGAACACAGCTTGTGTCACAACGTGGTCCTTTTATATACTCATTCACTTGTCATCTGCCTGTGTCATGATCTCCATAGGGACAGGCACCCTCAAAAAGCAAGCAAGTGACCCCAGTTTCCATGTTATGAGCAATCTGGCAAGCCCCCTCTCCTCCCCCTAACCCTGTGAGTCCCCTGGGATTCCTGGGGAGGAAGTCAAAGTGGAGGGCCAGATGCCGGAGCACATAGGTGGTTCAGGCTCTGGGAAAAATATTTGAACAGGGGCTGATTCATAATTCTCATCCCACACAGTGAAACTGGAGACTACGCTGCATATTCTTTTTTCATGTAATTCTCACGACTGCCCTATAGGGTAGAGTATACTATTGCCATTTCCCAGATGAGGAAGACCCAGCTCAGAGTTTAGGTAACTTCTCCAAGGTCCCACAGCTAATAGGTTGCAAAGCTGCTTCTCTCCAGTGCCCAGTGTCTTTCTTTCCAAGCTCATGCACACCTGCCAGGACGCTTGGCGGGCTGAGCTTTAGAATGGGGTTTGCAGCCGTCGGTGTTTGTCACGGCAATGGGGTGGGATGGTGAAGGTGAGCTCCGATAGGTGTCCTGAGGGGCTGTTGGCTCCTGTTAGACACCAGGAACCCTTGGATAGGAGAGGGGACTGGATTAGAGCCTGCTGCACGTGTGGGCAGCCATCTTGCCCTAGGAACACTGCTACTCTGAGGATCACACAAGGGCTGGCCAAAGACCCCAGACACAAGGGCAAATCCATTCAAATGGAGGGAGGATCCTGTGACAAAGGGAATCATCGGCCAAGAACCTAGCTTGGAGCATCTGTGAACTCGGGGTGGGGGCGTGGGGGGGGGGGACAGCACACCTAGTGAGTCATTAAACATAAAGCACCTGATGCTGCTGCAGCTGACTCATAGTAGGTTCTCAATCTCTGGTTGCTGTTATTATAAAAGAGCCCTCATTTCCTTATGCAAAAATTGAATTGGAAGCAGAATTTCCTTCTGAGCTGAGACCCAGAGAGCTCTCCAGGGTGAGGGCTGTGGAAACCAGATGAAATTTGTTCCTAATGGGGGTTCTGTGGAAGCTCAGCTAGTAGTTCTATCAAATTAGCAGGCCCAATGGACACGAGGGAACAGATTTCTTCCTGAGCCTGGGTCTTGCTATCCCTCGTCCCTTGGAAATCAGATTATGAGGAGGGCAGGGCCAGGGAGGAAACTGAACTAACACAATTACCAGTCCTGGCTTGTCCCCCTCAGCCTGGGAATTGGGCAGGGAGGAGGGGGAGGAGGGGGAGGAGGGGGAGGCAGAGCCTCTCTCAAGAAGCTGCAAATCCAAGGAAGTAGACAGGATGAACCTGTTCCTGCTGCAAGGCCCCGTGTCCACCATCCCATCCTGGGATTAGTTGTCTCATCTCCACACTGTTCCCATGCAATGTCAGCTAGGGCTTCTGTCCTCCCTTGGAGATCAGTGTGGTCGTTCCTTTTATAGCTACGATGCCATGTAGCCTCGGCTTGAATCTCTCTAGTGATGGGGTTTTATTACCCATCAAGGCCTTTTATTCCATTATTCATTCAAAAGCAGCCAACTCTAGGCAAGACCACTAATATCTGGTCTTAGATTTGCCACAAACTGGGCGTACAAACTTTGGCCCCAATTTTCCCATCTATAAATGAAATATGTGGTCCTGTGGTAGGCATTGTGTTCATGTTCTCTATGTCCTTCCACCCTCTCCTGTTGTGAGGCAAGTTGTGATTTTCCAGGTGAACTCTGACTTATCGAAGCTCATCAGCCCAGCACCATGCCTCTTGCCATCATGGTCTTAGGAGTTGTCATGGGCATTGCCCTGGCCGTGGTGGTCCAAAGAGAGAAACTGAGACTTATAGAAATAGCATTTTAAAATCACACAACTGGGGTGCCTGGCTGGCTCAGTCGGTAAAGTGTGCAACTCTTGATCTCGGGGTTGTAGGTTCAAGTCCCACACTGGGTGTAGAGATTACTTAAAAAAAAAAAAAAAACTTTCAAAAAATAAAACTAATGCTGGCAAAGCCAGGAAGGAAAAACATGTCTTCTTAGAGTCACACTGTTGACCAATGATAAACTTATGGTTGGTTAACAGAACGCATAAGGCCCTGCATACGTCCCTTCTAACTTCCATTGTGAGAAAACCCTCCGTTGCAGTCTGGCTGTGAGCCACTTTAGGCAGTAGAGGAAGGGATCCATGTGGAGCCAGTCAGTCCTGCTCTGGAATCAGGTTCCAGTCAGTTCCAGGGAGCCCTTGGCTGTTGCTGGGTTTTCAAGCCGGAAGGCCAGAGGCAAATGTGCGCCATTTCAGGGCAGTGGCCCATGGGCAGGGTTAAGGTAGGTGAAGCTCACCCAATTCTAGTATGAAACCAGAAGCACAAAGAGGAAGGACCCAAGGGCAACCATGTGAGCATACTCTCCCTCTTCTGTTTTTCTTTTCCTTTCCTTTCCTTTCCTTTCCTTTTCTTTCTCTTTTCTCTTTTCTCTTTTCTTTTCTTTCTTTCCTTCCTTCCTTCCTTCCTTCCTTTCTTTCTTTTTCTTTTTTTTTAAAGATTTTATTTATTTATTTTAGAGGGAAAGAGCACGCGCTCAAGCTGAGGGAAGGGCAGAGGGAGAGAGACTCCCAAGCAGACTCTGAGCTGAGTGTGGAGGCCAACACGGGGCTTGATCTCACGACCCTGAGATCATGGCCTGCGCTGAAATCAGGAGTCGGAAATTTCATCGACTGAACCACCCAGGCGCCCTGTTTTTCTTTTTAAATATATTTATTGAGGGGCGCCTGGCTGGTTCAGCCAGTGGAGCATGAAACTCTTGATCTCGGGGTTGTAAGTTCGGGCCCCATGTTGGGTGTTGAGATTACTTAAAAATAAAATCATGGGGCGCCCGGGTGGCTCAGTTGTTAAGCGTCTGCCTTTGGCTCAGGTCATAATCCCAGGGTCCTGGGATCGAGCCCCGCATTGGGCTCCCTTGGGCTCCCTGCTCGGCGGGAAGACTGCTTCTCCCTTTCCCACTCCTCCTGTTTGTGCTCCCGTTCTTGCTGTTTCTCTCTGTCAAATAAATAAATAAAATCTTAAAAAAATTTAAAAAATAATATCTTTATTGAGATAAAATTCACATACAATGAAACTCACCCATTTAAAGTGTACAATGATTTTTAGTATATTTACTGAGCTGTACCATCATTACAATCTATGTTTAGGACATTTTAATCATCCAGCCCTAGGTAACCTTAACTTATTTTCTTTCTTTAGATTTGTCTATTCTAGATATTTCATATAAATGGAATCATACAATATGTGGGGTCTTTGGTGACTGGCTTGTTTCACTTAGCATGATATTTTCAAAGGTCATCCATGTTGTAGTGTGCATCCGTACTTCATTCCTGTTTATGGCCAAATAATACTGCATTGTATGGATATACCACATTTTATTCATCCATTCACCAGTTGATGGACATCTGGGTTGTTTCCACTTTCTAGGTATTATGCATAATTCTGCTATGAACATTTATCTACACGTTTTTGTGTGGCCCTCTCTTCTCTTGGTTTATTCATGCATTCATCTCATTTTCCTTCCCCCACAGGTGATAGTTCCAGTGTATGTAATGTGTATCTTTTGTTTGATGTGTTCATGATAAATGCATATTCCTCTTGTGTGCATGCATTTTTAATCTGTGTACATGGTATGGTGTTACAGTTCTTACTCTGTTTTACTTTCTTCACTCAGCCTTTTGTTTTTAGGATCCACCTACGTCACCACGAGTAGTACATCTGATCCATTCCTGCCAACGGCTGTGCGGCCCTCAGGGCTGGGCTGCTACCACATTTTTCATACCTACTCCCACAGGGACAAATACTTCCCTGGCACCACCCACAAACCCACAATGGACATCCTGGTACAGGTCCCCTTCAGGACCTTGGTGAAAATGCCTAGAATATACGTCCAGGAATGGACTGCTGGACAGAGAATACGTGCATACTTACTCTGAGTAGTGCCGGCGGGGAACAAGATCGGGGACACAAGGAGGGGCAGAATTGCTTTCATCCATGTTTCCCACAGAGACATAATAGCCAAGACATACATTTGCCATCCAACCTTGCAAAGCCCCAGGACACAAGTACTGAGATGCACCATGCCTACTGAAGAATAAAGGTAGACCTTCATTTCTCATATCTTTTTCTTTCATGTTGCATCACTCTGCTAAGTTTCTAACTTAATTCACTTAAATCTTCTGGTCTCATAAAGTAGGGTTGTTCTTTATCCCTTGTGGATTAAAATTCTGAAGGAAAACTACTGTCCTAAACACTTTGCTTTGTTCTTGGGGTACAAAGATCTTTGACCCTGTGATAACCATTTTCTCGTTTTGTAACTGGGGAAAAGGTGCTGGTGGGAACCGGCTCCTAAAATCCTGGCCAGCACTCAGGAGCGCCAAGGAATGGGAAGAAAAGGGAGGATTCAAATGATCCACTGGGAATTTTTAGCTCTGATGTCAGTGACTTCCTAGAGAGAGAGATTAAAATCCTTATGGATAGTGGAACCTGAGAAATTTCTTCCATGGGGGAAGTTCCTACATTTTGGGACGATCAACCATTTGGGCAAGGTTCGGGGTTAACAGATCACTGAGCGTCTACTGAAGAGGAGTGGTTTCTTGGTGAAGTACTCGCTCAGAGCTTACCTTACGTGCCTCCACCCAAGGGTGCCTCTTCTTACACAGCAGATGGGTGTCATCAAAAGCCTTTTGCAACGAATCCATTTGTATGTAATGTGAATCCCTTTGTCCTCATTTTCGTTTCCTAAGTTTGGATTTCTCTTGATTGGCTTTTCTGAAAGTGAAGGCCATACTCCTGCTGGACAGACCAAAGCTCTCTGGAGGCCCAGCAAGCCCCTGGGAAGGGACACAGCAGCTGTAAGGGCCTCCTGCTTCCTCCCCCTGTTGCCACTTCTTCCCCTCACCAGCTGCTGGCTTTCTTTTTCTTTTTTTTCAAGATTTTATGTATTTATTTGACAGAGAGAGACACAGCGAGAGAGGGAACACAAGCAGGGGGAGTGGGAGAGGGAGAAGCAGGCTTCCCGCTGAGCAGGGAGCCCGATGCGGGGCTTGATCCCAGGACCCTGGGATCATGACCCGAGCGGAAGGCAGACGCTTAACGACTGAGCCACCCAGGCGCCCCAGCTGCTGGCTTTCAAACTCTACCTCTGGGGAGCCGCTTCTGTGGCTGGCTTTACCCAGAAGTATTTAGGACAAAAAGAGAATCCAGCATTTCCCAACACTGAGTTTTATTTCCAGTGTCAAGTTCTTGTAAAGGCCGAGAGGGAATACATAGGAGGGGGGTGACATCTTTGGAGAAGTCACCGGGACTCCCTACTTCTACTTGTCCTCAACGTCGTGCTTAACACCAGCAGCAAGGACATGGGGCCAAAGGTCAGCAGGTCACTGGACCTGAGAGGAGAACACGATATTGATGACAATGTAGCAGCTCTCCTTACCCAAGGCCTGCTGCATGCTGGACATCGTGTTAGGGGCTGGGCGCGAGCTTCCGCCGATCTGCACGACAGCATTGCAAGGTAAGCCTCATCTCAACTGAAGAAATTCAGGGTCAGAAGCGTTAAGTGACCTGGCCCATGTCACAAAGCAGAGTTTACCGAGGTCTCACTGGTTTTACTTTCTATTTCCCCAGGGCTACCTTGGACCCCCACTTTCCACCCCTCCTGGGCCCCCATCTCTCCTTGACTCACTACTTCTGCTATTCTAAGGCGACTGGGCTCTGACTCAGAGCATGAGGGAAGGAGGTTTCTTGGCACCAGGAAGGGACACAGGGCTCAGGAGACAGTTTACAGATGGAATAAAGCCTGTTAGTTCCCTCTCTGCTGGGACTGAGGGGAAGCAGCAGCTGGAGAGAAATGGCCAGACGTGGGCAGGAAGGGGCTAAGCAGGGCCTGGTCGAGAAAGCAGGGCCGACGCAGACGCCGCTTCTCAGTCTTGCCCTCTGACCCCACGGCCCCTCCCAAAGCGAGCCTCAGTGAGCCCTTGAGGGAGGCAGACCGAACAGCAGAAGCCGCCTGGGAAATTGGGCAGCTGAGCCTCTCCTAGGCCTTGAAGTCACACTGGGGACCAAGAGGAAGAAAGTTGATGTGACTGTGGGGCTCAGCAGGTGTCACGGATTTGCGCTGGGCTTAAGTTTTCCCTCCGTGTTCCTGCTTCCTCCCCACTGGCGATGCTGTGACCTGGGCTCTCAGCCTGGCTGGCCATGGGGCTGGCTGGCCCCGTCAGGAAAGGGGAAAGGAAGACCAGGTAAGGGAATGTGCAGAGCTCTGGGGAAAGAGCCCACTGAGCACTTGGCATGGGAGCAGGGGGAGAATAAAGGAGCAGAACTGTGGGCCTCAAATGTCTCCCTTTCTGGACCTGGAGCCCCACCTGATGGAGCCTGCAGGACTGTGGTGTACGGCTGAGCAGGTAGCGCCCCCCAAAGCTCTGGGAGGGGCTGTTCATACAGAGGGCAGCGAATGGCAGCCCGCAGGGATAGGCAGGAGCATAGGCAGAGTCTTGCCTTCCAGGTGCCTAGAAGATCATCTTAAGAGGCTTCCTATCGGGCGCCTGGGTGGCTCAGTTGGTTAAGCGACTGCCTTCAGCTCAGGTCATGATCCTGAAGTCCCGGGATCGAGTCCCGCATCGGGCTCCCTGCTCGGCAGGGAGTCTGCTTCTCCCTCTGACCCTCCTCCCTCTCATGCTCTCTGTCTCTCATTCTCTCTCTCGCAAATAAGTAAAACCTTAAAAAAAAAAAAAAAAAAAAAATTTTAAAAAAGAGGCTTCCTATCATTCCAGATCTTGAAGGTGGGCACCCTGGAGCTTGAGGACCATCCAGGAATTAAAGAGGCCGTCACTTATCGTGGGATCAGGTGTCTCCAGCAAGGACCTGGACAGAGATCCCCTTCCTTTTTTTTAAGAATTTATTTTTAAGTAATCTCTACACCCAATGTGGGGCTTGAACCCACAAGCCCGAGATCAAGGGTTGCACGCTCTACCAACTGAGCCAGCCCAGTGCCCCCAGAAATCCCCTTCCTGACTGCCAAGGCCTTGTTCCTGGCCCCACGGGCACCCAAGGCTGATGTGGCAGAGTCTTTGATCTATTACTACAACAGCAATCACAAGAGCCAATCCCAATTAAAAACAAAATCTAAATGATCTTGCTGGACACAAACAAGCTGATTGTCTTGGATGAAGACAAAGCTTGGCCTCTTGGGCCTGCTACCCCAACCACTCCAGTCTATC
Organism: Halichoerus grypus; assembly: GCF_964656455.1. Lineage (NCBI taxonomy): Eukaryota > Metazoa > Chordata > Mammalia > Carnivora > Phocidae > Halichoerus > Halichoerus grypus. The sequence goes on from NC_135719.1 coordinate 120,443,342, forward strand.
TCATAAGTTTGACTTCTTTCTGAAGGAGACCCCAGAGGCACACTCACCTCGGTCCTCTGCCTTTTCAGGCTCCCATCCCTCCTCCTGGTTGCCCCTTGCCCCTGTTGTCTAGTGCACCAACATCAGGATCAGCCCAGCCAACTCTTTTCCCTCCCTTCCAAGTGGAATCCAAGGACTTGCTTTTTCCTGAGTTCTTCATTTTACACGTTAACATGAGGAATGAAGAGGTAAAACCAGTGTAGGTGTTTAGCAGGCAGGGGGTCCAAACCCCACTCCTCAGGGATATCTCAAGCATACTTGCTGGTCTTAGGGGGAAGGATGGTGGCTGCCTGGACCCCGAATCAAGGGAGGAGAGGTAATTGAGTGAGTCTGATGTAGCTGCTGAGGGACTCAACTGGCCTCATAAGGAATACCCCAATTCAAGAGGAGCCCACACCTGGGACATCCCCACGGGTCTCTCCACAGAAGCACAAGCTAGGGCAGCTGCAGGATTTGGACACGACCTGAGCAGAAGGACAAGCTTGCCTTTATGCCATGCCTTGCCCCACAGTCAGACAGACTTGGAATGAGGCAGAGTCTCCACCAGCCCTTCCCAGGAAGGCGAAGCTTGGCAGCTCCTGCCCAGGGAGTTCCAATCTGCTGCTTGGGGAACAAAATGCAGGAGTTTCCTTTGGGCAGGAAAGTTTAACACAGGAATTAAGATAAAGGGATCTGAGCTGTAAGCTGCTTCTCCCAGCTCCTTTCGGAAAAAGATCTCACCAGGATCTGACGGCTAAGAAGAGCACAGTGATTTGAACCAGTCTTCCTGGGCCTGCAACTGGGCAGATACCATTTAAAATTTGTTCCATCCTCTTCTGGTCCTGGAGTGCTTACAACTTGAAAGGGTCTGCTTCTATTCTTAAGTCCCTGCATACCTCAAACCTCACAACCTCAGCTCCCACCCTCTGGTTCCTTTTATCTTTTCCTCCAGTCACCCAGCATGTTTATTGCTTCTCTCTGAAAGTCTTCCAAGGGATTTATTGACATCTCCAGGGGCTGAAATGTCAGGGCGGCATTCAGCAATCCAGGAGGGGTCAGAGTTGCTGAATGGTGCAGGGACAGGTCGCGTTAGTCTGAGTTTAAGGGACCTTGTGTTGATTTTCTGGGGATGAGGGTGGTCCGGGCTAGGCCAACCTGGCTTTTCCTTTGCACCAGGCCTTTCTCTCCTCACTGTGCCTCCTTGCCAGCCATTTTCAATGCCTGCTGCTGCTGCATATTGTAATCAGAGCCTGGAGTCACGCTGGGTGAAGGTGAGATCAAGGTAAGCTCCTCCGCCCAACCAAAAAACCACTTTAAGAACAGCAAGATGTCAGGAGAATGCTAGCCTCAGAAGCCAGGCCAAGTCATTTTCTAACATGAGGAGGCTGAAATGGATGATGCGGCTAACCACCCCCACCTCCTTCAGGACAAGGTCAAAAGGGCTAATTTAGGTCTGAACACTTCCATGCCCTCCCAGTCTCCCCCACCCTGGTTCTGGCTTCTCTTCTGGAGAATGTGTTCTATTTGAAAAGCTTTTTCCCCCAAGTATAATTCCATTGCCTCTTTCCACTAGCAATTCAAACCTCTCCTGTCTCGTGTTTCTCTGCCTGTCCTCTCCAAGTGCCACGAGTATGCTCTTAGATCCCTATTCCAGATCTGTCCCGAGCGTTTAGTGGGCTGGGACCCAACTCTGACCCTTTCACCCCTTGGCCTAACCAGACCACTGTTGGCTTTGTTATGGCTTAGCTTCTTCTTGAATCAGATGTTACAGAATATTACACACACACACACACACACACGAAACAATCCTGCATGGAAAACTCTGGTCAAAACTTTTCCTTGGCACACACACAGAGCATTTCCATGGCTTGCCACTTTCCTGATTTTCCAGGGCTGGTCCAATGCCAGATTGGGGAGTTGCAGCTCTGCAGGCTAGAGACAAGTTTGCTGTCCCAGCTCCTGAGGTCTGGGTCATCTCCAGTACCACCATACTAAGACTACAGTTTCATGAAATCTGCCACTCCCCTCCTCCCCGCCTGCAGATTTATTGTCGTAAGCAAGGAGATGTGAGGCCCCAGTCAGCAAGGCCGGCCGTTTTTTTGAAGCTCCCAGCCCACAGGCATAGCCTTTATATCGCTGGCTTCCCAAATTGGAGGTGATGTCCAAGGCCCTAGATTCTGCTTTAGGCAGGTCCATTTTAATGGGGATAATGTATTCTTTTCCTACGGTTTCCGATTAAGGCTTGCTAATAAATAGTAAATTCCTTCTCTGAGAGAGAAACTTACTTTCTATATTCCTTGGCAGACCCCATTTTAAAAAGCCTTCTACATGGTGTATACATTGTTAGCAATAAGCAAGGAGAGCAAAAAAGAGAGGATGTGTTCATGGTAGCAAACATTTTAGTGCTATGTATCTGGCACTTTTCTAAGCTATATTTGCTCATTTAATCCTCTAACGATATGCAGAGATAGGCACTCTCCCCTTTTTATAGGTGAGCGGCTTCAGGCTCTGAGCAGTTTTACACCTGCCAAAGAACTCGGCTCACCAGCTGGTTCTGGTAGACATGACAGGGATGTCTCAGGAATGAGAACGCCACAAGATGGGACCTAGAGAGCCCATGGAATTGAAGGAAACCAATTTTAGAGTTGTGAGGGACCTCAAGAGTTTGAGTGACTTGCCCAAGGCTCAATGTAGCTATTCCATTGAAGAATTAGTATAGAATCCACTTCTTTTGCTAGTTCAATGCCATTTCCAGCCCAGGCACAGGTCGCTCTTAGAAGGAAAAGAAGTTAGCCTTAACGATTTAAGGTAGGGTCTTGGAGAGGCTAGAAATGTTAGAAAACACTGACATGAAAAGAAAGTAAGAGATGGTGGTAGGGGTAGGTAGGCCCCAAGTATCATCACTAACCAGTCTAGGACTAGTCAAGATGTTTGTTACCCTTTGAAAACCTATGCAATCTCCAACAGCCACACACTCACCTGTTTTTGGTACATGCGAGAGTGTGCTGGTGTTCAGATCATTACTTCGTGGAATTTATGCATTCTTGCTGAGAGAAGTTCTCTCAAACCAATCCTGCATGTTCACTGACTTCCATTATGTTTTTATTTTTTAAGATTTTTAAGTAATCTCTATGCCCAACAGGGGGCTCAAACTGACGGCCCTGAGATCAAGAGCGGCACTCCACCGACTGAGCCAGCCAGGCACCCCTTGACTTCCATTACAAATTAAGGATTTTACTTGGGGATTTTGGATCATCTTGATGACCAAGTGTTTTACAGGCCAGTCTATGGCATGTTCGGTGCTAATTCTGTGGATCTGGAAAGCTGTTGAACTCACCTAGCATTTCATTTCTTCCATTGCAGCCTTCCCTCCCAGCTTCCCTAAGACCACAAAAACATCTCTCATGCCTAAGGATCCTGGGTTGGCAACCAGTTATCTCAGTGGTTTATTGCCTTTCTCCAGCCTTGGTGGTGGTACTAACAAAGCCAGAGAGAGGGAGACTTGCAAGCTAGCATTCTATACTTCAACTGGAATATTCCATTAGCTCATGGCTTTGGGTTCCAGAAAGCTCATTTCCCAACTTCAGTAATTTGAAATACTAGCTATCCCATTTCCCTGCAGTGTGACTGTCTTGTCGACAAGCACTGCAGGACCCTTCTGCACAGCTCAGGTAAACCCTGTTGAGTGGAATAGAGCAACTCCTCCTGCTTGTCCCTGGCCATGTTAGTGCTGGCCCCAGGGAAGTTTCTCTTTGCCTCTGAGCCTCCGTTCTGAGAACCATCTTATCACCTTTGCACTAACAGTGAAATGCAGTTAATGTGTACATGGCTCAGATTCCTTTTCGCAGTTTTCTTCTGTTGCATGTGAAAAAATTCAAAATTACTTCCAAGCCACTTGAATTCATGTCCCTTCATTCCCGTATGAGCACTCACGCACAAGTGAGCCCTTAGACTGAACTATCCCGTCTGAGAGAACCGCACAGATTGTCCAAAGCCATCAACCTCTGTCGTAGGCAAGTCTGGACTCACTGAGCCTTACTTCACCTTAGTGCTTCAACCCTGGCCCACTGCCTTGCTTAGGTCATAAGGGGTGGATGGCCTTCCTCTGGAAGCATCTATTTTCCTCACGAGTGTCTTGGTTGGCAAGAACTTTTCAGTTAATTGAAGGAGGCAGCTTTACAGGCAGGATATAAAAGGTCTTTTTTCTTTTTTTTTTTTAAGGAACACGTCTGCAAAGCATGCTTGGTACAGGGCAGAAAAAGCAACTTGATATTTGGAAACATCAAAAACTTTCTTTTGGGGCTGTTTGTAATGTCACTTCACTGCATCACTCCCTCAGCTCCAACTAATAAAAGGGTCAATTCCAGGATCTCACTATCCTGAGTCCAAGGAGACCAAGCAGATACCTCCTCCGACCCTACATTTCGTTGTCTAGATGTGACCTTTGCTCTATACCTAGAAGAGGCAATGACCACTGGCATGGATGTGGAATACCAGTTTTTCTTCTAGTCTTCAGAGTGGCTTTGAATCAAGTTTCAGCTAGAAAGAATTAAAACAGGAAAGAAATTAAGGATCAGAGGTGTCTAAGCAACCAAGTCTTCCCTGGAAGAGAAGAGGAAGCCGTGAGAAGTGAGTAATAGGTTTATTTGCATATACACAAGAGAAGAGCTAGCATTGCTGGGAGTCACAAGAGGAGGGGCTTGTGAGGAGATAAGGCTTCAGCAGAGGAAGGCACCTTGACAAACAAGGGACTCCTGGCTTAGTAAATCAAGCACAGTGGCAACCTTCTTTTGCCCCAAGCCAACTACTTACTTTAACTCATTTACAGCTGTCCTAGAGACACAGGAATCACTTACAAAACCAGGCAGAAAATAAAGTGGAGAGAAATGGTTTTACCTATCTGGACCAGCCACTTAAAAATTTATGTACAGGATGCAGGAAAAAAAGAAAAAAACAACAACCATAAGAGGCACTTTTGAATAGTTCTTAATCTAATCAGTGCCATCTGTCCTGCTAGTAAAAATACCAACATGGAAAAATTTGGGGATCAAATGTGCTTCCAAAGTTGGGGCCTCAATTCACAAGGATTTTGGCAAAGGGATTCTAGAAGTGGTTCCTGCCAGGTTTCCAGGCCCAGGATCACAAGACAGGAGATTTCTGGAAAGGAGAGTGGAGTGGCTACAGACACAAGCAATTCTCAGCCTCCTCCAGTGAGTATCTTGTGGGCTTATCTCCTGGCAAGTTGAACCTGGGGTGCTGGGAAGAGTCTCTCCTTGCTAAAAAACGATCCTTCTTGAACACTAAAATCGAACCAGAATGAACTCTGACTTCTCTTTGGAGTACCCAAATGGGATTAAGGCTTTTAACACGAAAAGACCAAGTTCTGCATTTGGAAACTGTAACCACCAAGTGGCTAGTTCCCAAGGGAACTTCCTTTTTCTCTAGGAAAAGTGGACTGTCCTTAGAGAAATCAGAAGAGGCTAGCTACTGATTAGATTAAATAAAATAGAACAAAAAGATTAGGTAGGCTGACTAGGAAGGGGAAGAGAAACACACACTGAGTGATTAAATCTTTTTTCTGTATATAAAGGATTAAAAAATTCCAATTTAATAAATTTTGGAAAAGCAAATGTAAAATGACTTGGGCTTATAAAACCAGAATTTACAATTATCTGTGAATAGTCAAAGACAAATCATAGAACCATTTTGATTACAAATCCAAAGTAATTCTAATGGTTACAGAATCACTCTCCCACTCCCCCCGTGAGATTACAGTTGTTAAATCATAAGCATCCCCACTGCTACTCACACTCCTTCATCTCCTCCTAAGACAGTGTTTTCACACCCAAGTCACATCATGCATACCAGGCACGTCTTTCCTTTCACAAAGCTTAGCCACATGATGCCTCCTTTTGGCTTAGATCAACAACCTTCCTTTTATAAATAATCCCTCTTCCCCCAGTGCCTAAATTCATCCAAGTCTTCATCCTCCACATGGTCCCAGTCCCAGTAGGCCAAGTCCTCCTCTAAAAGGAACACTGGACTGGAGGGGCTGCACCAGTGACACGTTCGGTCCTCTCTACGCCGAGGCCGGCTGCACCCCAGGTGGTCTAGCACCTTTGCACCCAAGAAAGTGATAGTGTGCTTCTTTCTCTCTTCCTCGTTCTTGCCACTACTCTGCCTTTTCATGACATCTGTGACGACGAGATATCTGGTCCTTCCTAAGTCTTCCTGTCTTGTGCAACCCTTCATGCATAACTGACTGGCAGGACCACTGTGATGCTGAAAGTCTCTTGGTCTTTCTCCTTCTCAGTGAAATGGAGTCTCTTCTAGCAGCCAGGAGTCTTAAACCAGAGACTCCTCTCTGCCTCCTAACCCACCAACTCAACAGTAATCTGCTTCTTTCGAGATGCCCACTGCTCTGCAAGATCTAGTCAGGACACCACAGCCTCTGCTACATGCAAGCCTGCGGGAAGACGCCAGTTCCTTCGATTCTGACCAATCATTTTGGGTTGAATTAAATGAATATAGTACCACACCCTGCTCTTCACGACACTTCTTCATTAACAGACCTAGAACATCTGCTTCAGTAGTCTGAGCACAAAGCTCTTGAGGCTGTCTTTCCCCCTCCTCTCATCACGTGGGGCCAGGGAAGCGCCCGTTGGCCTTTACAGTGCCTCTTAGGACCTAGCACCTCAGCAGTTCGGCGTTGCCCACAACCAGTCATAGTTTACGGCCTCCATGCAGAGTGTGGTGCAGCACTGCTCAGTCGGCCATGGGTGAAATTTATCAGGGGTCTGTGTCCTCTGGAATCTGATCTTACGCGCTAACCTCTCATTTGCATTAAAACCGCTCCACTTTTAGTACGTCCACATTCAATGCTCAATGAAGAAGTGCTACTGAGAGAAAACATGGACGATTTCCCTAAGAAAGGACCCATGCTTTCCATTCCAGCACAGCCAATGGGCTGAGGGCCTGTTCCCACTCTCCCCGTCATTCTTTCAGCACAGATCCATGACTCGGCGGCAGCACAGCCGGGTCCAATAGGCCCTCGCTGTTAAGACCCGAACACCTACAGCATGTATACAAGGTGAGATGGCAAAAGATACAGATCCACAGATCCTTTCTCAGGGAGAACTGAAAGCCTCTGAGACAATGAGCTCACACGTGCCGGTGAACACACACAAGAACAAGTCAAACGTCTCAACAAGGATTTACTTTAACAAAACGCACAGGTACGCGATGCTCAAGTCTTACTAGAAAGGAGTCACTTGGATTTTTTTCCCTTTCCTTACACAGCACAAGCCAACGGCCAGCTAAACATCCAGACCCATTACTGACGAGAAGGGAGCAGCATCAGACACAAAATTTCAGGCCCTGGTTTTATGTGCCTTTAATACTTTTATCCTTTCCTCTGTGTTCACTAAACAGGATTAAAAAATTTTTTGTAAAGCTACATTTCATAGCTTTTTGTTTTCCCTTTGTATTTATCATGTTTTTAATTTCTTCTCTGAGGAGGAATTCTCTGAATCTGTATCTTCCAATTCGACTCGGTGCCTTTTGAGGCCACTATGGCCATGAACAGCCCTGCTGCTGTCTGTGTCTGGGGGGTCAGTGGGGTCCTCTCTCGTTCCAGCACTGGGGGTCTCACAGGCCATTTCAGACCCACAACAATCTTTGTGTAGGAGTGTCCCTGTCAGGGACAAGTTATCATGGTCAGTGTCCGAATGTCCTGGAGAAGAGCACACCACTGCCTCCAGCTCTCCAAAGTTCTGCCCGTTGTTGTGGGGGTGAGGGGGGCGGGGGTGTAAGCGTCCATTGTTGTGGTTGGCACAGATGGTTTCGAGGCTCCTCTCCTCACTGTCATCAGACTGGGTCCTGGGACAGCTGCCAGACCCGCTGCTGAGAGTGGAGCCAGATGCCTTGGGGACAGGAGGAGAGGGCGGCTCCTCAGCCCGGCTGCTTAGGGCCTTCCCATTGAGCTTCTTGGTTTCAAAAGAGTGTTCTACAGAGCCACCATTGTTAGTGTCCTGTGAGGGATCCTCCGGGGCCTCTGCCCAAGGGTGGCTGCTGTGCTCCTGGCCTGGGCCATTGCTGGGATTTCTAGCAGAAGTCCCTTCTTTGGAAGCATCCTTGCTGCGACCTTCAGGGGGCAGGTCCTGGTTCCGCGGGCCTACGGTCGTGCCGAGACAGGCTTCCTTACTGGAAGAAGGGGCTGGGCTGTCCTTGTGGCTGGTGCCCGCTCGCCCTTCATCGGCCTCCCCAGACACGAGCGAGCTCTCTCCATCTTTGTTACTGGAGTAGGAGATATAGGAGTAGCGGAGCCACTTGTAAGCTTTATAAATCTTTCGCTCGACCGACTCGATGTCAGAAGTCGGCGAGGCCCGGCTGGGCTGAATCTCCAGCGTGGAAGTGCTCCGCTCAGGGGAGGAGTGGGGAGAGGAGGAGAGGTCGTCCACTTTGATCTGGGGGTAATCATAGTTGTCTTCTCCGATGTAGGTGCTGGCGGGCTTGCTGGGGGGGGCGGGCCTCTCCTCTCGGGGCGCCTTCTGCCGGCGCCGCAGGGTATTGCGCTGCCGTGTGGCCGTCCGCCGCTCGTTCAGCTCCTCCTCGTCCTCCGAGCTGCTGGAGCTGCTGGAGCTGCTGGACTCGTCTTCAGGGCTGGGAGACCGCGGCCGGGGGAAGAGGTCTGTGTCCAGCTCCACCTCACAGGCGTTCTCTTCCGAATCGGACTCGTTGGAAAGGGCCAGGAGGCGTTTGTCCTGGTAGCGCCGCAGAGCAGACAGGCGCTGCTGGCGGGACGCGGCCTCTGCGCACGTGGGCGGCGGCGGCGGCGACGCCCCTGAGTTGGCGGTGGTGACCCGAAGGGGCCCCAGGTGGAAGGCGCTGTCGGCATTCTCGTCCACTGTGGGCGGAGGGGAGCGGGGCAGCGAGGCCGAGGACTCGGAGTCGGTGTAGCCCGAGCGCTCGCTGACCCCCGCGTGCAGCTGGAGGATGGTGCTCTCGCTGAGGTCGCTGTCGGAGTCAGAGCTCCAGCCCTCGATCTCGCGGCGCACCAGGGAGTCAAAGAAGGCCATCATCCGGGGGTCTTCCTGCACGGACTGGTTGGCGTAGTCATGTGACAGGCCGTGCCCACTGTTCAGCACCAGGCTGATGTACTCTTCGTGGGTATAGAGGCAGCGGGAATCATCCTCAATCCGACCGTCTAGGTCTCCCGTACATCCTGGCTGCTTGTATGGGCTCCAGATCTGCACAGAAGGCAAAAACAAAACCAAGGAGGCCTGATTGGAAAGTACTCCAAAGCTGGTGGAGATAAAGAACACTAAGGCAGAGCTTCTCCAGGCCCTTCCTGTCATTCAGCCAGGACTTGCTAACTAGCTTTAAAAATACATTCTTTACCAGACTGGATTATGTGGGCCACATATGAAAGCAGAGGCTTCGGGAGTCAGGTGTTGGAAAAAGCACTGTCTAGGCCATAGGAGTAGCCTCGGTGTCAGGAAACCTAAATCTTGTCTCTTGACCCAGGATAGTCACACACCATCTCCCCTATGAGCCCCCTCCCCTTTAGCTACTCTGTGAGTAGCTTGGAAATTACAATGACTCCCTTCATAATCGTGAAGGATAGGGGATGACTTGAAGATTGGCCAGTGTGTTCTAAACTCTCAGAAGACTGAAGCTGCGCACAGAGAGGTACCACTTTTCCAAAGTGAAAACACACCCAGCAGTCAGTCCCCTGTGGTAGTTATTATTTCAGCCTATAACTCCACTTCTCCCCAACTGCAACATTTCTATTTTTAACTAATGGGAATTGCTTACTGGCGCTTGATAAGAATAGCCAACTGCCTACACTGCAGTTCCCTCTTGGACATGCAGGCAGTAGTTACCCAGGAAACTGGGTTCTCTTAACCAGGTTGCTGCTAACCTGCTCCCCAACTCTCCTGTTAGCTGCCGGAATAGGCAGGACACCCCCCGCCCCAAGACCATGGCCCCATCCCTTAACGCTCTTCCACTCTATCATCAGAGACATGGGCTGAGAGCCAAAGGAACTAGGCAGAGCTAGGACTCAAACTCAGGTCGGCCTGACTGCAAAGGCCCAACTTTACAAGTGGAATAAGTTAGGCAAAAATCAAGTTCAAGGTAATTAAGCTGTCACTGCAGATGAGAACAATTAGCTTCACCTGACTACCAGACTGGTCCACAGAGCAGCACACAGACGCTCAGTTACATCAGCCGGTAGCCATGGCAACTCAGATGAAATTCCAGGCGATTTTCTTGCCTGACAGGCTGGTGTCTATCTTTAGATGGCATCCAACCCAGAAAACAGGGCTCCTCGTTCTCTATCCTCTATCAAGACAATGGCTTTGCTTCCCCAAAGCTATCCAAGGACAAATTCACCTCCTTGTGAGCACTTCTCTGAGGCCCCATCCTTCCCATGCTTTACTTGCAACTTCTGAGAGGTAGCACCTTTTTGGAGGATCTCCAGTTCAAAAGGGGCTGGAAAAACCTAGGTTAGCTCTCTTCATCAATTCCCAACTCAGATTCATTTCTCCTTTGACTTTCTTTGCTGCCTGCAACTCCTCAGGTGTTCTCCCCTCTCCATCCTCACTACCTGACCCAGCAGAGGTTTAAGGCAGTGGTCCTCACACTCAGGAGTGCACAGGGGTCACCTGAAGAGTCCTAACGGTGTTGACTCCTGAGCCCCACCCTTAGAGATTCTGATTCACTAAGTCACCAGCAGGTACTGGGGCTCTGCGTTTTTAACAAGGGGGATAGCAACTTTTTAAGAAACACTAGAATATAGTTAGAAAATAAGTGGCAGAAAATAAAGGATTTGTCTGAAGAGATTCTCAAATTCTATGTTTTGAGACATTTAGACATCGCCTTCAACAATAGGCTCAACTACAAATGACTATCTCTGCAAACAAATGTCCGAGGGAATAAAAGTTTGGTGGCTTAGAAAGGAAACTGAGGGGTCCCTTAGGACTTTTGGGGGGTCTTATCCTATATTCCAGGCCAGATCTCTTACTCTCCCAGTTTAAAAATGGTAAAATTTTACTAACCATATTGTCTTATATGAAGATAAATCTATACGTGCTTCACAGAAACACAGAATTTGTTAACAGAAGTACAAAATATTAATGGTGGGATGCTGGTCCAACTATGCAACAAGCCAATTTCTAGGTTCTAATCTACCACCCAGCCCCTATGTCTTCACTTCAGGAATGAAAATCATTAACACTGAAAGTCAGCTTTTATTTGGGCTCTGGAATGTATTAAGCTGAGGTAGACTTTCATTCCTGAAGCTTGGAGTAATGGAACAAAACGCTGGATCAGGAGGCAGGAGACTTGAGTGTGGGTTCCTACTCAGCTTGGGTTGACCTTGGATAAAGCTCAGCTCCCTGATCTAAACAGTGAATTAGATGGGTCTCATCCAATCCTAAGGTTCAGAGCAGAACAAAACCATCATCCCAGACAGCTAGTTTGCAATCCTCCAGGGACTTGTGGCTCAGAGCTGCACGGGCAGGCAGAACAGGTAGGAACCCCAGCCCCACCACTTCACAGGGCCCTGGGCAAATGACTTCACTCTTGAACACATCTTTTCTCATCTGTAGAAATGAGAATGATGAAAATACATAACCTATACCAAAGTACAGAAAAATGTGGTGCTTTCTCTTTCACTTGGCAGCTAAATACCTCAACCAGGAAGGTTTAGACCCATCGTCAAAGAGATTTTCGAACATCAGAAGTACTGACCATCCCTATTATCTTAGTCCTCATCCTAAAAATAACAGTTTCGAAGTATTTGTGAAAGTGTTTATTTCTTTGCACTGAAAGTCAACAACTCAGAAGTAAAGCACCAAAAACACAACCTCCTGTTGCTAACATGTTAAATGTGGCTAGGCAAGCCTCCTCTTGGGGCAAGGTTCATGAGAAAAGGAGGAGGGATAAGCAGATTTCTCTTCAAGCCCAGTGAAAAGTTTAGCTCGGGGGCTGCTGAGGGGAAAAGATGCCGTTCAATTCTTATTCAAACATTGTCAAAATGGAAAGCAATTAAGTAGCAAGTGTTCTGATCCACACAGGTACCCATGACATGCTTGACATAGCAGCTCTAAGCCCCCTCCTCTTTGTGCTATTGTACTAAATTAGGAAATCTGACTACCAAGAAAATCTACACTGATAGGGACCTAAATATTTAGGCTATTTAAGGGTTCTCCGCCCTCTCTAATCTGGCTTCCGAGACCTTCTGGGCCCACCTCCTGCCCACCTACCAGCCTTGTATCTTAGTCCTCTTTTTTTTTTTTTTAAGATTTTATTTATTTATTTGACAGGGAGAGACACAGCGAGAAAGGGAACACAAGCAGGGGGAGTGGGAGAGGGAGAAGCAGGCTCCCCGCTGAGCAGGGAGCCCGATGCGGGGCTCGATCCCAGGACCCTGGGATCATGACCTGATCCGAAGGCAGACGCTTAATGACTGAGCCACCCAGGAGCCCCTTAGTCCTCCCTTCTTGTGCTCTTCCCTTTGGCCAAACATGATCATTTTCTGAACAGGTCCTACGCTTCACTGCTTCTGAGCAATTATTCATAAGTATAATGCCTGGAACACAATAGGTGATCAATAAATATTTATTGATTCAACAAAATAATTAACTATCCATTGCCTCCACTTTTATTCCTCATATCTTACTCCTTCCTTTTGCAGTCTTCATTCTTCAAATTCTAGCTCAAATGTTACCTGCCCGAGATTATCCCAGATGGGAAAAGATCTCTCCCTCCCCCAGAGCATTCTGTTTCCGTCTCTTGTGTAGCTATTGCGCTTTTCGTTGTATTTATTTCTTGTCTCTCTTACTGGGTAACCTGCATCACCTTTTTTTGCCTTTATGTTCCCCAAAGGGCCTAGCACAAATGGCACATATTAAGTCCATCACAAATATCATAGGTAAGTAAATGAACATTGGTCTTTTGAGAAAAAAAATGTCAGCATTTGCCCTACCTTGCCCCTCCAGGCTTAACTATAAATAACAAACCCCCTCTTTTGCTAAGCATGGACATTCGGGGGCTAGAGACCTGTGATGGGTGAGAAGAAGCTGGCCCCGACAACTGGGATTCTTCTTCTCTGGGCTCGGACAGCAGCAATAAAGGACAAGGGAGAAGGTGGAGTGAAGTGGAGAGAAAAAAGGTCTCAGACTGGGCTAGAACATTATGCTCTTTGAGCCATTGATCCTCTCAGAAATACAAGCAGGAAAGTGACGCTTATTAAAATAGTCAGTTCAGGCACAGGTAATTCACAAGGCACTCCAGGATGGCAAGTCCCTGTTAGCATCCTCACTTGACAGCTGGGGAGCAGACTCAAAGAACTGTTTAAGGGTACCAGCTGTACTGACTTTAGGTTTCAAATGGCTAAATGAGCCTCCTGGTGGGGCAGGGTTCAGACACCACTAGAACCTGGAAGCAGTGAGCGCCATAGTTCAGTCTGGATAACCTCCCAGAGAAAACATTTTCTTCTCTTATTCCTCTGAGAACTTGGCTAGTTTCCACACTATGACCTTTACGTTAAGGACTCCAGTTGACTAAACAATAATTGGGGAGACTAAGTACAGAAGCATCCCAGAGTACACAGCCAAGCAGGAATCTCTCTACTAAAGGAGATGCCCGAGCAGAGCTATCTGAAAAAGAGAATGACATCAGCAGGCCTAGAGATGACATGCTACTGTGCCAACCCATTAGTCATAGGCCAAAGGAGAAGAGATGGCAATTCAAGGGACAGGGCCAATCCATGACTGTCCAGTGAAGGACGACTGAGACGACCACCTCCTGCAGAGGCCTCTGGCTGCCTGCTGCCTTCTCAGCAGCATGGGGAGGGTGAGAGGCCACTGGGAAGAACAAAGAACAGGGCTCTATCCTGACTTTACCACTAATTAGCTGTGTAATTAACCTCAGATGGGTAGTTTATAATTGAAATCTCACCATCTATTTAAAAAAAAAAAGTCGGTAAAAATGATCTAGAAGTCCTGCTCCAGCTCTGTGGGAAAATGTGTGCAATCATGAAAGTCAGCCCTGATCCACAGGACCAATAAAACTTACATAAAGGAATTTGGAATGAGGACAAATAAAAATATTGACCCATCCTCCAACGTTACATTTCTGATAGCTTCCCTTGCCTCAGAAACAACTTGGTTTAACTCTATACGGAGGGAGGGAGGGAGGGAGGGAGGAAGAGAGGGAGGGAGGAAATGAAAACCACCAAATCATCACAAACCAATTTTTACCTTTTTCCTTATACCTTCCCTCAGGTTTTCAGTATCATTTTAGGGAAAAAAAAAAAAATAGGAGTTTTAACTTTTAGGGGGTGATTATCATCTATCCTTACTTAAACATCAAGTTATCAGAGAATCCTAAAGGATTCATCATTTGCCGCAAACCTTCATTTACACAGATGTGGAAAAGGGTCACTAGCAACTGGAATGTGAGTGACAGGCAGCGGGCCGTCCTCCTGTGGACACAGGCCAGGCTGGGTCTCTCGGTTGCACGCTCTAGATACATTCCTTGACCGGGTTAAGTTCATTCAGTCGATGTGCAATTAATGCAAGCGTTTAGCCTCAACCACAACCACATGCAATGGTTTTTGATATGTTCTGTGACAATTTAGCTACGGTTCTGGCAGTCGCTTAGTGATGTCTGTGCCATATTAGTACAGCAATTAATGCAAAGTACACACCGAGTAACCGAGGGGATGGTGGCTTCCAGATGAGGTTTGGAAAGCAGAACGCATCAGACTCAAGATCAAAGGCCATTGGAAATGCAGTGGCATACAAGTGGTGTCTAGTTTCAAAGCCTAGTGACTATTTTAAAAGTGGTCCTGAAAGGAGGGTTTTAAACCACTCTTTTAATATCAATTTTTCAGTATTTTACAATATGTTAAAATAATTGAAAAAAATTTTTAAGTAATCTCTATGTGCAACGTGGGGCTTGAACTCACGACCCTAAGATCAAGAGTCACATGCTGTACTGACTGAACCAGCCAGGCACCCCAAAATAATGGAGAATTTTGACAGACCTTTAGTATGTTTTGGTATGAGGTCCTATATATATTGATCTAGTTTCTTCCAATTATGAATTGTAATAATTTGTCTAAAGAACAGAAGGGGAAGGTGCCTCACCTTGATAATCTTTTCTACACCAGAAGAGCAGATCATGTAGGTGTGAGGGTTAAATCGGACCTGGTTAACAATAGACCGATGCCCTTTCAGCACCATGAAGGCTCCGTTGACCACCCTACCAATGCCACCTGGGAAGACAGAAGGAAACAAAAATCAAATGATGAAATGGATAAAAGTAAATAGGTTCCAGTAATGGCAGACAAACAGCTCTGAAGTGGAGCCAAGATTTTTATTAACTATGCCACCAGGAGAATGCTTAATCTTACAGATAAAGTTGCTATGGAAAGAGGGAAGATGAAATATTCTCTCAGCATATGTGCTCTTACCAAGAGCCTTTATTTAGCCTTTAAGCATTGCCCACGCCCACCCACTGCAATTCCATTGTCAATGAAGCCCCAGCCACTTAAAACATTTTGCAAGTTTTTGATCCTCAAGATAGAACCCAAGTGTTACCTTAGAAAAGGCCAGTCATGAGCAAAATAAGACTGAACTGCTTGGGAACAGTTAGGCGTCTGAGCCAGGGACATGCAGAACCAGAAGCATACAGTTACTTACACGCACACAAAAACCTCTGATCCATTTGCCCTTAATTTCTATGATGAAGGTTGCAAACAAACAAACACACAAAAGCCACTGGGAAAATAATGGAGAAAATCCTTTTGTTACCCTGACAGCAGGGAGAGCTAGGGATAAAGAAAGATTTGTGCCACTTTCCCGACAGGGAGAGCCCAAGTACTGAGAATCTGAATTAGAATAAGGGGCTTAAAGACACCATGTATGGATTAAAATCAAGAGGCCACTAATAAAAAGTTATATTTTAAGGACCATCCTGTAGGCTTTCTTCTTCTGTGACTGAGAAAAGCACCAGATGCCTGGAACTTATAACACAAATTAAGATGTCATCATTTATAAACTTGGAATAATCTCAAAGGTTCAACTTCACTGGTAAGGGCATCACACACAGAACACATGCACCCATGTTCTCAACAAGGTCACTTCTGAGCAACCATCAACAGCTCAGTACACATAGGCCAGCCTGTGTCCCCAGCCAACTGGCAACCTATGATGCATTCAGGCACAAACAAATCAGCGTTCACTCATCTAAGCAGTGAACACCATCTTAGCCTACCGGAAGCATGGCCACTAGGGCACAAAGTAGCACCAGGCAGTTTCTGCTCCACATGCCTCCACCCTACTCCCAATGCCACCTTGTTCAAACCTTCATTCCAGACATTTCTCATCTCAGTGTCTAGAGGGACAATGACTAGCACAACATCCCTTCTCTAGAAATAATCTGGTTCTGGAGAAGATGTCTTCTGCTTTTGGCCTCCTGACACGCCTCCCCTTTTGACTCATGGAAGATATCCCTCTTGGTTGCCATGTACATACACATCTCTTTTTTGACAGCAAGAGCTTTCAGATCTGCCAACTAGCACTAGGTGCTTACACTACTTGGTCAGTGACAAAATGTTCTTTGCCTAATTTTTCCATCATATTTGATGTTATTTTTTAAAAGGTTTTATTGATTGATTGATTGATCGATTTGAAAGAGAGAGAGAGTGGGGGGGGGAAACAAAGGGAGATGGACAAGCAGACTCCACGCTGAGCACAGAGCCTGATGGGGGGCTTGATCTCACGACCCTGAGATCATGACCTGAGCCGAAATCAAGACTCAGAAGCTTAACTGACTGAGCCACTCAGAAGCCCCTGACATTATTAATATTTGAATTATCCGGGATGGATAACACACGTAAAGCTATTCATATCTCAACCCAACATCATCAAGTTTGCTAATAAACCATAAAGGAAAATGACTAGGGCATAGAATTGATATGTTTTCATTGATCAGGAAAGGCTAGGGGCCCCTAGGTGGTTCAGTAGGTTAAGCTTCTGGCTCTTGATTTTGGTTCAGGTCATGATCTCATAGTCATGAGATCAAGCCCTGCGCTGGTCTCTGCGCTGGGCATGGAGACTGCTTAAGAGTCTCTCTCTCCCTCCTCTCCCTCTGCCTCTTCTCTTCCTCCTATCCCGCCTGTGCTCTCTCTCTCACTAAAAATAAAAAATAAAAAATAAATAAATAAAAATAAAAGGAAAGATTTAGCACCAAAGTAGGCTGCCGTGATGGGAAACCCTAGGTAGCCTGAGTGCACTGGGTTCCTAGAGTGGAGTGGGAGGAGTGGAAGGTAACCTGAGCCTAGTCAAAATAAAAATAAACAAGAAAATTAAGGAAAAGAGATCCATGGGAATCTAAACAGTTGTCTCCATACAGGGATCTTACCACCCTCCAAGGAGTTCCCTTAGGTATATATATTTTTTTCTATATAAGGTTGATTCAAAAAGTAGCATTCCCACTCATGGGTCACTTCTGAACTCCACGTTTCCAACACCCTACTCCTACCCATACGTGCACTGGAGTAGTCACTAGCAAAGAAACTTTGGGTTAAACCTAGTAAAATCTCTTATTTAATCCTACTGCCTCCAAGAAAAGTAATTTAAGTGACTCAGAGAGTTTGAGAGACTTCTTGGTCAAGATTTGAACCAGTCTTTTTGGCTATAATGCCCAATATCCTTTCCACTGTAACAGCGACCTTTAAGAGATGAAAGGATTTGAATAGGGATGGAGTCTGAAGCTCATATTCAAATATTCAAATATTTTGAAATCTTTCTTGCAGTTATCATATGAGTTGGTTTTCTTTTTAAGCTCTCAACTTAAAAATGGGAAGGGGGAGATTCTATCCAATGGTATCCTGAGCACAAGTTCCATAGTATCACCACAGGAATTTCATCACATTGCAACACTGAATAGTTCATGAGAGCAGAACTGGCTCTCTTGCATACCTAGAACTGGGGTGCAATGCCTGAACTAAAGTAGGTGCTCAGTAAGCACTTTTGAGTGGACAGTGTTTCAGGAGAGGGCAATTCTAGAGTATTACCAAAGAAAGACAGATGGAGGGTCTCATGTCTTAAAGAATCAACTACCATGGAACTTAAGTTTATCAACCAAACTGACCTTTCTGTCAAAGGTTATTTGGAATACAATTACAATAACTTTTGGACTTGAAGAATAATCGAAGGATCTCAACATCTGTAAATTCAGACCATGGGAAAACTTTCTATTCTTCCATGCAATGTGACCTCATCTGGCTTCTTTTCATGGCAGCAACTTTATTTATTTATTTACTTTTTCTTTCAAATCATTTTAATAACCTAGCAATGATTCAAACTATGGAAAGAAGATTCAAACTTGTTCCCTTAAGAGGGATGCTATCACAATTGCTTCACACAAGCAAGATCAAAGGCAACAATGAAACCAGATTCCCAAGAGCAAGGGTGATAAGAAGGCTTCAAGGCTCAGTTTGAAGAACTTGGTTTCAGAAAGTCTCTGAGGGGTAGCAAAAGAGACATGAAATTTAAGGGACCCTCAGAGGGCGCGGTTGCTGGGTCATGAGCACCTTGAAGCATTTCTTGACGGTGATTTGGTGTCGAGAGTATTTGTCATCTGGGGAGAACCAAGCAGGATGAGTCAAGCAGGTCTGCTATCCCATAGGGTCAAGCTTCTTCAGCGTATAGACCCAGTCTCCCTGCTCGTTGAGGTAATACTGGAGGAACACAACCACACCGAAGCCAGAAGTTCCAATTTCGCCCATGGTAACAATTTTAATACAGGTCTTTCCTCCTTCTTCCCACCCAAACTGATACCTAAGAAATCTGAAAAAGATACCTAGGAATTCCACAGAGCCAAGAGACTGATGGTGAAAACAGGTACAGGAAGAATTATGGCTGCCATTTGTTTAAGGCATCCAACGCTGTGTACACAGAATCAGAATAATGAATGGGCTTCAGGGAGGTTCGATAGTCCCTCTCCTGGTTTCCAGGTTTCAAATGATTGAATACAGCTGCTACTGTATAGTTTAGACACATTGATTATTGGAGAATACATTTTTATCAGTCCTGGAGATTTGTATAAACCAGATTTCTTCAATCAGAAATGGCTAAAGTCAAGATGCCAATATCAGTAAAAACTCAGGGTCTCCATTACCTAGCCAGACTGCGCCCATCAACAGCAGGATCAAGTTGGCAGGAGTCAGCCAGGGAATATTTTTTTCTAAGAACTACACAAGCTACAAAATCTCCCTTCAGGATCATCCCTAAGACTGTGGTGAGGGGCCTGATGAAGATCAACCTCAACCCATGGTTACCTAGCTGAGTCAAGACCTAATCACTAATAATGGGTACCAATGACTAAACCAGCACATACCTGGGAGACACCACCTTATTCGTTCTTGAGCTGTCATTTGTTTATCCACTTCTGTACAAACCAATGCTCTTTTCTCTGAGCCATCTGCTCTGGCTGGCCCACCACACATTGGCATCACTTTGTAGTTTTTTTGGGTTTTTTTGTTAAGTCAAGGCCAAAATCCCTGTTTCTCCATCTTTCCTTTGGTTCAGATGGGATGCTAGGGAGGTGAAAAAGGCTATAAATCCCCTTACCTATTCTACTGCAAGACTTTAGAAAAGGAGTGGGCCATCTCATAAGATTCTAGTATCAGTGACTGATTCACTACCTAGGGAAACACAAGGGACTCAGAGAAAACACCTTACTCAGAACCCCAATAAACACCATTCTAAAATGCCAAGGCCAAGTGTCCCTCCAGAGAAGACAAAGGGCTAAGTGTATAGTCCTCATTTCCCTCCCCTTTCCTACCTATGCTCCCTTTTCTACAACATTCAGCCAGAGATTTGTCCCCTCAGGACTTTCAAGGGACAGGACACCACTCCCATTTCTTGACAACTTTAGTTACTTCTGTTCCTTGTCAATTTTATTTGCTTCAACAAAACCCTCTAAGAATGACTATGCTTTCAGCTCCAAAAGTAAAAGCCTCGTCAAGTTTTCTTGATGCTATAGTCTAAGAGCAACTTATCAATCATGTTGGGAAGAGGTCCTCAATGGCACTTGGGGCTATAGAATAGGACACTTAAGTATTTTGTAATGAAATCAATCCCAAATCAACCCCAAATCAATCAACTGTATAAAATACCAGTATTAATTTTCCTGTCAGAGTTTTTGGATTTTCCTCCCTTCCATTAATTAATGGGTAGGACAAACACCTTTGTGAGGATGGGATGGGGACATGGTGGGTAACACTGAGATTAGGGAGGGTGAAGTGTGAAAGTGGTAGTGAGGGACCAGATGACTGGAAGGGGCTGATGGAAGATAAGAAATTAAGATGGCAGGAGATAAATTTGCATTTCCAAGCAACACGGTACTGGCCATTATGAAGAGGGTAAATATCCTTGATCTTCCAAGATTTATGCTGACGTATCCAAGATAGTAGTAACAAAGTTGGGCATATAAGAAGAACTTAACAAATGATTGTTAAATTGAAATTAGTGGAGAACATTGTTTTTTCAAGTTTGGTTTTTTTTAAGATTTTATTTATTTATTTGACAGAGACACAGTGAGAAAGGGAACACAAGCAGGGGGAGTGGGAGAGGGAGAAGCAGGCTTCCCGTGGAGCAGGGAGCCCGATGCGGGGCTCAATCCCAGGACCCTGGGATCATGACCTGAGCCGAAGGCAGATGCTTAACGACTGAGCCACCCAGGCGCCCCTGTTTTTTAAAGTTTTAACTTCTTTTTTTTAGTAATCTCTATACCCATCGTGGGGCTTGAACTCACGAACCTAGGATCAAGAGTTGCACGTTCTTCTGACTGAGCCAGCCAGGTGCCCCTAGCAAACACCGTTAAGAGTAGTATTTAAAACAAAACAAAACAAAAAAAACCCTTGGTTGCCTGGGTGGCTCAGTCAGTTAAGCGTCTGCCTTTGGCTCAGGTCATGATCTCAGGGTCCTGGGTTTGAGCCCTGCATCGGGCTCCCCCCTGCTCAGTGGGGAGCCTGCTTCTCCCTCTCCTCCCTGCTCGTGCTCTCTCACTATCACTCTCTCTCAAATAAGTAAATAAAATCCTAAAAAAAAAAAAAAAGACAAGACTCAGGTAAAAATGACAGATTATGGTAAAGGAAATGCTTTTAGCATTTCATGGGAGAACCTTATCTGGTAGGTTCTAGGTTGGAATATCAAACAAAATTATGCAGAATGTATTAATAGGGCAAGATGATGATGAGCAAATATATAAAGGAGCAGTACCACTTTGTAGGGGTGGTACCACTTTGTAAGTGTGGGGGTGCAGAGAAGTTGAAAAAGGCGACAGTGGTTACTCAAATGATAAAATGGCAATCAAATCTCTGTAATTACGCAGTCCTTCCCTAAGCAATAAGACCTGGGCTTGGTGATACTCACCAAAGAACCCAATGGTTAAATTCAGTCCTCACGTTACTTATTTGACCTATCAGCAAGATCCAACATAGTTGCCTCCCCTTTCTTCACTGTCTTCCTAGGATTACCCTCTCATGGTTTTTCTGTTACCTCTTTGGTCACTCCTTCTTGCTTTCCTTTTTGGCTGCTCTCCCTGACTTTTTTTTTTTTTTTTAAGATTTTATTTATTTGACAGAGAGACAGACAGTGAGAGAGGGAACACAAGCAGGGGGAGTGGGAGAGGGAGCAGCAGGCTTCCCGCGGAGCAGGGAGCCCCATGCGGGGCTTGATCCCAGGACCCTGGGACCATGATCTGAGCCCAAGGCAGACGCTCAATGACTGAGCCACCCAGGCGCCCCTTTCCCTGACTTCTTAACACTGGAATGCCTTAGAGCTTAGTCTTTGCTTCCCTTCTCTTGACTAGCTATACTCACTTGCTTGGTGATCTCATCCAGCCTGCGGCTTTAAATAATACCTATATGCAACCAAAACTCAAATTTTTATCTCTAGTCCAGAACTTCTCTTGAACTCCAGAATTTCATACCTCTATTATCCAAACTGTTCAACACCTATCTTCACCTGGATGTTTAAGAGACATCTGAAACTCTACCTGCTCCCCCTCTGCCCCAGTCAAATCTTTCAGGACATCCTGATCAGGATTTACCTTCAAAATACATCTAGCCTGAAACCTCTGTTACCTTGGTTCAAGCCACCATCACCACTCGCCTGTAATATGGGAGACTCCTACTAGTTCTCCTCATTCCTATCTTTGGCAGCCCCACTCCCACCATCTATCCTCAACTCCGCAGCCAGAGTGATGCCGTTAAAATAGGTTAGATCATGTCACTCCTCTGCTCAGAATTCTCTAATGGCTCCCCTGTTTCACCCATGGTAACAGCCTCAGAGACACCCCTTGTGCCCCACTCACCCCTATTATTCCCCTCTCTCTTACTCTACTTGAACACATTGATTTCCTTGTTATTTCTCAAACACGCAAGGCACATTCTCACTTCAGAACTTTCCACAGGTTCTACCTAAAATGTTCTTCCCCCAGATTTCTGCATGGCTAACTCCCTCACCACTTTGAAGTTTTGCTCAAATGTAATCTTCTCAAAGAGGTCTATACTGAACATCCTATCTAAAAAATTGCATTTCCCTGACCCCCTAATACTACTTCCTATCCCCCTTATTCTACTCTATTTTTTCCTTTCCCATAGCACTTCTAACCTTTTAAACATAATATAATTTATTGTGTTTATTGTTTATTGTATGCTTCTGTTGGTAGAATGTAAGCTCAATGATGGCAGGGTCTTTTGCTCCTTTGCTATACATCCAAGCCTCTAGAACAGTGCCCAGCATGCAGTAGGTTTTCAATGAATGTTTGACACGAATGAAAAGATGTGAGTTTATTTGACTATAGAATGTAAGTATACTGGACAAAACTCAATCTCCGTTAGTGTGCCCCATCATCCAATGTGTGGATTCCTTCTGTTAAATTTGGATGTTTCTTCTACAGCATTTTTACCATAGTAAGAGCAGAGAAATAAAGGGGCTAAAATCCTACCTCTATCCTTCATGGTCCTCTGAAATGCTAATTCCATGAAAACTTTACTGATCCCCAAAATCTCTTCAAGCCTCCCTTAATTACCTTTTCTATGGGCTCTGGAACCCACTTTTAAATTTAGCATGTGCACACACACATCCCCTTTTCTCATATTTTAAGACTGGAAGTTCTTTGAGGGCAAGAAAGTGTTTATTCTTTCAGTCACCCATAGGGCTTTGCATAATGTCTTATGTTAGGATACTCAGTAAGTGAACAAACCGAAGTAAACCCCCTCATCATTTTCTTTGGAACAAGGCTTGAAAGAGAAGGCTAAAGCTATTATCTACAAAATGAGGTTTGGCAGGTACCTGTTGAGGCAATTAATCTATTTCATTCCTGACACCACTGGTAGAATTAAAAGGTTACTGCTCTGAGGGGCAAGGGACTACTTCTTTTTCTTGCTATATCTAAAAGAGTTGTCCAAATAACCTCAGTAATTCCAAAAGTCCCGTGTGAACATTCTCTGGGTCTCTAAGTCTCAAACCATAAGAATTAAATCAGGGTAGTGAGGGGCGCCTGGGTGGCTCAGTTGGTTAAGCATCTGCCTTCAGCTCAGGTCATGATCCCAGGGCCCTGGGATTGAGCCCCACATTGGATTCTCTGCTCAGCGGGGAGCCTGAGTCCCCCTCTCCCTCTGCCGCTCTGCCCACTTGTGCTCTCTCTCTGTCTGTCAAATAAATAAATAAATAATCTTAAAAAAAATTAAATCAGGGTAGTGACAATACAAAGAGCAGTGGCTGCTTCCTGGGGATCACATAACCACCTAAGAGTTAGGGGAAAAAAAAAAAAAAGTCAGACGGGGACAGCCAATGCTGTCAGTAAAGCTCAAAGAACTCCACAGACAGCAATGCTTAATTGCACAAAAAAGTCAATTATACTAGTTCTTCTTTCATCATCTGTACCTCACATGTGTTTACAACCAACTATTTGTGACCCATTAGAAACAGTTGTTCTTCCAGTCACAAGGGAGGAAAAAAGCAGATGCCTAGGCCTAACCCACTGAGAGTGAAGGCATGTCTAGAAAGAGGAGGAGAGACAGAGCACACACACACACATGCAGGCCCGTGAACATGCATTTATCGCTGTCTCCAGCCTACTCCCTTGGCCTGTTGGCAGTGGGGGTGGTTGTGGGGACTGGGCAGTGGAAGTGTGTGTTTCCCCCTCTATTCAGGGAAACATCTGTCACAGAGCGTTCCCCCTCTTTAACTACTGATGAATCAAGAGCAGCCTGGATGTAACAACAACTCAACCAGCCATTCCTGAGAGCACCAGAGGAAGACAATGCCTTGGACTGTAAGTTTTTCCGAGAAAAGTTAAAAGGGAGAAAGCTTTCTTCATGAGGAGTAACAATCATTGTAGAGTAGCTACTGAATACCCTCAACAATATCCCTAAGAAGGCAGATATTATTACTATGGTTGTATTATTTATATTGCTAATGTTCTTGTTTTACAGATGAAGAAATAAGTTTGGCAAGATTAAACAATTTTTCCAAAGCCGAAACTGGAAGACAAATGGATCAGGAGTTTAAATGCAGGCCTCCCAACTCTATTACATTATGTTTCTTTCCATAAATAGTAAGGTCTTAGCATAGAAGTATATCTCAAGGGAAGCAAGTCTTATCTGTAAAAACCCTAAAGTCCTTTCCAACAAGAATTAGGGGAAAGGGAAGGAGAAGATAATATGAAGATTTTCCAGAGACACCCACCTCCACCACATGTTGCCAAATTCATTACTTCCATACCTAAGTTACTAGGGAGCAAATGCTTTGCAAATTATGGATCTGTGGACGCTGATCTTACTATACATAGCAGTAACAGTGTCTTACATTTGAAAACACACATTTTTCAGAAAGCTTCCGAGACTGTTAAGTCATTTCACGATATGAGGCGCTTTGGGAGGGGGAGGATTTTTACAGAAGAAACTAAAGCTCAGACAACTGCTGTTACATAACCTGCCTAGAATCACTCAATCAGGTAGTCAGTGGCAGCACTAGACTTGAATCCAGGTATGATTTTAAGCCTAATGCTCTTTCCAATATACCACACTGGCTCTATACATAACTGCTGGTCTGTTTATTTTATCTTCAGAATCACCGCATTAAAACAGATGCTCTTCCTACATACTTCAGAGGGGCTTTTACTTTGCCACAGCAAAATTCCCAGTTCTATTCTTTTAATTTTTATTTTATTTATTTGACAGAGAGAGACAGCGAGAGAGGGAACACAAGCAGGGGGAGCAGGAGAGGGAGAAGCAGGCTTCCCACTTAACCGGGGGCCTGATGTGAGGCTCCATCCCAGGACCCAGGGATCATGACCTGAGCCGAAGGCAGATGCTTAACGACTGAGCCACCCAGGCGCCCCTATTCCTTTAATTTTTAGAGAGGTTTTTAGAAAATGAGTTATTATTTGACATCAACTAAAAAACTAAGCCTAATCTTGCCTAATCTAGCAAGTTTTATGGTGGTTATTAGGTCTCACATCTCAAAATGATTTCCTCAGCCTACTGTAAAGCCCTACGCAAATTACTTAACTGATTTGCTAAGTCCATACTGTTTATACAATGAAATGTATTCATTTGGAGTTTGGAACTGGAGTTCCCCTGTGACTTTCGGTCTTTTTGAACAGGAGAGTGGAGGAGAAAAGGCTGTCCTTGCTTTTGGCTCACGTTCAGGACTGCTCTCCATGTAGTTCTTTCAGCATTTCGTATGCACTGTGAAGCACACAGCAGGTATGCAATAAATGCTGATGGCCCGTCGGACCATGAAGGCATAGAACAGCAAGGCAGCTTCCCCATGTTAGCCTGCCTTAGTATCTCTGTGCAACTGGCACACAGGCATGCATTGAGAGAGCGAGCTCAGCCTCGTCCCATATTTTGTTTAAATCAAAGAGGCGGTAGATTAGAGTAGAAATTTCCCCACAGAGTTTTCATCATCTAAGCATTCAAAGCTAGAACCCAAGGGCCACATCTAGTCCTCATATGTTTGGCTTGCCGAACATGGCTGATTTTTATTTTTATTTTTTTATTTTTTTTATTTTTTTTTTTTTTAAAGATTTTATTTATTTATTTGAGAGAGAGAGAATGAGAGACAGAGAGCATGAGAGGGAGGAGGGTCAGAGGGAGAAGCAGACTCCCTGTCGAGCAGGGAGCCCGATGCGGGACTCGATCCTGGGACTCCAGGATCATGAGCTGGGCCGAAGGCAGTCGCTTAACCAACTGAGCCACCCAGGCGCCCCGGCTGATTTTTATTTTTAAAATTATGAATTAATAGGGGCGTCTGGGTGGCTCAGTCGTTAAGCATCTGCCTTCGGCTCAGGTCATGATCCCAGGGTCTTGGGATCGAGCCCCACATCGGGCTCCCTGCTTCGCGGGAAGCCTGCCTCTCCCTCTCCTATTTTCCCCTGCTTGTGTTCCCTCTCTCGCTATGTCTCTCTCTGTCAAATAAATAAATAAAATCTTAAAAAAAAAAAAAAATTATGAATTAATAGCCAACATTTAAATATAGAGAGGTTACATATAAAGATGAGAGGTGCTAAATATCCCTGAAGCCAGGTTTAAGGGTAGGGCCCAAACCAGGAGGAGTTAAAAGCCTGTATAAAGAGCAGTTACGCCATTGTGCTCCTCCTCTGAGCACATATGGCCAGGAAGCTGCCCATTCCCCACACAGGCAGAGACCTAGGGGTTGCCAGCTGAAGTTGACCTAAAGAGGTTTTGGACTGGAGACACCAGGTGCAGTGGAGGGTGGGATTAAACAAAAATCTGTGCACGGATCTGTGAAATTCACACCTCTATTCGGCTCTTAGAATTATTGCTCAACTGCCAGGCAAATACCCTCCAGATACTAGATCAAACATTCCCATTCTGGAAAGGCAGCTGATTTCAAGAAAGTCAACAGACGATGTCCAAAACTGAAAATTCAAAGATAGCCTAAATTACAGGAAGAGAAAGGAACTGTTGCATTTTTTAAAAAAATAAGTTTTGTAATATATTAATTTGATTTAAAAATTATGTACCTGTATTATTTTGGTAACAGGAAGTACTTAATTATAAAAATAGTGAAAGTTATAAAAAAAGAATAAAAAGAACAGAGAGAAAAAGGAAAGATATATGAACAAGGGGAAAGAAAAGAATGTGGGTGGGTTGTCAGAAGAGTGGCAGGAAGGCTGAATTCCCCAAATGAACCAAGGTTTATGAAAAATAATCCAAAAAGGTGCTAGTTACATGCAGAACAAGATGACGATCAAAGAGACAGACTTATTGTGATAGGCTGATGATGTAATGTTGAAGGGTAATATAGAGAAAACAAACCCCTCAATTACCAGTTAGGGAATCCAACAAGAAAGATAATCATAAGGTCCTGTTCTTGTCTTGTGTACAAAGAAATCCAAGCATCAAGTAAAAGATGGGGATCTAGGACCAACCACAGCCCATGTGGAAACCATGGGGGCTCCTAGTCAACTCCAAGTATGAGCAGATCATGGGTTCTGTGGCCTCCAAAGACCGCTTATGTGATCCTGAGTGTACTTCCTGAAACACCCTGTAGCACACTTAATATCAAGAAGCCAAGATTTTCTCTGGTCTAGCCAGGCTACATCCGATGAGCTTATTTAGTTAATCCTTAAACAAAGGTAGAACAAATCCGGAGGACAGAAATCAGTTCAGCAAAGAAACTAACACCATTTCTTTGAGGAATTGCTAAACTGAATGTTGGGGAGGAGGATGCTATCTCTGGAGAGGATCTAGAAGGGGACATTCTCAGTAAGCCAGCACTCAACTACCAGGAAACAGAGTTAAGACTTATGGAAGAACTTTCTAATCACTGGAGTTACCCTGGAGCAACAAGCACATCCTGGCATAGGTTTAAGTTATTCCTCAATAAAAGTGTACTTTAATATATGTAAGTTATAACTCAAGAAAAAAATTATTGTGGGGTGGGTATGTGAAGAGAAAATTTTATAGCCAAATACCCATGTAGCATCCATGGGATGAATGCCAGGATGTCATGTTTTCATCTTTATTTAGTTGAGAAAATTGTATTTCTATTGTGATTTATTCTTTGACCCATAATTATTTACTAATTTTTTTCTTCATTGAGAAATTTTAAAAAGATACAGAAAACAGCACAAAAAGTGGAGCTTAATAAAGTTTTTTAAGGTAAACACCCCTTTAAACCGACATCCAAGTCAAAAAATGGAATTTTTTTCTGGCCATTTTCATGCCCCATGTGCGTCATTCCAATTACAATCCTTTTCCTCCCCTGAAATCAACTATTATCCTGATCTCTATAGTAATCACCTCTCTGCATTTTTAATAATTTTATTTATCCAAGTGTACGTTCCTAAATAGTTTCGCCTGGTTTTTGTTTTATTTAATATGTCTTTTACATTTCTTAAACAATAGGCTTCCTCCTGTCCATCCTTTCCTTTTTTCATTAGAATGTACTTATTGGAGAAAATGGGCCCTTTGACCTATCGTTTCTGAAGTCTGGATTTCGTGGACTATATGCTCACAATGTAGTATAATATACTCCTCTGTCCTCTGTGCTTCCTGCAAACTGAAAGATGGATCCTGAGGTTTTATTCAGAGTTGTTTGGCAAGCCTATCAGTAGTATTGTGTTCTTTTTATCAGGAGGCACATAATGTTTAATTGCCTTTCTTTTTAAGATGTTGGCACCTGTCACTACTCAATATTTAGATGTATTAATTCATTGAGGGCTGCTGAGTGATTGCATTAAAATTCTATAATTTCTTTTTTAAAAGTGTCTTTATTAAACCTACATTTTTGGTAGGTATTTTCCCTGGATATAGAATTCTAGGTTGGCAGGTTTTAATTCTCTAAGCACCTTAGAGATATCATTCTATTATATTCTGGCTTCCATAATTTGGCCATCTTATTGTTGCTCATTATAGATGATTTGTGTATTTTCTCAGGCTGCTTTTGGGCTTTTTCTCATTATCCTTTGTCTCTAATAGTTTGACGTATGATGTGCCTAAGTGTATTATATTTATCCTGTTTGTGGTTACAGTTTCTTGAATCTGAGAATTAGTCTATTTCATTTGTTTTAGGAAATTCTTTTAGCTATTGTCTCTTCATATATTGCTTCTGCTTTATTTTCTCTTTCTTATCCTCCTGGGACTTTAATTTCATATATGCTAGATCACCTGCACTCTACTTGTCTCTTACACTGTTCTGCTCTTTCCATTCTCTGTTAAATGAAGTTATAATCCAATGAGACTGGTGTCCTCATAAGAAGAAGGGACACCAGTGATGTGTGTGCACAGAGAAAAGGTCATGTGAGCACACAGGGAGAAGGTGGTCATTTGCAAGCCAAGAGAGGCCTCAGGAGAATCAAACTTGCCAGCACCTTGTTCTTGTACTTCTAAGCTCCAGAACTGTGAGAAGATACAATTTTGTTGTTTAAGTCACCCATTTTGTGGGATTTTGTTATCGCAGCCCTAGCAGACTAACACAGAGACTAAAGCTGGTTTCTCCATATGGCATTTACCCATTCTACTCTTGAGAAAATAAAGTAAGGGGTTGACCATTCTCAATCTAATCAGAAGGAACTAGGTCAGCGCTGGGTTGCTTCTTTAGTAGGAATACGTCTACTTCTCGTTTCAGATGTCTCAAAGTCAAGACCTGGAGGGTGCTTGTTGCAGGTGCCTTTCTCTAACTGGGGTCTGTGTCCTAAGCACCAGGAAATTACAGGATAGTTCACTCAGCCTTCCTGGTCCAGCCCCATCCTTGACTGTAAGCCTCTTAGGCTTTTTTTTTTTTTTAATCAATCTCTATGCCCAATGTGGGGCTCGAATTCACAACCCTAAGATCAAGAGTTGCGTGCTCTACAGACTGAGCCAGTCAGGTGTCCCACCTCTTGGGCTTTTAGTGGAGAGTCTGACAAGTCTCTGTTGTCCTCTGCTCTGAATGTTCTGTCCCTTGGAGATTTTACGCTTAGTTCTTTATTCTCCTTCCCCTGGGCAGGTTCAAAATCTGGCAAAAGCTCCATGGAGCAGACCCCTCCCACTGGGGGGGCGGGGGGGACTTTGTCTCCAAAACACTGTGTTAACGTGGGACCTGCATTCTGCCTCTCCAGCCCAATCCCATAGCTCCCAGGACAACCCCAGCACTTAGCAAATGTCCTACAGGGAAGATTGGCCATGTGGTTGGGGCACCTCTAGATTCTACTCTGTCCTATCAACCCATGTGGCCATTGCAAATTCTGATTTCTTTTGACCCCAGCTGCAGCCCAATCTGCAGCCTCCATGCAGAAGCCCCTAGAAGAGACGATGGTCCGCACCTCCGACTGGGCTAGAGGGGCTCTTCCTTCTTCAGAACTTGAATTCTTCTAGCACACTTTGTTACCACACCTCTCTGACACCTTTACGGTTTTTGTGATGTAACCACATTGTAGTTATTGCAGTGGGAGCCACCCACTGCATCCTCTGGGGGATCTGAAGTCCTACAAGTCCTTTTTTAATAGAAATTTTACATCGTTCTTTTTTCCTCCTTGAAAGAATATTTCCACATTACCTATTCCACCCCCCCCTCAGTTTTTTTGCACCTTGGAGGTTTTTATACCTCACAGCAATGCACCATGTGCTAGGGTTCAAATGGTCAGAAATTTGTGGAGTATTTTTGGTTTTCCGGGGGTTTTTTGTTTTTGTTTTCTAAAGTGGAAGAAAGGTAAAGGGGAAGTGGAAAAGGAGAATGGGTACTCTCTTAGGAACACTGATTTTATGAAAGAATACATACAGAATTTGAGAATCTAGAACTGGAGTTCCTTTAAAGCAGCTGTGCCTAGAAAACCCTTGGAAAGTCTGGGTGTCCATTTCCCAGTTTTAATATTGGAATCCTAAATCAGCTATCAGGTCCCTGCCAACCCAAAGACTGCATAGTCATCTATACTTAAAAGTCAGCCCACTGTGGGCCATACCTTAAATCAGTACAAAAATAAGCTGGGAGAGGAAAAAATCTATAATACTATTGCTAATTCTTCCCTATTCTCTCTTTATACAAACGTGAAAAAGATTCCAGAGAACAGCCCCAGGGGAAGGAGGTTATCCACTTTCTATTTTAAAAATCAAATTGACTTAATAATTAAAAACTTTTAAAGATCAGGTAAAAGATAAAATTAAGCCCAAGGATTAATTCTCAGATAATCAATCTATAAGATTAGGGGGTAGGAAACGTAACAGTCTAGTGCTAAAATACCACTTTTGTTCAGCTAGACCGCTGCTGTCCCATCTGGTTGGGCTTCACAGGTAAGCTGCTTCACTCATGCTTTCCAAATTCCAAAAGGGGAAAAAGGCCTTTTGAAAATTGTTTAGTAACCAGACCACAGAAATAGGATAGTTACATCAAAAGTGGGCTTCAACAAGTTTTGAAAGGCAGATGTTTGGTAACAAATATTGTTAATTCAGCAATAGGCAAGCCAACAACTTCCCTAAACATTGAGCACTAGACGAATTTTATGTAATACACTTGGCACAGTCCTCTATTACTTTCCTAATGGCCATTTTCCAGTTTGATGCCATGTATCACCTGGAGCAGATGGTATATTGAGCTGTCCTGAGAATAAAAAATAGACATTTTTCTACCAGTGGGAAGCAACCAGTGTGAGACTCAACTGAGCACGTGAAGACACTATTATCAAGAATGAAGAATGATCCATGCTGTTTGAAAGCTGATGGCCTAGATCCAAATTTATGGAAAGCTGCAGGCATTTTTCAGAATACATCTAGAGATATGATGAACTATTTCTTCCTAATTTCTTTGATATCTGGGGTCAGCCAAACCCCAGGGAGTAAACTTGTCCATCAACAAAGTTTCCCTTTAGTTAACATCATCAGGGAGGCCAAAGGAAAGGAAGAGACCCTAATAACTCTTTGTAGAAAAATAAACAAGAATCTGCAGATGGATAAAAAGGAAAAGCAAGATAAAAATATTCCAGGTGTGAAAAAGGAGAGAGGAAAATGGACATAATGGAGATCTATGAAGTCTAAAGAAAAGTTCTTAGGAGAAAGAAATCTGAGCATCACTATGTCAGTAAGGGTCTGTATGAAGGTTATAGTGAAATCTGGCTTCTAATTTTTATGTTTAAATTTCCCTCGGTCACTTTTCTGATAAACTTACTACATTAAAAGAGAAATATCATCCTCTATTTCTACAAATCAGTCCTTTCAGGGTACAACATGCCAAAGGTCAACAGAGCCAACATTAGCAGTAGGTTCATACTAGGGATATACTCACCTGCTTCTGGATCTGCAGGAATTCTCCACATGTACAGGTTAAAGTCATCAGAGCCTGAAAGGATATACTGTTGGGATAAAAAAAATACATATTTATTATTTATATCTTGATTGATAAAATATCTACATCT
Source organism: Halichoerus grypus (assembly GCF_964656455.1). NCBI lineage: Eukaryota > Metazoa > Chordata > Mammalia > Carnivora > Phocidae > Halichoerus > Halichoerus grypus. The sequence goes on from NC_135719.1 coordinate 120,475,811, forward strand.
ATCTACCTATCTATGTAAAGATTTTTTAAAAAATAAACGAGACAAATGGGCATATATTCATAAGGCACCATGCACAGCAAATACCCTCTTTAAAGTATTTGCCAATTAAAAGGCCCATTGGCTAAAATTCAGCAACAAAAACCAAACAACCTAATTAAAAAATGGGTAAAGGACTTGAATAGACATTTCTCCAAAGAAAATATATAAATGCCTAATAAGCACATGTAAAGATGCTCAGCATCACTAATCATTAGGGAAATGAAAATCAAAATCATGGGGCGCCTGGGTGGCTCAGTTGTTAAGCGTCTGCCTTCGGCTCGGGTCATGATCCCAGGGTCCTGGGATCGAGCTCTGCATCAGGCGCCCTGCTCTGCGGGAAGCCTGCTTCTCCCCCTCCCACTCTCCCTGCTTGTGTTCCCTCTCTCACTGTCTCTCTCTCTGTCAAATAAATAAAATCTTTAAAAAAAAAAAAAAATTCAAAATCACGAGATAGCATTTCACAGTCATTGGGATGGCTAATACCAAAAAAACGAAAACATAACAAAACAGAAAACAAGTGTTGGCAAGGATGTGGTGAAACTGAATCCCTGTGCATCGCTGGTGGGAATATATAATGGTGCAACCACTATGGAATACAGTATGGAGGTTCCTCAAAAAGTTAAACATAGAACTACCATATAACCCAGCAATTCCACTCGTAGGTATATGTCAAAGAACTGAAAGCAGGAACTTGAGCTATCTGTACACCAATGTTCATAAAAGAATGCTTACAATAGCCAAATGTGGATATAATCCAAATGTCCATCAATGGATGAATGGATAAATAAAATGTGGTATATACATACAACAGACTATTATTCAGCCTTAAAAAGGAAATTCTGACCCTTGTTACAATATGGATGAATCCTGAATGCATTATGCTAAGTGAAATAAGCCAGATACAAAAAGACAAATATTGTATGGTTCAACTTATATGAGGTGCCTAGGGTAGTCAAATTCACAGAGACAGAAGGCAGAATGGTACTTGCCAAGGACTAGGGGGAGAAGGACTGGGGAGCTGCTGCTTAATGGGTATGGAGTTTCAGTTTAGGAGGATGAAAAAGTTCTGGAAATGGATGGTGGTGATGGTTATACAACAATCTGAATGCAGTTAATGCCACAGAACAGCACACTTAAAAATGATTATAATGGAAAGTTTTGTTATGTGTATGTATGTGTATATACATATATTTAAGATTTTTATTATTGAAGCATAGTTGACATACAATGCTACATTAGTTTCAGGTGTACAACATAATGATTTGACATTTCTACAAATTATTCAATGCTCACCACAGTAAGTGTAGTTACCATCTGTCACCATACACCATCACAGTATTATTGACTATTCCCTATGCTATACTTGGCATCTCTGTGACTTATTTATAACTGGAAGTTTGTGCCTTTTAATCCCCTTCACCTATTTCACCCATCTCCCCAACCCCCTTCCCTCTGGCAACCACCAATTTGTTCTCTGTATCTATAAGTCCGTATCTGGGTTTTGTTTGTTTTGGTATTTAGATTACACACATAAGTGAAACGATATGATATTTGTCTTTCTTTGACTTATTTCACTTAACATAATACCCTCTAGGTCCATCCACATTGTTGCAAATGGCAAGATCTCATTCTTTTTTATGGCTGACTCATATTCCACATATATATATATATATATATATATATATATATATATATATATATACACATACACACCACATCTTCTTAATCCATTCACCTCTTGATGCACACTTGGGTTTCTTCCATAGCTTGGCTACCTTAGTAAATAATGTTGCAAAAAACACAGGGGTGCACATATCTTTTCAGATTAGTATTTTCGTTTTCTTTGGGCAAATACCCAGTAGTGGAATTACTGGATCATATGGTAGTTCTATTTTTAATTTTTCCAGGAGCCTCCATACAGTCTCCACAGTGATTGCTATGTTATGTATATTTTATCTCAATTTTTCAAAAAAAAACTTCTAATGCAGAACAAAAAATTAGGGGCTCCCCAGAGATCTTTTTTGCAAGTGTAAGCATCCTGAATGTCCCTACTGTCAACTGACATCTTTGAACAGGAAGCCATCGCCAACCCAGCCATGAGTTAGTGCTAGGGGCATAAGCAATCCCCTTTTATGTGGCAGCTTCAAACTACTTGATCTCAAATAGAACACTGAGCCAGACTGATTCTAATTAGGACTTATAAAAGCATTGCCTAACATTGTCTAACAGCCACAAGTCACCAACCCTGACAGCTCATTTATTTGCAAAGATTAACAAAAGTGTATTACTTTAAGTTGAAGTCAGCACTACTTCCTTTTGGTGTCATCTCCTTATTTCCCTAGAAAAAGAAAGGCCTACAGTTTTCTTCTTCTTTTTTTTAAGAGAGACGAGGAAGGGAGGGGCAAAGGGAGAGAGAGAGAATCTTAAGTAGGCTGCATGCCCAGTGCAGAGCCTAACGTGGGGCCCGATCTCACAACCCTGAGCTCATGACTTGAGCCAAAATCAGGAGCTGGACACTTAACTAACTGAGCCATCCAGACTACCAGGGCCTACAGTGTTCTAGAGAAAACTTTTTACTTAAAAATGTCACCGTGAACAATTCCAAAAACTGTTAAGTTCAACTTACACACAACCTCATGCCTAATATAAATACTTTACAATAATTAAAAATCAATTCACCAGTCTTCAAAATACTTGTAGGAACATGAGAGAGGAGGCAAAAAAAGACATATTTAAAGATAAAGAAAATGCTATCCACAGGGTTAGGTGATTTAGCCCAGGGCACAGTGGAAAAAGAAATGGGTCCAATTTTCTCATCTGCTTGCTCTCTGTTATTGTCTGAATGTTTGCATTCCCCACCAAATACACATGTTGAAATCCTAATGCCCAGTGTGATGGTATCAGGAGGTGGGGCCTTTCGGAGGTGATTAGGTCATAGGGTAGAGCCTTCATGAACAGAATTAGCACTCTTACTAATAAGAGACCCAACAGAGGTCCCCAGGTGCCTTCCTCTCTGTGAGGACACAAAGAGAAGTCCACAGTCTGCAACCCGGAAGACGGCCTTCGCCAGAACCCAACCATGCTGGTACCCTCATCTTGGACTTTCAGCTTCCAGAACTGTGACAAAGAAATTATTGTAATTTATAAGACACCCAGTCTGTGCTATTTTGTTATAGCAGCCATAATAGACTAAGACACTCTCTGAAGCTCATTTAATTCTAAGATTCTATGCTTCCTCTGAAAAGGAATGGGGGAAATCAGATCAGAGCTAAAAGTCTCTAAGCTGCTGGCTCATTGTTACTTGACAAGTCACTACATAAATACGCTCAAGACAAGGAAACCCAAAGACTAATCCCACAAGACTTCAATTGAAAAGTTTCCTTAACAACATCAAAAAACAACTTGATTTTAAAAACGGGCAAAGGACTTGAATAGACATTTCTCCAAAGAAAAAAATATGTAATGGTCATACACAAATGGCCAATAAACACATGAAAAGATGCTCAACATCACTAATCATTAGGGAAATGCATATCAAAACTATAATAAGATACTATCTCACACTTATTAGGATGGCTTATATCAAAAAAACCCAGCAAGTAGTTCCTCAAAAAATTAAAAATAAAATTACCACGCAATCCAGCAATTCCACTTCTAGGTAAATATGCAAAAGAACTGAAAAGAGGATCTGTAAGAGATTTTTGTACACCTATGTTTATAGCAGCATTATTAGACTAGCCAAGAGGTGGAAGCAACCCAAGTGTCTATCAACAGATGAATGTATAAAAAAAAATGTGGTATATACATAAAATGGAACATTATTCAGCCTTTAAAAGGAAGGAAATTCTGACTTGTGCTACAACATGGATGAATCTTGAACATGCTAAGTGAAATAAGCCAATCACAAAAAGACAAATACTGTATGATTCCACTTATGAGATATCTAGACTAGTCACATTCATAGAGACAGAAAGTAGAATGGTAGTTGCCAAGGACTGGGGGGAGGGAGGAATGGGGAGCTGCTATTTAATGGGTATGGAGTTTCAGTTTGGGAAGATGAAAAACTTCTGGAGATGGATGGTGGAGATGGTTACATTATGATGTGAATATACTTAATACTACTAAAGTATACACCTTTTTAAAGTTTCCTTAAAACAAGAAGAAAAAAAGAAAAAGTGAATCCTCATTGCCCTGACTTTAGGATTCATCCAGTAACTCCCTATAGTTTATGATACCTTCCTCATAGGAAGTTAGGAAGCTGGAATTCAGGAACCCAAGGGCTTTCCTCTACTAACCAAGCACTTATGTGCCAGGTACTCTGGGACTCACGAAGACATGTAAGGTAACACCTGGGGTCCCAAGGAGCTTAAGGTAGAAAATATACATGTAGGTACACAACTACGGTGCCAGGAAGTAGAAATCGCTAGGTGCCATTACGACAAATAAGATGCCTGGTGATTCACAAAGAGGCAAAGCAAGACGGAGTTGAGCACTGAGCTGACCTTGGGTAAAGACGTGGAAAAGGTGAAAGGAAGGGGCAAAGGGAAAGTAACGGGTGCTGTTTCAGCAGAAACAGGAAGCATGGCATAGCTCAGTCCTTGATACCCTGCTCATATCCCTCAAGCCTTACTGCTTCATATACTGGACCTCACTGCCAACTGCCAGTATCGAAACCAAAGCCTAGGAGACTGCAGGCTGCTCTGGTGAATGAACACTTCTTGGAAGCAGCACTCAGCCAATGACTGATGGAAGTTGGTGTATCAATATCAGCTTTCTTGTTCCCAGGTGGAATGAAGTGGGTGCTCAATACTCTCTCCTCTCAGGATCAAGCTCCAATTGCCCACAGTTGTTGCTGGCTCACTAAATCACCCTTCCTTTCCCTACTTACACCCCTACTCCTCTAGTATTTCTTGCATTTCCAAATTAACCATGTGCACCTGAAACTTGAACCCAAAATAAGACACATGGGGAGACAGAACATAAGAGAACTATCCACTAATTATTTGTATATATAATATATACTTTATTACTCAACATCTCATTTCATGCTCTATGTTTAAAAGAGGCTATAAAACTTCATATAGAATTCCTGCTATCCTGCCCCCCCCATACCTTTCACAAACTAAACAAACAAAAAATAAATATTACAAAAAAAGTGGAAAAAAAAGTGAGACAGGCTTGGCTTATCAGAGGTTTACTCTTTCATAGTGAAGGATCAGCGCTTTCCTATTTGCTCAGCTATTCAGCAGAGAAAGTCATGAAAAGGTAAAAGGGGACTCCCAGACAGAATGCTGACTCAGAAGACTGCCTTAGAAGGGAGAAAACGCCCACAGAGTAAAGGCCTTTGGAATTTAATATGACAGCTCCTAAAATATGTAGAAAATGCATATAATGTACAGGCTTCCCCTCAGGGATAAGGGCAATTCCTGACCCTCTCTTCCTCTTGGAACCATCACAAGGGAACAGCTTGGGATGATTTCCAAGGCGGGGGTCTTGACCCACTGCTGTCTAGTCAGACCGTTTAAGTGTTCACACACAATGGAATCACAAAACTGCCCTGGAATTCATTTATGGCATTTCATGGTTGTCTGCTGGGCCCCTTCCAGCATTAGAAGTTGGCTGCCTGGGACACTGCTGACTGTGGGAGACTGAAATAAAAATGAGTTCATCCTTTATTCATTAAACAAATATTTATCCAATGTCTACTATGTGTTGGGCACTGTTCCAAGGAAAGAAATACAGAATTGATCAAAAAAAGATGCTGTCCCTGCCCTCATGAAGCTTCTTATATTTTACTGGGTGGGGTGAGAAAAAATTACATGCACACGTAATGTGAGAGGACAGTGGGTAGAGGGAAAAAAGTTAAGAATATATATGCGTGTCTGAGGGTGATAAGTATTATAAAGAAAAATTAAATAAGAGATTAGGACATTTATAGGGTGCTGGGGGTTGGCTGTTTCTCTTTTACATAGACTGATCACACAAGGCCCCTCTGATAACATGGCATTTTGAGCAGAGCTCAAATGAGGGAACAAGTTGTATGAATATCTGGGAGAAGAGTCCTCCAGGAGAGGGGACAGAGTTCTGGGCTAATTTAAAATATAAGATAGCCAAAAGAGCTCTTTTGTCTTTTTTTTTTTTTTAAGCTTTGCAAAAACACAGATTATTTCAAGCAGGCTGAGTGCAGAGATACGTTTAACATCATCAGAGCAGTTGGAAATGTTCCCCTCTTCTAAGGGTGTATTGGAAGGGCCCATCTCCTCCTAGAGTCAGGTTGGAGCCTCGACTGAGGCCGTGCTAATAGATAGCGCTCAAGAGGACAACTGGGGCACTGCTAGTCTTGACTGGCCTTCTCACAGATATTTAAATATTTGCTGTGGGATGCAAGGAAAAATTAGCAAGAGAACAAAGACCAATCACTACCAGAAGAAACCCAAACCGCATAATTATATCCAAATCTAGAAACACGGTAATTATTTAAATTAACCAGAAAATTGAACTTCACCTCAAGTGGTGAAACTGAAGGTACAGGTTTCTCTTTCTTTTCCCTTTTATGTTGATATCTAATTTCAAATAGTCTCTGCATATTTTTACCCAGGGAATCTGGTGTTGAATCTGAGGCTGACCTGGAGTAAAGACTTCTGGCCTAGATAACAGAATGGTTCAGCAGCAGATAACCCTTTAAAAATAAGTAAGCTATAGAAACGTAACAGAAAAAATGTTTGCCCCAAATTCCCACATTTAACATTTTTACTCCCTTTTATGATGGAGGACTTCACAAGCAAAATTCATATTTAAAACACTAGCATGAAAAAACTTAAAAGATTGCTGTTCAGTTCTAAAAAAGCCAAAACTAAACAAGGTGATACTAAGTTTATGGCCAAGTGTGACACGAATATAAAGAATTACCTTCTCTTAGGTCTTTTCTTTGACTTTATTCTAAACAGTGTGGGGGGTAAATGACAAATTAAAAACTCACTTCATAAGAATTTTTTATCTTATATCCTGAGATGAATAGGGCAGGGCTCCAAAGAAGGAGAAAAATATTTTAGATAGTCTATTATCTAGGCAATTAAAGCCCCATTTCCCAAAATGCTCTAGATTGTGGGGGGGAGGGGGGAGTGGGAGACTCACAGTCTAGTTCAGATCAGAGAGTGGGAGACGTACTTAATTTTAATTTGGCTTTGTGAGTAAGATGGGTGACACCACTGCAAAAAGTTGTGTGGATTCTTATCATCCACAGTCCTTCCCAGCTGGCCACAAAGGTTAAAGGCTGGCCACACTCTGACCCATCGCACTGTTCATTCATTCTATAGTTACTCATCTCGATGCAGCCTAGTTGTTCTAAGCAGAGTTAACCTGAGGCCAGTGCATTTTATCTAATCCACCGTCAGTATGGAATATTAACTTGGTCAAGCAGAGAGACTCAACAGCTGTTCTTCTCAATAGGTTTTAAGAAGGAACCACCCCATCAACACGCAAAAAGATGACCGCATTAGCACTCTGTCACTGTCTCATTTGCCCACATATCCTTGTCAATCCATTAACCGTTATAGAAAACAGCCATTCACCTAACACTTCCTACTCCTGGTAGGCTGCTGCAGCGCCCAGCATCCCCTCCAGGAACTCCTGCCCCTTTCATCTCTTAGCATTCTCCAATTACACAAGCTCTGAGAAAGACCTTTTTCTATTTGCAAAGGCATTTTGTTAGCTGAATACCCAGAGAAGTCCATGCCTCTAAATATAGAGACCACCTTTATAAAGTCACCCAAGTCACAAGAAATTTTTAATAACCTGAAGGTTCAAAGAGGGATCTAAGCATGGCCTGGCCTGCCACAGCAAAACTGCCTACTATTTAGAAGCCGCTTAGAAGAAAATAGAAGAAAAAAACAAGCAAAAAAAAAACCAAACCCAAATTTATTAGCCATCTTCTAGTAAAGCAATTATTTTTCTTTCCCCAATACCTTTATTTAAACGTGTTACAGATAACCCTACCAACAATACTCTAAGGCCTCACCGGGCTTAGAAACATAGATATAAACAGAAACTGCCCCCTTCTTCCCACCCAAAATCCACATTAAAAAGAGGAAAATGTTCTAGACAGCAGGAGGGATAGGCCATCACCTGATATGCTTCAAGAATAACCCATTAATGTCTTAACATGCCTTTTGCTAACAGAGAAATCTCTTTCTGCTCCATTTCTAAGTGTATGTATATGTACGTGTGAGTGTGTGCCTGTGTGTTTGCACAGCATGTGATATTCCCAAACATTTGTTGATAAAGAAGGGAACATATCAATCAGTTACTATTCATTGAATACTGATCAACTTACAGTTTTCTCCAAGGCTCCTTCTATAGTAATTGATTAATTAGTTTCTAGTAAATGGCATGCCTATCTAATTAACTGTATTGACTAGGATAGAAAAACCAGATGGCTCTTCTAGCCTAGATTAGTAACAGCAGAGAGACCGCTATTTAAATCTTACTTCTCCCTGACCTTTTGTCAGAAAGGCGGGAAAAATGTGATTGAACAATTTCGTGATGTGCTCTTTCGAAGACGATTTCCAGAAAAAGGTTTGCAACTGGTATATAACATTCATATCATTTACACCCAGTACCTGCCACAAATGCCATCCAAAGCAATCAGGGCAATTTTGCTTTGGAAATGGCCAAAGCCATAGGTTCATTTTATCTTATTTGTGGTAGGAGAAATAGAATTCCCTTGGCTCCCAACAAAAAACGCAAATATGCATACCCATAAGACTACCACTATTTTTCGCTCATGTGAAGTTATATGACTCTTGCTTCTTTGGACCACTTGCCATTTCAGCTCCATTAGGCTCCTGGAATTCTTTGGTTTATTAAAATAACCAAGTAGGAAAAATTCTATTAATAAAGAAACATTCCGTAAAGACAGCCAGTAATAGTCAAATAATCAGTAGGGAAGAAATGTAAAAATGCTCTAATCTCCAACAGCTGCTTGTAACAAAGTAGCCCGCATTACTTAAAGATAATTTTTATTTGGCAAAACTCTTTTGGAAAGCTGGGCAAGATGCCGGCAATCAACCCAATGGCCTTCAGCACTGATCTCTCCTCTGTGGGCCTCAGCTGCTGTATGTGGGGCCTGCGCAGGGGAGAGAGGGCATCACTCATTTCAGTCTGCATATGAGTATTTATACTCTTCATTCAAGCAGGGGTCTCCAACCACTCAGAGGAAGAAACATTACTTTCCTTTTGCTCCAAAGTTTGAAGACACCCAAAAAAGAGGCAAATCTCTAAGGAAGATAGGGCAGGTAGAGCAGGAAAGGTTATACTTTGTTCCCTTCATGAATATCTACCGGCAATTTCCTAGTAGAGTCCAGCCTCCGAGCCAGGAACTATACATTAAAGGAAAAGTGTCATGTTGTGTCACCAGATCACATCAATTCCTTTTGTTCCTAAGAAGAAATCAGCTCACCTGTGTTCCTTCTCAGCTAAACACTTATAAACCAGACCATATGTAGCAGGCCTGCTATACTCCAGAACCTTTTAAGCTTTCTAAGCTCTAAAACTGCATCAGTAAATGGACTAAAAGATCTAATCCATGGGTAAAATCTTTTTTTTTTTAAGATTTTATTTATGTATTTATTTGAGAGAGAGAGAGAGAGAGAAACAGCATGAGAGGGGAGAGGGTCAGAGGGAGAAGCAGGTTCCCTGCTGAGCTGGGAGCCTGATGCGGGACTCGATCCCAGGACTCCAGGATCATGGCCTGAGCCAAAGGCAGTCGCTTAACCAACTGAGCCACCCAGGTGCCCTCCATGGGTAAAATCTTAATTCAGGATTGCTAACACCCGAAACCTCTAGGCTTCAGGAATTCCACAAACTCTTTAATTTTATATGCAAAATGATGTGCATATGTACATTTTCCTGAAATAAGTGTTCATAGCTTTTAGATTTTCAAAAAGGTTCAGGATTCAAAAAGAGTTAAACATGGCTGATTTAGTAAGTTATTTTCATGCTACCTTCTCTCTATAAAATAAAAGCCTCTAAATAATTCACCTAAATAATATATACAACAAGGAATTCCTCTTCCTCATTAGCCCAGGGAAGATGCTACCAACACTTGCTCTGTAGAACCCAGGTGGCAGCATGTCTATGAGGAAGAGAAGAGAGCACGATCACAAGCTAGAGACTGAGTCTAGTCCTCCTTCTGTGACCGAAGACATCTGCAGTTTCAAACACTATAGGCCTCAGCTTTGCATTGGGGTGAAATCTGTCACTGGGAGGATTCAACATGAAATGAAAGTGCTTCAGAAGCTAAAGGGCTAAAAATATACAAGACAGAAAAGAAAGATGAGGAGAAGAAAATATTAGCCTCGGGCGCCTGGGTGGCTCAGTTGGTTAAGCGACTGCCTTCAGCTCAGGTCATGATCCTGGAGTCCCTGGATCGAGTCCCGCATCGGGCTCCCTGCTCAGCAAGGAGCCTGCTTCTCCCTCTGACCCTCTCCCCTCTCATGTGCTCTCTCTCTCTCATTCTCTCTGTCTCAAATAAATAAATAAAATCTTTAAAAAAAAAGAAAATATTAGCCTCAAGTCACAAAGCAAGTCAAAGGATGGACCCCAAGAGTGTGTCTTTATTTCAGATAGAGGAGAACATATGGCATGCCATGCCCCCAGGGAGCTGAAGCTGGGCTACATGGAGTTATAAAAAGAGCAAAGTTACAACTTCGCGTGTTTCACTGGCCCGGAGCACCCTTACTGGTGAATGCCGGCACCTCTGCCATACCCATATAACGTCAGCACAGAAAGGCTGAGTGATGATGTAATGTCTGGGGCCAGGCCACGTATTCAAGGCCATTCTGTTGGACTCACAGGGAACAAGTCAGCTCTCCTCTCCAGGGGATAAGTTAGAATGATTTCATTCTCATGATTTTGGGGGCCCTGCCATCTACCAAGTTTAAAAGAAAGACCTGTGTAAGCGATCCCAGTACTCAGACACTCCAATGCTCAGCCCTTTCGAAAAAACGTTATCATACTTTCCCTTTCCTTCCCCATCCCATTTTCAGCAAGAGGTAGGAACTTACAAGGCCAGGCTTTAGGTAAGACCAAAGCAAAAGAAGATTTAAAAATTACCACACCAAGGACGCCTGGGTGGCTCAGTGGGTTAAGCATCTGCCTTCAGCTCAGGTCATGATCCCGGGGTCCTGGGATCAAGCCTGCTTCTCCCTCTGCCTGTGTGCTCGCTCTCATGTGCGCTCTCTCTCTCTCTGACAAATAAATAAATAAAATCTAAAAAAAAAAAAAATTACCACACTGTCCATTTCCAGGCTACATATACCTGTTAGCCTGAAAGACTTACTTCCCAGAAGCCTGAGCTCTGCTGGACTGTCACAATCTAGGGCAAGACCCATTTAAGGAATTGTGAGAGAAAGGGAACAAAAGCTGAGTGCTGCCTTCCAAGTGTGTGCCAGAAGAGCTAGCAGGTGGAAAATTGGCCTTCTTTTTTAACCCTGTTAAGAGACTGGCTCACTGAGTATGCAGAGGGGAGTGTGAAGCTTGGGAGACAGAATGTATCCAGTCAGGCTTCAGGGAGAAAAGGAAAAACAAAAAAATCCAAGTATGATGGTGATAGCAAGGAGGAGAGCCCTTGGATTCAGGCAGCCTCCAGAGGAAGGAGTGCTATTTTACTGCAAGATTTTTTTTTTTTTTTTTAAAGATTTTATTTATTTCAGAGAGAGAAAGCACAAGCGGAGGAGACAGGCGAAGGGAGAAGGAGAAGCAGACTCCCCACTGAGCAGGGAGCCCGATGCGGGGCTCGATCCCAGGACCCCAAGATCATGACCTGAGCTGAAGGCAGACGCTTAACTGACTGAGGCACCCAGGTGCCCCAACTGCAAGATTCCTCACCATACTTTAAGACTAGAAGGTGGGCTGGTTTAAAAAAAAAAAAAAAAGTTCAAGGGTGTATTTGGCCTAATTGTTTCTGTTGCTATTCAGCCAATCTGATGTCACTTATGCCACTTTATCTGATGACAGAAGTTACTAAACTTGAATAATAAAAAGATTATACTAGAAATAAACAAACTATGTATTTTTGGCCAAAAGTAGGGAAGAGAGATTGTATATAGGGCTTTCAATGAAAATCTTGGGACCCCTGGCTGGCTCAGTCCGAAGAATGTGCGACTCTTGATCTCAGGGTCAGGAGTTCAAACCCCACATTGGGTGTAGAGATTACTTTAAATAAATTAAAAAAAAAAAAAAAAACTTAAGAAAAAAAGAAAATTTCAAAGAGGTTATTATCTAGCAGTCATGTGTCTTTTTTTTTTTTTTAAAGATTTTATTTATTTGAGAGAGACAGAGAGACAGACTGAGCATGAGCGGGGGGGGGAGGGCAGAGGGAGAGGGAGAAGCAGACCCCCCACTGAGCACAGAGTGGCAGTCGTGTGTCTACCACAGCCTCTGGCACACAGCAGATGTTCAGGAAGTATCTGCTTTCTTATTTTAAAAGATGGGGGGAGAGGGAGGCATAAGTAAGGGTCCAGTAGGAGGCAGGAAAAAGAAACTTGTCTCCACTCACCTATGAATTAGTGACAGACCAAGAAACTAAAAATGAGAAAAAAATATCCTGCTGAAGCACGGAGGTTTCAAACTGCTGGCTCTTAATGCAGAATAGGTATGATGTACAGATTTATTTTATCCATACAATAAGGTATTAATTTGTCGTGATATTTAAAAAAGATCAGGAGATTTTACACTAAAATCTTGATTTCTGGCTTCACTTGAAAAAATCCAGAGACCCTCATGGCAACAATGGGCTGAAGCTGAGCCAAAGCTTCACTTAGATGTGACTCATTTATATTTAGATGGGGTGGGGTCTCTACAGTTGGCCACAGTCCCACCACCCCCATTGACGATTTCTAACACAGTTCACTCATTTTTGCTGCTTGCCTTGCTTCTCCTGGCATCAAGATGTAGAGTGAGAAGGGCTGTAATGCGACTCTTGATCTTGGGGTTGTGAGTTTGAGCCCCCCCACCCCGTCGGGTATAGAGACTACTTAAAAATAAAATTTTAAAGGGTGCCTGGGTGGCTCAGCCGTTAAGCGTCTGCCTTCGGCTCAGGTCATGGTTCCAGGATCCTGGGATCGAGCCCCACATCGGGCTCTCTGCTCTGCGGGAAGCCTGCTTCTCCCTCTCCCACTCTCCCTGCTTGTGTTCCCTCTCTCGCTGTGTCTTTCTCTGTCAAATAAATAAATAAAAATTAAAAAAAAAAGATAATGCCTCCCCCCTTCTTCCTCTTTAAAAAAAAAAAATCTTAAAAAGACAAAGAAAAGGCTCTACTGAGATCTCAAAAATCTGGGTTCCAGTCCTGGCTCAGCTACAAACATGTATATGTCTTGACTTATGTCCCCAACGTCTCTGAGCCTCAGTTTTCTCATCTATAGAAGGAGGGTTATCCAAAATGATCTCTAATAGCTCTATAATTAGAATTCATCTACAATGGTGGCGCTGAGTATAGGGGAGACACAAAGTAGGCTCAGCCTATTTCACACTCTATTCCCTGAGTCCAATTTCTTGAAATGTTAATTTCATTTGGAGGCTAAAGAAGTACCTAGTGAACCTAGGACAGTCTAAAAGGAAGTATAGGTTCTCTGGCACAGTATCTGGTCCATTTGTGTGGAAAGACTATCTCACTGTAATTAAAAGCCAGAAGACTGTCTCAGATAGATAGATCACCTAGTGTCTTTCTTGACCATGTTCATTCCTATTATGGAAATTCTCAGATTCCTCCCTGGGATGGTTATCCAGCCCATGACTAAATGAAGAGTTCCAGAGCACAGAGCCTCCAGCTGTGGGTGTTCTCAAAGTATACAAGAACAAGAGCAAATATAAAGACCAGTATAAGGAAAGAGTAGGCTTTGGAATTTGAAAGCAGCAAAAAAGATCCTGTCTGGACTAGTCAAAGACTATACATGTCAGTCCTGCAGATCATACTGTAACCGTGGCACCCGCTGCTTTAGCTCTGAGTGTGGGAAGAGCCGGTAAGTCACCTCTTAGAGACATGTTCTAGCAATGAGACAGTAAGTTTGGCGTCCTGTACAGCACTTACAAAGTATAAGCTCAGTAGGTTATTCTCACTAAAAACCTATTACTTAATTCATCCTCATAAAGTCCCTGGAAGTTGAGCAGGAGAAAATGGTACTTATCAATTCTGATTTATAGTTAGAGAAGCCTTAGGCCTAAAAAGCTAAAAACCACACATTGACCAAAGTATTCAAGATTTGCTTCAACAAATATTTATTGCGCTCTCACTGTGTGCCAGGTATTAGAGTCAGGCAATGATGAATTCGCCACATTTCATTTCTTAGTCCCTAGGGAGTGAACAAAACAGCCTAACATAAATCTCTGTACTTCCTATTCCCTAGGTTATATACTTCTGATAATCTCTATGGGGACTATGAACAGACTTGAAAGACTTTACCTCTGAAATGGATCCAAAGTTAGATTCAATGACTTTGCATCCTCCTTCACAGAAAACCATATATCCCAACCAAAAAACAATCTAGTTTGTCAGAGAGGATACAGTACCCATAGACTTTTCCCATAGGATAATCACACATAAGGGGTGCCTGGCGGCTCCAGTTGGAAGAGCATATGACTCTTGATCTCAGCAGGGTCATGAGTTCAAGCCCCATGTTGCGTGTAAAGATTACTTAAATATTTTTTTAAAAAACACACATAATAAATTAGTCAAATCTGAATAGAAAAAAATGAAAAGCTATTCAATGTTCTTATCACTATATATAACCTTAAAGACAAAAACAACTACGTCTTGTCAGTGTACATAACCAGGACAATCACAAAATACCTACTCCGGTTCTGCCTGTACCAATACCTGTGCCAGTGTATCTGGGCAAAACGGGCGTATAACCCAGGTCAGAGGTTCTCAATCGGGGCAATTGTCCCCCAGGGGACATTTGGCAATGTCTAGAGACGTTTTTGGTTGTCTGCGGGATGACAGGGGAGACATCACTGGCATCCAGTGGGGACAGGCCAAGGATGCTACTATCTTGAAATGCATACGAGAACCCCACAAAACAAAGAATTATTCAACCAAAATGTCGATAGTACAGAGGTTAAGAAACCAGGGTCTGGGTGTTCTACATATTGGCTAGAGGCCTGTATTCTGGGTCTTTTAAGGGCTCCATGCAGACAGGTTCTGGCTGATAATATAGGAACTGAAAGAAAATTAACATCTATTCTCCTTTACATCTTTCATTGTTCCCTCAGCCCCTGTGTTTCTGGTGATAAAGCCTAATAAACCATTACATTTAGTGCCTGTTTTTTATTGGTCATTGAAATAAGAATCACATGCATAAGAGAGTGACAGAAGATAGAAAAATTAACTTAAAAGCAAGGAAGAAAGGCAAGAAGGAAGAAACGAAGGGGGAAAGGGAGGGAGAGGCCTGGTTGTCATTTCTACATCTAAGTGAAACTAAATCAACCAATCTAAAGAGTAGACAATGATCTGTTCTGTTGTGAGTCTGATCATATCTAGAAACTGCTTCTTCCCACCCAAGAAACAAATAGCCTGTAAAAACTAAGTAATTTCAGGCATTATGGCTTCTTCAAGGAGACATCGCTTATATAACTGAGGCCACCTAGTGGTTTCCAGTGTGGATCACAGCTAAGTAGGCCCTAGGAATCTGCCTTCAACATAAATTCTGAATTTAGATACATATTCTCTATTTACAAAAGGGACATCCCTAGTCTAGACAACTTAAAAGATATTTTCAGTTTCTTTAACATTTAACTCAACTCAACAAGCATTTATTGTGCTCCTACTGCATATACTAGTCTTTAAGCTCTGATGTTGGGGAGCATGTAGCAATTCCAGTCTAGGAAGAAAAACCCTAGGTCCTGCCTTCAAAGAGCAGGGTCTTCACAGGTTCCCCAAGAACTGTTTCTTTTATGTCCCTTGCCCACAAATAACTCTAAAGAGGTGAGTACAGCATGTGAGAATTATGTTAAAGATGATGAGGAGCCCAAAGAGAACACTAAGCATTAGCAAGAGACTAAGGTCTCTCTTTTTCCAATCTAGATGTGAAATAGCCTAATATTTGTTCTGTTTGAGAAGGGGAAAAAAAACACCTATGTGTTTATTTGATCAATGTTTCTTTATATTCGTCTTTACTCAGCTTGATTACTGAGACCAGTCTAACTGGTCCACTCACTGACACCCACTTCAGAACTTCTATGGCCAAGACAGGTGCAAGAATGCCAAGCATGTTTTTTAAACTGCCAGCTCTAAGTCAACATCAATATCTCAATTCCCAGTGAGACTGTGAAAAGACTGGAAACACAGCTTGGGTTCTCCTTCCCAGTTGTGATGCTGGCAATAAAAAGTAAAAGAGTCAGCATCTGGCTTCCTCTCAAACAAAGCTGCTCAGCCCATCTCATCCAAGAAAAAGGTGCCATCCCAAGGGGCCATTCAGGATATATGTCTCTTGGATGGTACTTAGGGTGTTTCATTCATCATTGTGTTTTATTGATACACACACAAAAAAAGTCTCTCTTTTTTTGGCAGGCTAATATTCCATGGACTCCCTCCTTTCTTTTGAAATGACACATTCTTAGAACCTTAAAGTCTGTTCACAAACCTGGCAAAGCTAGGTTGCTCAGAACTATACTGTGGCCAGCCTTGGTTCATGGCGTGTGCCTCATATTACTCAATGGAAACTCTGATGAAGAAACTCAGTATTATGCTAGAACGTCCAGAGACACCGTGTGCCTCAATTGTTTCTACCTGACATGATGCTAAAGAGAAATAAAGACCAGCACAGAAGGAGCAATCTGAGAGGAAAGCATGAATGTGGGATGCAGGAGACAGAGGGCACCTACCTGGTCACGATCCCCTGCAAAGCAGCAACTTTTCATGGTGCAAGAGTTGAAGTAACCCTGATTGTCAAACTGGAACACAGGCAGGCGGGAGTGGATGTCATAGAGCACAGGGGGCAGGCGACGCCTCAGGGCCAGGAGCTGGGTGCCGTTGCTGTTGAATCGCACGCTCATGGCACTCTGGAGGGATAGATTGCCACCATAGCGCAGGAGAGAACTGGAAGGCAGGAAGCATAGGGATTGGGCATGAGGCAGGCTGGACAAGAGTCTGCAAAATGACCACATTTACTTCTTCCCAAAATGTGTCCAGAATCTCCTGTCAGGCTTCTACATCTGAAAGGTATTTCAGAAGGTAACAGTGGGATAAGAATGGCTCCTTGATTTCATTAGAGTAAGTTATCTAACCTATCAGTTCCTCTTTTCAATCTCCAAAAGGTGAATTACCAGTAAATTTACAGGAAATAGAGAACAAAAGCATCATGAAAGAAAAGACGTATTAAAATGATTAGTTTTTATTTCATTCGCCTGAGCTAACTACATAATCAAGTAGATACTCACCAAGTCCCTGCGAGGTGAGTCGTGTCCACTCTAACTGGCTAATCATGGATGACATTTAAGGGACATATTTATCCTTGTATTAGAGATACAAAGCACCTTAGCAAGAAAAGCAGATACTTTACTGTTTATTCTGGGTCTATTTTATTTTATTATTTTATTTATTTGAGAGGGAGAAAGAGAGAGACAGAGCACGAGAGCGGGGAGGGTCAGAGGGAGAAGCAGATGCCCTGCCGAGCAGGGAGCCCCCGATGCTCGATCCCAGGACTCCAGAATCATGACCTGAGCCGAAGGCAGCCGCTTAACCAACTGAGCCACCCAGGAGCCCCGGTATTTTTTTTTTTTTTAACAATAATCATTTTATTACTGGGGTGCCTGGGTGGCTCAGTTGGTTAAGCATCTGACTTCAGCTCAGGCCATGATCCCAGAGTCCTGGGATTGGGCCCCTTGTCGGGCTCCCTGCTCAGCGGGAAGCCTGCTTCTCCCTCTGCCCCTCCCCCAACTCATGCTCCCGTGCACTCTCTCTCTCTCTCAAATGAATAAGTAAAATCTTTTAAAAAATCATTTTATTACTTAAGCATTTATTTCTGAATTTTTAATCTGTTCACAGAAACTTTATATTCTACATGGCATAACTAGACAGTAAATATTAAACAAAAAATTTCAATTAAATGCAGGGCAAGTAGTGTAACAATTAGAAAAGCAAGATAACTTGTTTTCCTATACAATTCCCAACAAGGTTATATGTACTTTGGTTAATATATTTATCTGTCTTCAATAGGGAGAGTGATATGCTCTGGTTCACCTACTATTCTTCTGTAGACTCATAATATTCCTAACATTAAAAAAAAAAAAACTCACACAGTATGATTCCAAATAATTTCCTTTGATGACTCAGAAGATACTTTCAATTTTACAGTGAACCAGGATGGCCATGAACATTAACAATTATATAGTACTAAGTAAAAAAGGCCGCGTATCTATGTGTATATCTTTCGTAATTAGTACCCTTGATTAGCTAGACTCTATTTTATCATGAAGGGATGAACTATTCACTGACCACATCATAACCAACTTCTTTTGTATTCTGGGTTCAATTCCTGGGGCACTGAATTACTGGTAGGAAAGTGAGGTTAAGTATATACATTGGGGGTGGTACAGAAATTCATGTGACATCAAAACTACAAACTCATTTTGCCTCACACAGACATTGTTGTCCTAATAATCCTAGTAGTTTTAGGAAAAAACAGTTTATAAATTCCAGGGAATCACAGAGCTGGAAAGGGCCTCGAGAGACCTAAATTAAGAGCCTGGCAGATTTATCTGAACATTTTTACGGAAGAAGTTTTAATAGCATTTTACCAAGTGAAAACTTAAAAGAGCTATATACTACCAGAAGAGATATAATGTTGAATGAAGCAACACATTTTCTTTTTTTGGCATGAGCGTGATGGGTAAGATTAAGAGGACAGGAAAGGAGATATCCCATGGGAAAAGGAGCCCCTGGAACCACATACAAAGGCAGCTGCCAACCTGGCCTAGTCATCAAAACCATCTCTATCCCCACGAGCGCGGGTCAGTGCTGTGTCTTCCAGAGCAGTCTTCTCTCCAGAGGGAGGCATGCCCTGGTACGCGGCAACAAGGCTTGGGGCCAAACAGGCTTTAATCCTTTTAGGATTGAAAAGAGAGAAAAGACTTAGGAAACCGACCCTAGTACTCCAAACATCAAGGAGAAGGCCGGTAGCCCTGCAGGCCCCAAGTAATAATCTCTGCAAAAAAATGTTCTTATAATGGTCCTAAACAGAGGCCACGCTCACTCACATACAGAGAATGAATGACGGGGCTGTTAGAGTCCAGGCATTTCCTTTACAGTGTGCCCTAGCTGCCACAGGCATGTGGTGTTATCTAAACACTGAGCTCGAAAACAATGAGAGGCTTTCAATCTAACATCAGCATGGAGTGTACAAATAAACCACCATCTGTAGGACTGGAGAGGAGCTGGGGGTGGAAACAAGATTGAACAAAAAGAAACTTGGCCAGCCCCACCAGCAACAGCAGCAGGGATTTGCATCAGCTCCAGCATCCCTGACAGGACGGCTGGGGCCTCTGGCCAACACTCGTTCCATCGGTTAACAGGAACTTCCTCCGCTGATTCTAGTCAGACCTGTAGAAGTCTACCCAGGACAGGCATCGAGCCCATCCCACCCCCACCGGAGCTCCCTGACCTATGTCTGCATTCTAGCCACTCTACAGAGGCCTGTTTGTGTGCTCTAGGAGAGTCACTAACTTCTCTTGCCTGTGCTTCTGGGCAGGGAACTCCTTTCTCTCACACAGAGGGTAGGTATGTAGAGCTTGCTCCTGGAGTGTTTGGGGGTGCCAGCTAAAGAGCAGCAGCTGCTAAAACGGAATACTTCATGTTTGGGCACAAAATTCAATTCCTTCCAGAGGGCAGAATGATACCTGAAATCCAGAAAGTGAACTATGTTAAACATGATTTCTCAGCAGGGGTTCTACAGCTGGCTCTTCCTGATGCAAATGGTAAGGATGATCTAGTTCATTAGGAAGAAAAAGCTTAGAAGCAGTTTGCCCTCACAGTCAAGATATAAAGACTATGTCAAAGATGCTATAGTTTAAGGTTCCAAATGTAATGTGCCTGAGAAATCATCTGGGACTCTTTAAAAATGTGGATCCACCCCCAGATATTCTAATTCAATCTGGGAAGTGGGCCCAGGAATCTGAATTTAACAACCCCAATTAATTCTGATGCATGTGACTTTCTAACCACTTTGAGAAACATGGTTCCATTTTGGGATTTTGGGGGAGAGTAAGCAGGAAGAGACGGGAGAGTGGGGCCAGGGGGGAAAACAAGGTGGAGAGAAGGCAGATTACCAGAGGTTCAACAAAAAACAACACAATATGGCACTTTTTACAGCCCCATGTCTATTAGCAGAAAGGACTCTAATTCCTTTTAAAAAAATCAGAGTTCCTCTCTACCAACAATGCCTGAAATGTCTTTTTCCTGTCATCAATACATTCCCCAAAGGAGAAGTTTCCCATTTCCTCTTGGAGAACTGAGGGAAGACTGCCTCAATCTTTTGGAGATGATGGAGATTGAGGTCACTATCCCCACTCTTCAGAGAAATGGCCACCATTACGCACCCAGACAAGATGAGCAGTATCTTGAAAGAATGAGCAACAAGTTAAGATGAATTCAACTCAAAATATCCCTATTTAGAAAAAGAAAAGCAATAAATCTATTCCCAACCTATCTTCAACAAATGATTTGTCATAAAATGCAACAAGAATGGGGTAGGAGGTAATCCAAGGGTCAGCATGTAAAAGATCCAGGACGAAAAGCAAGAGAACCACAGAACAACAGGAAAATATTTCTCACTAGTGTGGTCTCCTGGATTTTTCCTTTTTTGCTCCCTCCCACCCCCAGTATTCAAATGGATTTCTTTATTGCTCTGGCAGAGTAAAAAGAACATTTTTAAAAGTACTTGGCCAAGGCTAAGGCCTTGGAATAGAAGAGAAACAGGCTAAGGCTGTTTCCAAGGAAAGTAACTGGGAGTATCATGTTCAACACAAGACAGGGCATTGATAACGTTTCCAAGATCAGATTCCACAAACCTAGATTTCCATAAATCCATGACTAAGTAATTCATCCAATGGTACCAACATGATTTACCAATGCCCACCAGCATAAACTTCCTTACAGTTTCTAAGTGAAAGCTTTAATAACACCCATGAAATACATTGTTATTCCAAATCACAGACATCAGACTTGGTATTGTATAACCAGAGTGGCAAAATCAAGGTCCTATATAGGTGGGGGAAAATCTCTTCCTCCCCTCCAGTTTCTGCTTTAGAATGGGATGACCTATAGGAATAAAGGACATTTTGTACTTGCACAACCCAGAGAATATGACAAATCCTAGAGAACACTAGAATTAGGTAGAGAGCAAACAAGTTCAGGGAGTCACAGCCCACACCAATCCTATTTAAGTGTGTTCAGCGTCCCAATAATCCCTTAACCATTTCTTTTATGTGAGTTGGCAGGAGAACCTGGGCTTTCTCTTTTGTTTTTTCTACACAATCCTCAGTTCCAAGATTGAGACTTCTCTAGAGGAAGCCAGAACTATTAGACCACTAGTATGAGAAAGATACACTGTGATCTGTGTCTAAACAAACTCACTTTCCTCAGAACATGATTTGCTGCCAAACCTCTCTGGCTTGAAATATAGATATAGGTTCAGTGTACCTGGTAAAATTTCCTTCCCTTCTTGAACATCCAGAAATTTAAGTTTGACTGAAGTTGGCAAAAGGGCTTGATAAATTTCTGATAAAGAGATCTTTGGATAGGGGTGCCTGGCTGGCTCAGTCAGTAGAGCACGCAACTCTTGATCTTGTGGTTGTGGGTTTGAGCCCCACAGTGGGTATAGAGATTACTTAAAAATAAAATCTTTTTAAAAAGAGAGAAATCTTTAGATGATCAAATGGCATATCTAGTCCTCCCACAAAGCAAACATGGATGGCAGGCATTGTAGTGTTTCTCATCATCTTCTTCCAGAACAGGGACATACCCAAAGTTGAAGTGATCTGGAACCTAAATTTTTGTGTTTGGTCCAGAGATCCCGAAAGCCACACAGAACCAAACAAGATCTCAAAATAAATTAAGAGGCACTGCCATAATCATGAGATTTGTTCCAGGACACTCATGAATTTCCCTTAGAACTAAGGACTCAGCATTTAGTCATCTCAATTCATCAGATGGCTTGGCTTACTCAGAATCCCCCTTCATCTCAAGCTGCAGAAAATAAAGAAGGGTTTCATAAGCAGCCATTTAATCTTCACCTTACAACTACTCCTGGTCCTACCTTCTGACAGATTTTACATTAGCATCAGCCCTGACCTCACAGTATATAAAACTGGAGAGGGAGAGTTTAATGAACAGCGGCTGGCAAGAGGGAGGAAAAAGCAAGGGGAAGAGGGAGACTGGGATGGCAGTTGCTACAGCAACGGTAACAGTGCTGCAGGAGGGGGTGGGAATATATGCAGGTAAACAGGCAGTCACCGATGGCAGGAGAGGAAACTGGGTCGGTAACTAACTGTTAGGGTGCAAGACCACAAAGCTGGAGGAATGTTAAAGAGGAAAGAGGCAAAGTCTGGAAAAAATCCTAAGCAAAAGAGGGTCTGAAAACAAAAATCACAATTTGTTACCTTCTAGGAAGAACTACTATGCAAACAGTTGAAAACAAGAGACAACAGGGGTGCAAAGGAAAGGGAGAGAAGGTCAACCTGCTGACTGATGAGACAC
Organism: Halichoerus grypus; assembly: GCF_964656455.1. Classification (NCBI taxonomy): domain Eukaryota; kingdom Metazoa; phylum Chordata; class Mammalia; order Carnivora; family Phocidae; genus Halichoerus; species Halichoerus grypus. Next base: position 120,498,597 of record NC_135719.1, read on the forward strand.
GAAACAGGAAGCCAGCCTGTTTCTCATAGGAGCCGCTCGCTAAGATGTATCCAAACACCAAAGTCCCCTCTAGTTGGCAGTAACAGGAGTGTCTTAGAATAATGGCTTTGAAACTTTTTTTTATAGCAACCCTTTATAAAGTACATTTTATACTGCATTCCAGTACACCCACATTTTTAGCATAAATTCATTAAACAATACTTACCACCTACTATAATGCTATGCACTGATTTTCTATTCTATATTTTTTTATTTAATAAATACTTGTAACCATCTAAATTGATTTCATGGCCTACAAAATTATTAAAAGAGCTTCCTACCTTAGCCTCCTTGCTTCCACTCTTGCCTCATGCTTCATTTATCCTGAATAACACAGCCAAAGGGATGCTGAACCATGAGTCAGAACACATCATTCCTTTGCTAAAGATCCTCCAGTGGCTCCCCATTTACATCAAAGTAAAAACCAAATTCCTTAGGACACCAATAAAGCCCTAGACAACCACCTCCCAATCCCTGTATCTCTGACCCCACCTCTTAGCACTCTTCCTACCTTACTCTACTTCAGCCACATGATGCCTCCTTACTGATCCCAGAACAAGTCAAGCATGCTTCTGCTTCAGGGTCTGCATTTGCAAATCCTGCAGTCCAGAACGCTCCTCTCCAGATATGTCCATGACTCATTCACTTACCTCTTTATTCAAGTATCCTCCTCAATCAGGCCCTTTCTGATACCCTGTGCAAAAATGCAAGCTCCCCAATTGCCTGCTTTATTTTTCCCTAGTACATCAATCACCATCTTACATACCATATATTTTTATGTATTTACTTTGTTTCTTATTTGTCTTTTCCCACTAGACTACTAGCTTTTATATCTTTTCCCCATATATCCCAAGTGCTTAAATAGTGCCAGACACCTCATAGTCATTCAATAAATAGCTGCTGAATGAATGATCTAATGGATCATGAGAAGCAGTTTGAAAAACCCTGACTTTGGGGCACCTGGGTGGCTCAGTTGGTTGGGCGACTGCCTTCAGCTCAGGTCATGATCCTGGAGTCCGGGGATCGAGTCCCGCATTGGGCTCCCTGCTCAGTGAGGAGTCTGCTTCTCCCTCTCCCACTCCCCCCTCTTGTGCTCTCTCTCATTCTCTCTCTCAAATAAATAAATAAAATCTTTAAAAAAAAAAAAGAAAGAAAAACCCTGACTTTGAACATTAAAAAGGAAAATGGGCTCCATCACCCAATCTGAGAGGCAAGCCTCAAAGCAGCATAAAATTGGAGAAATAGCAAGAGGCAGAGCGCCTGGGTGGTTCAATCGGTTAATCGTCTGCCTTCGGCTCAGGTCATGATCCCAGACACCGGGATCAAGTCCCACATCTGCTCCCTGCTCAGTGGAGTCTGCTTATCCCTCTCCCTCTGCCCCTTCCCCCTGCTCGTGTGTCCTCTCTCTCTCGATCTCAAATAAATAAAATCTTTTAATAATTAATTAGTTAGTTAATTAAAATAGCAAGAGGCTTGGAGATCATCTAAGTCGAAGTCCTCCTGGACAGGCAAAGAACCGGTCCAACTTGCCAATGACCATCCAGGTTACCCCGTCTTTGTGTCACCACACATCCTTCAAGTAAGTTAAATTCATCTACCTGCCAATAAGTGGCCAACAAGAAGGAAGAGTTTAGCGGGTAGGAAGGTATCTTAATTATATCTTGTACTTTAAAGCGAGGTTCTAATATTTGAAGAACAAAAAGAAAATTAATAATTACATTTGGGGAAGTCAAGTTAAAGAAAATTCATCTGTCAGGTTTCAGAAAGTGAAATTTTGAATTTCAGGTTTTGAATCTACGCCCTATGCTATTATATTTATGAATAGATAGTGATAAACATTCAGACTGATGGATGTACGAAGACCAACAAGAAGATATATAAATTAGACTATAGGATTTAGGTAATTTTTATTTTTTATGCCTTTCATTTTATTTTTCTGTTTTTCTATAATAAACATGAATTTTTCCTGTAATCAGTAGAAAATGTTATTTTAAAATACCATCTCATACACAGATCCTTTTATCTTTATTTTTTTTAAGATTTTATTTATTTATTTGAGAGAGTGAGAGCGCACAAGTGGGGGAGTGGCAGAGGGAGAGGGAGAAGCAGGGTCCCTGCTGAGCAGCGAGCCTGATGCGGGGCTTGATTCCAGGACCCCGAGATCTGGCAGATGCTTAACCGACCGAGCCACCCAGGTGCCCATACACAGATCCTTTTTAACTTGGGGACAGTTTGAGACAGCTTTTAACTAGGAAGATAGCTTTGAGAAAAGTACAAGAGTAGGGAATTTAAAGAGCCTCTTAATGAAAACTTCAAATAATATGCTGCCCCATAGGATTCTGGTACAGATGCTAGGTCTGAAATTAAATCATTAGTTTAAGTTCCGTGATAGTCCAACAAAAATTTTCAGAGTCCTCTGAAAACTGCAGTGTCCCTTACCATCTTTCTCAATGAGAGCAAATACCCCTCCTTTGATAGGTTTCTAAGTACTAAATAGCCTACCTTGGTTAGCACTGAACACAGTCATCAAGTTAGGTCTGAAACTACACTCAGTTTGACTTCTTTCTGCAGATCCTCCATCCCACTTCCAAAGCACCCATAAATAAATGGCAAGGTCATATTATTTGAATAAAAAACAGATTCAAAACAGTATTTTATGCAGAATCCATAAACATTTGCAATGTCCTTGGAAAGTCTTCCATACATGGGTAAATTCATGAGTAAATGAAGCCAAAATGATTAGAGTGTACCGAGAAGTCTCTATCTAAAATACGTGACTCACAACAGATAAAATATAAATGACCAAACCTGTTATCACAAAATAAAAAGTTCAAACTATGAAGAATTCACTGAAGGAATTAAATCACAATAGATAACCTTAAAGGACCAACAAGTTCATTAAATTTAGTTTACAAAATATTTGTGTGTAACACTGTATCATCTAATCCTTACAATAATTCTATGAGGTGGACAGTGGGGATAACATTATTCTCATTTGGAGGAAACCAAGGTCCTGAGCAGTTACATGATTTGGTCCTGAGCACACAAAAGATAAGCAGCAGATATAGGACCAGCAAATTTTTCTGCTTCTTAGCTCAACAAGATTTCACAGAGGGGTGCCTGGGTGGCGCAGTTGGTTAAGTGTCAGACTCTTGGTTTCAGCTCAGGTCATGATATCAGGATTGTGAGATCGAGCCCCATGTGGGGCTACACGCTCAGCGCAGAGTCTGCCTGAGTTTCTCTCTCCCTCTCCCTCTGCCCTTCCTACCTCTCTCTCAAATAAATAAATAAATATTAAAAATAAATAAATTGCGAGCAACATACAAGCCGGCCATATTAGAGAGATGGAAATAAAGCTTCCTTAATGTTGTAATAAATAAATAATAAATAAATAAACTGCAAAACAAAAAACAAGATTTCACAGAATACATGGTGGAGATGGATTATTCCACCCAACCAAGAGAATAGTATCAGATGACAATGCATCAAGACCAGAAAGATTCATCTAAGTCATTCACTTCACACACTTTCCTATAGTTCATTAACTCATTTACTCATGCATGCATTTACTGAATAAACACTTATTGAATACCTGCTAACTATTTTAGATACTGTACTAGGCCCATAGATTCAAAAATGAAATAAGATAAAGGAGACACCCTCAAGAACCAATTAGGGACAAGGAAACCAAAAGTTTCCTTCTATAACGTGAATAGTGTGGTGATAAGGGGAACATGTGCAATGAGAGACACAGGAAGAATATCTACCCTCCACTGAAGAAACAGGGGTGGGAATGGTTACAAACGACTTCCTACAAGAAAAATCAAAGCTAACTCAACAGAATGAGTCAGAGAGTTGACTCAAATTCTTAACTGGCAAAAGAAATGAGATAAATCCAGGTATATTAATATATGGGTAAATTTCCAACACATACTTACGAGTGAAAAACATACATGCATACAGAGACAATGCCATATGTTTTCTATGGGTACATATATAAGCATATAAAAGCAAAAAAAGGGGGGGGTTCTGGAAGCATATACTACAAATTCCTAACACTCATTACCCCCAGGGGAGGGGGCAGGGGACTAGGACTGGAAGAAGCAGTAGTCAGACGGGACTTCAGCTTTATTGAAAGTTTTAAAAGGAGAACGTTAAGACGGAGTTCGTATTTTTTTAACTTTTAATTTTGAAGTAATTACAGATTCAGAGGAAGTTGCAAAGAAACATACAAGAAGGTCCTTTGCACCCTTTATCCAGCCTCTCCCAGTGTTACCATCTTACATAACAACAGTACAATATTGGAACCAGGAAATTTACATTGGTACAATCTACAGAGCTTATTCAGATTTTGTCAGTTATACATGCACTCATTTGTGTGTGTGCATGTTTGTAGCTCTATGCAATTATATCATATGCACAGCTTCATGTAACCACTACAATTAAGATACTTATGTGTACCATCATAAGACTCCCTCATGCTACCCTTGTATAGCCACATTCATCCCCACTCTATCCCCATTGCTAACACCCAGCAACCACGAATCTGTTTTCCATCTCTTCAAATAAATTAGTTTGTGAATGTTATGTACATGGAATCATGCAGTATGTACCCTTTGAGACTGGTAAGTTCGTTTTTAATTTATAAAGGAACTACCAAACTATGTTCCAGAGTGGCTGTACTATTATACATTCCCACCAGCAATGTAGGAGTGATCCAATTTCTCCACATCTTCACTAGCACTACTTGTATTTTAAAAAGCCAAACTAAGAAGTCGGTCAATGTATTTTAAAACAAAAGGAGAGATAAAACTAGACATTTTTAGCTTCCTTATTGATATACCTAACACCATCTATGAAATATTTTTGTAACCGAAAAAAAAAAAAACAAAAACAACCACCCACAAAACCCTGAATCAGTTCAAGCCCCTAAATCTAAAACCAATTTATAGGAAAAAATGGGTCAGAAGGAACATGCTAAATGAGAGTATAAAAATGCAATCACTATAATCTAAAATGTGAGAAATTCCATAAGATAAATAATACAATTTCTTTAACAAACAGATTTGCAAGGAAAAAAAATGAAAGGCAAGAATACTTACAGATTAAAAGAGACTCAGAAGCCATATTAACTAATTGCTTTGTATGAACCCTATCTAACTCCTGATTCATTTGTAGCATTCATGAATCAATTAAGGAAATTTTTTTTTAAGATTTTATTTTTAGGTAATCTCCACACCCAACGTGGGGCTCAAACTCATAATCCCGAAACCAAGAGTTACATGCTCTACCAAATGAACCAGCCAGGTGCCCCAACAATTAAGGAAATTTAAATACTAATTAAATAGATGCAATGATATTAAGAAGTTATTGGTATTTTTTAGGTGTGATAATATTGGGATTATGTTTTTTAAAAGAATTATCTTTTTATGGAAAGTAATTTGGCAGTTCCTCAAAAAGTTTAACATAGGATTACCATATGACCCAGCAATTCCACTCCTAGGTATATACCTGAAAGAACTGAAAACAGGTACTCCAAACAAATACTATTCATGAATGTTAATAGTAGCACTATTCATAATACCAAAAAGTTTATACAACTCAAATGTGTATCAATGGGTGATTAACAAAATGTGGTATATCCATACAATAGAATATTATCCAGCCATAAAAAGGAATGAAGTACTGATACATGCTACAATGTGGATGAATCTCAAAAAACATGATGGTAAGTAAAAGAAGCCAGACCAAAGGTCACATAATGTATGAAATATCTGGAACAGGTAAATCCATAGAGACAGAAAGCAGATCGATGGTAGCCAGAAGCTACCAAGAGAAAAATATTCTGGGGAGTCACGGCATAAAGGGTATGAGTTTTACTTTAGGATGATGAAAATGTTTTGGAACTAGATAGAGGTGGTGGTTGTAAAACACTGTGAATGTGCTACATGCTGCTGACTTTTTCACTTTAAAATGGTTAATTTTATGTTATGTGAATTTTACCTCAATTTAAAAAAGAATTATCTTTCAGAGATACATATTATTTACAGAGAAATGATATAATGTTATGGAAATCGATTCAAAATAATTGGGAAGGGAGATCACAGATGAGGAATAAATGAAACAAGATTGTCCATGGGTTAATTACTGAAGCTGAGTGATAGGTATATTAGAACTCATTTTATTATTATTTAGATCTAAAATTTTTTTACCATAAAAAGTTTTTTTAAAAAGAGGAAAGTCAAGATTTGATTTTACAACAAGAAAGTCCACTTGATTTAGGGATTTGACATCACTTCCTTCTGAATATTAAAGGAAGCATATGAACTGGTACATGCTTCCAGAACTCCCATCCATTCACGAGACATTCCCCAGATATTCTGAAGTCTCTTGTTATAAAAGGCACATTTGTGCTTTGTGCAAAGGAATGGACATGGGGAAGTTCTGGTCTAAAGTTCAAGTCCAAAGACCCTGGATCAGAATGAACACAGAAATAAATTCAACACGGACCTTTTAACAACCACAGCTCCCATCTTGCAGGATATGCAAAGTTGCTAAACCATCTGGAGTATCTGTTGCAAATGGCAGATTCACAGGTCCTGCCTCAGGTCTTAACAATTCAATCTCTGGATCTGTGCTCCAGGAAGGAGCATTTTAACAAGATTCCCAGGTGATTCTGATGCCCTCTAAAGTTTGAGAACCTCTGGGTTAGGATACCAGGGCCCTGGTGTCTTCCAACAGACAAAGCTGATTCTAGAGCTCCACCTCGTGGCCTAGACAGCAACTTCACCAGAATCCCTAGTTTCCCCACAGAACTCTGACAGGCAGTCAAAACCCAGGAAGAACCCTTCCAACCTTCCCTAGGAATTTATTCCTACAACATTTTGATCCATGCCATTACACTCAAGGAATTAACAGGTCCAGAAAACATTACAGAAAGCTTGCTTTGAAAATACAGACTATTTGGGGATAAGTATAAAACTGCATTCATTCAATATTTACTGAAGGTACACAATAGTCTAAGTGCTGTGCTAGGCTCTGGAGATTAGAGAAAATAAAACATGGCCCGGTTCTTAAAAATCCATACGAAAACATGACAGGTAATAGTACAGATCAGGACAAGCACTTCATTTCTGAGAAGCAATTCCTGGGTACTGGGAAGGAAATAAAAAATATAATACTGGTCTAGCTGGAGATAAACCCTCATATTAAAAGATCACTAATGATGGCAAAAGCAGCAACTGAGCCAAGGAACATGCATGCCACAGACCGTAAGTACTTTACAGAGGCTCTGAATAGAGATCCCTTCCTGTAGAAGAGAAAGCTTCATTCATTGGCACATATTCTGTGTCCAAACTGCTAGGTGCCAGGGACACAGTGAGTAAAGGAAGCTTTTTTTCCCTTCTTTTCAGAGTACCATTCATTCATTCATTCATTCATGTGTATGTATTTATTATGTTCAATTAGCCAGCATATAGTACATCATTAGTTTTTTTTATTATGTTCAGTTATCATTAGTTTTTGATGTAGTGTTCAATGATTCATTAGTTGCGCATTAACACCCAATGCTTAAGAATATGTAACAGGGGGGGCACCTGGGTGGCTCAGTCGTTAAGCGTCTGCCTTCGGCTCAGGTCATGATCCCAGGGTCCTGGGATCAAGCCCCGCATCGGGCTCCCTGCTCGGTGGGAGGCCTGCTTCTCCCTCTCCCACTCCCCCTGCTTGTACTCCCTCTCTCGCTGTCTCTCTCTCTGTCAAATAAATAAATAAAATCTTTAAAAAAAAAGAATATGTAACAGGGGGTTCCTGGGTGGCTCAGTCGGTTAAGCGTCTGCCTTCGGCTCAGATCATGGGATTGAGCCCTGAGTCAGGTTCCCTGCTCAGTGGGGAGTCTGCTTCTTCTTCTCCCTCTGCCCCTCTCCCCTGCTCGCGCGCTCTCTCTTTCTCTCACTCTCTCTCAAATAAATAAAATCTTAAAAAAAAAAAAAAAGTATGTAACAGGGAGCAAGGATGCTTTTCCTGATGAGTTACCGTTTGATTGTGGACCTTGAAAGGTAACTAAAATTTGGATAGACAAAGAGAAGCAAGAAAGTAAGAGAACTCCTCCTCTATGTCTGTTTGTATTTGGAAGAGAGTTAAGGGGAGAGAGTACCAGGGGAGAGAGAAGGAACACTGGCACCGGAGAAGGAGCAGACTGCTTGCTGAAGGAGTTATTTTATCCAGTAAAGTAGGTCATATATTCATTCCAAAAAACATTTTCTTAGAGCATCCGACATATAGGTTCTGGGCATATGGCCATGAACAAAGATAACAAGAATCCACTACAGCCCCCAGGTAGGGAAATGGCAAGAGTGATGTTTAAGGATATGTGCTATATGGCAGAAGCAAGAGGCAAGTTAAGAAGCCAGTGTAGCCAGTCCCTTCTGGAAATAGTGCTATGGGCCTGAGATGGAGCCAGGGCTTTCAGAACTGAAAATAGTGGCCAGGCACTAACACGCAGCAAGGCTGGGTATGGCAGAGGGACAGAGAGACAGAAGAGGAAAATGGGACTCTGGGATTGGGCCAGGATGACTGTGGGAGTGACAGTGACATTGATAAAAACAAACAAGAAAGGAATACAGTTCTAGGGAGAAAACATGCATTTATTACAGGTTTTGGTGGATGGAACACTTATCTGAGTATGGTATATGTATGTAAAGATGGGTGAGTGGGGGAAGAAAGAAAAAAAAAGGAGTGGCTGACCATAAAGCATGTCCCCCAATTAGAGCTAATCATTCTGACAACTAAACTCCAATGGTCCCCAGCTTTCCTCTTGCAGTTTCTACAACACCATCCAAACTACTGGGTCCTCCTGACTCTCCTCTCCCCCTCTTTAGTCCCTTCAAATCATTCCCTAAAGAACTGGTAATATTGCTACAACAACTGGAGTCACAGGGAAGGCAAATACCCATGTGAAGATAATAGTGACCTTGGAATTTTTAAATGTATTTTAAATACATTAAATAGGGACGCCTGGGTGGCTCAGTCAGTTAAACGTCTGCCTTCCGCTCAGGTCACGATCCCAGATTCCTGGGATCAAGTCCCGCATCAGGCGCCCTGCTCAGCGGGGAGCCTGCTTCTCCCTCTGCCTGCCACTCCCCCTTCTTGTGTGCCCTTGCTCTTGCTCTGACAAATAGATATAATTTAAATAAATAAATACATTATATATACTTTAAATAATATAGTAAAGTGCACTAATTCTAAGTATATAGCTCAATAATTTTTTTACTAAAGTATATATCCATGAATCTACCACCCAGATATAAAACCGTGGAAGCTTCCCTCATGCCTCCCTAAGTCAATACCCTTCCCAAATGTCACCACTATTCTGACTTCTACAACCTGCCTGTTCCTGAACATCATACACTTTTGCATCTATCTGGCTGCTTTCATTCAACATTATGACTGTGAGATTCAGCCACATCCAAGTGTGTACCTATAGTTCATTCTTTTTATGTCTATGTGCTATTCCACTATATGGCTATTCTGCAGTTTATTTATCCATTCTCCTTCAATGGTCATTTGTGTTGTTTCCAGCTTTTGGCTATTATGAATAAAGCATCTGTGAATATTACTGTACACATCTTTGGTGGAAGTCCATACTCATTTCTCTTAGATATACCTAAGGGTGAGATTGCTGGGTCATGGAGTCACATGTTGAGTTTTAGCAGATGTTAACAAAGAGTTTTCCCAAGTGGTTGTACCAATTTACCCTCACCTAAAATGTATGAGAATTCCAGTTGCTCCACACCCTTGTACAACTTGGTACTATCAGTCTCTTTAATTTGAACCATTCAGGATGTATAGTGATAACTTACTGTGGTTTTAATTTGCACTGCCCTCAGGAGTAATGAAACTCAATACCTTTCAAATGTTTATTAGCTATTTGGTATATCTTCTTTTGTGCAGCACCTATCCAACATTTCTGCTCATTTTAAAAGTTTTCTTTTACTTACTGATTTACAGTTCTATTAGGATAGATTCTGTAGATAGGAATTCTTGTTCAATACATGTATGATGAATAATTTTTTCCCAGATCATGGCTTGTCTTTTGGCTCATCTTTTCACTTCACAGTGTCTTTGATGAACCAAAGTTCTTAATGTGAATGAAATCCAATTTATCATCTTTTTTCTTTCATGTAGAGTGCATTTTGGGTCATGTTTTAGAAATCTTTGTCTAGGGGCACCTGGGTGGCTCAGTCATTAAGCGTCTGCCTTGGGCTCAGGTCATGATCCCAGCGTCCTGGGATCGAGCCCCACATCGGGCTCCCTGCTCAGCGGGAAGCCTGCTTCTCCCTCTCCCATTCCCCCTGCTTGTGTTCCCTCTCTCATGTCTCTCTCTCTGTCAAATAAATAAATTAAATCTTTAAAAAAAGAAAGAAAGAAAGAAAGAAATCTTTGTCTACCCTAATGGCCTTGCATTCTGGTCTGGACAGCCTCATTCTTTAAAGTTTCAACAAGCATCAGAGCATGAGCAACTTTTCCAGCCTCTGAAGCTGTACCCTGAGCTCCATAATAGTATAAGCAACCCTCAAAATGCAATGTGGTGGAGATGGTCTGGTTTGCTCAGAAGGCAAGGATTTACACTTAATTTGGTCTCTACAGAAGAAGGATTGACAGAGGCCCTGCAAAACAGACATCTAACCTAGAGGCCCCCAAAGCCAGGTGAGGTCCTGAGAGCAATTCCTTTTTGATAGTAGGAATTTGCACTCATTGCCCATTTTCAGATGTGTCATTTACATACCACGTGAAAGCACCATCTTATAAGGTAAGTCTTTACAGAATTCCTGGCTTGCCCTAGTTTGATGGTTGAGTGGGAAAGAATCACTCTATTATCCTTGTCAAAGCAAGACTATTACCTGTCATAGAACTAACAGTTTCTGACAGAAAGTGACAGAAATTAAAGATATGAGAAGGGAGAGAGGTGGTGAGTGAGCAGTCAGCTGAAACAGGGAATGAAAAGGGTGAGACAAGCAGAGTAACAGCAGGGGAATCTTTACTTTTTCTGAACTCCCTCGATGTTAGAGGATGGCAGATCTGAAACCTGTTCAGAGGCCACTGCACCAGTCCAAGCAAGACATTAACTGGGATGTTGGCAGTGACAAAGAACAGGATGGTTGTAAAAAGACATCAGTAGAAATAACCCGCATGAAAGGAATGGCACCTTATCCAAACATGCAATGTCTATTTGTGTATGTGAAGTTTTTTCTCTTACCCAGTTCACCCTATGGCCCACTCATTACCACTCTGATCCCTAAAGCAGACCTTTCAAACTCCAATGTCTATAGGGCCAGGCAAGTAATGGAAACGAAGGAAGCACCCCTGGATTAAGACATCAAGGAGTGGTGGAACACGTCTGGAAGATTTGAGGAGGAACTCATGACAGCTTCAGCTGACTGCTGCCATATGAGAAGAAAGATCCAATGATACCAGACCTTCTGACTTTTTCAAGAGGTGCTAGAAATTATGATTTTTCTGTGTAATTTCCCAAACACTATTAATGATGTAGGCCAAGCAAAATGTCTCTGTGGGTTGAATTTGACCTATGGGCAGCTAGTTTACAACCTCGGCTCTAAAGCTTTGGAGCAAAATAAATAGTATGTGTAGGTTTCCAGGATTAGAAGAGCAAGAAACTTGGAAGGCCAGCATGTAGACAGGGGCTGGACCAGGAGACAGTGAAAAGGGGTTTAACTTTCAGAGGCAGATGTCTAAAGGACTCAGACTTCAGAGTTGGACATATCTGTAATGGAAAAATTGGAGGAATTCTGACAAAGTTCTATTGCAAGGAAGCACAAATGAAAGAAAACTAGAATGTATAGGGGCCTGATGTGCTTTAAAAGAGGGGGTGGACATGATACACTCATACACACACAAGCTATTTCAACTCTCTGTGCCTTGATATCCTTATCATTAAAATAAAAACAATAGAACCTACTTCACAGGGCTGTCATAAGGACCAAATAAGGAACTGTTCATAAAATTGTCATTATCCCTTGCAAGTAATGCTTAATAAATGTTAGCTATTATTTATTATCATGAGGCACTGAGAGGTGAAGTGACTTACTCAAGATCACACGGCTATTAAGGTATACTACCTGGATGTGTGTAGCCAGTATGATGGCTTTAGATCCTGCACTCTAAACCACCAAGCTCTTCTGCCTCCCCTTACCTTGCTGGGATGGTTTCTTCTTCAGCTGTACAATGAGGAAGTCAGATCAGATGATAACTAAAGTCCCCTCTAAAGCTGACATTTTATTCTACCAGCCAGCCCTCTAATCAACTTATTTCAGGGAAGGAGTGGGGCACACATGACCCACTCACACTCCTACAGACTACCAACCTAAAGTAGAGAGGTACAGCTTAGGCTTGGGGTAGGCTCAAGAAACCACTTCAGCATGGAACAATCCATAGGTTAAGCCAGGAAGAAAAAAGTGTTCCATGTGAGGCCCCCTTATTGATCTATGACGATTATATTTGTTTCTAGGACACCAGTAGGCCTCCCGAGTAGGCCCAGAATTCACTCATATGCCCAAGCTATTACAGGCTGAAAATTGCTTATAAGCCTGCTAAGGTACCACAGTAGGTTCTAAATCTAGAATCGTTAGTACATTGAACAACTTTTTCCTCTTGGGGGCCAAAGGTATCTATGAGAACCTAGTAAAAACTCTCTCCCAATCCCTAGAAAAAACTGACATGTGTGCTCAGTCGAATACACAAACACACAATTTTACCTGCAATTTCAAGGGGTTCACAAGTTTCCTAAAATATTTCTGTAGACTTTAGGTATCCCTTGGACGAGATCTACCTTGTTCCAGGGTTATCCTCCCAGGGGATTCAGAATTGCCCCAAGATCTAGATTGAGGTTTCTAGGTAGCCGTGTTCAGGAGACAAATCACCTATTGCAACTCAGCATAATCAATCCTGCATGGAAAAGACAAAGGGCCCCCTCTTCCTCTCCCACACGAATTTATACTGAGAGAATTCAAACAGAAAAGATCTGTAATTTAATCCCAAAATACCAGCAGATGAAGAACAGGACCCCAAGAATATTTCATGCCCCTTGTCTGCTTCACTCCCATAGAACCACAAAGAACCTTAGAAGAGTTGAAAGAAACAGGTAAAAACATCCTAGTCCACGATGCTCCTCCTTTTAGTCCAAAAAGGAATCAGTCAAGATTATCAATTAACCTTATTAGATGACTTTTCTCCCATATGGGCTTTGAAAACTACAGGTTACCAAAGAAACCATATAACCTCACTCATAATTAAAGACATAATCAAAACAGGAAGATAACATTTCCCCCCACAAGACAGTGTAAGTGTAGACAAGGGTCTGGACAAATGTGTAGTCTCATGCATAGTTGGTAGGTTTGTAAATCAGTGTAGCCTTTTGTGGTGGCAAGACAATGTGACAATTTTTATCAAAAATATAAAAGCATACACCCTTTGATGCAGCAATTTCCTACAGATATTTTTGCAAAGGTAGGCCAAGTGCTATGCAACCAAGCTCAATATAGCACTGTTTATAATGCCCGCTGGAAACAAGAAGTCCTGGCTATTGGATACGCCATATAAATGGAATATCATGTAGCCATTAAAAGAATGTGCTAGAGGGGGCACCTGGCTGGCTCAGTCAGTGGGGCATATGACTCTTGATCTCAGGGTTGTGAGTTCAAGCCCCATGTTGGGTGAAGAGATTACTCAAAAATGAAATCTTAAAAAAAAAGAAAAAAAGAACATGCTAGATCTGTAAGTACTGATAGGAATAAAGCTCCAATACATATTAATTGAAAAAAGTAGTTGAAAACGGTGGGTATTAATACATGGTTCCTTTAGCCTAAAGTTTTTAAAGGATAGATATACATGCTAGTATGTGTATTAAATTATGTTCTAATACATAAGAAACTGTTCATTATAGTTACCTTTGGAGAGTGACTAGAGACCAAGAATAAGAACCATACTGATGTACAAACATGTAGAAAATGTAAGTAACAGATATAATCTGGAGATGAGATTTTTTTTCTTTTTTCTTTCTTTTTTTTTTTTTGGTTTGTTTTGTTATACTTCTCTGGATATAAACCTTAAACCTGCATGGAGCACTGGGGGTTATATGCAAACAATGAATCACAGAACACTACATCAAAAACTAATGATGTACTGTATGGTGACTAATATAATAAAAAATTAAATTAAATAAACCTTAGATCTAATAAATGTTACTTTAAAAATAAAACAATAGGGTGCCTGGGTGGCTCAGTCATTAAACGTCTGCCTTTGGCTCAGGTCATGATCCCAGGATCTTGGGATCGAGCCCCGCATCAGGTTCCTTGCTCCGCGGGAAGCCTGCTTCTCCCTCTCCCGCTCCCCCTGCTTGTGTTCCCTCTCTAGCTATGTCTCTCCCTGTCAAATAAATAAAATATTTAAAAATAAATAAATAAATAAAAATAAAACAATAATCTCACTTAGATTTTTTTTTTTTAAAGAAGTCATGTTCAGTGAGGAGATAAGTAGAAAGGGAAGGAAAGCCCAAATACAACACACAGTAGGAAACCGCTGGGGGGACATTAGGAGGAGAATTAAAACACTCACCCTCTCCTCTACTCTCAAGACACTGCTGACAGTATGCACTACTCAAGCTTTCCATTGGAAATGAATAATAGCTCAGGGCCCCACTCCAGTCACTAGCTATTCATTACAATTTTAAGTATGGGAGGTAGTAGGTTGGGAGAAGGCTGGCATAGTTAGTCCAGTTCCTGCCCCTTGTAAAATGAATGAGGCAGAACAGCTGTTCTTAAAGAGTCTCGAGTGGCAGAGAATGTTACAGCCGAACATTGGGAAACACAGGCAGGGAATGAGCCTCCCCAAGCACACAGTGCAAAGGCACAATAGGGATCCTGCCACTGTGTACATTTCAGTAGGGTGGAAAAGCAAGGGCTGGGTGTATATGCACCAAAGGGCAGGAGAAATCTCTGCTGCCCTACAGAGCCTCAGGGAGCCCTGCTCAACAACAGGAGCACCCCTCTGGCCTATACAGATCTGCTGCAATAGTTCTAGATCCCTCTGACAGCCCCATGGAGAGAATTAGCTAGAACTAAAAATCACCAAGGAAGATAGCGTCTGTACCTAATTGCCCCTTTCATCTGAGGCCCATGAAATAAATCATAACCTCGCTTACTTTCTATGATATACTTCTGCAATATTGCTTTACAAAGTAGGAAGTTACCTCCATGCAGAATTTCCAGAACAGCCGACAATGCATGTAAGTCTTTTATAAAGCAAAGCTAGCTTTAAGTACAGGTGCCATAAAAAGTTGTCCCCCCACCATGGTATTTAGAGAATATGAAAAAGCCTCCTACTCGCCCCCATCCACACATTTCCCTTAATGATGCCTGAAATTCTCCCATTAGTGACTTGTACCATCAAAGATTGTCCTCAGCGTACTCTTTTAATAATGCAAACAGAAGGGAAAACATGTTAGGTCCCTAAAACTATAGTGCAGTGGCTCTTAACCTTTATTGTCTTAGCCACTGGTCTCTTTGAGAAACTGAAAAAAACAAATAAACTCCCTTCATAGAAAAATGCACTTAGATGGGTACATAATATAATTTCCACACAATCTGAGGGATTCCCAGTTCTCCTGAAGCCACGTAGAAATCCCCTCCTGCCTGGAGTTAAGAATCAATGGTTCAGTGGCCACAGTTTGACAAATTCTCCCCCTCCATCTCCTCCATCCTCCCCTGCAAGAGCTCCCAGGCATCTGGGGAACCCTGGGCCTAAAGATAGAAGGCAGTACTGAAGGGAGGCTCTCATCTATTTGCCTAGAATTGACTTGTCTAGAGTCAGATCACAATTTATGACTCCCTCAGCAAGGAGTGTGGATTTTTCACACTGCCTGTCCCTTGGGGACAGGGCTCCCCTGGCTTCACAGGCACCGATACATGTTAGGAGATGGCCAACTGAGAGCAACGGCCAAACAGGTTCTCACAACCCTTGCTGGCTGATCACATTACCTGAGAGTTGAGGCAGGGGCAAGTTTTAACACCATATAAATTAAAGGGGGCTCACCTCTGAGGTTTTCGAATATCCCAGAGTCCCACTCCTTCCTTTGAATTGGCTGTGGCCAATAACCTGGGCTCCACAGGGTTAAACATGACACTGTGAAAAGCTGATGGATAGTTTGCCAGGCAGAAGGGCTCTGTGAATAGAGAAATGACAATCAGCCCCATAGCTCATTCAGCGCCTCTGGGCCAGAGGCAGGCAAAGCAGGAATGTGACCCTGTAGAAACCGTCCCTAGTAGCTGGAGCCCCAAAGCAGTGCATCATCCCAGTAGTCGACCCTGCTCACAAGGACTAGCACACTCTGTACACACCAAGTCTGAAAACAGCAACTCTAACACATATAAGCAAACTGGAAGCTATAATACTCAGAAACACTGAGTATTCTACCTCTTCAGATCCTGTGACAAAACGGAAATGGTCACAGGAACTAAGAAGGTAAGCTGTTTTACAGTAAGTAAGATTGAATTCCACATGAGCTGGAAAAATTCACAATTACTGGTAGGATTATTGTACCTGCATCCAAATTTATTAGTTTTAGAAATTAAAAGTTTTAAAACTACACAAAGATTTAATGAAGACAAAGCAAAACAATGAGAAAATTGAAGGCGAGGAAAAACAATAGCACAGTCTTCCCTTCTCTCTAAATTGCTCCCTAAACTGAAGAGAAAATAGCCTCAGTCTAGAATTTTATCATTTCATTCCCCGTATTGGAATATTACAAAAAAAAAAAAAATAGGCACCTAACACTTGAACTCTTACATCCAGCCAGCTCCCAATCAACTTCACTTAGAAACCCTGCATCCCTTTGCCTATGTTAGCAGGCTCCAGGCAAGGAAGGAATCACTCTGCTACCCAGAAGGACATACTCTTGTGGAAAGTGTTTACAAGCAACAGACAGAAAGCACACTCCCCAGTCTAGGATTTCCACGCGGGACACTGCACAGGCCTCTAGGCAGTCCAGACAGAGGAGGCTCTCACCTCCCCAGCACATGGTGACTCACCTACAGCTGCTCCTTGCAGTTACCTTATCTGCCTAACCCCAAGAACAAGCTTTTTTTATAGCCTGAGTCTCTATGATGAGGCACAGGCCAGCACATTAAATGCTCTGAATACAGAATAATAAAAAGATCCAGATCCTGTCAGACAAGACAGGCAGGAAAGTAATTCTGTGTACACGGGTATGATCATGACAAAGCTGCACCAGAGGTGGGGGCCAGGGAGGCACTGAGGGTAATGCTGGAGGAAAGAGTCTTTGAACACAGGCAGAGTTATAGAGTAAACGCTCTATTCGGGAAACGAGCTGAAAAGATGCATTTCCTGAAAAACTTCACAGAAATTCAACAGAACAACTCTTCATTTTACACTTCAGAAGCCCAAAGAGCACATCTGGAGGAGGAACTCACCTGGACAATCCCTCTTAAACAAAGCGTATCTGTCATCATTTTCAGTTTCTATACACATACCTAAAATTAGGACACGAGCACAGAACACCCCCTGTGCATGTCAGCACCATACAGAGCTGGCTCCTGGGAGCTACCCTCTACAATGAAGTACTGCATCTTCTATTCCTTGGGGCCGCTAAACACCATGGTACTGTGGGGTTTCCGACAGGTCCAAGGGTTTGTGGAGGCTCACAAGTGGCTAGAGAAGGCCTGAGAAAGGTGCCTCACTTCTGGCTTAGGCGTAGGATGGGACGTCTACAGACACACATCTGTGCCCCACCGTGAGAGCTGCCTCTCCCTTTACATCTCTCCCACTCACATTAGTCACCCAGGTCATAAACTGCCTCTGCAATGAGCCTGACATCAAACTCTCCAACACAGTCCAACAGCCCTTTGACCCTACCTCCATGGGGAGACTCCCGGATGTCCCAGATGAGAACCCGGCCATCATCTGAGGAGCTGGCAAAAATGTTGTCATTCACTGGGCTCACCGACAAGCCATATACTGCATCTTCGTGAGCAAACACATCCAAGGTCTCACTGCTGAGAGACAGAGAGCAGAGAGAGGCACACAGGCACACACATGCACACAAAGAGTGCAGAGTCCCAGCCCTAGAGTTCCTCACGTAGGACTCTCCCTCATTTCCAGTGCAAAGTCAATCAAGCGAAACCCAAAGGATATTGTATTTCCTTAAAAAGTAGGTACTCAACTTTCAGGTAAAAAAAAAAATTCTATTAGAAAAACTTTTTATAGATTTCATGGTGAGTTTGTTTTTTGCACTAAATGAGCATAGCTGAAAGTGACTTGATAGATGAGTTTAGTGTTTTCACTTCCTGCAAAATGTATCTGCTTCTGTAGATTTGGGGGTGATGCCTGATTTCCAAAAATAAGGGAGCACTTTAAAGTAACCAGATCTGATATCAGCAGGGGAAGAAGAGGGTCGATGTGGCTGTCTGGTATGTGAGCAAGAGCATGGCTCTGGAACCAGGTGGCCATGTTCAGATCCCAGCA
This sequence comes from Halichoerus grypus, assembly GCF_964656455.1. Lineage (NCBI taxonomy): Eukaryota > Metazoa > Chordata > Mammalia > Carnivora > Phocidae > Halichoerus > Halichoerus grypus. Next base: position 120,517,188 of record NC_135719.1, read on the forward strand.
CCACCTGACCTTAAGTTACCTAACATCCCTAACACCTCAGCTTCCTCATCCACAATGAGACCAGAATAGTACTGCTTCATAAAATCATTGTGAGGGTGAAACTGATGAACACATGCAAAGCACTTAGAATAGTACCTGGCACATAAAGAGTAGTTATTATTATGTTGTTGTTTCCTTCTCTTCCAACCTCTCCCTTTAAATTTTCACCTAAAAAGTGTGTAAGTTCATTCCACCTTTACAAATCCTTTTCTTTTTTTTTTAATCAAAATTTTATTTCAAAATTATTACAGAAATCTGTTTCAGAAAAGGACAGCTGGCTTCATGTTATTTCCTTCAAAAAACAACGACTACTTTGGTCTAAAGAGATATTTGCCTCTCTTCATATGAAAACCAGAGTCAGTCACCTTCACATACCAACAATCTATTTACCTTTCGACATCATGGAGGATAACTTGCTCGTCATTTCCTGTAAGGGAGAAAAGTAGACATCTGATAATTCCTGCCAAGTGCTACCTGCCCATATCACATGAAATCTTAGTTTTCAGAAAGCATATGAGCAAAGTCAATGTTAATATAAATTAGGAGTATTAATTAGAATTAGAAGAAAAGTTTTATAAAAATAACTTCAGAAGGATATAAAGAATTTTTGAAAGCCTAGTAGCAACTAGATATAGGTTTCCAAAATGAATTATTCGACAGAATATATATATATATATATATATATATATATATATAATATAAAAACAACAACAAAAAACTGTGGCCATTAAGAAAAAGAATAAAAAGAGTAAATGATCATGGGCAAATTAAATCATTCATCCAAGCTAGCTTTTTTTTTTTTTTAAGCAAAACACTCAACTGTGAGACTTAGAATACAGATAATCTATGCCTCAGTTTTTTTAACTATAAAATAGGGATAATAATTGTACCTACTTTGTAGGGTCATTGCAAAGATACAAGTACATTTGTAAAACCATTCAGAATAGGGCTGAGCACTTAGTAAGTCCCCAATAAATGTTTGCTACTACTCATATCCTTATCATCTCATAGCATTAAAATCTGATGACTTTGTGATTATAAGTGATGGGAAACTTTTTTCTCTTGCATTTTTCTTTATTCCATCAAAGAATCTAAAAATAATACATTCACAATATGTGTAATCCTGCTTTCAAAGGGTTTATATAACGAAACATAAAAACCTGAATATGAAAAGACAAAAGTAAAAAAATTCCCACTCTACACTGAAAGCACAACCAACAGTCACTTAAATAGAAAGTAATAGTAGCAGTAGAGATGTGGCCCGGGACATCTTAAATCCCTGGCTATCAACTCTATTGTGGGTGCATAACAAGTAAATCAAACCCATACTAATGCCTTCTAGGTAACAGGCACAGCTGAGGTGCTAGGGATACGAGAAGAGGAGGAAGATTCTGCCCGACCCTTGACGAACTCCCAGTTCATCTACACAAACAACTAATAATGACAAAATGGGTTATCTTGTTGTAGTGAAATGCTCTATAATGGGCACACAGATAAAGGAGCAACTGTTTCCTTCAGGAGCAGGTTGAAAGTACATGGCAGAAAAGGAGAATGTTTTTATGGGGAAGAAGACATCTGAACAGAAACTCCAGTAACTCAAAACTCTTACCAATGGAAGACTTAGGGGAACTGGCGGGGAATGGACGATTAATCATGATCCATGAAGGAACAGCAAGAGCAAACGATACAAGGGCACCTAAGATGGCAAGTGGTTTAGTGGGCTAGAGTACAAAATGCTGGGGAGGGAGATGAGGCTAGAGAGGTAGACAGAAGTGTACACTTTATCCTGTGGACACTGTGGGGTCAGAGGTTCACACGGTAAAACTTTATTTTTAAAAGAAAACTTGTGATAAATAAGAAGGAGGGTTAGAGACTGGTTGCAGAAATCACAAAGGCCACTGCAACAGTCCAGATAACAGATAAGGACCTGAACCAGGGCAGTGGGTATAGAAAGAGCGCAGAAACTAAAGGATGAATGTGAGAGGCTTTCAAGTCTAGATGGTGAGTGACAAGATAGGTAAATGAAAGAAAGGAAGGTTTGAGGATGACTTCAAGATTTCTATTAGGCTGACCATGTGGAACTGTCATTTTTATAGTTAAAAGTGCTTCAATATTAGCAGTTTCTTAAAGTTAAACCCAATAGCTTAAATCATTAGGTGAATGCTGATAATAACTGAGAAAAGGAATCCAGGGAACAAGAGGAAATATTTGTGCAGGGGAGAAAGACTAATAATTTTGGTTTTAGATCCGCTGCACTTAAATTGCTTTTAGAACACACAGGTAGATATTCCCTGGGAAAATCTGCAGTGCAGAAGAGAGGTCAGGGCTAGAAATGTGGTGGTCAGAGAGGAGTCTGGCTGATAGATAGAAGACATCACCAAGAGGCTGGCTTGAGCACAAGCCATTCCAATTGTACCCTAACACAACGTTTTTCAAACAGGAGCCATCCATGGATCAGGACATCAATTTGAGTCACAACCTTTAAGATCTTTAAAAATGAAATAGAATTTTTTAAAAATCAGAATGTACCACACATAATAAGGTTAAGTACTATTTTAAATATGTGTGTGTTTCTGCATGCCAGATTGCAATGTAAAAAGTTTTCTATCGAAAAAGAATGAGAGTGAAGGATCAAAAGAACAGAAGGAAGGAGGGGAGGAAGGACAGAGGAGGGAGAGGAGGAAGGACAGAAGGAAGGAGGGAGGGAGGGAGGAATTGCTCTCATATACCTGTTCGTATTTCTGCTGTAATGCAGAAAAGACAAGCTATGGGAAACCAGTAATTCTACAGCTCAGTGAAATAAAGAAAGAAAAACAAGGAGTTATTTTAGCACTCCTTTATCTAAAATCTCAGCCACAGTGAATTGCCCAAGGTAGAAATCTCCCTTCTTCTCACCTCCAGAGAACACTTTGGTGTTCCCACTGTTGAAAGCCAGGCAAAAAATGTTGGAATGGTGCTCTCCTTTCAGCTGTATGGGCTTGACTCTGGAGTGGATAGCTTGTTCCATGTGCCATAGCAGAACCCGGCGGTCATCTCCTCCTTGAGAGGGGAGTAAGAATCTAGGGTTAAGATGGCTGACACTTCAAGGCCGACACTCAGTTTTGCCAGCCTTGAATCCCATCCTTTCCAAAACTGCAACTCCCCAACACCGTACGATTCTGATGGGGCACATAAACCCAGGACTCTACCCCCTTAACCATCAGTAGACACATGGTCTCTAAGCCACTCACTTTTTCCCAGGAAAACTTGAACAGACATATAGAAATGGAAAGGGATAAACACCGATATTGAAACCCTCAAAGCCACCCTATTCCTGACTTTCCAGAGACTCCGTTGTTTAAATATTTCTTCACTTGGGGTGCCTGGGTGGCTCAGTCCGCTGAGCATCTGCCTTTGGCTCAGGGTCCTGGGATTAAGCCCTGCATTGGGCTCCCTGCTCAGCAGAAAGCCTGCTTCTCTCTCTCCCTCTGCTGCTCCCCCTGCTTGTGCTCTCTCTCTGTCAAATAAATAAATAAAATCTTAAAAAAAAATTTTTTTAATAAATAAATATTTCTTTGCTTGCTACCTAAAATCCTTCTATAATGCCCCCCCCCACCATTTTTTGTCTAATAGAAGCTGAGTTGGGTTTTTAATGCTTGCAACCAAAGAACTCTATAGTAATATTTCTAGCACACTAGATTTCTCTCCTTGAGGTGATCTCATTGACTAGGGAACAGCATGCAAATGACAACTAAGGAACTGCCTGCCACAGCACCATCTAGACAGGGCCTTGCTCTCCTGAAGCCCAGTCCAGCTCTTTCCTCTGCATAACTCACAACAGTCTGAATTAAATGAGCAGACTGTATATACCTACATATACCTAATGGTATTATACTGCATGAGCCAGCTCCTAAAGAATGAGAATATGTATATTCTATGTATTTTTTATATTTGCAGTTGCATTAAAAATGTCTGGAAGGATGAATAACTTTTAATGTTAACAATGATTAACAGTGGTTACTATTTTCAGGGAATAGGATTAAAAGAGGGGGAGGGCGCCTGGGTGGCTCAGTTGGTTAAGCGACTGCCTTCGGCTCAGGTCATGATCCTGGAGTCCCGGGATCGAGTCCCGCATCGGGCTCCCTGCTCAGCGGGGGGTCTGCTTCTCCCTCTGACCCTCTTCGCTCTCTTGCTATCTGTCTCTCATTCTCTCTCTCTCAAATAAATAAATAAAATCTTAAAAATAAAAATAAAAGAGGGGGAAAGAACTTTTATTTGATATATTTGGCACTGATTTTTTTATAACACTGATTTTTTATATTATTCTAATAAAATTTTAGGTTACAAAAGGGGCAAAGGGGCGCCTGGGTGGCTCAGTCGTCAAGCGTCTGCCTTCGGCTCAGGTCATGATCCCAGGGTCCTGGGATCGAGCCCCGCATCAGGCTCCCTGCTCGGCGGGAAGCCTGCTTCTCCCTCTCCCACTCCCCTTGCTTGTGTTCCCTCTCTCTCTAATAAATAAAATCCTTAAAAAAAAAGGGGGGGGCAAACATGAGCAGCAAACCACAGCAATCTCTATACCTCTTCTTCCCCTTGTCCATTCCATACAACAGCCACAAATTATAGCACATCCATATGAGGGCATACCATGCAGCCATGAAATCAGTAAATTTCTAAGAACTAACTTGGAAAGATGTCCAAAGGTCTTTGTTAAGGGGAAATGTAAGGTGTAAAACAATATGTGTACCAAAATCCATTTTGTGTAAAACAAAATTTTAAAAAGCTCCATGACCAAAGGAACCTTGTCAATTTTGTACACTGCAGAGTCCCCAGCACCTAAATGAGTGTCCCCAAAGAGTAGACTTTGAATTAACATGTTCATATTTGCATATCTATGCTTATATTTGCCTATCTATATGGTTATAAAAGAAACTGTTTATAGTGGACACCACCTCCAGGTTAGAGTTGGGGAACTTTTTTTACTGTGGTAAAATACATATAACATGAAATTTACCATTCTAACCATTTTTAAGTATACAATTCAGTGGCATTCAGTATATTTGCACTGTTGTGCAACCATCACCACCATCCATCCCCAGAATCTTTACATCATCCCAACTGAAACTCCATACCCAATAAACAACAACTTCTCCCATCCCCAGTAACCACCACTCTACTTTCTGCCTATATGAATTAACTGTTCTAGGTAACTCATATAAGTGGAACCATACAATAGTTGCCTTTTTTATTCACTTCGCATAATATCTTCAAAGATCATCCATATTGTAGCATGTTATCAGAATTCCATTCTTTCTTGAGGCTAAATAATATTCCACTATACACACACACCATATTTGTTTATCCATTTATCAACTGATGGACATCTGGGTTGTTTCCACCTTTGGGCTATTGTGAATAATGTTGCTAACAACATGGGTGTACAAGTATCTGTTCAAGTCCCTGCTTTTAATTCTTTTGGGTTTATACTACTGGGAAACTTTTATATTTTAATTTTTACTTTATACCTTCCTATAGTACTTGCCATAAACATATTTCCTTTTATAATAATAAAAAAATCAAAGAAGATAGAGCGGCTAAGTCAAACTTATTCTCCCTCCCCTAGAAAGAAGTTGCCTTTGCTTCTTCAGTTTCTTCTTTCTTTCATTGTAGGTCAAAATCAAGTTCTATGTTCTCCTCCCCCTTCATTGTCTACCAAGCTGAACCCTTAAGTGTGGTCCAGTGTTCTGTGTTTATGATTTGCCTCTTTCAACTATGACTTCTCTGACCAGGGATGGTTATCTAAATTCTGTATCTTGGGGTGCCTGGCTGGTTTAGTCAGTGGAGCATGCAACTCTTGATTTCAGGGTTGTGAGTTCAGGCCCCATGTTGGGTGTAGAGATTACTTAAAAATAAAATCTTAAGAAAAATTCTGTATCTCTTTTCAGTTAAAGTTATAAAAATAAAGATGTGGGTTTTTGTTGTTTTATTTTAATGAATAAGGACACAAAGGAATTTTTTAACCTATTAATAGATTTATACAGGCAGTGGGTACTTTAGTTCTCCATAGTTCTACTCTTACTGTTTTTCCCTAACACTGAAGCCACAAGTCAGGGACCTATCATGGCTTTTGCTACGGTGTATCCTATATTACAGAAATATTTTCTGTACCCATGTCTCTATCAAAAGTGTAAAATTAAAAGATAAAAAGGCCCACATGTTTCTTCTACTTACTCATGTTTCTAATCTAATCTCTCTGAGCCTGAGTTTCATCAAATATAAAATGGGGATCATAACAGTTCTACCCTCATGAGTTTTACAGATTATAAAGCCAAGTACAAGAGGGTTAAGTAACTTACCATGGTCACACACAGTAAGTAATGTGGCTGAGCCAAGATTCAAAAGGAAGCAGTTAAGACTCTATCGCCTCCATTCTTAACCCCTATTCTAGGCTGCCTGCCTTACAGAACCAAAAATGAACCATAAATGACAAAGCAGTTCATCTAATGGACAATTGAAGGGATTCCCCACCTTGGAAACATAACTCAATAATGTGTAGATAATGTGTAGGTTAGAATAAAACAAGGGAGCCTAGGAATAAAAATAGAAGCTGACTGAGCTGGAGTAAACTGAAAGACCAGGAACAGGGAGGGACCAGGAAAAGACTGCCTGAATAATTGAAAGATTCTAGCAATACACAAAACTCACAATGGCTTGGTATCCAAAATAGACAAAGAATTCCTACAAATCAATTTTTAAAACCATTAGGAAAAGAGGCAAATATGACAATTCACAGAAGAGGAAATCCAAATAGCCAAAAAATATTACAGGGGAAGTCAACCTCTAAATTAATCAGGGGAATGCATGTTATAATTTAAATACATTCTTACAAAGTGGCACAAAGAAATGTACAAGAATGTTCACTGCATCACTGTTTATAATAGCAAAAAGCAACCAAAGCTGTAGACAACATAAATATTCACAAACATATATATTAATAGTTCCATTGGAATACTAATACAAATTAAAACTAAACCAAACAGAACATCATACAGCAGTTAAAATGAACTAGAAATATGTGTAACAACATGAATAAATCTTGAAAACCTAATGGTAAGTAACAAAGTTTCAGAAGGATATGTAAAAGTTAACCATTAAGTATATATTTTTAAATATACAAAGTAATACCATATATTGTTTGTAGATAAACACATGCAGTAACATTTATCTTCGATTAACTTCTATTGTATCTGCAAAGTTTTGTTTCTTTAAAAAAAAAGACTACAAGCAAATTTAACAAATTGTCAACATTTTGTCAAATCCAATTACTTTTTTTGCTTTTTTAATTAATTTTTTTAAATTTCAGTATATTTAACATACAGTATTATATTAGTTTCAGGTGTACAATATAGTGATTCAACAATTCTATACATTATTCAGTGCTCATCTCTCTACTTCTATGTTTTATGATATTAAGGAAGTATTGTTACGTCTCTCTTATTTTAAGTAGGCTCCACACTCAACTTAGGGCTTGATTTCATGATCCTAAGACCAAGAGTCACAGGCTCTATCAGCTGAGCTAGCCAGGTGCCCCAGTATTGTTATGTCTCTTAAGTATGATAATGGCATTGTGGTGCTGTTAAAAGAAAAAAAAAAAAGTGCTTATCAATTAGGGATGCATACTGAAATAGGTGAAATAGTATGTCTGGAATTCCCTTTAAAATATTCCAGAAAAAGGGGCGCCTGGGTGGCTCAGTTGGCTAAGCGACTGCCTTCGGCTCAGGTCATGATCCTGGAGTCCCGGGATCAAGTCCCGCATCGGGCTCCCTGCTCAGCAGGGAGTCTGCTTCTCCCTCTGACCCTCCCCCCTCTCATGCTCTCTCTATCTCATTCTCTCTCTCAAATAAATAAATAAAATCTTTTAAAAAAAAATTCCAGAAAAAGGGGGGGTGCCTGGGTGGCTCAGTCGTTAGGCACCTGCCTTTGGCTCAGGTCATGATCCTGGGGTCCTGGGATCAAGCCCCGCATCGGGCTCCCTGCTCACCGGGAAGCCTGCTTCTCCCTCTCCCACTCTCCCTGCTTGTGTTCCTGCTCTCGCTATCTCTCTCTCTGTCAAATAAATAAATAAATCTTTTTAAAAAATAAAATAAAATATTCCAGAAAAAAAAAGGTAGGGGGAATAGGTGATCAATAAAATGTTGGTAATTATTATAGATGGGTATACTATACTTCTGTGAATGTTTGAACATTTCCATAAAATAAAACATTTTGGATTTTTAAAATGTTCCTGATAGAGGGGCGCCTGCCTGGCTCAGTCAGAAGAGCATGTGACTCTTGATCTCAGGGTTGTGAGTTTGAGCCCCACACTGGATGTAGAGATTACTTAAATAAAACTCTTTAAAAAATGTTCATGATAGAAAAAGAAAAATGAAAACAAGACTCCCCAGGATGGACTGGGATACTCATGGCAAGAAATATAGAACTGATGGCACTTCTATTTATTCACTCAGACCTATGGCAGGCAGCACAACCTCTCCTGAATTGAAGCAGCTTAAAAAAAAAAAAGTTTAATAAAAAAGAAAATAATATCTACACCTATGCACTTAAAGACATAACCATTCTCAGCTAAGGGTCTTCCCCCATCATCCAGACAGCATTATCTTTAGTGTTCACTGTAGACATTCATAGGATGATTTAATTTTGCCAAATAATGCTTAGTAATTTAAAATACATGGTTATTTGTAGAATGCCTCGGGATCATTTAAAATGATGTGTCCTTAGTATCTAACATGATGATGACAGCCCAAGTCCATAGGAGACTGGAATCACTGAGGCAGAAATTAGGCAATGGCAGGGCCTGCTTCTTCTACTTTGCCCTCGAGGTTAGTGTCAGAAGATGTAAGGTGCACCCCCCACACACACTCACACACACATTTCCTTAGGCAAGGTATTAAGAGTTCTGTGCAAAGACAACACTTTTCAACCATGTGTTGGCAAAAACCACAGTGGGTGCAAACTAGGTCATCACCTGAAATTGCTGAGCTGCTTTTAAGCCAGTAGAGGGAGCATAACAGCTGTGGCCAAATCTCTGACCCCACAAAGTAAAGGAGGGCTGGTGAAACAAGGATAAATCAATTCAGAACCTCAAAAAAACTGGATAGTTCTCCTCTCTCTGTGAATCATCTAGTCAAATTCAAAAGAGCAGAGATGTATTGTATGCCTCCATGCAGCGAGATTGTCGGACCTGCAACTAGTCCAAGTGAAGAGTTTGATCCTTTAAGCCGGCTCTGCAAGCCTGGCAGTTGGGTGCTGCCATGGGGTTGGCCCCAGTCCCTCTAGGGCTCCTCTAGGGCAGCACAGGGACCTCATAGGAAGGCAAGGCCTTTCTGCTTGGCACCAGGACCATGCAAGGAACAAGCAGAGGACAAGGCTTCTAAGCCTGGTTTCCTCATGAACGATTGCTCAGCTTTAATTCATCTGAGAACTCCAAAGGAACATGGCTACTCTGATGCTGGTCATTTTGGGTTGATTTAATTCTGCACTAAACTCACCAACTCATCCCAAAATGTACTATAATCACACTGTGGCAGCAGTACTGTAGTTACAAAAAAAACTTTATATTTAAAAGAGTACTCTTAGGGCGCCTGGGTGGCTCAGTCAGTTAAATGCTGGCCTTCAGCTCAGGTCATGATCCCAGGGTCCTGAGATCAAGCCCCGTGTCAGGCTCCCTGCTCAGTGGAGAGCCTGCTTCTCCCTCTCCCTCTGCCTGCCTCTCTGCCTACTTGTGCTCTCTCTCTGTCAAATAAATAAATAAAATCTTTTAAATAAATAAATAAGTACTCTTTCAGGGTGCCTGGGTGGCTCAGTCAGTTTAAGCATCTGACTCTATCTCAGCTCAGATCTTGATCTCAGGGTCATGAGTTCGAGCCCTGCGTTGAGTTCCACACTGGGCATGGAGCCTACTTTAAAAAAAATAAATAAAAAAGAATACTCTTTTCAAAGAGTCCTGAGCTATAATATAAGCAAAAACTATACAAGCCCTCATAGCATACTGTAACAAAAGTAATTATTTAAAATTTTTCTTATTTTATAGCCCAGAAAAGCTGAGGCCCAGAAGGAAAATAATTTGTTTTGGGCTTCCTCAGAAATTCAGCCAAACAGAGGACGGGACTGAGACAGCATTCTGAAACTCAGGATCAAATACACCTACAGCACATTGTTTGAAGAGCAGGAGACTAAACCATTTAAAAGTCCATCAGTAGAAGTCGGGTTAAAATTACTGTTCAGTGAAATAAACCAAACACAAAAGGACAAATACTGTACGATTCCACTTATATGAGGCATCTAGAGTAGTCAAATTCATAGTGACATAAAGTAGATGGTGACTGCGGGGAGGGGCAATGGGGAGTTGTTAAATGGGAACAGAGTTTCAGTTTTGCAAGATGAAAAAGTCCTGGAAATGAATGGTGATGATGGTTGCATAACAATGTGAATGTACTTTATGCAACTGAACTGTATAGTTAAAAATAGTAAAAATGGTAAATTTTATATTTATGTTATGTATATTGTATATATATGTTATGTATATTTTACCACAATAAAAATGCAAAAAAACTTATTGTTCATGTATGTACCATGTATTATGATACCAGGGAAAAAAAAGAAAAGCATGAGGCACTTCTGTCTGTACTGACATGGAATAATCACAAAAACAAAAAAGTGTTAAAAAAAAAAGTTTTCTTCTTTTTTTCTGTTTTCTTTTTAAAAATGGCAGAATGGGATTAGATCCAGGATTTTGGGTCCTAGCAAAGGTGGTACTCTAGAAGGCTACATGAAGTACAAGCTTTTGAAGAAAAGTGCCTAGATATCCTGGGGGCGAGTTATTCTACTTCTCGAACCTCAGTTTTATGATTCTAAGATGAAGAAAATACCAACTATCTCACAGGGTTGTTGTGTGTATTGAGATACTACATGTAAAAACACCCAGTGCGTCATATGTTAGGTATACATAACCCTCAAGTTCTAGTTTCTTGTACATATCATTAATGAATTTGTCCTAATGTTTCCAACTCGTTTTAGGTAACATAAGAGTATAAATAGCATGATACATTTTTTTAAGATTTTATTTTTAAGTAATCTCTACACCCAATATGGGGCTTGAACTCACAACCCCAAGATCAAGAGTCACATGCTCTACTGACTGAGTTCAGTCGGCACTCTGATACATTTTAATAAAAAATACACAAATTCATACATGGAAGGGTAGAATCAAAATGTCTAACAGAGGTTACCTCTTGGGAATAGCAATTTTAGTTAATACCCTTTTATATTGTAGGGACGGACGCCTGGGTGGCTCAGTCGTTAAACATCTGCCTTGGGCTCAGGTCATGATCTCAGGGTCCTAGGATGGAGTCCTGCATCGGGCTCCTTGCTCAGCAGGGAGTCTGCTTCTCCCTCTCCCTCTGCCACACCCCCTGCTCGTGCTCTCTCTCTCAAATGAATACATAAAATCTTTTTTAAAAAATACCCTTTCATATTGCTGCAGTTGTTTGGGGTTTTTTTTTAACTTACAAAGACTAAAGGAAAATTATTCAGCCTGGCTTAAATCTTTTTAGCCTATTTACTCCTTCTTTGCAGTGTATATAATCGCCACTTCGTGAAGCCAAACTTTTTGTGTGGCCCATACCTCTCCTGAGTTCTAAGAGGCAGCATGAAGATACAGAGGCAGAGCCTGTGGGCCACACAGCCAGCCACTTCAGTGAATAGGAAATAAAGTCTGTTTTGCTATTTTCCCAAAGATGAAAATAATTAGCATTATTATTAGTACAGAAATTCATTCACATACATCTTTGCTTGTGAGGTAAGGATTATATAAACCCTTTTTCCAGATGAGGATCAGAGAGACATAATGACTTGCTAATAACCCAAGGAGCTAGGCCTGGAGCCTAAAACCAAGTTGTATCCCTCTTACCAAAGTGGGGAGGCCAAAACACTCCTTAGAATTTTAAGTGAGTCTGCCCTGCCGCATTACACAGGAAAGAAAAGCATTTTCTTTCTTTTTTTTTTATTTAAATTTTTTTATTGTTATGTTAATCCCCATACATTACATCATTAGTTTTAGATATAGTGTTCCATGATTCATTGTTTGTGCATAACACCCAGTGCTCCATGCAGAACGTGCCCTCCTCAATACCCATCACCAAGCTAACCCATCCTCCCACCCCCCTCCCCTCTAGAACCCTCAGTTTGTTTTTCAGAGTCCATTGTCTCTCATGGTTCTTCTCCCCCTCCGATTTCCCCCCCTTCATTCTTCCCCTCCTGCTACATTCTTCTTCTTCTTTTTTTCTTTCTTAACATATATTGCATTATTTGTTTCAGAGGTACAGATCTGAGATTCAACAGTCTTGCACAATTCACAGCGCTTACCGGAACACATACCCTCCCCAGTGTCCATCACCCAGTCACCCCATCCCTCCCACCCCACCCGCCACTCCAGCAACCCTCAGTTTGTTTCCTGAGATTAAGAATTCCTCATATCAGTGAGGTCATATGATACATGTCTTTCTCTGTTTGACTTATTTCGCTCAGCATAATACCCTCCAGTTCCATCCATGTCGTTGCAAATGGCAAGATCTCATTCCTTTTGATGGCTGCATAATATTCCATTGTATATATATACCACCTCTTCTTTATCCATTCATCTGTTGATGGACATCTTGGCTCTTTCCACAGTTTGGCTATTGTGGACATTGCTGCTATAAACATCGGGGTGCACGTACCCTTTCGGGTCCCTGCTTTTGTATCTTTGGGGTAAATACCCAGGAGTGCAATTGCTGGATCATATGGTAGCTCTATTTTCAACTTTTTGAGGAACCTCCATACTGTTTTCCAGAGTGGCTGCACCAGCTTGCATTCCCACCAACAGTGTAGGAGGGTTCCCCTTTCTCCGCATCCCCGCCAACATCTGTTGTTTCTTGACTTGTTAATTTTAGCCATTCTGACTGGTGTGAGGTGGTATCTCATTGAGGTTTTGATTTGGATTTCCCTGATGCTGAGCGATATTGAACACTTTTTCATGTGTCTGTTGGCCGTTTGGATGTCTTCTTTGGAAAAATGTCTGTTCATGTCTTCTGCCCATTTCTTGATTGGATTCTTTGTTCTTTTGGTGTTGAGTTTGATGAGTTCTTTATAGATTTTGGATACTAGCCCTTTATCTGATATGTCATTTGCAAATATCTTCTCCCATTCTGTCAGTTGTCTTTTGGTTTTGTTGACTGTTTCCTTTGCTTTGCAAAAGCTTTTTATCTTGATGAAGTCCCAATAGTTCATTTTTGCCCTTGCTTCCCTTGCCTTTGGCAATGTTTCTAGGAAGAAGTTGCTGCGGCTGAGGTCGAAGAGGTTGCTGCCTGTGTTCTCCTTTAGGATTTTGATGGACTCCTGTCTCACATTGAGGTCTTTCAACCATTTGGAGTCTATTTTTGTGTGTGGTGTAAGGAAATGGTCCAGTGTCATTCTTCTGCATGTGGCTGTCCAGTTTTCCCAACATCATTTGTTGAAGAGACTGTCTTTTTTCCATTGGACATTCTTTCCTGCTTTGTCAAAGATTAGTTGACCGTAGAGTTGAGGGTCCATTTCTGGGCTCTCTATTCTGTTCCATTGATCTATGTGTCTGTTTTTGTGCCAGTACCATACTGTCTTGATGATGACAGCTTTGTAGTAGAGCTGGAAGTCCGGAATTGTGATGCCGCCAGCTTTGCTTTTCTTTTTCAACATTCCTCTGGTTATGCGGGGTCTTTTCTGGTTCCATACAAATTTTAGGATTATTTGTTCCATTTCTTTGAAGAAAGTGGATGGTATTTTGATGGGGATTGCATTGAATGTGTAGATTGCTCTAGGTAGGATTGGCATCTTCACAATATTTGTTCTTCCAATCCATGAGCATGGAACGTTTTTCCATTTCTTTGTGTCTTCCTCAATTTCTTTCATGAGTATTTTATAGTTTTCTGAGTACAGATCCTTTGCCTCTTTGGTTAGATTTATTCCTAGGTATCTTATGGTTTTGGGTGCAATTGTAAATGGGATCGACTCCTTAATTTCTCTTTCTTCTGACTTGTTGTTGGTGTATAGGAATGCCACTGACTTCTGTGCATTGATTTTATATCCTGCCACTTTACTGAATTCCTGTATGAGTTCTAGCAGTTTTGGGGTGGAGTCTTTGGGATTTTCCACATAAAGTATCATACCATCCGCAAAGAGTGAGAGTTTGACTTCTTCTTTGCCAATTTGGATGCCTTTGATTTCTTTTTGTTGTCTGATTGCTGTGGCTAGGACTTCCAATACTATGTTGAATAGCAGTGGTGATAGTGGACATCCCTGCCGCGTTCCTGACCTTAGGGGGAAAGCTCTCAGTTTTTCCCCATTGAGAATGATATTCGCTGTAGGTTTTTCATAGATGGCTTTTATGATATTGAGGTATGTACCCTCTATCCCTATACTCTGAAGAGTTTTGATCAAGAAAGGATGCTGTACTTTGTCAAATGCTTTTTCTGCATCTATTGAGAGGATCATATGATTCTTGTTCTTTCTTTTGTTAATGTATTGTATCACGTTGATTGATTTGCGGATGTTGAACCAATCTTGCAGCCCAGGGATAAATCCCACTTGGTCGTGGTGAATAATCCTTTTAATGTACTGTTGGATCCTATTGGCTAGTATTTTGGTGAGAATTTTTGCATCCATGTTCATCAGGGATATTGGTCTGTAATTCTCCTTTTTGATGGGGTCTTTGTCTGGTTTTGGGATCAAGGTAATGCTGGCCTCATAGAATGAGTTTGGAAGTTTTCCTTCCATTTCTATTTTTTGGAACAGTTTCAGAAGGATAGGTATTAATTCTTCTTGAAATGTTTGGTAGAATTCCCCTGGGAAGCCATCTGGCCCTGGGCTTTTGTGTTTTGGGAGATTTTTGATGACTGCTTCTATTTCCTTAGTGGTTATAGGTCTGTTCAGGTTTTCTATTTCTTCCTGGTTCAGTTTTGGTAGTTGAAACATCTCTAGGAATGCATCCATTACTTCCAGGTTATCTAATTTGCTGGCATAGAGTTGCTCATAATATGTTCTTATAATTGTTTGTATTTCTTTGGTGTTGGTTGTGATTTCTCCTCTTTCATTCATGATTTTGTTGATTTGGGTCATTTCTCTTTTCTTTTTGATAAGTCTGGCCAGGGGCTTATCAATCTTGTTAATTCTTTCAAAGAACCAGCTCCTAGTTTCGTTGATCTGTTCTACTGTTCTTTTGGTTTCTATTTCATTGATTTCTGCTCTGATCTTTATTATTTCTCTTCTCCTGCTGGGTTTAGGCTTTATTTGCTGTTCTTTCTCCAGCTCCTTTAGGTGTAGGGTTAGGTTGTGTACTTGAGACCTTTCTTGTTTCTTGAGAAAGGCTTGTATTGCTATATACTTTCCTCTTAGGACTGCCTTTGCTGTATCCCAAAGATTTTGAATAGTTGTGTTTTCATTTTCATTGGTTTCCATGAATTTTTTTAATTCTTCTTTAATTTCCTGGTTGACCCATTCATTCTTCAGTAGGATGCTCTTTAGCCTCCATGCATTTGAGTTCTTTCCGACTTTCCTCTTGTGATTGAGTTCTAGTTGCAAAGCATTGTGGTCTGAAAATAGGCAGGGGATGATCCCAATCTTCTGGTACCGGTTGAGACCTGATTTATGACCTAGGATGTGATCTATTCTGAAGAATGTTCCATGGGCACTAGAGAAGAATGTGTATTCCGTTGCTTTGGGATGGAATGTTCTGAATATGTCTGTGAAGTCCATTTGGTCCAGTGTGTCATTTAAAGTCTTTATTTCCTTGTTGATCTTTTGCTTAGACGATCTGTCCATTTCAGTGAGGGGGGTGTTAAAGTCCCCCACTATTACTGTATTGTTGTCAATGTGTTTCTTTGCTTTTGTTATTAATTGCCTTATATAATTGGCTGCTCCCATGTTAGGGGCATAGATATTTACAATTGTTAGATCTTCTTGTTGGATAGACCCTTTAAGTATGATATAGTGTCCTTCCTCATCTCTTATTACAGTCTTTGGTTTAAAATCTAATTTGTCTGATATAAGGATTGCCACCCCAGCCTTCTTTTGGTGTCCATTAGCATGGTAAATGGTTTTCCACCCCCTCACTTTAAATCTGGGGGTGTCTTTGGGTCTAAAATGAGTCTCTTGCAGACAGCATATCGATGGGTCTTGTTTTTTAATCCAATCTGATAGCCTGTGTCTTTTGATTGGGGCATTTAGCCCATTTACATTCAGGGTAACTATTGAAAGATAGGAATTTAGTGCCATTGTATTGCCTGTGAAGTGACTGTTACTGTACATTGTTTGTGTTCCTTTCTGGTCTATGTTGCTTTTAGGCTCTCTCTTTGCTTAGAGGACCCCTTTCAATATTTCTTGTAGGGCTGGTTTCGTGTTTGCAAATTCCTTTAGTTTTTGTTTGTCCTGGAAGCTTTTTATCTCTCCTTCAATTTTCAATGACAGCCTAGCTGGATATAGTATTCTTGGCTGCATATTTTTCTCATTTAGTACTCTGAATATGTCCTGCCAGTCCTTTCTGGCCTGCCAGGTCTCTGTGGATAAGTCTGTTGCCAATCTAATGTTTCTACCATTGTAGGTTACATATCTCTTCTCCCGAGCTGCTTTCAGGATTTTCTCTTTGTCTCTGAGACTCGTAAGTTTTACTATTAGATGTCGGGGTGTTGACCTATTTTTATTGATTTTGAGAGGGGTTCTCTGTGCTTCCTGGATTTTGATGCCTGTTTCCTTCCCCAAATTAGGGAAGTTCTCTGTTATAATTTGCTCCATTATACCTTCTGCCCTTCTCTCTCTTTCTTCTTCTTCTGGGATCCCAATTATTCTAATGTTGTTTCGTCTTATGGTATCGCTTATCTCTCGAATTCTGCCCTCGTGATCCAGTAGTTGTTTATCTCTCTTTTTCTCAGCTTCTTTATTTTCCATCATTTGGTCTTCTATCTCACTGATTCTTTCTTCTGCCTCATTTATCCTAGCAGTTAGCGCCCCCATATTTGATTGCACCTCATTAATAGCCTTTTTGATTTCTACTTGGTTAGATTTTAGTTCTTTTACTTCTCCAGAAAGGGTTTCTCTAATAACTTCCATGCTTTTTTCAAGCCCAGCTAGTATCTTTAAAATGATGATTCTGAACTCTAGATCTGACATCGTACTAATGTCTGTATTGAGTAGGTCCCTGGCAGTCGGTACTACCTCTTGTTCTTTTTGTTGAGGTGATTTTTTCCGTCTTGTCATTTTGTGCAGAGGAGAATAGATTAATGAGAGAACAAAATGCTAGCAGGGTAACAACGTCCCCAGAAAATATACTCTAAACAAATCAGAAAAGACCTGAAGCAGTGGGAAAAGAAAGGGAAAGAGAGAAAAGAAAAAGAAAGAAAAAAAGAAAAAAGAAAAAGATAAAGATAAAAACAAACAAAAGCAGAACAAAACAAAACAAAACAAAAACAGAATGTGATCAAATATGATCAGGCTGGTTTATAGATCAGTGCCACACACTAGATTTTGGGTGTATTTTGGTCTGTTAAAAGAAAGTCCCTCCCAAAATTTTAAAGAAAGAAAAACTTATATATGTACAAAAATAAGGGTTGATATGATGAAGGGATGGAATATGACTGTAAAGATGGAAATTATAAAAAATTTTATAAAAGGGTTTGATAAGTTGTTTGAAAAAAGAAAGAAGAGGATTAAAAAAAAAAAAGAAAGAAAGAAAAAAGGGAGAGAATGTGATCAGGCAGGGGAGTAGAAAAAAACCATACACTAGAGATTTAGAGTATATTTTGATCTGTTAGAAGAAACTATCTCAAGATTTTAAAGAGAGAACAACTTATATATATATGCCAAAAATACGGGTAACTACTATGAAGGGATAGAATATGACTTTAAAAATGAAAAATAAAAATGTTTTTTTTTAAAAAAGGGATTGATAAGATGTTGGTTGAAAAAGGGAAAAAGAAAAATTCAAAAAAAAAGAAAAAAGGAAAAAAGAAAAAAAGACAGTTAAAAAAAATAATTAACTTTGAAAGACTAAAGAATCATGGTAAAAAAGCCATGAATTCTATGTGCAGTATTCCCCTAGCGCTGGAGTTCTGCCATTCTCATTGATCGGTAAACTTGGTCTTGGCTGGCTGTTCTCGCTGATCTTCTGGGGGAGGGGCCTGTTGCCGTGGTTCCCAAATGTCTTTGCCGGAGGTGGAATTGCCCCGCCCTTGCCGGTCCGGGCTAAGTAATCTGCTCGGGTTTGCTCTCCGGAGCTTTTGTTCCCTGCAAGCTTTCCGTACAGCTTTGGAGGCGGAGAGTGAAAATGGCGGCCTCCCAGTCTCCGCCCCGGCGGAGCCGAGAACTCGGGGTCCCGCTCCTCAGCGAGCCCCCAGAGAAAAGCAGTCAGTCACTCCCGTCTCCCCAGTCTCCGGCCATACTCCGCGCTCACCCGGCCTGTGACCGCGCCTTTCTATCTGGCACCCGACCCCGGGTGGAGTCTCCAAACCCAGCAGATCCCCGCGGTGCGCTCCCGCACCTCTCCTCCCGGGGGAAGAAGGTGAGTCTCCCCGGATCTGCCGCTTGTTGGGTCCCTGCTGGAGGAGCAGTGGCCCGACTGTGCCGCGGATCACGGTTTATAGCAACCCCGAGCTGAGAGCCCGCCCCTGGGCTCCGTCTCTGCAGCCGGCTTCCCTGCTCCGATACCTGGGAGCTCTGCCGCACTCAGGCACCCCCGGTCTTTCTGTGACCCCGAGGGTTCTGAGACCACACTGTCCCGCGAGGGTTCCACCCCCCACTTCGCCACCAGAGTGACGTCCCTCAGCGGAGCAGACTTCTAAAAGTTCCGATTTTGTGCTCCGTGGCTCTATCACTTGCCAGAAGTGGCCGACGGAGGCCCCTCCCCCGCCGTCTATCCTCCCGAATAACGCCTCGGATTCACTTCTCCGCACGTCCTACCTTCCAGAAAGTGGTCGCTTTTCTGTTCAGAGAGTTGTTGTTATTCTTTTCTTCGATCTCCTGTTGAGTTTGTAGGTGTTCAGAATGGTTTGATCCCTATCCAGCTGAATTCCTGAGAGGAGACGAAATCCAGGTCTCCTACTCCTCCGCCATCTTGCTCCGCCCCCAAGAAAAGCATTTTCCATTTTGTCTCCAATTTATTTTTCCTAGACATGCCTAACATTTTGCTGGGTTTTTTTCTTAAGTCATTTTCAAGTGTAGAGTTTTGTGGCATTAAATACATTCACATTTTCACATTGTTATGCAACTATCACCACAACCTATCTCCAAAATTTTTCATCTTCACAAACTGAAATTCTGTACCCCCTAAATATAATAAATCTCCATTCCTGCCTCCCCCTGTCCTTGGCAAGCATGATTCTAACTCTAGAGACCCTATTTCTGTCTCTATGAGTTCAACTACTCTAAGTACTTCAAATAAAGGGACTCATACAAAATTTGTCTATGATTAGCTTATTTCATCATAATGTCTTCAAGGTTCATCCATATTGTGGCACGTGACAGAATTTCCTTTTTAAGGCTGAATAATATTCTTTTTTTTCCCCCCAAAGATTTTATTTATTTGACAGAGACACGGCAAGAGAGGGAACACAAGCAGGCAGAGTGGGAGAGGGAGAAGCAGGCTTCCTGTGGAGCAGGGAGCCCCATGCGGGACGTGAGGTCAAAAGCAGCTGCTTAACAACTGAGCCACCCAGGCGCCCCAAGGCTGAATAATATTCTACTTTATGTATATGCCACATTTTGTTTGTCCATTCATGCTCCCACCCTTTGGCTATAGTGAGTAATGCTATTATGAACATGAGTGTACAAATTATCTGCTCAATTCCCTGCTTTCAATTCTTTGGGGTTTATACCCAGAAATGAAATTCCTGGATCATATGGTAATTCTGTTTACTTTTCTGAGGAACTGCCATACTGTCTTCCACAGTGGCTGTGCCATCTTACATTCCCACCAACAGAGCACGAGACTTGCAATTTCTCCACATCCTCACCAACACCTGTTATTTTCTGTTTGTTTTGTCTTGTTGTTTTTAAGTAATAGCTATCCTAATGGGCTTGAAATGTTTGTGGGTTTTTTTTTTAAGCTTTTATTTATTTATTTGACAGAGAGAGCGAGCGAGAGCAGGAACACAAGCAGGTGGAGTTGGAGAGGGAGAAGCAGGCTTCCCGCCGAGCAAGGAGCCCGATGTGGGGCTCGATCCCAGGACCCCAGGATCATTACCTGAGCCGAAGGCAGACGCTTAATGACTGACCCACCCAGGCGTCCCTAGGCTTGAAATGTTTGCTGGCCTTTTTGACCCTCAAATAATAGACCAAAATGACTCTCAAGTCCTTACTGATTATCTGGAAGCACATCATGCAATCTATTATTTTTCTTATTTTATTTTACATTTACCTACTCTGAAAGTCAGCACTTATCAGGGGCACCTGGGCGGCTCAGTCGGTTTAAGTGTCCGACTCTTGGTTTCGGCTCAGGTCATTATCTCGGGGGTCATAAGACTGAGCCCTGGTTCGGCTCTGCTGGGTGGGGAGCCTGCTTGAGATTCTCTCTGTTCCTCTCCCTCTGCCCCTCCCCTCCCATGCTCTCACTCTCAAAAAAAAAAAAAAAAAGAAAGTCAGTAGTCACTCTTCAGCTCACTCACTCCATCCAAAGAGTTGCCTACGGTTTATACTTATTGGTTTGGTGTTTCACTACCGGAATGAAATGATGTCATATATAAATTTGAGATATTTATATGCATACTCTCCTCAAATCGCTTACAAAAACATTAAGAGCACTAATCTCCATTTACCCAAGCCTGCCACTTCTGTAATTAGACCTATTTTAGAGATAGATGTAGCATGAGGCAGCACAGCATTCAGAACCACAGGCTTAGAATTCAAAGTGCATCGGTTCAACTCTTAATGTTGATACTACTTACCAGCTGAGTGCCTTCAGGCAGGTCACTTAACCTCTCTCAATTGTATCCTCTCATCTGCAAAACTGAGAAAATAACTCTACCTGTTTTATAGTATTTTGTTAGGATTAATGAGATAGATCTGTGTGGAGGGCTTGGCCCATTGCCTGATAGTAGTATGAGCTACAGAAATGTTAGCCAATTATATGCTGTTTGAACTCCAACAACAGCTAACTTAGCTAAATTTACTCTGGGCCAGGGGCTATCCTAAGGGTTTTACATTTAGTGGCTCTTCTAATCCTTTTAACAATCTTATGAAGTAGGTATTGTTGCTATCCTTATTATCCAGATAAAACTACAGAAAAGCTAAATATCCTGAAGGTACACAGCAATCAAGAGTGGGAGTTGGGATCTGAATCCCAGCTCCTTACCATGATACAATTCAGCCTCTCGAAAACAACAGGGGCCAGGCCACAAAGCAAATGAGTGAAACCTGTCAAAGCAAAAGTCCGACTGGAGAAGAGACAACCCTTTTAAAGAACAAGCCGCTACTCAGCTCCAGCCAGTTACTGCCACAGAGAAATGCAGCCTCAAGGTTGCCTGATCTTTGAATTTTTCAGCAACCTAAGGGGAAGGTTTTTTTCTTAAAGTTTTTATTTATTTGGAGCGAGAGAGAGCGTGTGCACACGTGTGCGTACAGGGGTGAGGAGGGGCAGAAGGTGAGAGGGAGAGAGAATCTCAAGCAGACTCCCCTACTCATGACCCTGAGATCATGACATGAGCCTAAACCAAGAGCCGGTTGTTTAACCGACTGCGCCACCCAGGCGTTCCTACAGACTAAAGGATTTTAATGTAACATACTGAAAATTTCTCTGATAATGGTTTCAGATTCTACATTGCAACTAATCTTTAAGAAACTTCCACTTGTTGAGTTTTGATATAATCTCAAAGAATATGCACAGTTATCTGATAAGGCATTAAAATACTCTTCCCTTTTCTAATTATATACCTGTGTAAGGCTGAATTTTCTTCATCTATGTCAGCTAAACCAATTATTTCACAACAGATTAAATGCAAATGCCTTCGTAATGTCTATTACGACATTAAAGAGTTGGAAGAGGTAATGTTACTTCTCTATTTTTTATTTTGGAAAATAGTTACTTTTTGCGGGGCGCCTGGGTGGCTCAGTTGGTTAAGCGACTGCCTTCGGCTCAGGTCATGATCCTGGAGTCCCGGGATCGAGTCCCACATCGGGCTCCCTGCTCGGCAGGGAGTCTGCTTCTCCCTCTGACCCTCTCATGCTCTCTCTATCTCATTCTCTCTCTCAAATAAATAAATAAAATCTTTAAAAAAAAAAAAAAGAAAATAGTTACTTTTTGTTAAGACATTATTATGTTAATATAAGGTTTATTATTTCTATTCTTAAAAGAATTTTTTAAGCTTTATCAGTTTTAAATTCTAATACAATAAAAACTGATAAAAATGACCTACATAAACTAAAGTTCTTTGAGGTCTTCAATGACTTTTAAGAGGTCCTGAGACCAAAGAGTCTAAGAATTTTTTATTTAAGACAGTGGTTCTCACCCAGAGTGATCTCCCGCCTGGACCATTTGGCAACATCTAGAGACATTTCTGGTCATCACGACAGGGAAGGTGCTACCGGCATATACTGGTTAGAGGCCATGGATGCTGCTAAACATGCTACAATGCACAGGACAGCTCCCCATAACAAAGAATTACCCAGCCCCAAATGTCAATACTGTTGAGGTTGAGAAACCCAGCTGTTGAGAAATATTCAATGGCATACCAAAAAAATGTTAATATTAAGAAAACAGCTACAAAACAGCAGAGATGACCTAATCCCAATTTCTTAAATTTTTTTAAAAAGATTTATTTGAGAGAGTGAGGGAGAGAGCGTGAGAACCCAAGCAGGAGGAGGGGCCGAGGGAGAGAGAGAGAATCTCAAGCAGACTCCCGGATGAGACCCTGAGATCATGATCTGAGCCGAAATCAAGAGTCAGACACTTAACTGATTGGAGCCACCCAGGCGCCCCCCAATTTTATTTTTAAACTATGTACACATGCATACAAAAAAAAAAAGGCTAAAATATGTCCCACGTGTCAAAAATGGTCATCCTGAGTAGGTGGTATACTTCCTTTCTTTAAATATCTATTTTCTGAATTTCCTATAATTAATACATGATCTTTTTAAAAACGTATGAATAAGTAGGAAGCCTGTCTTCTAAGTGTCCTATTCTATTGACCTGCATGATTCAACAGGAAATTCTCAATAGTAAAGTATGGAATTAGTGAAATGTCAAAGAACAAAAGCTCTTCAAATAGAGCTAAGGGAACACTAAAAACAGATTCTTGGATCTCATCAACAGTAAGGATTTACAAGGAAGTTATTAAGATAGTATGATGCACTGTAAGGTACTCCCAGACCACAGATCATGTCCAGTCTCACTTCTGCCGTACAGAATTAACCTGGACAATATGTTCTCATGATTATATCACAGGCACTCTCTTCATTTATTGAGTTTGATTTTTTTGTTTTTTAAAATAAGAACACTGCCTGCCTGACTTTTGTAAAATTCCTTGCATAAGCAACATTAACAACATAATAAAGCTTTCTTTTCTCTTCTTGAGAAATTCTAAGAAGGTTGAACGAATGCATGCCCAATGCTTTAGTTCTTTTAGGAAGGCACATAATACCCACCCACAAGCAGGTATAAACAGAGATGTCAACCCTGAGACTCAAGGGCTGCTTGAAGCTGGTTGCCAAACATGTAAATTTCAGTTGTTTCTTGCCAGTATGTGGAAGGCAAAAACACATGCTTCAGCCATCTATGGCTGCTAGTGATATCTGTATAAACCATCAAACTTGGTTAAGACACCTATAAAAAGGGATGCCTGGGTGGCTCAGTCACCTTCAGCTCAGGTCCTGATCCCAGGGTCCTGGGATTGCGTCCCACATCAGGCTCCTTGCTCAGCAGGGAGCCTGCTTCTCCCTCTGCCTGCCGCTCCCCCTGCTTGTGCTCTCTCTCTCTCTGACAAATAAATAATCTTAAAAAAAAAAAAAAAAGACACCTATTTAAAAAAACACACAACAATCCTCAGAGGTTCCAATTATTCACTTGGCCTTAAGCAGTAACACAAAAGATACAATTGAAATTTAGATACAAGACTTGAATGGAAATTCAGAATGAGAGAAGTTGTATAACAAGATTTTGACAGGCACCTAGGTTTGCAGAAAATTCCTCCTCCTGAGTAATGTTCTTGGAAGGAAACAGACTTTCCAAAGTAAGGGAAGTATAGTCAGACTAAGAATTAAAACTGGAGACAGCCAGAGTGACAGTCTGCCTCCAACCTGGAAAATCTCTACTGACTCATCTCTGAAATAATGGGCACTGCCAACTTAATCAAAACAACCATGTTCAGGGACAATGAAACTGCAGATAGAATGTAGTAGCAGAGGGGTGCCTGAGTGGCTCAGTCAGTTAAGTGTCCGACTCTTGATTTCAGCTCAGGTCATGATCTCAGGGTCTTGGGATTAAGCCCTGTGTTGGGTGGGCTCTGCACTCAGCAGGGAGTCAGCTTGAGGATTCTCTCTCTCCCTCTCTCTCTGCCCTCCCCCTGCTCATGCATACAAACTCTCTCTCTAAAATAAATAAATCTAAAAAAATAAATAAGAAAAGAATGTAGGGGCAGAGGAAGCCAACGAAAGTTTAACACTTTACTTGAGAGTAAAGTCCTTTAGAAACACAGAATCTCATGACTTTCCCTATTGAGAGACCAGATCAGAAGACCCCTGAGATTCAGATTTTAATCCTGACTATACTACTTACTAGTTGTAAACTACTGAGCAAATCACTTTACTTCTTTGCTCCTGTGTCCCTATATGTAAAATTAAAAGCTTCAATTAGATGACCATTAGTCTTTTCCAGCAATAAAATTCTATGGTTCTACAGAGACAGAACGTTAATAGTAAACGGATCACAGTGACTATGGTAAAATCAGGACTCTAACCCAGATCTCTTAAACTTCTTTATTGATGTCATTTCACAACATGAAAGACATTCTAGAGGCAACTGGCCATATACCTGAAAAACTATAATTCCTGAAAATCCTTCCCAGGGCCAATCTATACATTTGAGGGGCCAACTTTTACTCCAAATGTATTCTGGTACTGGACAGATACTCCATAACATGGAGTTTTAATAACATGGTTTTAGTATCAGTATCACACCCACATTTTGGATAAAAACACCTCAGAGAAAAAAATCCCAACTCAGTGGGGAATCATTCCCCAAAACACCTTTCCTTAAAATCAACTGCAAAAAAACAACCCACAGGAAGACTTTTTAAAAAGGGGGGAGGAAGAACGTACAAGTGAACAGTAGAACAATAACTATAAGATGAGGTATATACAAAGGAAGGGGTAACTTACTAGGCTCTGGATGTAGCATTTTCTTAATGGTTTTAGCTGCCTCTCCTCCTTTCTAATAAGAAACAAAGGGACAAATGACTAACCATTCTGCCTCTCAGACTCAATCCAGTACCTTAAAATTGACAGCTGAAAGACCTGACAGCAGAATGGAGACTTGGAGCCTTTCTCACCAGAGGCATTCAACGGTGAATAGGAGAGCTAAGAGAGTAGGGCTTTGGTTTTAGTTGAGTACCGGCCAGCTCAGGTGATTATGAGTAGGTGGTCATATAACTTATCATTCAAACTACGACTTCTTTTTAAGAATGAAAGGAGTGTTAATAATTGTACTGGGACAATGGGGAAATTAGGATAGTCCCAAGCAAACCAGGATATACAGTCACCTTGTTATAAAGGACCCCAGCCAGCAGCAAGGTAGGTAGGAGACCTACACAGTGACCTTATCAACCACGTAAGGTAATCTTACCTCGCTGTATCAAAGGGTAGGAGCCCGGCAGAGGAAAAACGGAAGATGGGAATCAGTCTTTCCACCAACATCTCTGCTACTAGGATCTGTTATAAACCTATCAGTTTCCTCAGATGCCATTTTCTCATTGATTCCTATATCCCCAGACCTCCAGAGTATAACTTCCATTTTAAAATTGGCCCTAATAAGAAAATAATACTCAGAGCACATGGACTTGACCTCCAATGCATATCAACTCTGCATCCTGAGAGGTACGTGATAGAATCTTGGGTATCAACACTGCAAAGTGCAATGAGTGAGTAAGGTAGCAAGGAAAGTGTGACCGTGAAGGTATGGGAAGAGCAGATAACAAAAGTGACAAACTGCTGTTGTCAAGTCTTTCCCTGAATTCCTGACTTAGGATAACTGACATGAAAAGCAAGTGGAATCTAAACCTCCTTGTTAACCTAATCTGTGATTAACCTTGGAAAGGGAACGACTTCTTTTTCACAGAAGCAGAGTGAAGTTGCTGGTGACAGAAGTAAATTTTATTCAAGCTCATTAAGGATTAAACAGGCTTATCATCTGGTCTAGGAGTCATACCTTCCTTTATGATATTGTGTCTGTGGCAAAGTACTTCCAAATGACTTACCCGTACTTTCTGGGCAAATTATCCCATGTTACATTGTTTAAACCTTCCAAAAAGCACTTTATCATTATTCGTCTAAGTCCTTATGAGGAGACACCTATTTCTTTTGGCTGAAATCAGGGAAATGTACTCAACCAGCATGCTTTCAGCAGATATCAAACTCAAATTATAGGCTCAGTAAATAGTACGAGTCATGTATGTTGTTTGTACTTTTGGTTGGGCTAATGGAGAAGAGGAACCAAACTGGTAACCAGAATATACCCACTCCTAATTATACCTCACTAAAGCAGGTGAGTTCAACCCAGTGTGAAGTTACATGGTTTATATAAGCCAGTGTGGAACATGCAAAGTGTAAGGAAGAAGACGACTTTAGATGACTGCCAAGAGCAACATCCAGCTGATTTCTAGCACCAAGAGAGATCTGCTGGAGGTTTGAGTATGGTAGCTATGACCAGAACTATGCTTATTGGCTCAAAACCCACTGATCCATCCCCACAGCTATACCCCCTCCCTTCATTTACACAAAGTGGGTGAGGGAAGCAGGTAGCAAAGTACCAGTGATACCAGCAAGAGAAGAGAATGTAGGGGAAAAGTCGGGTCCTACAAAACAGTCTAAAAATTTCAGAGCAGTCAGCAGCATGTCTCAGTTGCTCCCGCAGACCCAGGCTGCAAATCCAGCTCCACCGCAAACTACAGGAGCCTTGGAGGTCATTTAACTTCTCTAAACCTCAGTTTCTTCATATGTAAAATAAGGATAATAGCACTAACCCTACCTTAGGAAAGTTTCTTGTAAGTATTAAATGTGGTCACATATATAAATGTGCCTGACATATGAAACACCCCCAAATAATATGTGATAAATGAATGACATGCTCAAAAATTAGCTATTTTTATTGTTTAACATTCATCTTTGTGAACAGCAATGTCTCAGTTGAACGTCAGGTGAGGCATTCCTATTTGATTTGGTGGACCCTGGGGAGCACTGTAGATTTTTTGAGGGATCAGCAGTGAATGTGTGATCATGAGAGTTAAGTTTTACGAAGCTTATGTTGGCAGTAATGACTAGTAAGTATTAAAGCTGAAAAGAACAAAAATCTGGGAAGCAGCTATTGGAACCAAATTTTCTACGACGACCAAGGTAATAGGCCAAGGTAATAATCTTTTTTCATTCCTAGAATTATATTTCACTTCATCTGAACCAGAAACAATGAATTCCAGTATCTATTCTTCCACCAATGCCCTACCTGTTCTTTGCGTTTCAGAACCCTCAGCAGTCATTGATCAATGTCCTTTCTTGATTTTTTAGCACTTAGTTATGACAATTAATACAAAACCTTCAAGTGCCTGTGTCTTTCTAGACTATAGATAACACTGGTTATTTTCCAAGTGGCAAATAAGACATATATAAAGTGGTTAGCAGAGAGCCTGGCACACATTATAAGCTAAATAAATGATTTAAAAAAATTCTTGCAGTTATTATTAAGATTAAAGAGGCACACATAGTATGTTCCTATTAAATATTTTTAATGAATAAATAAACATAAGATAACTGTGTGGAACAACTTAACTTTATTTACAGCAAAACACAAATATAATTTATCATCTAAGAGGAGCAACTAGAGTTGCACACATGCTCAGAAATTGCTAATTTTTCCAGCTTTCAATTTTTAAAAGAGATCCAGAAAAGGTGAATTACCCTATAAGAAAAGGGAAAGAAAAATATAAAAAGGCAACTTAGAAACAGCACATGCCTGGGAGCAATGGGCCCTACTTGGCCTGCTGACTGCCAAAGACTAACAAGGCAGCTCTGGGCAAGTCATCTTTCTACTTTTCCACTCTCTCTTCCATAAAATGAAGATCTTCCCTTCTCTCTGATTCAACGAGGAAGAAAGAAGATACAAAAAAGACTACATAATGGAGTATTCCCCAAGCTTCAGTCAATCTCGATCAACTTTAGATTTCTGCCATATCCATGTAAACACATTTACCATTATTTTTCTTTAAATTGACTTTTAAAATTTTAACCTCACCTTAAGCAATAAATTCATTAAAAATATTTTATACATGCTGGTTAACTTTTCCATATATAAAAATAAATGTACTATTAAAATTTAAATATTTATTCAAAAATCACCTAAAATCAGCTTACATATCCACAGGCAAATAGTAACCTCACCCTTATAACTTAAAATCAAAAATTTATTTTATTTTTTTTTAAGATTTTATTTATTTACTTGACAGAGAGCGAGCACAAGCAGGGAGAGTGGCAGGCAGAGGGAGAGGGAGAAGCAGGCTCCTCGCAGAGCAAGGGAAGCCCGATGTGGGACTCGATCCCAGGACCCCGGGATCATGACCTGAGCCGAAGGCAGTCGCTTAAGCAACTGAGCCACCCAGGCGCCCAAAATCAAAATTTTAAACAGAGAATCAAGTAAAAAAGAAATGTAATTTCACATTCTCACAATAATCTGAGGTTAATCCTAACAGATTAATATTCAGTTCTTCAATTGTAAGAGACAATACTTAAAATGTGGGGCACCAAAAATTGAAAACAGAATCGATTCCTTCTTAATCTACGTCATCTTCATTTGAATTAGGATTTTAGTTCCTTTAATTTTAAAAGGCTTTAATTCTACCCTTGAGTATCTAAATTCAGACTAAAACAATAATAAAAGCAATTACTTCTTTCTTGAACCCATAAAAAAGAAAAAAATTAAAATTAAGTGCTGTTTATTAACAAATGGAAGTGCTCTTCACCTGGCTCAATGCATAAGATAAACGCATCTACTTCTTCTGTAAGTTACTTCTTAACTCACAATTCAGAACACAGCATCCATCTGTGTTTCAAGTTTTACTGGTCAATAAAGTTTCCCTGATCTAAATGATTCCAACTGCACTTTACAACCAAATCTAACAATCGTCAGTGAATGAGCACACACTTGTGGTCACCAGGATCCATAACTGAGGGCCACTGCTCCTCTTAGGAACTCTTAGTAATGAAAAACACACTGGCATAAGTTAAGTCAGTGATGATCCTTTGAACAATACAGAACACAAAGACAACTTTTTGCTGTGCTACTAATGTCTAGTAAGACTGGCGGTCATCAGTTCAACCTCACTAGCTTATTTTAAAGTAGAAGTGACAAACCTGGGCATAATTCTAAATTTGCCAATCTTTGATAGGTATCAATTAGCTGACTGAAGAACAAGTGGGAAAAATAATGTGCATCTATAAATATCCATGTTACCTTATCCTTATGACACGATCTCTATAATTTATCATAGCAATGTCCTCCAAGGCCATCTCTATGAGCCTTCTTTCTTTCCCACTAAAACTCGTAAGCAAGAGGATTATTTGCTATAATAAATACTGCAAACCCGAGAAAAATCAGGTATCTATTAAAGTATCATAAAGCAGAGGGGCAACATTTTTTAAAGGGCCATATGCACTATTACAGATGATAAGTAAATGTTCCTAAAATGCAAGCTTGGAGGCATGGTTTATACCTGATATACCATTTCTGTTCTTCTAATTGCTTCTGCTTTATAAACTATGCACTCAAAAACTATTTGTTGAACTAATTAATAGACCAAAGGATAAAATTTAACACCTTCACAGCAATGGATTATCAGTAAATAGAAAGGCCCAGAAGAAAATCCAGTAATTGATTCCCTAATCACCTTATTGAAATGTATGTACTATGAAAGCTTTTTCAAGTCACAAATCTGCCCTACCACTAGCCATATTTTTCCTGATAAACTAACCACTGGACCAACAAATTCATTCCAATTAAACACCTGAGAAGTTCTAATGAGTTTAAGACTTTATTCCACTGGCTAAAGCCAAACACTTTACCTGTAGATAACATGCTCTTAGATGAATTTATTTACAAAAAAAAACTGATTCCATAAAATTGATAGAACTAGTGACTGGGAAACAGGAAATGATCATTATTAATAGGTTCAAGTTGAGAATATGGTTATTATCACAGCTATTATTTGATGCTTAAAATACGTTTGATGACAACACTGGGGTTAAGCTTATTTACAAAGCATTTTAACAGTTCATCTCATTGAGAGCTTTCCCAATTTTTCACACTGTACTGTGCTATGTGCAATAAATGTTAAATATTGAAAGTGTCAATCTCCTAAAAGCTTTTGGTGAGGTTCAAGCTAAATAACAATACAAAGAGTTGCAGCAGTGGATAGGTCCTGGTGCTAAGAACTTGACAAGTGTTATTTCATGCAGTCCTCACTACAACCCTGTGGGGTATTTCTGCTCTTATTATATAGCTGAGGAAGCACAGAGTGAGTGACTTAACAAAGGTAACCCAGTTATCAAGTAGTTGATATTCACCCCCAGGCAGCCTGACTCCAGAATTCATGCTATTAATCTCTACCTAACTTATGATAGTCAGTAAAGTCAAAGACTCACATGAAATAGAAATAGAACTAAACAGCTATCTCACTTATAAATATCATGACCAAGTAAATATAGTTAAATGCTCCTCCCCATTCACAACTCCTATTAACTAACACTTTGAAACAGTACAGTTACCGACACTATTTGAAAAGCTTTTGGGGGCGCCTGGGTGGCTCAGTCGTTAAGCATCTGCCTTCGGCTCAGGTCATGTTCCCAGGGTCCTGGGATCGGCCCCGCATCGAGCCCCCGCTTCAAGCCCCCGCATCGGGCTTCCTGCTCAGTGGGAAGCCTGCTTCTCCCTCTCCCACTCCCCCTGCTTGTGTTCCCTCTCTCACTGTGCCTCTCTCTGTCAAATAAATAAAATCTTAAAAAAAAAAAAACCTTTAAAAAAAAAAAAGAAAAGCTTCGGAAGGTGCTTTTCCTACATTTAGTCATAAGCATCAGGAAAGAGATCATAATCTCTCACTGAAACTCAAAACTTCATACTAATGGGCTATTAATCTGCTAGCTCTACAGGTTCTAATATCAATTAGTCTTAAATATCAACTCAGGGAAAATAATATTATTAGATGCAACCAAAGACTTAAAGGGTAAACCCAGGATATCCCCCAATATGTGTTCTAACATACATTCCTTGATGTTGGTAGGATCTCTTATGAGCAGTACTTGAACACATTGTGCCTTCTCATTCCACATCAAAAAGGCACAAAACTATCCTGTCTGCCCCATTTGCACAGGTCTGTTACCAATACTGTAAGAACAAGTGTCAGCTAATAATATCACAAGTTATAAGTACCAAAGGGAAGGAAAACAAGCTCAGCTTTTCTCTGAGAGACCTGGCACTCTGTTCAGCACACAACCTAAACTTTACCTAATGTAGTTCTTTAAAAAAAAAAAAAAAAAGATTTTATTTATTTGTCAGAGAGAGAGAGAGCACGCGAAAGAGGGAACACAAGCAGGGGGAGTGGCAGGCAGAGGGAGAAGCAGGCTCCCCGCTTAGCAGGGAGCCCGATGCGGCTCGGATGCAGGGCTCCATCCCAGGACCCTGGGATCATGACCTGAGCCGGGGGCAGAAGCTTAACTGACTGAGCCACCCAGGCGTCTCCTTAATTTAGTTCTCATAAGAGCTCTTCAGGTAAGTGCTGGTACATCAGGAAACAGACCCAGAGAGTAACTTGACTACAAGGTCATACATTAAATGACACAGCAGTGACCATGTGTGTATGCAATACCACACTGCCTTACAGAATAGCACAGTAATGCCCTTTTCTGATCAACAATAAAGAAAAATACTTTTTAAGTTAAAAGTATCTTAATGTTTAAAAAAAAAAATCCTCCCACTTGTTGCTGTCACAGTCTCACTGCCCAGGAGAACACCTTTCTCCTTCCTGATCTTCTCTGGCTTACTCTTAATATCTGCTGGCCTCATTGTGCCCTGGAAAGGGGGCCAGCTGTTAGAACAAAACAGCAATGATGTATCCTTAACAAATCGCATTTTATAAGGCCACAGGAATCATGCAAATATTTTTGCCCTAGGTCTAAGTTAATTCTACCAAACAGCTTTGTGTCAGTTACAAGAAATGTGAGCCTGCCCAAACATTTAGGAAATGTAAACAGTGAACAAACTATGAATACACTATCATTTTATTTTATTTTATTTATTTTTTTTTTTTTTAAAGATTTTATTTATTTATTTGAGAGAGAGAATGAGAGAGCGAGAGAGAGCACATGAGAGGGGGGAGGGTCAGAGGGAGAAGCAGACCCCCTGCTGAGCAGGGAGCCCGATGCGGGACTCAATCCGGAGACTCCAGGATCATGACCTGAGCCGAAGGCAGTCGCCCAACCAACTGAGCCACCCAGGCGCCCTACACTATCATTTTAATCACCACTTTCTAAAGTCTTTAACCAACCCAGACAAGATACAAGAACAACAAAATGCATAAAGGTAATCTCAATACCAGAATCTGGCCTCCCACCACATTTTTGTGAAACATTAGGGATAGACAGCATTAGCCTCAAAACCCTAAGAGCCTCTCCCCTCAGGTGTTAACTGCTAAAGAAGGACAATGATAGATAAGACGTAAACCTGACATTATAAATAGTTTTAAATTGGGGAAGATTATTGAAGGACTTCCCAGAACAATATTTAATTAGCTTTAACAAGTTAAGGTGTATTTATGACTCCCAGAGGGGGCTTCCTTATCTGAAGCAAACAGGAGGAACTTTCTGTTAGCATAAGTTGTACTGATAATGGAAGGTGAATAGCTAATCAAAAGTATATGTTCAGGAAATAAGTAAGAAAAGCTAAGTATAGCTGAGCTAAACTGGGGGGGGGGGCAGGGTCCTGCTGCATGGACTAGGAACAAGGACAGGAGTAGATAAAAAGGAAACAGGAAGGACTGAGCTAGAGGAAGTGTGAGGGGAGGCAGGAGGACGAAGGAGCAAAGACTGAAACCCAGAAAGTAATGATGGAGATGGGCAACTCCGGCCTAGAAAAACAAGGAAATAAATGCCTAAAACCAGAAGGTTTGCTAGAGCCTGCCCTGTGGAAAGGACTCTCCTCTTCTACAGACTACAATTAAGATAAAGTAAATTAACCGGCCAAGACTAGAGAAAATGGGGTTCATTTGAGACATAGGGGAAGGTCCTGCACAAGGATAACTTACTGAGAATGGAGGCAACATTTTAGTGTTTTTTTAAAAAAATGTTAACTTAAAATGGGTGAATTGTATGGCATGTGAATTATATATTAATAAATCTGTTATTTTTAAAAAGTGTTAAGCTGGGCAATGTATGACTGTACTCATGATTCAATTACCATGATTAGTTCAGGAATACCCCCCAAATGCCTTCAGCCAGTAGGGAGAATTTCCTTGTACCTGGGGACACCTCTGTTGGAAAACATCAGTCTAGAAAGGAGACTAGGGTATAATGAATACAGAAGAAAAAAACGGTGAGCTTTTTAAAGAGATCTTCCCCCATTTTTGCCCTTGGAATTTTTGGCAGTGTTGGGGAAGGGAAGCTTTTGTTTGGGGTATGCCTTGAAGTAGAATATCAGGTTTCTTCAGGGGATGATCTAGGGCCAAAACCACCTAGTCAAAGAGAAAACGATCTAGGGTGGAAAAGTCAAGTCAGTTCTGGAGAAACCCCAGAAGGTTTATCGTGAAATGATCACACAAGTCTTATCTCTGCTACCCCTAAATTGGACTGTACGCCCGTGCCACTTCCGACTGTTACTCGCCAAGAAGACGGATGCTTTGCCATGATCCCAGAAGTTTCTGGCCAGCTGCCCACTGACGTAAATTAGAAAACCATTCGGGGACCGGCCTGGGTGAAGCGAAGCGCCACGTCCAGGGCTGGGCTCCCGCTTCCTCCCTCTCGATGCAGGAAAAGGGACGGAGCGGGGTAGAAGGCGAGCGGGAACGCCAGATCAGCCGTCTTCGCCCTCCTCCCCTTAGCCCGCTTTCGGGGAGGCGCCCCCAGCGGACCCCATCCCCACTCGCCCGCCTGGGGCCCGAGACCCCCGGGAGAAGGGGGGCGGTGGCGAGCACCCCCACGGGCAGCAGGCGCACCTCCCCCGGGGCAGCAGTCGCTGCCGCCCGCCCGGCCCGGGCCTCCCCGGGAGCAATAGGCTATCGATTCAGCTGCCTGTCGCTAGGAGCCCCGGGAGAGCGAGGCCTACACCGCCCGGCCGGAGCCCCGGCCTCGATTTCGCCACTTTCCCCACACCAGAGGGGGAGCCCGGGGGCAGCCGAGCCCAGCTGGGCGGGAGGGAGGAGGAGCGGAGACCACCTGCAACGGCAGCGGCCGGCAAAGGGGGTAAGGGCGCGGGGCTGCAGCCAACAAGTCTCCGGGGGTCGCCCACCCACCACCCCCCGCCTCACAAGTTACGCATTCAAGTTCAGGCCGGTGCCCCTTAGCCTCCAGTCCCCGGCACTGCCCACACCGTAAGAAAAACACGACGCGGAAGAGGCCACTACAGAGAAGGGAGATGGAGCTGGGCCCCTCAGGGCGCCGACGGGGGCGGCCAACAGCGACCCGCCCGGCTGCTCTCCTCGCTCACCCAGCCAGCCCCCCGAGTCGCGGCCCCCGACCCCTCGGCGGCCGGCCCTGTCACCGCCCGGCCCCCAGCCCCAAGGCCCCGTCTCCCGGACGCCGGCGCCAGGGACTCGAGCTCCCCCTGGCCTCCGGCGCGCCTCGGCCTCCTCCCCCTCCGAATCCCCAAAATGCCCCCCGCACCTTTTAAAGTACACGGAGGAAGAGTTTCCCATCAAACTTTGTCAGGCGGTAATCTCGCCCCCCCTCCCCGACCCACACTTCCAGGGCAGTCATCAGGAGAGATCACTTTGCACTTGGGATAAAGCGAATTAAGGACCTGTCAACCATTTTAGGTCTTTTTTTACAGAAGACATCCTCTCCTTCCCCTCCCTCCCCCTGTAAGGGTTTGAATTTGACACCAAACCTTCCCACCGCAGAAGGGGGGTTGAGGAGGGGGGGGCGGAGGGCAGAAGGAGGGTGGCGAGGGAGAGCGAAAGGGGAGGTTGGAAGGGGGCCGGGAGGCGCGGGGCGGGGAAGGGGGTTGATTTACCTGAGACCAGCCACTGGCCTCCATTGTTGGAGAATTCAATGGCATTGACACAGCCGAAGTGGCCGAGGAGGTCCTTCTTGTAGAGGTTTCTGCAGCCCCGCAGGCGTCTCCTCTGAAAGTCCTGAGTGAGCAGGGGGTCCCCATGCAAGCCCCGCTGGGACAAGAAGCCCACCACTGACCTCATGCTGCCCCCCAGGCCAGCTCTCCTCTTCATGCTGGAACCGCCGCCGCCGCCGTTCGCGCCGCCGCCCCTCCCTCGGCCTCACGCGCGGCCGCCGCTCTCCCCCCACCCAGCCCTCCCCCCGCGCTGCGATCCGGATGGTTCTTTAACCAGCCATGGCAGACGGAGCGAGGTGTGCAGACACTCGGTGGCGTTCGCGGCTTCCTGAGGGTCCCCTCCCTCCCTTTCCCCCCTAGGCTCCTCCCTCTCCTTCTCCGCCTCCTCCAGCAGCTGATTCTCAGCTGCGGCCGCGCTTCCGCGACGCGCGGCCCTTCCGCCGGCCGCCGGTGCCGGGAGAACGCGGGCGGCGGCTGCCCCTCCCCCGCCGCGGGCTGCTGGCCGGAAGAACGCGGGCGGCTGGCCTGGAGACCGCGGGCGGCGGCGCGGCTTTCCCGCCTCAGCTCCTCCCGGCGCTGTGCCCCCTGAGCGCCGCACTCTGTGAAGTTGAGGGCGCGTAACAATCGGAGCGGTAGCGGGGCTGCGGGCTCGCCTTCCTCCCCCGGCGGCCGGCGCTAGGTCGACTCCCCGCGCTTTTTTTTTTTTTTTCGGTGGGGAAAATGCAACCCCGGAGTGGCAGAGGGGTGGAGGACAGGCTGTGGTCGCCCTCCCTCAACCCGGTTCGTCTCATCCTGGGGCCGCCCGAGCCCTGTCCAAGGGAAGGGAGCCAGCAGTTAGGGCTGGACATGGGGTAAGGCCGCTTGGGGGTTTTATGAGTGCACCCGTCCCTCCCCCGCCAAGTAAATTTTTAATACTACTTCCCCCCCGACACACACACACCCAGTTCAGTTCTCCCTTCCTACAGCCATTCAGTAAAAAGGCTAAACTGTTCCGTCTGGTAGATAATAAGAGTGGTATATGGGGGGGGGGGGTCTTAATAAGTAGTACGAATATTGCCCAAACTGAGTTGAGAAAGCTCTGAGAAAACAAAGTACTTCTGTCCATTATTTCCAGCTACATGCGCAAGACGCAAGAAGCTTTATCCGAAAATAGCAATATACGTTATTTAATTGGGTGCAGTGAGCTCCTCTTCAAGGTCTTGAGTGTGGAGCTCTGAGGCTGTACAGCTGTTAACCAGCAGCTGCGTTCCAGGCCAGAAGTAGCTGCACTTCAGCAGGCGGGGAGCCTCCGTGTTGTTGACCCCAGCGAGGAGACTGGGTGTTAAGTGCTTTGGAATTCTACCAGATACAGTAAAAGTCCCCCTGTCAGTGTGTTGTATTTTTCCTGGAAGCTATGCTCTGTCGTTGAAATAAACCATGGTCAGCTACTAAAATAGGCAGGTGTCAGTTTCACCTTTTCAATTTAGCAGGAATTCCATCCTCTATATCAGAGATAGCACATGGGCAGTTGAGGATACACCCATGAAAGGTGGGCGAACATGGAAGAGGACACCCATCAGGCAAAATCACCTACTTCTACTTTTTGCGATAAGGTTAATTATACCAATAACATATGCAAGTAAGTGTTTAAAAGTCAACATTATAACAAATGTTGCTGAACTTAGATATTCACCAAATTTCAGAAATTATGGTTTTAATGGAATATTGTTCTCCTAAACAGGAAAATGTGTAGTGCTGTCTTTTTAAAAACTTTTGTTCTCAGGATGCTTCATGGTGTTTATTCATTATAATAGCCCCATAAAGATCAGTAGTAGTATGCCAGATTGTTGAATGATTTTTTAGCACCCAACATCTTTTTTTTAAGATTTTCTTTATTTATTTTAGAGAGAGAGAGCACGAGCTGGAGGGGCAGAGGGAGAGGGAGAGAGAGAATCTCAAGCAGGCTCCACGCTGAACTTAGAGCCCAAGGCAGGGCTAGATCCCAGGACCCTGAGCTGAAGCCAAGAGTCCCTCGCTTAACCAACTGCGCCACCCAGGCGCCACCCAACATCTTTTCTTCATAGCAATGTCATAATGTGTAATTAAACATGTATTTTTGTGATTTTATTGGAGTGTCCCCAACTCTACTGTACGCTCAAAGCAGGGACCATGTCTTTCTGCTACGGGTATATGTCCTGAGCCAGTACATCTTGGCACTCAGTGGCCGCTTGTATATTTGTTGAATATTTGAATGAACTTAGGGAGTAGAGAAGAATTTGGAAGGGAAGGTAATGACTTCCGTTATGGAAGGATTGAGTTTGAGATATCTGTGCTTCATTCCAGTGGAGATGATTTCAAGGCCAGTTTCCCATCTCACTGTTCCTTTGCTTGACATACTTAATCCACATATTCAAAAACAGGACTCATCTGGCACCTTCTAGATTAACGAGACATCATTTATACCTACCTTATTTGTTTGGGATGGGAGAGATGGACACAGTAATGATGTGGTTGAAGTGGCCTTTAATGTGGCAATATATGACACACTCTCGAGCTCTCCCCTCTTTAAACATATACCTCTTCTCCACAACTTTAAATGTGACTTGCTTTTCCCCAATCCCTGGAATAACTGTCCCATTTACCGCAGCCTAAAAATAGACCAGGATCTGATCACAAGCCAGCCCAGTTCTAGGACTTTGCTAGAAACTTCCTTAACTGTTCAGTGACCAACCAGAACAGAAATGTAGGACCACTCAGTCTGTTTATTGCCTACTGCTAGTCTGGGCAGGTTTTTGTAAGGAGAATGCATAAAATCTCTCTCTCCCTTGTCCCATAATTGGGGGTGCCAAGTAAAATGCAGGATGCCCACTTCAATATGAATTCCAGATAAGCAGTAATTTTTAGCATATGTATTTTCTGCACAATATTCAGAATATACTTATATTAATGTAATTACTCATTGTTTATCTAAAATTCAAATCGAATTGGAGCATCCTATCTTTTCCTAAATCTGGCAACCCTACCTAATATAATGTAATCCAGCTTCAAAAGATTAAGCCCCATTGTATCTATTTGCTTTTGTTACAAATTTAACATAGTCTCTTGTGTTACTTACTGCAAACTAAAAATATCATACATAACTATATCAACTTCAGTGATCATATGAGCTTGGCCTTTCTGATATAGGCATTTATAGTGAAAAGTCCAGTGTACTTAGCTTAAAAATAGCAAATGAAACTGGACTCTTGAATAATCTATCCACTGCATAGAATGTACAGGGGAAAAGGAAAAAGAGTGAAAAATTCATGTTTTTCTTACCTAGGCCCAGAAAATCCTACATAATGACACCATTTGAATTTCATTCTGAAAAAACACTATTTTGAAAACTCATTCTGGAAAAACGAAGATATGGGAATTACTTAACATGGGAACCCTTCCTTACTCCTTGCTTCACCATGGATTGAATACTGATCAAGCATAGAGTTCCCAGAAATTCATTTGTTCTTAGGCTTCTATTTTGTTTGACCCCAATATCACTGAAGAAAGAGTAAAAAATCTTTAAAAACTTACTAGATGCTAAGGGAATGCTCAAACATTAGAAATTATTTGTTAAAAAAAAAAACCTAAGAGGGGTGCCTGGGTGGCTCAGTTATTAAGCGTCTGCCTTCGGCTCAGCTCATGATCCCAGGATCTTGGGATAAAGCCCCGCATCAGGCTCCCTGCTCCCTGGGAAGTCTGCTTCTCCCTCTCCCACTCCCCCTGCTTATGTTCCCTCTCTCGCTGTGTCTTTCTCTGTCAAATAAATAAATAAAATCTTAAAAAAAAATAAAGGATTTTATTTATTGGCCATTTCAAATAGACAGCAATTTTAATTTTGAAAAAAAAATCTATTTAAATACAAATTCCCCCAACAAGATCTATAGGATCAGAGGATATAATTTTGTAGTTTTAGCTCTTACATTTAGGTCTATGATCTATTTTAAGTTATCTTTTTTTTTTAAGATTTATTTATTTTAGAGAGAGAGTGTGTACGAGAGATGAGCTGGGGCAGGGGCAGAGGGAGAGAGAGAATCCTCAAGCAGATTCTCCACTGAGCAGGGAAGCTGACTTGGGGCTCGATCCCACGATCCTGAGATCATGACCTGAACCAAAGTCAGCTGCTTAACCAACTGAACCACCCAGGTACCCCAAGTTAACTTTTGTATATAGTGTGAGGTAGGGGTCTAAAAGACTGTTTTCCCCCATTGAATTGCTAGTAAATAGAAATGCAATAGATTTTTGTATATTGACCTTATATACTGCAAACTTGCTCGACCAATTTATTAGCTCTAATAGTTTTTTGTGTGTTTCTCAAATTTTCTATATACAAGATCATGTCATAGACTCATAGAAATAGTTTTAATTCTTCCTTTTCAATCCAGATGCCTTTTATTTTTTTTTTCTTACCCAATTGCCTTGGCTGGAACCTTTGGTACAATGTTGAATAGAAGTAGTAAGAGTGGGGGCGCCTGGGTGGCTCAGTCGTTAAGCGTCTGCCTTCAGCTCAGGTCATGATCCCAGGGTCCTGGGATCTAGCCCCTCATCGGGCTCCCTGCTCCGCGGGAAGCCTGCTTCTCCCTCTCCCACTCCCCCTGCTTGTGTTCTCTCTCTCGCTCTGTCTCTCTCTGTCAAATAAATAAAATCTTAAAAAAAAAAAGTAGTAAGAGTGGACATCTTGTCTTATATTAGGGGGAAGCCTTTAGTCTTTTAGTCACCACTAAATAGTATGTTAGCTGTGGGTTTTATGTGATTCTCTTATCAGGTTGCAGGAGTTCCTTTTTATTACAAGTTGTAGACTGTTTTTATATGAAAGGGTGTTAGATTTTGTCAAATGCTTTTTCTTTGTCTATTGAGATGATCATATGGTTTCCTCCTTTACTATATTATGTTGATTGATTTTGTTAAACCAATCTTTCATTCCTAGATAAATCCTATTTGGTCATGGTATCTAATCCTTTTTATATGTGGCTGGATTCACTTTGCTAGTATTTTGTTGAGGATTTTTGTGACATAGGGTTGTCTTTAGTTTTCTTATGATACCTTTGTCTGGTTTGGCATCAGGGCAATACTGCCCTCATAGAATGAGTTGGGAAGTCCATCCTCTATTTTTTGGAAGAGTTTGTGAAGGATTAGCATTAATTCTTTTTTAAACATTTAGTAGTGGGGCACCTAGCTGGCTTAGTAGAGCATGTGACTCTTGCTCTTGGGGTCATGAGTTCAAGCCCCACATTGGGGGTAGAGTTTACTTTAAAAATAAATAAATAGGGGTGCCTGGGTTGCTCAGTCAGTTAAGCGTCTGCCTTTGGCTCAGGTCATGATCTCAGAGTCCTGGGATCAGAGCCTCACATCTGGCTTTCTGCTTGAAGTGGAGCCTACTTCTCCTTCTGCCCTCTCCCCCCCTACCCCCCCGCTCTCTCTCACTCCCTCTCAAATAAATAATCTAAAAAAAAAAAAAACCCTCTTATTTAAAAATAATTAAAATAAATAAATAAAGCTATTTAAAAAAATTTTTTTTAAATAAACATCTGGTAGAATTCACTAGGGAAGTCACCTGGCCTGGGCTTTTCTTTGTGGGAAGGTTTTTTTGTTTTGTTTTGTTTTTTAAGATTTTGTGTATTTATTTGACAGACAGAGTGAGAGAGCATAGCAGGGGAGCAGTAGAAGGAGAGGGAGAGGGAGAAGCAGGCTCCCCGCCACAGAGCAGGCAGGGAGCCCAATGTGGGCCTCGATCCCAGGATCCGGGATCATGACCTCAGCTGAAGGCAGATGCTCAACCATCTGAGCCACCCAGGCGCCCTGTGGGAAGGTTTTGATTACTGATTAAGTCTCTTTACTTGTTATAGTTCTATTCAGATTTTCTGTTTCTTCTTGATTCAGTTTTGGTAGTTTGTGTGCTTCAAGGAATTCATCTAGGTTATTTAATTTGTTGGCATTTTGATAGTATTCCCTTATAATTCTTTTTCTTTCTGCAGGGTTGGTAGAATATCACCTCTTTCATTCTTGATTTTAGTAATTTGAGTCTTCCGTCTTTTTTTTCTTGATCTAGCTAAAGATTTGTCAATTTTGTTGATATTTTCAAAGAACCAACTTTTGGTTTTGTTTATTCTATTGTATTTTTTGTTTTCCTATTTCATTTATTTCTGCTGTAGTCTTTATTATTTCCTTCCTTCTGCTTGCTTTGTGTTTAATCTTTTTCTAATTTTTAAGTTGGAAGGGCTGTTACTGATTTGAGATCTTTATTTTTAATGTAGATGTTTACAGCTATTCATTTCTAGTTAAGCACTGTTTATCTGCATCCTATAAATTTTTGTATGTTGTGTGTTTTCATTCATCTCAAAGTGTTTTCTAACTTCCCTTGTAATTTCTTCCATGACTCATTGGTTATTTAAGAGTGTATAGTTTCCACACATTTGCAAATTTCCCAAATTTCCTTCTGTTCATTGATTTCTAATTCTTTTTTTTTTTTTTTTAAGATTTTATTTATTTGTCAGAGAGAGAGAGCACAAGCAGGGGGAGTGGCAGAGGGAGAAGGAGAAGAGAGCTTCCCGCTGAGCAGAGAGCCCAATGCGGGACTTGATCCCAGGAACCCTGAGATCATGACCTGAGCCGAAGGCAGACACTTAACTGACTGAGCCACCCAGGCACCTTAATTCTTTTTTTGAAGGGGGGCATTTTTTAAACGTCTTGAAGTGAGTTCCCAGGCTGTGTAGTAATTGAATTTAGTAAAGTCAGAATATTAGTTGTTACTAGAATTTTCAAATCACATTCCAACTTACTTTCCAAACCTTTGGTTCAAATTTGCCATGCATAATTCTTCATGATGAATGAAATTTAGCTTGAAATAACCTTTATGGAGTGAAAGTGGACAGAAGTTCTCAATGGCCAGGATTATTCATTTGGTTTTGACTCAGTGACATTTTCTGTGCTATTCTATACCAACCATCTGGGTTTTGTATATTTGAAGTTTTCTTGACAAAATCATCATAAGCCAGCTACTTTTACTTATTTTTAATTTTAGGCTTCCACATGAATAGTGAGTGTCATAAGAAACTGTTAACAGTTATTATTTATTGCACCAGGTATGTAGTCACATAGCCAAAATATCTTTTCCAGAGATGGTCCCATGGATTTATGTTTCTTGAGCATCTTTAGTGTGCCAAATACCATTTAGAAAATAAAATTGGGCAATTCCCTTTCCCCAAAGTAGAATATGCTCAAGGAGAAGCAAGAAGATTCTCTGGTACAGAAGTCAAATTTAAATTGTCTTTATGGGGCGCCTGGGTGGCTCAGTCGTTAAGCGTCTGCCTTCGGCTCAGGTCATGATCTCAGGGTCCTGGGATCGAGTCCCACATCGGGCTCCCTGCTTGGTGGGAAGCCTGCTTCTCCCTCTCCCACTGCCCCTGCTTGTGTTCCTGCTCTCGCTGTGTCTCTCTCTGTCAAATAAATAAATAAAATCTTTAAAAAATAATAAATAAATAAATAAAAATTGTCTTTATGGGGGGTGCCTGGGTGGCTCAGTTGTTAAGCATCTGCCTTCAGCTCGGGTCATGGTCCCACTGTCTGTCCTGGGCTCGAGCCCCACATCGGGCTCCCTGCTCAGCAGGAAGCCCTCTACTCCCTCTCCCACTCCCCCTGCTTGTGTTCCTGCTCTCACTGTGTCTCTCTCTCTGTCAAATAAATAAATAAAATCTTTTTAAAAAAATAAAAATAAAAAATAAATTGTCTTTATGGGTTCAATGGTAATCAAGGACAGGCTGCTGGAAAATGAACTGACCACAGCATGTGTTAAATTTGTTCCCCCTTCTTTTTTTTTTTTTTTAAGATTTTATTTATTTGACAGAGAGAGACACAGCAAGAGAGGGAACACAAGCAGGGGGAGTGGGAGAGGGAGAAGCAGGCTTCCCGCCGAGCAGGGAGCCCAATGCGGGGCTCGATCCCAGGACCCTGAGATCATGACCTGAGCTGAAGGCAGATGCTTAACATCTGAGCCACCCAGGCGCCCCTACCCCCTTCCTTCTAAATAAACTGCATGAACTCATAATATAAATATAATTAACATTCTTGACTACAGATCCCATTTAAGTTGGAGCTGGTGATGTACCTGATTATCTATGAGCTTGCTGGAAGATACTTATTATTCAAATCACAAAATGATAAAACTTATGGCATCTCAGAAATCACCTAGTCAAATCCCTTCACCATTCATGGTTTGTTTTGGTCACCACCAAATCTACAGCATGAAGAGTTCCTGACTCACTTGTTGTTGGGTGAAAGAATCTTCCTGAAACGCCCCTGCTCAGGACTCTCCCCTTTCTCTTTCGTGTCAGGTCCAGATTCCTTTATTTGCCTGTCAAGTCCCTCCATGATTTGTCTCCACCATATCTATAATGAGATTCCCTGTTACTCCTCATCACATACCCACCAGTAGCTGGAGCTACTTCTTCCCTATACCTCTATGTACTCTCCACAAGCCTCTACATATTTTGAGGTCCGCTTCATCTATCCAAATCCTATACATCAATGAACCCCTTCTCTGATAAATCGAACCCACATTAGTTTTTTTTCCCCTTAGATTCTTGTTATGCTTATAGTTAGCATCACAGTGGACAGTGTCCACCATTCAAATGTTTCACGTCTCTATATCCCTATGTAGTTTCTAAAAGTAACTTACATACATTTCTTTTAGCTTTATAACAATCCTGTGCAGTTGGACATTCATTCATTCAAGCGATGTTTATTGAGCACCCACTGTGTGCCACTGCCATAATAAGTAGGCATAAAGGATATAATAGCAGAAAAGAAGACCCTGACCAATGTTCATAGTACTTCCAGGACAGAGACAGACTTTAATCAAATAATCATGCAGTAAATGTAAGATTACAACAATACTAACAATTGCTAACATTTATTGGACATTTACCACGTGACCGGCACTGTTCTGAGTCTTTTACAGATATGAACTCATTTAATATTCTCAGCCACCCTATGAAG
Organism: Halichoerus grypus; assembly: GCF_964656455.1. NCBI lineage: Eukaryota > Metazoa > Chordata > Mammalia > Carnivora > Phocidae > Halichoerus > Halichoerus grypus. Next base: position 120,561,796 of record NC_135719.1, read on the forward strand.
AAAGGACTATTGTTCCATTTTGCACAAAAGGAAAGTAACAGTTGTGGTACATGAAAGTATGTGATGCCTCAGTTTCCACATACATTCAATGGAGTTGTTATGATAAATAAATTCTTATTGGTAGAGCCCTTAGATCAGTATCTGACTGGTATTAGCTATGATGATGACGGCGGTGAGAGATTAAAAGAGGGAATGCTTTCAGAGACATTAAAGAGAACTGTGATCTGAAGAACGGGTAGTTGTGGATGAGGCCAAGTGGATGGTTGGGGGTGGTGCTCCAAGCAAAGTAATAGCACACCCAAAGGCTCTGTGGGGAGAGAAACCTAGAAGGCCCATGTGGCTGAAGGTGGGGTGGGGACACTGTATCAGGTGAGGGCGCAGTTAGACTGCTGCAGTTAGAATTCTGCAGGGACCTGGCCCTATTTAAGATTTCAGTCTTTTTTTTTTTTTTAAGATTTTATTTATTTATTTGAGAGAGAGAGAATGAGAGAGAGAGAGAGCATGAGGGGGGGAGGGTCAGAGGGAGAAGCAGACTCCCCGCTGAGCAGGGAGCCCAATGTGGGACTCGATCCCAGGACCCCAGGATCACAACCTGAGCTGAAGGCAGACACTTAACCAACTGAGCCACCCAGGTGCCCTAAGATTTCAGTCTTTACCTAAGAGTCACTGGAGGGTTTCTAACAGGGGCCTTATATGACCAAACATGCATTTTAGGGGTGCGTGACTGGCTCAGTCAATAGAGCATGCAATTCTTGATCTCAGGATTGTGAATTCAAGCCCCACGTTGGGTGTGGAGCCTACTTTAAAAAACAAACAAATATACATTTTATAAGATTATTTTGGCTGCTATAAGAAGAAAGGATTAGAAGTGGCTAGGAGTGGATTGAAGTAGATGATTAGGAAGTTTTACAGTAATTCAGGGGAGAGAAGATGGCAGCTTAGACAAGGCTACTGAAAGTGGAGTTGGGGAGAAGTAGATGGATTTAATATAAAAAGAATCTGGTGATGGATTTGAGAGAGTAGGGAATGAGGGGACAAGACACTAGGAAATGCCTAGGCTTTTTACTTGTATATCCACTGAAATAGAACCCCTGGAAAAGGCTAACTTTTGAAGGGAAACCATGACTTCAGTTATATGCATACTGAATTTGAGGCGTCTCTGAGGCTTCCAAGAAGAATTGACAGTAGCCTGAGCTCAGATACATATCAAGGCTGGAGTCATTGAAATGGAAGTGGTGGTAAGGTCTTAGGCATGGAAAAGAATATTCAGAAATATCAAGTGGGAAGAAGAAAGGCACCTGGGTGGCTTAGTTGTTAAGTGTCTGCCTTTGGCTCAGGTCATGATGCCAGGGTCCTGGGATCAAGCCCCGCATCGGGCTCCCTGCTCCGCGGGAAGCCTTCTTCTCCCTCTCCCACTCCCCCTGCTTGTGTTCCCTCTTGTGCTGTGTCTCTCTGTGAAATAAATAAATAAAATCTTAAAAAAAAAAGAAATGGAGGTGGTAGTAAGGTCTTAGGCATGGACAAGAATATTTAGAAATATCAAGTGGGAAGAAAAGAGGCGCCTGGGTGGCTCATTTAAGCGTCTGTCTTTGGCTCAGGTCATGATCTCAGGGTCCTAAGATGGGCTCCCCGCTGAGCAGGGAGCCTGCTTCTCCCTCCCCCTCTGCCTGCCATGCCCCCTGCTTGTGTTCTCTTGCACACACGCTCTCTCTCTGTCAAATAAAAAAATAAAATATTTAAAAATAAATAAATTTTAAAACGGGCCGTGGGGAAGAAGAGAGAAGAAAGCCTAAGGCCTAGCATTGAGATGTTTGGGTTTAATGCTTGAGTAGGGGAGGATATACTTACAAGAAGTCAGAATAGCCAGAAGTATAAGGAAAAAATTAGAGTAGTATTGTTATGGAAACTGGGACAAGAGAACATTTCAAGGAGAGAGTGGTCAATTGTGTCAATTGTTGCTGAAACATCAACAAGATGATTGAAAAATGTTGGATTTGTTGACACCAAAATTTCACTAGAGAGACACCCATGATCTCGATCAGAGCTCCTCCAGGGGAGGATGGACTGAACAGGGAGTGGAAGGAAAAGAAATGGAGGCAGTTAGATGAGTAGCTAGAAAGGAACTTAGGATCCAGGAAGGGTTTGTTTGTTTTTAATAGAAAAAAAAATTAAATGTTTAAAAGCCATTGAGAAGGACCCTATTCAGAGGGAAAAATTGAAAAAGATACACAGATGACGCTAGACTGTGCAGTCTACAGGGAAGAGTTCTGACAAGGCAGGGCAGAAGAGATACAAAGCAAAAGAAAAGAATTTGGCCCTGGTTAGAAGAACAGCTCCTCCATTAAAATAGGAGAGAAGGAAGACAGGTTGGGTACAGGTGAAGGTAGGATTATGTTTGCTAGGAAGAAGAGTGCCCATGTGATAGTTTCTACTTTTTTCTGTCAAAGAAGATAAGGTCATCCATCTATTGAGGTTATAGGTCAAGAAGAGGGGGGAACCAAAGTTTGATGCAAGAGGGAATGATTAAGTTAACAGAAACTGGAGAGTGGGATGACCCAAACTGAATGATGTTCAGACCTCATTTGGAAACTCTCTGGAGCCAATTTGCCCTATTGTATGACTTTCTAAAGCAGTGCACAAACTGCCCATAACCAGGGCCATAGAGAAAGCGGATAATTAAGTTCATTCAGGTTTGGGGATTTTCCAGGTAGATGAAATGAAGAAAGGAAAGAGAACAATGGAGTTTAGGGTTGTTAATGTTGACAAAACAGTGAAATTATAGATCATGGAATCTAACCTGGGTCAGGAGGGAGAATAAGAAAGGAATTGAAAGAAAGCTGATGAGGGTCAATGAAAGAAGGTCTCAATGAGGTCGAAAAAAGCTATAGGATTAGTTTGCAGGCAATTTGGAAAGAGAGGAGATTTTAATTAAAGAAATTGCTTGAATTAGAGATCCTGAAACTGACACAGTTACAGATGATAACTGGGTCCAAAGGATGATGGAAGGAGTCGGTGGCTCCAGTGAAGTCAAGAAGGATGTTGAGACCAAAGAAATGAGCTGCCAGGACCCAAGTGGGTGGATCATCATTTTGATTATTGAAGTCACCCAGGATAATGACAGGGCTTATGAGAGAGAGGAATAATAGGCCAAAGTCTTTGCTTAAATGAAAGGGGAGTTACATGAGTACAACAGATAAAAAGAAGAAGAGGAAAAGAGTGAGTGACATGGTGAGTGACATGGACCTCAGAGAAGCTAGCTGTTCTTTTTCCTTTTAAGCAGAAGTGTAAGAATAATAGCCAGGAAATAGCAATGAGAAGCAAACAAAAACAAAAACAAAAAACCCACAACCCCTTGGGGCACCTGGGTGGCTCTGTCCTTAAGTGTCTGCCTTTGGCTCAGGTCATGATCCCAGGGTCCTGGGATGGAGCCCCACCTCGGGCTCCCTGCTCAGTGGAGAGCCTGCTTCTCCCTCTCCCTCTGCCTGCCTCTCTGCCTAGTTGTGCTCACTCTCTCTCTGTCAAATAAATAAATAAAATCTTAAAAAAAAGAAAAAAAATAACCCCACCTCTGTTAAAGGAAAATTTAAAAAACTATTTAAAAAATTAAAACCATGGGGCGCCTGGGTGGCTCAGTCGGTTAAGCGTCTGCCTTCGGCTCAGGTCATGATCCCAGGGTCCTGGGATCAAGCCCCACATTGGGCTCCCCGCTCCGCGGGAAGCCTGCTTCTCCCTCTCCCACTCCCCCTGCTTGTGTTCCCTCTCTCACAGTCTCTCTCTGTCAAATAAATAAATAAATAAAAATCTTTAAAAAAATAAAATAAAATAAAATAAAAAATTAAAACCATGACTCTTATACAGATACAAAATGAAATGTGTTAAAGATTTTAGTTAACTATTATTAATGAGAGAACTGGTAAGATGTCCAAAGGTCAATCCACATTTATAGGTCAGGAAAATTGAAATGAACTTGAACAAACTGGCTTCTACCCATATTAGGGGAGGCAAGTCAATTGAATTTCCACTGGACAGAATTTACTGCATGTCTATAGACAAGAATTATTTTGCATTACTATCAGTTGTCTACAGTTTACAGAGTTGTAAAATACCTCAAAAGCAATAAAAGGCTAGAATCTGATAACCTGGAAGGGTCTGCTCTGAAGAATGCATAGTTTCCCATTGGAAATACTGGTTATAGTTTTTGCTTATTCCAAATTTCCACACACCTCGCATCTCTGAGGTATGTGGAACCTGAAAGTATAAACAGCACCATTTGGGTGGGGCAACAGGAAAATCGCGTCTTTAAGGGAGAGTCAGTCAGATTTTAATAAAGATAAATTGAAGAGAAAGCTTGACAAGACAGGGACTTCTGCAAGTTACGGATAATGAGTTCCAGAGAGCACAGTGGAAGGAAGAGTTTGGATGGTAGTATGAGGCTAGGAGAGAGGCAAGGATGTAGGGAGTAACATAGGCATAATAGACTTCCCAACTGTGGTTCCCAGTGGGAGAGTGGGGTTGCCCTGCTCCCTTAGGGTTGTCAGATAAAACACAGGAACCCAGTTAAATTTGAATTTCAGATAAAGAATAGGATTAAAAATAAGTATGTCCTTTTGTTTTTGCTTTTGCTTTTTTTTTGTTTTGTTTTGCTAAATCTGGCAACCGTACCCTAAGGGGACCCTTGTCACTGCTGGAGAAGTTTTCGATTGTCACAACTGCTTGTTTGTGGGCCATGCTATTGACATTTAGTAGGCTGAAGCCAGGGATGCTGCTAAATAACTTACAATGTACAGGACAGTCCCCACAAAAAGAATTTTCCAGCCCAAAATGTCAGTAGTACTCAGGTTGAAAAACCTGGTGTTTGAACAATGATCTCCAAATTTTTTGTTGTCATAAACTATCTTTCAAACATTTTTGTAAAGATTTTATTTATTTATTTGAGAGGAGAGAAAGAGAGAGAGCACAAGGTGATGGGGGGAGGGGCAGAGGAGAGGGAAAAGCAGACTTCCTGCTGAGCAGCTCTATTCTAGGACCCCTGGGATCACAACGTGATCCCAAGGCAGATGCTTAACCCACTGAGCCACCCAGGCATACCTCCTTTAAACACCTTTTAACATGAGTCTATATTATTGATACATTGTATACATGTAATAATATCCTTATATATTGTGTACATTTTTAAAATCACAAAAATGTTTTAAAATTTAAAAATTAAAGGATAAGATGAAGATGAAAGAAATAATATTTTAAAATATAAAACTTTGTTTATTATATATACAAAAAGCCCCTTTTGCTCCCATGAACTTATTTTGTTTGTTTGCTGTTTTTTAAGTAGGCTCTACACCAAATGTGGAGCTTGAACACGCAACCCTGAGATCAAGAATCACATGCTCTACCAACTGAGCCAGCCAGGCGCCCTGAACTTTTTTTTAAAGAGCAGGGATTCCTGGGTAGTTCAGTTGGTTAAGCATCTGCCTTTGGCTCAGGTCATGATCCTGGGGTCCTGGAATCGAGTCCCGCATCGGGCTCCCTGCTCCCCCTCTGCCTGCCGCTCCCCCTGCTTGTGCTCGCTCTCTCTGACGAATAAATAAATAAAATTAAAAAAAAAAAAAGTAAGAACAATCTGATGTTGATTCATTTTTGAAATGGTGGCTTAACATATATGATACTATGATTTCCAAAGTTTGTATCTATGATCTATTACTTGGCTTTAAGGGAAATGAAACTCACAAAAATATAAAGGATCCAAATGGAAAAAATACTTGGCTGGCTTACTCAAACATGAAACTCATTTTTAGGTCCCATTTGATTTTTTTTTTTTTTTAAGATTTTATTTATTTATTTGACAGAGAGAGACACAGCGAGAGAGGGAACACAAGCAGGGGGAGTGGGAGAGGGAGAAGCAGGCTTCCCGCGGAGCAGGGAGCCCGATGCGGGGCTCGATCCCAGGACTCTGGGATCATGACCTGAGCCGAAGGCAGACACTTAACGACTGAGCCACCCAGGCGCCCCGGTCCCATTTGATTTTATTCAAGTCCAGCTGGTCAATTTTTATCTTCTATGATATCAATCAGTTGCATTTGCAAATTAATCGGATGTTACATAAATATATATAATTCATATATATTTTTTATTCTGGAGAGAGAAAGAGTGTGTGTGAGTGGGGGAGAAGCAGAAGGCGAGGGAAAAGCTGACTCCCCGCTGAACATGGAGCCCAACTTAGAGCTCAGTCTCACAACCCCAAAATCACTGCCTGAGCCAAAACCAGGAGTCAGACACCCAACCAACTGAGCCACCCAGTGCCCCAGAAGATGTTATATTTTTAACAAGCATATTTAAAATCCAATGAATCTCTTTTATTTGGAAGATTCTTAACACAACAGAAAAGTATTTCCAAGGTTTTATCTGTGCAAACATGAGCCTTTTTATAAATGACATACTTCTAACAAGGTGCCCGGTTGGCTCAGTTGGTAGAACATGTGATTCTTGATCTCAGGGTCCTGAGTTCAAACCCCATGTTAGGTGTAGAGTTTACTTTAAAAAAAATATGTAAATATGTATATATATATATACACACACATACATATATGTATAAATAACTATATGTACATTTATAGATATATATATATACACACACACACAATATAAATAAATATATATGTGATGTCTATATTTTTTGGCAAAAAACTACCCACCAAAATTAACATCACTTTTCAAAATATTTGTTGGTAGTAGCTTTCAAAAACCAGTTTTTTCTTGTCCATTACACTATCAACTTTAGCTTGAAGGAACAGCTGTAAACATGTTTTTTTAGTGTTTATAAAGTAGCATACTACTGATAGTCACCTTATCATTGAAAAAGTCAGCAAAGTGCAAACGTTTGTCTTTTTGTTAAAGAAAAGTCAAAGTTATTTATAGGTTCTGACAACTATTTTAATACTTTGACTAGAAACACCTAGCAAATCTGAGTGAAGCCAAATACCTTTGTCATCATCCCCATTCCATCATAGACCACTGGATTAAAGATTCCGCTACATGAGTCTTGTTTCTACAAAAATGAACACATTGATGTCATCCCTTAAGCACAAAAAATAACATGGGCAAGCACCACTATCAGTCCATCTGCACCACGGAGCTCCTATGTCTCCCTCAAGATACCAAAATGACTCACAACCAGCTGGCATCCAGGCCAAATAAAGATGCCAGTGTCCATCTGTATATTAAATAGTAACAAAGCTGGATTTCTTTAATTTTTTTTTAGATTTAAAATGTAAATAGAAATCTAACATTTTCTTTTAACATCCCGATGGACCATCATGGACACCCTGGATGTGCCCATCCTACTCCATTTTAGGTACCATTCCATTAGAGGATGGGGTAGTGTGGGCCCATTTCCACATCATTGCTGAGGAGCATGAGGCCTAGACAGGTTGCAGTTCAATGAAGTCAGAGGGGCCTGGGTTAGAGCTTACTAAAATGGCTCCATCATTCATCAGCTATGTAGTCTTGTGCACATTACATAATCTCAGCCCTGTTTCTACATTTATAAAATGGAATATTGTAAAATAGAGATAATACCTCATGGGACTGATGAGAGGATTAATAAAATAATTTTGTTAACATAACCATAATACCTTTCCTAAACCCTCACAAATTGAGCACATTCTCCAAACCCTTGCCCTTAGCCTTGACCCTTCCATCCAATCACAAGGATCATGGAGGCCATCAGTTGAGAACTCCTTCAATTTTAGGTCTCCCCATGGCAAAACTCCTCTTATCCAAGCACAACACTTTAACTGTGCTCTGCAACCATCTCATGTTATCTCTTTGTGGACCTTGTTCCATCAATTATTCCCTTTCTCCTATATACTAACCCACTCCAATGCTACTGGCTTTTTCTCCTAAGTTGGCAAGTATGTTCAAGTATCTCCCAATATTGGGATGCCTGGGTGGCTCAGTTGGTTAGGCATCTGCTTTCAGCTCAGGTCATGATCCCAGGGTCCTGGGATCGAGTCCAGCATTGGGCTCCTTGCTCAGCTGGGAGCCTGCTTCTCCCTCTGCCTGCCATTCCCCCCTATTTTGCATGTTCTCTCTCTCTCTCTTTCTGATGAATGAATAAAATATTTAAAAAAAAATATCTCCCAACATTGAAAAACTGAAAAAAAAATTTTTAACTTAGGTAATAAATTAAAATCCATATTTATGCTCTTCCTTTGTTTCTGGAAGGAAACTAGAAATAACAGCTTCTTTAGTATTTATAGATCCACCTCATTATTTTATTTATTTATTTATTTTTGGAGAAAGAGAGAGAGAATGCATGTGGGTGCATGGGGGGAGAGGGGCAGAGGGAGAGAGATCTTAAGCAGGCTCCACACCAGCCCAGAGGATGAGATGGGGGAGGGGAGGGACGGGATTCCTCCAGGAGGCTCAATCTCACAGCCCTGAGATTATGACTTGAGCCAAAATCAGGAGTCTTTGGATGCTTAACTGACTGAGCCACCCAGGTGCCCCTACCTCATTATTTTAAACTGCATAACATAATGCTCTGTAGTCAACAAATATTTCTTGAGTGTCTACATCATCCTTTGCACTGATGATATAGCTTTTTTTTGCGGGGGGTGGTGGGGAGGTGAGAGAGCAGGAGCAGGGAGGGGCAGAGGGAGAGGGAGGAGAGAGAGAATATTAAGCAGGCCCCATGCCCAGGATGGAGCCTGAGGCGGGGCTCAATCTCACAACCCTGAGATCATGAGCCAAGCTGAAATCAAAAGTGGAATGCTTAACCAACTGAGTCACCCAGGTGCCCCAAGGATATAGCATTTAAGCTGAAGCAGGAATCAGAAAGTCAATAAGGAAAAAAAAAAAAGAAGAAAGTCAATAAAGTAAACAAGTAAAATATATTATGTTAGATAAGTACTTTGAGTTTTTTTTTAAGACTTTATTTATTTATTTGAGAGAGAGAATGAGAGAGAGAGCACAAGAGGGGGGAGGGTCAGAGGGAGAAGCAGACTCCCTGCTAAGCAGGGAGCCTGATGTGGGACTCGATCCCGGGCCTCCAGGATCATGACCTGAGCTGAAGGCAGTCACCCAACCAACTGAGCCACCCAAGCACCCCAAGTACTTTGAGTTTTAAATAGAGTGGTCAGAGAAAGCATCTCTGAGAAAAGTAACATTTGAATAAAGATTGAAAGGAGGTGAAGGAGAAGCCCTTATGGATATCTAGGGGAAGAACGGTCCAAGAAAAGGAAATAGCAAATGCAAATGCCCTGAGGCAGGAGAATGCTTGCCATTCAGTTATAGTTACAGTATCCATATATGAGTGATGTTAATGACTACTCACTTTCAGTCAAGGTCCTATCTGAATATACTAAAACCCAAAGTCTAAATTGTAAAGTTAACGGCTACCAGGATTCCTTATATAAAATAAAGGGGAATCAGGAGAGATTCTTATTATGTACACACATAAAAAGCTAAAAGAAAATATGCATAGCTGTTATTGTGCTCATTTCTTTTTTTTTTTTAAGATTTTTCTTTATTTTTTAACAGAGAGAGAGACAGCGAGAGAGGGAACACAAGCAGGGAGAGTGGGAGAGGGAGAAGCAGGCTTCCCGCCGAGCAGGGAGCCCAATGTGGGACTCGATCCCAGGACCCTGAGATCATGACCTGAGCCGAAGGCAGACGCTTAACAACTGAGCCACCCAGGCGCCCTATTGTGCTCATTTCTGTAAGTGGTTACAAGGTCCTAGTTGACATTTATAACTGTTGTCTTTCACTATCCATTCATTATTTCATTTGCCCTCCACTAGAACCTTTGGGTTTTTTACCTGGTGGGGTGAACCAAACTTTCATTCCTGAATCTCTTTCAGGGTCCTACTTTCTTCGGATTGCTTTAATTTCCCATTAATCTTTCTTATTAGATGTGGAAGTGCTCAGAGGCTTACCAGAGAATCTCCTGGATTCCAGAGAAACTCTCAAGAAACTGTCCCTATTATGTAACAGAGATGCAATTCCCCCTTGGTAATTAGGATCAATCCCCTCACCCAGTGACTAATCTTTTTTTTGGCTGTTGATTCCATGGCATGAAGAGCCCCAAATGGCTAGATGACATCTCAACTTCCCATTCAATGGAACTATTACTGTGTTTTGTGGTAGAAGTTTTTCCCTGTTGGGAACTAAGACCTCCAAACCAACAGAATTCAAAGTTGCAGAAATGGGAAGTAAAAATTTGGGGAGTAGATTATTAGGTGTAAGAATGAGGAAAACCACTTTCATTTCCAACCTTTGATTTGTGGATCCATTCATTCTGGCTGTCCATTGAAGGATATATTAATTTTGTAAGACAATCCCAGTCTTCCAAGATGCTATCTCCCCACTGGCATTGGCATTGAAACCAAGCTATCACTAGGCTATTCCAGCATTCCATCAGGCCAACTGCTTCTGGATAATGAGGTATGTGGAAAGATCAATGAATTCCACAGACATGAGCACCTTGCCACACTTCTTTTTTGGTAAAACATGTTTCTTGATTAGAAGCAACACTGTAGGAGCGCTTGGGTGGCTCAGTTGGTTAAGCATCTGCCTTCAGCTCAGGTCGTGATCCCGGAGTCCTGGGATCGAGCCCTGTATTGGGCTCCCTGCTCAGTTAGGAGTCTGCTTCTCCCTCTCCCTCTCTACTCTCTCTCTCAAATGAATAAAATCTTAAAAAAAAAAAAAGAAGAAGCAACACTGTATAAAACACCATTACAGTAAATAAGGCATTCTGTTTAAGTCCACGGATGATGGTGCTGGCAGAAGCACCATATGAGCAGGGAAGATAAATCCATACCCCTAATATATGTCTATTTCATCAGGACAGATTGCTGTTACCTCTGTGATATAAGGAGTCCAGTGCAATCAATTTGCTATAATTGGCTGACTGCTGCCCCAGGGAATGTCATACTGAGGGTCCAGCCCTAAGTCCTTAACTGTAGGTATGTTAGACTTACTGGGGGCTTAGCCAGGTCAGACTTATTGAGGGAAAGTTGATGTTGTTGAATCCATGCATAGTCTTCATCCCTGTAACATGGCCACGCTGTACTTGAACTCCTTGAACAAGCACTGTTGTGTCTGGAGAAAGGTAGAGTCACATTTATACTACATGTCATCTTGTCCATCTGATGGAGAGCCTCCTCTGCAATGGATGACCTTTTGTGAGCATTTTTATGGGACTCAAATATCACTACAGTTTGTCCATTTGAGAAGTCCATCCACATACCTCTTTCCCTACACCTTCTTTCTACTTATCTTCAAATGCCACTGTTCTTTCCAAGTCTCTAAGCATACATGAAATCATTAGCAACTCTGGCCAGTTCACCGACCAGTTAAAGTGGACAACCAAATATATTTTCTGGAGATCTACCCACTGAGAGGATTTTCCTTCACCACTATCCTATCTTTCAAGGATACTCCTGTTGAGGGTTGTAATACTACAGCACTGTCTCCTGTTGGGTACAGAATTATCTGTAAATTAAGCATGATACAGGTAACTTATGTTGGTTGATTGTCAAATGTTAAATCAACTTCTAATTCCTCAAATAATTTTTGTCTTTTCTCTTTTTTTCTTGGTAATTCTGACTGGAGGCTTGTGGATTTTATTAATTCAAAAAAACAGCTTTTGTTTTCATTGATTATTGCCGTTTTTATCCATTTTCTATTTTGTTGATTTCTGCTTTTATCTTGATTGTTTCCTTCTATTTCCCCTGGGCTTAATTTGCTCTTGTTTTCTAATTCCTTAAGGTGAAAATGTAGATTAACGCTCTCAGATGTTCTGTTCTAATATACATGTTTAAAGCTATAACTTTCCCTGTAAGCGCTGCTTTACCTGTATCCCACAAATATCAAAATGTTTTCATTATCATCCATTTAAAAATGTCTTCTAATGTCTCTTGATTTTTTGACTTGTGGATTATTTACAAGTATGTATACTGATTTCCAAATATTTTAGTTTTCTTAGAATCTTATTATTGGGCCGCCTGGGTGGCTCTGTCGGTTGAGCTTCAGCTCTTGGTTTCAGCTTAGGTCATGGTCTCAGGGTCGTGGGATCGAGCCCTGTATCAGATTCCCGACTTAGCATGGAGTCTGCTTGTTCCACTCCCTCTGCTCCTACCCCAGCTCATGTACGTGCACTCTCTCTCTCAAGTAAATAAATAAATAAATACGTTTAAAAAAAAAAAAATCTTGTTATTTATAATTTAATTCCAGTGCCAGAAAAATTTTCTTTAAAATTTTCAATGTTTTAAAATTTATCAATACTTGTTCTATGGCTTAACATATGGTCTATCCTGGTGAGTATACCATTTACACTTGAAAAGAATGGTATTTTGTAGTTGTTGGGCATAGAATTCTATTAATGTCAATTAGCACAAAGTAGTTGATTGTGTTGTTCGGGTCTTAAATGTCTCTGATGATTTTCTACCTAGTTGGACTATCAATTGCCTGGAAAGGGATGTTAAAATCTCCAACTATGAATGTGGAATTGTCTGTTTCCCTCTTAATTCTGTCAATTTTTGCTTTATATATTTGAAAGCTCTGTTATTAGGGATATACATATTTATGATTGTGATGTCTTCCAAATATTGACCCTTATATTACTATAAAATGCCCCTTTTTGTGTCCTCTGGTACTTTTCATCTTGAAATCTGTTTTATCTAATATTAATACAGCTACTCCACTTTCTTATGCTTACTGTCTGCATGTCTTCTCTCTATTTACTTTCAAACTCTCTGTATCTTTATATTGTATTTTATTTACAGTGTATGTTTTATAGGTAGTAAATGGTGGATTTTGCGTTTTTTATTAAGTGATTCTGCCAATCTCTGCCTGTCAGTTGAAGTGTTTAATCAATCAACATTTAATGCAATTATTAATATGGTTGGATTTAGGTCTTCTATTTTATTATTTGTTTTCTATTTGTCCCCTCTGATTTTTGTTCTTCCATTTTTCTGTTCCTGCCTTTTTAAGTATTTAAATATTTTTAAATTTTAATTTTAATTCATCTACTATCTTTTTAGCTATACTTCTTATATTCTTAGCAGTTGCTCTAGGTATTTCAATGTACATCCTTCACTTTTCACAACCTACTTAGAATTAATATTTTACCACTTTATGTAGAATGTAGAAACTTTGCAAGTCTTCCATTCCTTTATACTATAACTGTCTTAGATATTGCAACTACAAATGTTGTAAACCTCACAAGGCAATTTTTACTTTAAACAGTCACGTGTGTTGTTGTTGTTTTTAATTATGAGAGGAAAAAAAAAACCTCTTGTGTATTTACCCAGATATTTGCATTTCTAATGTTCCTCACTCCTTCCTGAAGATCTGATTTTCTACCAGGTACCATTTCTTCTTAGCTCAAATAACTTCTTTCGGTATTTCTTGTAGTACACTCTTGCTGGGGATGAATTCTTACAGATTCGTGGGTTTTGTTTTGTTTTGTTTTATTTCGTTTTAAAGTAAGCTCTATGCCCAACATGGGGCTTGAACTCATGACCCTGAGATCAAGAGCAGCACATTCTACTGACTGAGCCAGCCAGGTGCCCCCTTTTGGTTCTTTTTTTTTTTTAATCTAAGTTTTTCTTTTGCTGTCATTCTTAAGGATGTTCTCACCGGTAGAGAATTCTGGATTGTCAGTGTCTTTTAGCACTTTAAAAATGGTCATCCATGGTGCACCTGCCTTGACCAGTTGGTAGAGCATGCAACAATTGATCTGGGGGTTGTAAGTGCAAGCCCCAAGTTGGGTGTAGAGATTACTTAAAAATAAAATCTTTAAAAATGGTGTTCCACTGCTTTCTGTCCTCCATTTTTTCTGATGAAAGTTAGTAAGTTTTTTTATTCATTCTCCTGTATGTAATGAGTCATTTTTCTCTTGCTGCTGTTGAGACATGCTCTTTGTCTGGTTTTTAGCAGTCTGAATATGCTATGCCTAGGGATGGTTTTCTTTCAATCTGTGTAACTTGGGATCTGCTGTGATCTTTGAGCCTGTAAATGTATGTCTATCAACAAATTTGGGAATTTTTTGATCATTTGATCATTGTGTCTTCAATTTTTTTTCTGTCTCTTTTTCTCTTTCTCCTCTTCTTTTGGGACTCAGTTTGATATACATTAGATCTTTTGCTATTATCTGGGATTCTGAGGTTTTGTTCATTTCCTTTCCAATAATTTTTCATTTCTGTTTTTCATATTGGATCATTTCTATGAATCTATCTTGAAGCTAAGCTGACTCTTTCTTTTGTTATTTCTATTCTGTTATAATCTTATCCAGTGAATTTTTTATTTCATATATATATGTATATATATGCTTTCATTCTTAAGGATGTTAAGAATGAAAGCATTCTTTTTTTTTTTTAAGATTTTATTTATTTATTTGACAGAGAGAGACACAATGAGAGAGGGAACACAAGCAAGGGAAGTGGGAGTGGGAGAAGCAGGCTTCCCGCTAAGCAGGGAGCCCCAATGCGGGGCTTGATCCCAGGACCCTGGGATCATGACCTGAGCCGAAGGCAGATGCTTAATGACTGAGCCACCCAGTCACCCCAAGAATGAAAGCATTCTTAACATGCTTTCACACACACACACACACACACACACATATATAATACATATACATATATGTCAGTTCTGGAATTTCATTTGGTTCTTTTCTATCATTTCAGTTTCTCTGAGATTTCCTATCTGTTTACACATTATGAGCATTTTTCCTTTACATTATCAAATAGTTTAATATCAGCTTTAAAATCTTTGCTAATTGCAGCAACTGTATCATATTAGTGCCCATGTCTGTTGCTTGTCATTTCTCTTGAGAAGATGTGATACATAGCCTTGTTTCCTCATATGTCAAGTAGTTTTGAATTGTTTGTTGTGGAGAGTAGATTCTGTTATTTTCCTTAAAGAGGATTTATTGTGTTGTTCTCTGTTTGTTTCAGCATGCCATTAATTTGGGTGGACTCACACTCCAAACGCTGTCTCTGAGCTGTAGCACAAATCTCAGTTCAGTTGTTTTTCCTTTGGTTGGGCTCCTTACAGACTTCCCTGAGCATATGTGGTTCAGGGGTTCGCTAGAACCTGAACAGTGTTTAAACAGAAATTAAGGGGCTCTCTCTCTCTGGTTCTATCCTTTGTTGGATTCCCCTCTCATTGTCTGGCAGCTGTGGATACCCCCAACTCTCTCCTCCAGTTGTTCAGGCCACAAAGACTGTGGATTTTCTATCAGTATTTTCACATTCCAGGTAGCACTGGCTGAAGCCTAACCCTCAGGTTAAAAGAAAATTCACCCCATGCTGTTTCTTGCAAGTGTTGACTCCCTGTCAGAATCTATCTGCTTTTGTTCACTCTCCAGTGCCTTCAGGGAATTGTTTTTTAGTGTATTTTGTCCAGAGTTTATGTCTGATCCAACACAGGGGCTTACTAGGACATATCATAAGTGGATAACTCCAATAACATTTTATTAAGCTATCCACTTAACTTAGGACACAGGATCAATCACCCACTGACTAAGATTCTTGCATATCAAAACTTTCTGAATACCACTTCATTTCTGCTACTCATTATAATTGTGCCCACATGGTTTTTTGTTTTTTTTTTAAGATTTTATTTATTTATTTATTTATTTATTTGAGAGAGAGAGCATAAGCAGGTGGAGGGGTAGAGGGAGAGGGAGAAGCACACTTCCCATTGAGCTGGGAGTCTGACACGGGGCTTGATCCCAGGACCCTGAGATCATGAAGGCAGACACTTATCTGACTGAGTCACCCAGGCGCCCCTCACATTTTTTTTTTTTACTTTTTAAATAAGCTTTTTATTTTGGGCGCCTGGGTGGCTCAGTTGGTTAAGCGACTGCCTTCGGCTCAGGTCATGATCCTGGAGTCCCGGGATCGAGTTCCGCATTGGGCTCCCTGCTCGGCAGGGAGTCTGCTTCTCCCTCTGACCCTCCTGACCCTCCCCCCTCTCATGCTCTCTCTCTCTCAGTCTCTCTCTCTCAAATAAATAAATAAATAAAATCTTAAAAAAAAATAAGCTTTTTATTTTTATTTTATTTAAAGATTTATTTATTTATTTGAGAGAGAATGGGGGGAGGGTGAGAGGCAGAAGGAGAGAGTCTTTAAGCAGACTCCATGCTGAGTTTGGAGCCTGACTTGGGGCTGGCTGGATCTCATGACCCTGAGATCATGACCTGAGCTGAAACCAAGAACCAAGAGTTGGATGCTTAACCAACTGTGCCACTCAGGCACCCCAATAAGCTTTTTGTTTTAGAGTAGATTTAGATTTGCAGACAACTTGTGAAGATAGAATAGAGTTCCAATATATCCCACACCCAATTACCCCTATTCTAACATCTTACCTTTGTATGGTACATTTGTCATAATTAATGAACTAATATCATTACATTATTATTAACTAAAGTCTGTACTTTATTCAGATTACCTTAACTTTTACCTAATATCATTTCTGTGTTCCAGATCTCATCAGGGATCTTTACATTTAGTTGACATGTCTTCTTAGTTCCTCTTGGCTGGGACTTTTCCTTGTTTTTGATGACCTTAACAGTTTTGAAGAGTACTAATTAAGTATTTTGTAGAATGTTACTCAATTGGGATTTGTCTGATATTTATCTCATTAGACTGGGGTTATGTGTTTTGGGGAGGAAAGCCACAGAGGTAAAGTGCCATTTTCATCAAATTTTATTGGGGGGTTTTGCTATGGTCTGAATTGTGTCCTCCCTCAGCCCCACAAATTTGTATGTTGAGCCTTAAGCCCCAATTTGACTGTATTTGGAGATAGGGTCTTTAGAAGGTAATTAAGATTAAATGAAGCATTAATGGTGGGGCCCTAATCCAATAGGATTAGTGTCCTTATAAGAAAAGACACCAGAGACACCCGATCTCTCTCTCTCTCTCTCTCTCCCCCCCTCTCTTTCCAACACATGAGAACACAGTGAGAAAGCAGCCATCTACAAGCCAGGAAAAGAGCTCTCAACAGAAACAGAATTGTCCTGTGCCTTGGTCTTGGATTCCTCAGCCTCCAGAACTATGAGAAATAAAGTTCTTAAAGCCATCCAGTCCATGGCATTTTGTTATGGCAGTCCTAGTTTATGTAGGCAGGCATATGGTGTCAACATGACTTATAGCCTTGATAACCTGGCTGGGGTAATTTTGTCAGGTTTCTACACTGTAAAGTCACTCTTTTCCCCCAGCCTCTTTTCATACTATACTCTTTGTTGTTGTTGTTTTAAAGATATTATTTTTAAGTAATCTCTATACCCAACATGGGGCTTGAACTGACAACACCGAGATCAAGAGTCACATGCTCCACCAACTGAGCCAGCCAGGCACCTCCACACTATACTCTTTGGAAGGAAGTCCACATCTTGTCTCTTGACCCACATTGTCTTTGACCTCTGCTACTCCAGGATCCCCCCTCTCCATTGAAATCAGGGAACCCATCTCAACTGTAACTTCTTCCTTCATCAAATCTGTCCACAGGAAACAGCCACCACATAGGTTACGGGGATACTGGTGTCCATCCACTAACATATTTCTCAGTGCCTTAGTGGATGGAGTGTCCTCTGGGATTTCTTAGATGAAGTAGTGAGGGAGTGGCCATTCATACATGAAAGATCTATTCCAACATTTCTGTCTCCTTAAGACCTTGGGTTCCTTCTTCTAAGTTATACCAGAAAGTTCTTGCATCTCAACTTCATTGAATGTAGGCCACTACTTAAAGTTTCATTCAACCAACTGTTTTTTTTTTTTAAAGATTTTATTTATTTATTTGAGAGAGAGAGAATGAGAGAGAGCGAGCACATGAGAGGGGGAAGGGTCAGAGGGAGAAGCAGACTCCCTGCGAGCAGGGACCCTGATGCAGGACTCCATCCAGGGACCCCAGGATCATGACCTGAGCCGAAGGCAGTCGCTTAACCAACTGAACCACCCAAGCGCCCTCATTCAACCAACTGTTAGAGCCATTTCCAGCTGCACAAGCTAGCACATTAAATCTAGAATTGTGGTAAAAGTGCTCATCAATTGAATTGAATTAGTTAATAATTCAACCAAATCTGGTGTTAGATTCTGTCTTCCTTGTTTATTGCCTTCCTGGAAAAAAAAAAAAAAAATCCATTCTTTTACATATTCTCCAAGTCTGAAAATATAAATGAGCAAAATATTGCAATAATAAGCACAAGTCATTTCTTCCCAGTCAGACTTGGAACATGTTGAGATCTGACCGTAGTTATAGATCTAGTGCAGTGGTCCTCTACTGGGGATGATTTTTTTTTCTCCCATGGTACATTTAGAAATGTCTGAAAACACTTTTGGTTGTCACAACTTAGGCTTGGGGAGGTGTCACTGGAGCTAGTGGGTAATTCGTCAGGGATGCTGCTAAATATCTTACAATGCACAAGACATCTCCTCACAATAGCTATCCATAGCCCGGCATGTTGAGAAATTCTGATCTACAGGTACCAAAGAGTGGTTGGAGTGGAACTTGAGGAAAACAGACATCCCTCAGGTAATGTTGTTACAGGGCTTTTAAGCAAGGGATGGAAGGCTGTCTCCACTGATTTTGGAGGTTCAAAGAGGTTTGGGCACTCTAGAATCTCAACTTTGAGTTAACCCAAATGTCACCATTCCAGTTTCAGTGTCATACCCATCAATGCCCTATCTTTCACCAGAGAGTTCTGGCAAGGCTATGAAATCAACTTATGTTGTAATTCTGAAATCTGCACAATTAAATTTTACGTTTGATTTTCAGCAAGATTAGTTTGCAGGTATAAAATATAAGGGATTCTTTAGGGCTGCCATAGAAACTTTCATTCTCTGTCATTGAACTGAATGTTTAGTGACTTGAACTTTCCATTTCTTAAATAAGTTCTTTGGTGGGTGCAAATGAAGCCACTCCCAACATAGAATTGTTACAGTTACCATTACCATCAGATAGTCATATGTGGCTCTAAAGCATTTGCTTTAGTGGATACTTCAACACAAACGACTAGAGGTGATAAGTTGATCACTTATGATGCTACTACATCACATTTCCCATTGACAACTTGCTTGACATTGAATTTGAGTTTAAGGGTATAAACCAATCAACCCCAAATCCTGTATCTCAAAGTCTATTTCCTAGAATCACTCTTGTACCATTTTCTGTTTCAGTCAGTATTCAGTAAAGAAACAAACTATAGCAGTTATCTTCACTAAGAATTTATATAAAGAGTTATTGGAGGGGCACCTGGGTGGCTTAGTCGATTAAGTGTCCGACTCTTGATTTTGGCTCAGGTCATGATCTCAAGGTTATGAGATCGAGCCTCACATCCAGCTCTGCAATGGGTGTGGAGCCGGCTAGGCATTCTCGCTCTCCCTCTGCCCTTCCCCCCAACCTTGTGCATGCTCTCTCGCTCTCTCTCTCAAAAATAAATAAATAAATAGGACAAAGCCCAGACCTTTAAAAAAAATAGTTGTTGGAGATATCACAGGCATTGGAGAATTGAAAAGAGAAAGTAGAACAAGGAAGTAGTAATTGCAAGAAGTAGATGGGGAAATAAAGTGTCAGGGTTGGGATTATTGGGATTAAACACTTGAAGGAGGGGGCCTGGAGGGCTGGAAGCTCAGTAGCTTAGCCATGGGCCCCTGCAGTGTTGGGACCCAGACCTCCCAGGAGGGTTGCTCCCCAGCTGGTACTGGTGTCTCTGAAGAGTGTGATGAGGCTAGTTCTGGGAACATGGAAAGGAGTCCAGAGCTGGAACCAACTGCTGCTGCTGGCACGAAGAACTGTTGCCTGGGTGACTTGGATAGAAATGGGAAGCGAACAGGAAGGAGCAGTCCCTTCTCCCTTCCTCCTGCCTCTGATCTCCCACTATAGGCAGAACCTGACAGAGAGCCAGGCTGGCAAAGGAAGAATGTGAAATGCAGAGACCCAGCCTCAGCACCATAAAACAGAGCATAGATGGGTGACTTTGAAGCTGAGGAACAGTTTCTTCATAACCAGCACAGTTAGACAAGCGTTGCTCAAATAACACACCAAAGGATGAGGGAGAAGCAGGAGTCTAGGACATTTCACAGATTTCTAGCGTTAGTAACTGAATGACTAGTGGAGAAAGAGGTAGAATAAATGTGGAGTGGGCAGTCAGAAGGGAGCTAGTTTGTAGCATGTGGAAAGATCTGCTGGGGTTGGTAAATTTAGTTTGAGAAGCCTGGTGTCTAATATAGTACAATTCAAAATGTAGTCTTTGGACTAGCTGGTCTGCAATTAAAAAAAAATTGCAGTAAAATAAATATAAAATCTATCATTTTAATCACTTTTATAATTTTTTTTTTTAAGATTTTATTTATTTATTTGACAGAGAGACACAGCGAGAGAGGGAACACAAGCAGGGGGAGTGGGAGAGGGAGAAGCAGGCTTCCTGCCGAGCAGGGAGCCCGATGTGGGGCTCGATCCCAGGACCCTGGGATCATGACCTGAGCCGAAGGCAGACGCTTAACGACTGAGCCACCCAGGCGCCCCTCACTTTTATAATTGTGATAAAAGATATATATAACTTAAAATTTACCATTTTAAGCATGTTTAAATGTATAGTTCTGTGGCATTAAGTATATTTACATTGTTTTGCGACTATCACCACCATCCATCTCCAGATTTTTTTCATCATCCCAAACTGAAACTCTGTGCCCAATAAACAGTAACTTTGCATCCCTCTCTCCCCCCAGCCTCTGGTCATCACTATTCCACTCCAGTCTCTATGAGTTTGACTCTTCTAGCAACCTCATATAAGTGGAATCATGCATTACTTGTCCTTTTGTGTCTGGCTTACGTCAGTCAGCATAAATACCTTCAAGGTTCACTCCTGTTGGAACCTGTATTATAATTTCATTCCTTTTTAAAGCTGAATAACATTTCATTTTGTGCAATTTGGTTTTTTAAATCCATTTTTGTTTTTATTCATTTTTCTTTTATTTATTAACTTTTTAAAAGTAGGCTCAATGCTCAGCATGGAGCGTAATGCAGGGTTTGAACTCACGACCCTGGGATCAAGACCTGAACTGAGATCAAGAGTCAGAGGCTTAACTGACTGAGCCAACCAGGCGCCCCAATGCATTATTATTATTATTTTTTTTTTTTTTAAGTAAACTCTACTCCCAATGTGGGGCTGGACCTCATGACCCCACGATCAAGAGTTACATGCTCTATCAACTGAGCCAGCCATGTGCCCCACAATTGTTTTTTATTAGTCCTCAGTAAGGTAAAAGTTTGGGCCAGAATGTAAAGTATCTATGTCAGCAAGCACATTTTTGTTGGTAGAAGTTTTCAGTGAAGGAAGCAGTATGCTGATTCACATTTTGGAGCAAGGTCCTTTTCTCATCAGGGCCCAGCACTCTGAGAGCACTGGGAGTAAGCATTTGGAGACACAGCTTTGGACTGGAGATTTGGGAATAATTCACCTGTAAAAGAAAAAAAAATCCAAACTAGAACCAGGATGCACTTCTTTGTTCATCTTAGTAATTTATAGCCGCCTTCTAGGAAGAAATTAGAACTTCTGATAAAATGTCTACACAAAATTCTAATAAAACTGAAGGGATTAAAACTTCCGAGAAGGCAGTTATCCACCCCCTCACCTTTCAGTTCAGATTGTAGTGAATTTCACCACACATTCTTTTCTTTTTTGTACCTAATTTAAAATGATTTTCTTTTTTCTTTTTTTTTTAAGTAATCTCTACACCCAACATGGGGCTTGAACTTGCAACCCTGAGATCAAGAGTTGCATGCTCCACCGACTTAGCGAAGCCAGGCGCCCCTAAAATGATTTTCTAACCAATCTCTTTTCCCCCCAAATATCCCTACCAAAAGTAAATCTTTGAATTGGACTTCTTAAAGGATAATAGTTTAAAAAAAAAAAAAAAAGGAGGGGCGCCCAGGTGGCTCAGTCGTTAAGCGTCTGCCTTCGGCTCAGGTCATGATCCCAGGGTCCTGGGATCGAGCCCCGCATCGGGCTCCCTGCTCCGCGGGAAGCCTGCTTCTCCCTCTCTCATTCCCCCTGCTTGTATTCCCTCTCTCGCTGTGTCTCTTTCTGTCAAATAAATAAATGAAATCTTTAAAAAAAAAAAAAAGGAAAATTATGACTCAGATGCAGATATGAAATAAATACATGTCAAAGATTTAATTTAACTCATTAATTAATGAGGGAACTGGAAAAGATGTTAGAATCAGTTTAAAGGAAAACCCAAAGACCAAACAAATATCTAAGCCCATCAAAAATGTTGAAATATGGGGCGCCTGGGTGGCTCAGTCGTTAAGCGTCTGCCTTCGGCTCAGGTCATGATCCCAGGGTCCTGGGATCGAGTCCCACATCGGGCTCCCTGCTCAGCGGGAAGCCTGCTTCTCCCTCTCCCACTCCCCCTGCTTGTGTTCCTGTTCTCGCTGTCTCTCTCTGTCAAATAAATAAATAAAATCTTTAAAAAAAAAAAAAATGTTGAAATATGGGGCACCTGGGTGGTGTAGTCTGTTAAACGTTGGGACTCTTGGTTTCTGCTCAGGTCATGATCTCAGTGTCGTGAAGCCCTGCATGTGGCTCTGTACTCAGCGGGGAGTCTGCCTGAGACTCTCTCTCGCTCTCCCTCTGCCCCGCCCCACCCTCTGTAAAATAAATAAATAAATCTTTAAAAAAATGTTGAAATGAATTTTCTCAATAGACACAAAGCTGGTTTATTGAGGGGTGTGTGGGGGCAGGGTTGTCAAGAGAAGCTTCACCTAAGAGCATTTACTTGCACATCTAAAGACAATAATTGTTTGCATTACTATCAGTTTTCTACAAATTAACCTGTATCTCTTCAGCGTTGTAAAAGTGCTCAAAGACTATAAAAGGCACAAACCCTATAGAATCTGATAAGTGGGAAGGGTATGCTTAGAACAAAGCACTTTTCCATTTCCTGATAATCTTTTGGTCCATTTAGAAATATCCTACTATAGGCCTTCTCCCTTGTTGCAAGATAGTAAAGAAATTTTGATGTACACTCATAACAAAATTACCTGAAATTTTTTCTTTTTTTCAAAAATTTATTTATTTATTTTAAAGAATGAGAGCATGGAAGGGAGGGGCAGAAGGAGAGAGAGAATCTCAAGCAGATACCCCACTGAGCCCAGAGATAATGACCTGAGCCTAAATCAAGAATGGGATGCTTAACCGACTGAGCCACCCAGGCGCCCCTGAAAATTTTTCTTAAACACTTGGCTTCTAACACTGGTTGCTGATGTGGGAAAGTAAGGTGGAAATCTTGAAAGTAAATAATTTTCACTGAATTCTTATATTTTTCGTATGGCTCCCCTATTTTTAACTAGACAAGGTATCTTCTACTTTGTTC
This sequence comes from Halichoerus grypus, assembly GCF_964656455.1. Lineage (NCBI taxonomy): Eukaryota > Metazoa > Chordata > Mammalia > Carnivora > Phocidae > Halichoerus > Halichoerus grypus. The sequence goes on from NC_135719.1 coordinate 120,585,174, forward strand.
TCTCTAGGGAATCAATCCTAAACCTGCTGCAGAGGCTGGAGGAATAGTCACTTGGCAGCTAGGGAGGAAATCTGGTGGTTTAACTGCTTTTGAAATAGACTTTTTACCAATTCTTCTTCTTTTAGTCCCAACTTTACTGCTGCTTCTTGAGGTACCTGGTGCTGCCAATCCTTGAGCCTTTTGGTGGTTCTCTAGGGCAACCAGGCTTGCTTCTGGCCTGTCTCTTGATATATGAGGAGTCTACAAGTCAGTTCCAATATCCTTCTGTTTTCCAGCTTCCAAAATGTTAGTGATTTCTCTCCCGTTCTCTAAGAGACTGACTATACAAACAGACACTAGCCAAACCATATATGACAATGGAACTCTGACCCATAACTTCTACTGCAACCAGCCTGGGAAGCCAAACCACAGCCTCTGAGGCAAACCGCCCAGAATGGTTAGAACTTGTTGATGAGTCAGCTTTCTCATATTTTGCCCCCACTTCCAACACAGGACCAACTGGAGAAAGCCAAACCAATCACATAAGAAGCCTGGTTTCTAGTTAGCCCATCTCCAGCTTCCCCACAATGATGACTGCCAATCAGAGCATATCTGAAGCTGTCCCTGTTTTCACCACAAAACTTTCCCACTCATCTCTCTGCCTTTGAGTCTTTGCCCAACACGAGAGATGGTGGCTGACTTCCTGCTATGTTTGCTCTCATTTTGGTGGTCTTCTTTTTCTAATATCTTTTTTGCCTTGAGATTTTGTGTTTTTTCCCATTTTTAAAGAGAGATTTCAGTAGGAAATGGAGTTACATGTGACTCAATCCATCATCTTTAACTGGAGTTCTCTTCTCATGCTTCTTGCTCTGGTGACTTAGATGACAGCAATCCACCCTTTACCTTCCAGCTCTAGAAGGCTGGCAAATAACCTTTGCTTTTCCTCTTGCAAACAATGATACAAAATTCAACACCTATTCATATTCCTCCAAAGAATTTACTGGAACAAAAACATTGGAGAATGGTACACACTTTGAGATAGAAGATGAGGTTACATATCATACGTATACAAATTCCCCAAACACTTTAAACCTCCCCCCTTCCTGCCCAAAGTCTCTCCTCTGAGATATCTTTCTCTTTCTCCCAGGAAGTTGGGAGACTTGCTGACTCCTCCCTTTATCTCTGACTGGTCCCCTGAATCTTCTAATTTCTTACCCTTTTACCATACAAAGCAATTCAGCTCAACACCCATGCATACCACTCACTACAAAACAAAAGGAATGCTGACTCACCAGCCTTTCAACCCATACTGTTGGGTGAACTTGTGCCAGGGTAGGGAGAGTCTCACCCTCTTTCTAAGGGGGCTTCATGAATTTCTTCTTTTCCAAGAGGTAGTCTCAGTCCAGCTCTTTAGGAGAGAGAGAAAAGTTCCATATTTCTCTAAACCACAAAGAAAGGATATCTTTTCTCATTTGCTAACAAAGACTCTTTTGTCTTTCCAGATAGTTTATAAGCTTCTTGAATGCATAGAAACATAATTTTTATAATCTGTATGGTACCTAATAATATTACAAAAGCTTATAGAAGGGATCAGTGGGCAGAAAGGATGGATAGAATTCTGATGGAAAGAAATAGGATTTTCAGAAAAAGCCTATTTAGTGGTTCCTCTAAGCTTTGACCTTTATCTTCAAGACACTAAACAAATCCAATAAAGTGTTTTCACTTTTCATTTGCTTGTTTGTTCATTTTTAATATTTTATTATTTTTTAAAATATTTATTTATGTTAGAGTGAGAGAGAGTGCACACATGGGGGGGAGGAGTGGAAGGAGAGGGAAAGAGAGAATCTTAAGCAGATTCCCCGCTGAGCACAGAACCCAAGGTGGGGCTGGATCTCATGACCCTGAGCTGAAATCAAAAGTCAGACACTTAACTGACTGAGCCACCCAGGCGCCCCTTTAATATTTTATTTCTAAGTAATCTCTACATCCAACATGGGGCTCGAACTCACAACTCCGAAATCAACTGCTGAATGCTCCACTGACTGAGCCAGTCAGGTGCCCCGTGTATTTAACATGTTTTAGTTGACTTGTGTGGTATGCATTCATTATTAATACCTTTCATTTCGTGCATCAGTTAGGGACTGGGTTTCGCTGCTGGTAACAAAGACTTCACTACAGTGGCTTAAAAAATTAGTTTATTTTCTAATATACAGAAGTCCAGAGGTAGGTAGTTCAGGGTTGATATGGGAACCACAGAAGGTATCAGGGATCCAGGCTTCTATCTCTCTACTCCACCTTCCTAGGCACCTGGCTTCCATCTTCAAGTACTGCTGTGGTGGAGAGCTGTTGGAGCTCTAGCCATCAAGTCCTAGTCTTAGCAAGAAATAAGTGGAAAGGTAACAACAAAAAGGCAAAAAAAAGGCTTGTGGCAGTGGTCTGCCCCCTTTTAAAGAACTACTGAGAGTCCAATGCAAAAACTTTTGTTTATACCTCTTTGGCTAGAACTTAATCACATGACCATACCTATTACCAATGGAGACAGGAAAAAAAAACAACTTTGAATGCATTTTTTTTTTTTTTTTAAGATTTTATTTATTTGACAGAGAGAGCACAAGCAGAGGGAGAGAGAGGGAGAAGCAGGCTCCCTGCTGAGCAAGGAGCCCGATGTGGGACTCGATCCCAGAACCCTGGGATCATGACCTGGGCCGAAGGCAGCCGCTTAACCGACTGAGCCACCCAGGCGTCCCTGAATGCATTTTTAAATGTGTTTTTTAAATGCAATCTTAAATGTATTTTAAAAATGTCCCCTGACTTTTGTTACTAAGCAGAGGGGAGAATGGAGATATTGGGTAGGCCACTAGCACTTCCTGCCATAGTTCTTGAATTTTCTGTATATGACATCCCAGTGTTTGACATTAAGGTGTCCTCAAAATCAATGAATAAATGAATAAAGCATTTTTAGACAAATCAAGCAGTTCATGGTATAATATTTTTAAATGAATTGATTTTAATTCTAGAGCAGTTTTAGGTTTACAGAAAATTTGAACAGAAAGTAAGGAGAGTTCCCATATACTACTTCCTCCACCCCAACACACACACACATAGGATTTTCGCTACTATTAAATCTTGCACTGGTGTGGTACATTTGTTACAATTGATGAACCGTTATTGATACATTATTACCAACTAAAGGGCATCGTTTATTTTAGGGTTTTCTCTTTGTGTTGCACAATTCTATGGGTTTTGTCACATGCATAATGTCATGCATCCACCATTACAGTATCATACAGAATATGTTCACTGCCCTAAAAAATCCTCTGTGCTCCATCTATGCACCTGTCCTTTCCTCCCCAGGAACCCCTGGCAAGCACTGATCTTTCTTTCTCGTCTTTTTCTTTCTTTCTCGTCTTTTTCTTTCTTTCTTTCTTTTTCTTTCTTTCTTTCTTTTTCTTTCTTTCTTTCTTTTTCTTTCTTTCTTTCTTTCTTTCTTTCTTTCTTTTTTCTTTCTTTCTTTCTTTTTTCTTTCTTTCTTTCTTTCTTTCTTTCTTTCTTTCTTTCTTTCTTTCTTTCTTTCTTTCTTTCTTTTCTTTCTTTTTTCTTTCCTCTGAGAGAGAGAGAGAGTGTGCACACGAAGCGTGGGTGTAGGGGCAGAGGGAGAGGGAGAGAGAAAATCTCAAACAGGCTCCACGCTCAGTGCTCAGCACAGAGCTTGATGCAGGGCTCGATCCCACAACCTGATCCTGACCTGAGCCAAAAGCAAGAGTTAGAGACTTAACCGACTGAGCCACCCAGGTGCTCCACTGATCTTTTTACTGTTGCCTTTTCCAGAATATCATGTAGTTGGAAACATAGAGTTTGTACCCTTCTTAGAATGGCTTCTTTCACTTAGCAATATGCATTTAAGATTTCTCTATGTCTTTTTATGGTTTGATAGCTCATTTCTTCCTATTGCTGAATCATATCCCATTGTATGGATATGCCACAGTTTGATTATACATTCACCTATTGAAGAACACTTCGGTTGCTTTCAATTTATGACTAAAGCTTCTATAACATTTGTGTGTAGGCTTTTTTAAAAATAGATTTTTATTTATTTGTCAGAGAGAGAGGGCACACAAGCAGGGAGAGCAGTAGGTAGAGAGAGAAACAGGCTCCCTGCTGAGCAAGGAGCCCAATGCGGGACTCTATCCCAGGACCCTGAGATCATGATCTGAGCCGAAGGCAGCCTCTTAACTGACTGAGCCATCCATGCATCCCTGAACATCTTTTCATATGCTTATTTGGATAGCCTATATCTTCTTCAGTGAGATGTCTATCCACATCTTTTGCTCACTTCTTAATTGAGTGTTGAGTTTCAAAAGTTCCTTATATATTCTGCATAATAGTCCTTTATTAGATAAGTGCAGATATTTCCTCTCAATCTGGTGTGTCTTTTCATTCTCTTGTCTAGCCTTTTTTTTTTTTTTTTTGGCATAATGTTTTTCATCATATTTTTTAGTTTCTTAAATTTTTGCTTATTTTGTTATATCCCCCTTTTTTAGTCCTAATATTATTTATTTGTTGCTACTTCTCTTTTATCTATATCAATTTCACAGAAACTTGTTTTCTTTATTAGTCCTTTCAAAGACCTAACTTTAGTTTTTTGGTCATCTGTATTATATATTTTTCTGTTTTATTAATCTTTATCTTCTTTATCTTCTTCCTTCTACTGTTTTGGATTTTTGTTTCTTCTAATGTATTAGGATGATCACTTATATATTTAATTTTTAGTCTTATTTTCTACTGTAAATGCATATAAGGTTATTACTTTACTTGTGTCCTATAAACTTTCATATATAGTATTTTTATTACCTCTCAAATCTTTTATTACCTCTCAAATCTTGTATTACTTCTCAAATCAAATATTATAACTTTGCATTGGGATTTCTTCTTTGACTTTTCTGTTATTAAGATGTTTTTTAAATCTCCAGGAGCACCTGAGTGGCTCAGTCGGTTAAGGGTCTGCCTTCAGCTCAGGTCATGATCTCAGGGTCCTGAGATTGAGGCCTGTGTCAGGCTCCCCACTGAGTGGGGAGTTTGCTTGTCCCTCTCCTTCTGCTCCTTCCCCCTGCTTGTGCTTTCTCTGTCTCTCTTTCAAATAAATAAATAAATAAAATATTTTTTTAAAAAAAGTTTTTTAAATCTCTAAATATAGTTTTAAAAATAATCATTTTATTATTGACTTCTAACTTAATTGTAATATGACCAGAGAATGAGATCTGTGTGATAGCATTTTTTTTGCGATTTGTAGAAAGTTGCTCAATGACCTAAATCAAAATTAATTTTCTTAAATCTTCCTTGTAAGTTTTAAAAGTATTTGTGTTCTCGGGCACCTGGGTGGCTCAGTTGGTTGAGCAACTGCCTTCGGCTCAGGTCATGATCCTGGAGTCCCTGGATCGAGTCCCACATCGGGCTCCCTGCTCGGCAGGGAGTCTGCTTCTCCCTCTGACCCTCCCCCCTCTCATGTGCTCTCTCTCATTCTCTCTCTCTCAAATAAATAAATAAAATCTTTATTAAAAAAAAAATAAAAGTATTTGTGTTCTCAAAATGCTGGGTGCAGAGTTCTATATCCATTCCTTAGAAAATCATGGGGTGCCTGGGTGGTTCAGTTGGTTAAGCATGACTCTTGATTTCAACTTAGGTCATGATCTCAGGGGTGTGAGATTGAGCCCTATATTGGGCTCTGTACTGAGTGTGGAGCCTGTTTAAGATTCTTTCTCTCCCTCTCCTCTCTCTCTCCCTCGGCCCCTCCCCCCTCGTGCACATGCTCTCGCTCTTAAAAAAAAAAAAGAAAATGTTAATTAATGGTGTTGGAGATATTCCTGCGATGGCTAGTGATTCTTGGATATCATTACCTATGTAGGTGTTATTGACTGAATGTTTTGTCTCTTCTCAAAATTCATATGTTGAAAACTAACCCCCATATATTGGTATCAGGAGGCGGGGGCTTTGGGAGGTGATTAGGTCATGTGAGTGGACCCTCATGAATGAGATTAATGCCTTATAAAAGAGGCCCATGAGAGCTCCTTATCCCTTGGCCACGTGAGGGCACAACAAAAAGACAGTGGTCTATAAAGTAGATAGCAGGCACTCACCAGACAGTAAATCTGCCAGCACCTTGATCATGGACTTCCCAGCCTCCAAAACTATGAGAAATCAATTTTTGTTGTTTATAAGCCACCTACTCAATGGTATTTTATTACAAGCACCTAAATAGACTAAGACAAAGAGTGAGGTACTAAAAAGCTGACTGGGAATCCTTTATGCACAGATGGGGCTTGTTGGATTGGATCTTTAATTTAGGGTGATTGCTTATGGACCCAGACAGTTTATTATGGTGTAGGGGAGAAAATATTTTTCCTCTACCCTTCTAGATTTTTGTGGCTGGTCTATTAACTAAATTGACATAAGACAGATGAACAGGAGAAAACAAATTTAATTATTTACATATGAGAGCCCTATAAGAATGAGACCCAAGGACAAGCCTGGCAATTGAGGCTTATATGCTATCCTAAGCTAAAGAATAGGATAGGGGCCTGGGGCTTCAAATGGGAGGAGGGGAATTCACAGGACAAGAGAGCAGATATTTGGTAATTAGATATTTGCCCTGCTATACATTAAAAGTTCTTAAAAGTTATCTCTGGTAATAGCTCTTTTTCTGGGCCAGACCCCCATTCTAAATTCTTTTAGGTAGTTAAGGGAGAGGTAAAACTTTTTCTTAAATATGCTGGGTCTTAATTGCCTTTAGCTCAGAATAATCCACATGCCAAAGTGGCATATGTTTGTACCATGTATTCTGTTCCTCCTCAATGGGGATCCCTCAAATGTCAATATTCTGTCATTCTAATCAAATTTCTATCTTATAAAATTACACTGAGATTTGTTTGTCTGCTGTTATCTCCATTCCTATTCTTTTTCTTCTTTGGGTTTATAAACTTTTCACTCCTTTACTTTCATTTAAAAAACAAGTTTCATTTAAGTATATATGCATTCAGGAAAGTGTCCACAAATATGCAACCTGCATACATATGTAAACCAGCACTCAGATTAATAGAACATTATCAGCACTTCATGAGCCTCCCCATGTTCTCTTCCAGAGTCATTACTCCACATTGACTTCTAACAGCATAGATATTTGGGTAGTTTCCAGTTTAGGGCTATTGCCAATTATAGGTACGGGCTTTTTTTATGTTTGTCCTTTCAGTGAACATATGTACACATTTCTGTTGGGCCTATACCTTGGAGTGAAACTGTTGAGACAAAGGCTATACATACATTCAGCTTTATTGATATTGCCAAACAGTTTAACAAAGTGATTGTACCAATTTATATTCCCTCAGCAGCATATGAGAGTTCTGGTTGCTCCACAACCTTGTCAATACTTGGTGTTTTCTGTCTTTTTCATCTTAGCCTTTCTGGTTGGTATGGAATGGCATCTCATTGTGGTTCTAATTTGCATTTCCTCTTTACTCTTTTTTTTTTTTTTTTTTAGGTGTTTCAGGATGGAGCGATTAAAATACAGGGGGTTAATCCTCTACATCTGCCATAAGTTTCTCCCTTATGGGTACTTACCTAATGGAACTTAGAACCTTTTTTCCTGTACAGGAGGCAATATAATACAGAGAATGAGGGCAACAAACTTCGCAAGAAGATATACTGAGGTTTGATTCCCAGCTCCAATGCTTACTTGCTACTACCTTGAGAAATTTATTTAACCTTTCTCCATTTTATGTAAAATGTCACTAATAATAGTACCGCTTCAGGAGGTTGTTTTGAGGATTAAATGAGATAAAATACATAAAACAATTTCCTAGCACACTGTGTGTACATAGTGAACAAATGGCAGCTATTATTATACCTTATATTCTTTATGCTCATCTCATTTCTCCTTCTGTTACACTTTTTATGACAGGGAAACAATACATAGCACACATTAGCCTCTTCACATATAATAGTTGCTGATAAAGACTAGTTGAATGAATGATTTTAAATATAAACATAAGGTATTGTGGTTATTGTTATAAAAGATGGCATAATTATTATAATGGCAATAGTATAAAATGCACTGCTAATCAGGAATACATTACTTAAACAGTGTCTCTCCTATTTACCTTTATCATTTAACAGTTAAGATAATTAGTGCTGTAGAGTAACATTACTTGAGCTAATTAGTAATAACAATTAGATGTTCCATATTACATTTGCGAGGGTTCCAGAGCTGCTTCTGTTAAAGCCAAAACCAAAACAAATAAAAAATACCACCCCAGAAACAAAAACACCCCTTTTCTGAAGAGATGCTAAGCCTTTCCAATTTTAACAGATCCTTTGTTCAGCAGTGGAGAAACTGGGGAAGGAACAGCTGCCCCAGCAGCTTCCGTACAACATGGCGTCGCCCATTTGTATACCCCAGCCGGGTTTACGTCCTCCTAGCCGGTCGCAGGACCGGAAGTGGTTTCCGTCCTAGTGGATCCGGGTAGGTGCGCGCAGGTGGCCGAGGAGGGTTCCAGTTCCTCAGCGTGAAGTGCCGCAGGTGTTCGGGTTAGGTCCGGGGTCGCAGGTAAGTGAAAATAAGGGACCGCGGGGCCTTTCACCCGCCTTGTGCGAGGGAAGGAAGGGGTTTTCAGTGCGTTTTGAGGAGAGGCATAGATGTCACCGTGTGCGGGGGCGACTTATTGCGGGGACCCCGCCGTCCCCGAGCGACTTGGCCCAGCCCTTCTTCCCCTCCTCCGCGGCGGTTTAGCACCCACGTGTGCGATGAGGGCTCTCGCCCCGGGCCGCGGCCCACCATGCTTCCCCCGGGCGCCCCCTCGGGCCCCTCCGTCTCTCTTTAGGAGCGCCTACCAAACCTTCATGGCTTCTAGACCCAATCAGCTCAAAAGAAGGCACCACCCACAGCACCTGGCAGCTCCTTGGGCGCCGCGTGTTGCACGCGGCCGCCGTTACGGTTCCCTCCCCTCCCGTCGTGGGGAGCTGCCCCCGCCCCCAGTGTTACCACCCCTTCCCTCCCAGACCACATCCGCTGCCCTGGGCCTTGCTGGGAGCAGGTTTGTCTTTCCGCAGCCCTAGTGAGGCCTACAAAATTGATACTTGCTCATTAACATATAAGCAAACCCAGCCCTTTCTAAGCTTTTGATGTACTGATTGGACGCGAACTCTCTTAGATACCCACTCCTTGAAAACACTACATTATTTATACCATTTTTAAAAAGATTAAAAAAAAATTTATTTTTAAGTGATCTCTACACCCAACGTGCGGCCCCAACTCACAACCCCAAGATCAAGAGTCGCATGCTGCACCGACTGAGCCAGCCAGGCGCCCCAGACCGTATTTTTTTAGTTGTATTACATGGATAGAAGGAACTGCATGGGAATATTTTGTTAATTATCAGAATTAGGAAGTGTGGGAGAAAAGCGGCTTAATAGGGGAGAATAATGATTCGTTTTGGTCAAGTTGAGCTAGTTCTAAAAATGTATTCCTTTATATTTAATTTTTAAAATTTATGTATTTATTTGAGAGAGAGAGGGAGAGCAGAAGCAGGGGGAACAACAGACGGGGAAGGAGTAGCTGACTCCCCGCTGAGTAGGGAGCCTGATGCGGGCTCAATCCCAGGACCCTGGAGTCATGACTTGAGCTGTAGGCAGACGCTTAACTCGCTAAGCCACCCAGGCGCCCCATCTTTTATATTTATTTTAGTTGTAGTTCATGCATACAGCCTTTTATAAGAAATTTAAACAAAATGGATCCTCTTTGATCTCTCTCCATCTCCATCTTCTTTAATCTCTTAGACCTAAAGTAAGAACTGTTACTAGTTTGGGATGTGTTTTTCTATTTCTCTTTCTTTGCATTTGTTGACAAGTATTCACATAAGTTACATGTATGTAAGATGTAAGATTTCGTGTTAAATTTTTACTAATACATATTATACAAATATGGTATATTGTACCTATTCAGCAACTTGACTTTTATACTTAAAAGTGGGTCTTGGAACATTTTCTTTGTCCATGTGTATGTAGAGATTGACCTTATTCTTTCTACTTGCTCTGTAAATTCCATGGTATATTAAGCTTTCATAATATGCGAGATTCCATAGATTGCTTACAGTTAGACACAGTGTGGCAGAGAACATCCTCCCACATGTGTCTGTGTGCCCATGTGGACATTTCAAACCTGCAAATTGAATTGCTGGGTGGGAGGGTGTGGACAGGTAATGGCAAACTGCCCACCAACAGTGTATAATAATGTCTATTTCCCTAGCTCTTTTAAACATTTGATGCTATTAATCTTTTTCATTTTTGCCAATCTGATGGGTGAAAAATGATTCTGATTGGTGTTTTAATTTGTATTTCCCTAGTTACTAGTGAGATTGGGCATCTTGTCATGATTGTTGGCTGTTTGTATTTCCTCTTTTGAGAAATGTCTCCTTTTAATTGGGCTGTTTTTAAATATATAGTAGTTTTTTTTATGTATTCTGGATATTAATTTTTTGTCATTTTTATTTGTTTTAAGTATTTATTCCCAACATAGTGCTTTTTTAAAGTTAATGCTTGTCTTTCAACTACATGGCGTCCTTGTCAAACCATAGTTTTAACTTTTACATTTAAATGTATCAGTTTTTTACTCTGTGTATTCTGTATTTTGTGGCTGTCATTCCCTACCAGAGTGGTTCTCCAGTGGGAGATATTTTGCCTTCCAGGGGCTATTTGGCAATGTGAGGACACATTTTTTGGTTGTCTAACTGGGGTTGTAGAATGACGGGCATCTACTGGGTGGAAACCAGGGATGATGCTAAATATCCTACAACACATTGGAAAGCCCTCCACAACAAAGAATTTTTCTGGAGTAAAAAGTCAGTAGTGCTGATGTTGAAGAACACTGTTATACCCTAAGGCACAGCAGGGTTTTCTCTTATGACTATTCTTTCTCCTATAAATTCTTACATGTTTGAGTTTTTCTTTAATTCCTCTGGATGTGTGTGTGTGAGTGAATGGTGTGTGCATAGTTACTGTTTTCCCAACAGTGTCACTCTGAATATTAAATGCATTCATGACGCATTAATCTGAATTGCCACATTTATCATTTACTACTTTCTCACACAGAGTCAGTTTCTGGACTGTTCTATTCTGTGACCTAATTTTCTGTTTTGCTGGACCAATACCACAATATCTGATGTTAAATATATGTTCTATTTTGATATTTAGTAGGATACTCACTTATGATTATTACTGTCATTACTTTATTGAAAATTGTATACTTTATCAGCTCACATACTCATTTAAAAAAACTATGGGGGCTAATCTTAGAATTTCTTTTCCAGATTTTTAGAATTAGCTTGTCAAATAGTTTTTTTAAGTGGCTTTATCTAGATGTAATTTACATAACTCATTGTTTAAAGTGTACAATTCAGTGGTTTTTTAGTGTATTCACAGTCGTGCAGCCATCACCACAATCTAATTTTAGAACATTTTCATCACCCCAAAAAGAAACCCATGCCAATTAGCAGTCATTCCCCATCCCATTCCCCAGTACCGGAGCCCTAGGCTAGCACTAATCTTTCTGCCTTTATAGATCTGAATATTTTATATAAATGGAATCATACAATTTGTGATATTTTGTGACAGGCTTCTTTCACTCAGCATAATGTTTTTAAGTTTCATCCGTGTTGTAGAATGTATCAGTACTCCTCTGTTTCTGCTGCTGAACAGAATTCCATCCTATGTTGTATTTGTTTCCTAGGGCTACAGTAACAAAGTAACACAAACTGGGTGGCTTAAAATAACAGAAATGTATTCTCTCGCAGTTCTGGAGGCTATAAAGTCCAAAATCAAGGTGTCAGCAGGGCTTTGCTGTCTCTGATGGCTCTAGGGGAGAATCCTTTCTTGCCTCTTCTTAGCTTTTGGTGGTTGCCGGCAATCCTTGGCATTCCTTGGCTTGCAGCTGCCGAAACTCTAACCTCTGCCTCTCTCTTCACATGGCTTTCTTCCCTGAGGGTCTGTCTTTATGTGATAATTCTCTCTGTAGGAGCCTGTTTCTGTGTCTCTTCTCCCCTTCATGGAAGGACACCATTTCTATTGCGTTAAAGGCCCACACTAGTTCAGTATGACCTCATTTTAACTTGATTATGTGTGCAAAGACCTAAGTTTCAATAAGGTCACATTCGCAAGTACTGGGGGTTAGGACTTCAACATATCTTTTTTTGAGGACACAGTTCAACCGATAACCTTATGGATATGGTACATTTTATGTATCCACTTGTCAGCTGAAGGACATATACATTGTTTCCACTTTTTGGCTATTTATGAATAATGCGGCTGTGAACTTTCCTTTGGACATATGTTTTCATTCCTCTTGGGTATATACTTAGCAGTGGAATTGCTGGGTCATATGGCAACCCTATGTTTAATCATTTGAGGAACTGCCAGTGTTTTTCAAAGCAGCCGCACCATTTTACATTCCCACCAGCAGTGTGTGAGAGTTCTAATTTCTCCATGTTATTGCTAGCACTTATTATCTGTTTTTTTCATTAGAGCCATCCTAGTAGGTGTGAAGTGGAATCTCATTGTCATTTTGATCTGTATTTCCCTACTAGCTTTTCAGTGCTTATTGGCCATATGTATATCTTCTTTGAAGAAATGTCTATTCAGATCCTTGCCTGTTTTTAACCGGCTTGTCTTTTTTATATTGAATTGTAAGAGTTCTTTATATATTCTACATACATGCTCTTAGCAGATATATGCTTTGCAAATATTTTCTCCCATCCTGGGGTTGTCTTTTCCCTCTCTTGATGGTCAGTTCATTTTTAAAAAAGTTTTTTAAAATTAAGTTTGCATTACATTTATATGTTATTTTGACTATATCTGTAAAACAATCTCTTTATTAAAAAAATAGAGTAATTATAGTACCTTTTGAAGAAGGTTGTTGAAAGGATTGAGTGAGTAATGTGTACATGATTGCATATAATTGTGGCACATGCTGTGTGCTCTGTATTTGACAGCTGTGATAATATCTCTCTGCTCTTCCAGGCTTCTGTGTCTTCAGTAAAGTTTTCTATTTTTCTTCGTATCAATCTTGCACATTTCTTGTTGAGTTTATACCTAGGTGTGTGTGTGTGTATGTGGTTGTTGTTTTGTGTGTGGTTTTAAAAAAGTGTATGTTGCTATTATGAGTGGGTTTTTCTTCATATTTTTATAATGGTTTTGGAAAGCTATTGATTTTATATATTCATCAAACTTTCAAAATGATAAGTTGTAAAAGTTATGACTTGTTTACTTACCCAGGTGATTCCAATGTGGTCATTCTGCTAGGAATCGTGGTTCTTTTTTTCTTTTTCTTTTTTTAACGTAAGAGCTACACCCAACGTTGGCATCCCATGATCCCAAGAGTCACATGCTCTAGTGACCAAGCCAGCCAGGTGACCTCCCCCGCCCCACCCACCTGCCTCATGATTCTTTTTCATTCTGCCTTCTTCTGCCCTGATTTGGATCTTCCTCCCTTCCAGGCTCTACTATTGTGAGTCTTCCATCAGGTCTTCCTGTCTCTTGCCTTGCTCTCCTCCAGTCTAGCACCCACACAGCCGCCATGGTGTTTTTTGAAATCTGAGTCTGAGCCTGGCACTTCCTTCGTAAGTCTATTATTGGCTGTCCATTACCTATAAGGTTTTATCTTGTAAAGTACTTTAAGGCCCCTCACGACTCGCTCTGGATCTGCTCATTCCAGCACCATCTGTCTCTGTTTTCTTGTATGCACATTATGCTCTAGCACAGCACTGTCCAATGGAAATATAATGTGAGCCCCATAAATACAGTTTTCTAGTAGCCACATTAAGAATCTAAAGAGAGGGGCACGTGGGTGGCTCAGTTGGTTAAGCGTCCAACTCTTGATTTCGGCTCAGGTCATGATCTCAGGGTTGTGAGATCAAGCCCCATGTTAGGCTCTGCACTCAGTGGGGAGTTTGCTTGAGGTTCTCTCTCTTCCTTTGCCCCTACTCCCTCTCCAAAATAAGTAAATAAATCTTTAAATATATATATATATATATATATATATATATATGTCTGTATGTATGTAAAGAAATAAGGTAAACTTAATTTTATTTATTTATTTATTTTTAAAGATTTTATTTATTTATTTGACAGAGAGAGATACAGCGAGAGAGGGAACACAAGCAGGGGGAGTGGGAGAGGGAGAAGCAGGCTTCCCGTCGAGCAGGGAGCCCGATGCTGGGCTCGATCCCAGGACCCTGGGATCATGACCTGAGCCGAAGGCAGACGCTTAACGACTGAGCCACCCAGGGGCCCCGGTAAACTTAATTTTAATAACATGTTTTTTTTTAACCCAGTATATCCAAATATTATTTCAACATAGATAGAAAAAAGCAATGTGGAATTCATATAAACAGAAAGTGTAATAGGAGTTACCAAGGATTGCACGGGATGGGATGGGAAGTTACTGTTTAACATGTACAGGGTTTGTGTGTGATGAGGAAGTTCTGGAAATGAATAGTGGCGATGATGTACAATATTGTGAATGTAGTTAATGCCACCGAATCATACACTTAAAAATGGTTAAATGGTAAACTTTGTGTTTTGTATATTTTACTAAAATAAAAAAGGTCCTCCTTAAAAATCAATATGGAAATTATCAGTAAGATACTTTTACATTTTTTCATAGTAAGTCTGCAAAATTCTGTATTTTACACTTAGAGTACATGTTAAATTTGCTTGAGCTTTTTCACCTCTACTGTGGTGCTTCCTGCCTTTTGTATCCTTGTACGTGCTGTTCCCTCTGCCGGGCGTGCCCTTCTCCTCGGTGCCTGCACACCTGGACGGCTCACGCTCAGGTTTTGACCCCAGCGGCAGCCTCCCTTGCCCTCTCTCCCGAGCATTCCCGTTGGCGGTGCCCGCGCTCCTTCCTCTCTGTCAGCCCCAGGCCGTGCCGTGTTCTCCCCCAGCCCTGCAGCCTGTTCACTACAGGTGTTTCTCCTTTCCTGAATCCTACATTTTTGAGGGCAGATTGTGCCTTTTAACCCTTTTTACCCAGAGTCTGACACCACGTCTGGCTTATTGAAAGTGCTACGTTCATGTTTGCTGGACGAACCCTTTGGCTGGAAAGACACCCACACAAAACCTCTCCATGTGAAAATGAATTAATATGTTTTTTGAATGTTGCCAAGCATTCCCTCATGTGGAGGTACCCTGCTTGCTCCTCCAGGTTCCCTGTGAGACCTTTCTCTTACAGGGGCCACACATGACAAAGAGTAAGTCAGGAACCTTACCATATGCTTGGGAACTCCGTATCTGAGGGAGCCCTTCTCACTGGAAGCAAATCAATAATATTTTATTTTTTAAGCCTTTTCTATTTTAATGTCACCTTATTTTAATGTTATGAAATATGGAGATAGTATGAAATGCAAAAATAAATGTAAAAAATGAATTAAAACACATGTGAGAAGATGTTATTTTCTTTGGAAACAAAAATTTGCTTATCTCTGCAAAATGATTTCTAAGTTGAGAGGGAATGCACAATCAAGATGCAGATTGGTCTCAAAGGATGAAACATTTGGCTGAAACAAACAAGACGAAATTTAAAAGAAATGTAAAGCTTTGGATTTAAGTGCAAAATATAAATTATAATTATATAAAATGGGGGACTTGAGTTGGTATCAGTGAATTTCAGTTGACCACAAGCTTTATATGACCCACCATTGGGTTTCTTCTACTCAAAAACAGGTCATTTCATACAGCATTAATAAAGTCTAGGGTCCAGATACTAGGAAGTAGTAATACCAGTGTCGTCCACACCAATTGGACCCTGTCTCAAGTATTGAATACCGACCTGGGTGCCACATTTTAAGAGATACATTGACAAACTTGGAGGTGTTCAGAAGGACCCGGCCACAATGGTGACCCTCCCAGGTCACAGGAAGGCTGCTTGGATTGAGAAGAATGTTCTAAGAGAAACTATAAAAGCTGCCTTTACATATCTCACAGGCTCTCAGGAAGGAACACTGTTGTCATTTCAGGGGCCAGACTGAACATCAAAGACATCAAAGAGAGCGATTTCTGGGGCGACAGGGTGGCTCAGTCAGTTAAGTGCCCAACTGTTGATTTCGGCTCAGGTCATGATCTCAGGATTGTGAGATCGAGCCCCACATCCAGCTCCACGCTGGTTGTGGAGCCTGCTTAAAATTCTCTCTCTCCCTTTGTTCTTCTCACCCTAAAAAAAACCTAAAAAGAGAACAATGTCTAAGTAGGGAACTTTTGCAGAATGCAAGGACTTTTCAATAAAAACTCCTTCTTAAGGTGATGAACTCTGTTCCTAGAAGTATTCAGATAGAGACCAGGTCATGATCTGTCAGGATTACCACGGAAAGGATTCTTAACTTGTGCAGGAGCTGAATTTGGCTCCTGAATTTTCACTCTGTGATTCTTTGTTTTCCTTTAATAGGAGTTCTCTGGTTTATAGAGCCCAATAGCAGTAAGAGCTGACATTTATGGAACCCTGATGTGCTAGCCAGTATGCTAAATCAGGTGTATTGATCACCTTACTTTTAAGTTTCACAAGAGCCGTATGGGGTAGGTACTATCTTTCCCATTTTACCAGTGAGGAAACAGAGACTTAGAGAAGTTCAGTGAATTGCCCAAGTTATATAGCTAGCAAGTGGCAGGGGCTGGATTTGAACCCAGGGTATTTGACTCTAGGGCCCTTGTCCTTATCCTCTACCTTAGGCTGCTCCCTGAACAGCTTAACATATTTGTTTAATTCATCCAAATGTGATTTATTTCAGGAATATAATCATGTCTTAAGTGTGATATTTACATTGCCTATCCATAAAAAACATCAGTTTAAAATAATGAGTACTTTTCTAATTATCAAGACATACACATACTTGCACAGAATTTGAAAAATTAAAATTATAATCCTACTACCATTAGGTAATCACTGTTGTCAGTTTGATATTCAATTACTGGTACAACTTTATTTTATTTTTTTAAAAGATTTTATTTATTCATTTGAGAGAGAGAGTGTGCACACAAGCAGGGGGAGCGGCAGAGGGAGAGGGAGAAGCAGACTCCCCGCTGAGCAGGGAGCCTGACACGGGGCTCATCCCAGGACCCCGAGATCATGACCTGAGCCGAAGGTAGACACTTAACTGACTGAGCCACCCAGGCGCCCCTACTATGTACAATTTAAAAAAATAAATTAAAATGGCAGATTGTTTTCAGTCATGGAAGGTGGTGAGGCACTGAAAGCTTTGGATCCCAGAGCAAGCCCTTAGAGAGGTATCTTAGTCTCTTTGGGCTGCTAAAGTAGAATACCACAGACTGGGTGGATCATAAAAAACAGAAATGTATTTCTCCCAGTTCTGGAGGCTGGAAGTCCAGGAGCAAGGTGCCAGCATGGGTAGGTCCTGGTGAGAGCCCTCTTTCACAAGGTGGACTGCTGACTTCTCATTGTATGCTCACATGACAGATCAGGGAGGCAAGCTTTTATAAGGGCACTAATCCCATTCCTCAGGGCTCCACCCTCATGACTTCACCTAACCCTACTCACCTTCCAGAGGCTCCACCTCCTAATACCATCACATTGGGGGATAGGATTTCAACATATGAATTTTAGAGGGACACAAACTTTCAGTTTGTAATGCAAAATTTGATTTTTCTCACTTCTGGCCCAGCATCGAATCATGCTGTTTCTTTTTAGCATCAAGGCTCAGTAAGGGGAAAAATGCTTTTTTCATTGGAGTAAACAGATTTTTGTAATTGGATGATTAAAGTAGAGACATTTATCATAAAATATAACACCTTGAATTGAGTTTTATTCATTCAATGAGTATTTATTATTATGAGCTCTGTGCTACTTCCTGGGGATATGTAGTGTTGAAGGAGCCAGGTAAGGTCGCTGTTTTCATGGAGTTTACAAGCTAGTGGGAAAGATAGACAGTGAATGAACCAGCAGTTATTCATCAGTCAGGCCACTGGGAAAACATCACAAATATTGCTGAATTTTTTTTTTTTTAATATTGCTGAATTTTGACAAATGTGTGTACCTGTGTAACCCAAGCTTCCATCAAGACTTGGAATGTTACACGCAATTCTAGAAAGTTCCCTCTTGCCTGAAATGCTCTTCCCTAGAATTTTTCGTGACTGGCTCTTTTTTTGATACTCCGTGCTCAGCTTAAATCTCTTCCCTGTAACCCCCTACCCCCACCCCGAGGCAACTACTGTTCAGATATTTTTCTACTATAGATTAATTTTAGTTGTTCTAGAACTTTATGTAAATAGAACCATACAGTATCTCTTTTGTATCTGGCTTCTTTCATTCAGCCTAATGTAATTTAGGATTCATACATGTATCTTTAGTCTTATGAATAAAGCTGTTAACGAACATTCTTAAGTTTTTTTGTGGATAGATTTAATTTATCCAACTTGGGACTCAGAGAACTGTACTAAATCTGATGACCTCCGTCTTCCAACTCTTCACTACATGGATGTTGAGTTTCTCAATCTATCCTTCATGCCTCTGCTATGTTTTCTACATCTTTCTTTTTTTTTTTTTTTTTTAAGATTTTATTTATTTATTTGATAGAGACACAGCGAGAGAGGGAACACAATCAAGGGGAGTGGGAGAGAGAGAAGCAGGCTTCCCGCTGAGCGGGGAGCCCGATGTGGGGCTCGATCCCAGGACCCTGGGACCATGACCTGAGCCGAAGGCAGACGCTTAACGACTGAGCCACCCAGGCGCCCCTGTTTTCTACATCTTTCTGTGCTACATTCTGAGTGAGTTCCTCAGATTTATCTTCAACTCCCTAACTCTCTCTCTCTGTCTGATCTACTATTTAACCTGTCTATTGATTATTGAACTTTTAAAAAATTTTAACAAATATCTTTCATGTCTAGAATTTCTGCTTTTTGTTGTCTCCTGTTCATGTTTTAGATTTTATTTTCCTTAATTTCCCCGAGTGTTGTTATTTTAAAGTTCCTTTCAGATCTCAGATATGGATATTTTTGTTTGGTTCTTCTGTGAACTGTTTTTTATTGGCTCTAGGGTTTTTTGATTTTTGTTTTGTTTTTATTCATTTATGATTGCTCTTCTAGGGACTGATCTTCTGTGGAAGTCCTACGTGTTTCCTGTGTGTTAGAAACAGACACACACACACACTCCAACAGAATGCACCAATTCTAACCATTTTAGTTTTAGGTTCTTGGCTTAGGGTTTTCTTTTGTGAGGATAATGTGAACTTGGCCCCTGTACTGCTTCATAGTGCAGGGTTGAGGGACTGTCTTCCTATGAGGAGCTCTGTTCATACTCTCAGCCTTGGGCAGGTGGCTTGCCTGGACCATGGTGGGTGAG
The DNA here is from genome assembly GCF_964656455.1 of Halichoerus grypus. Lineage (NCBI taxonomy): Eukaryota > Metazoa > Chordata > Mammalia > Carnivora > Phocidae > Halichoerus > Halichoerus grypus. The sequence continues at coordinate 120,604,540 of NC_135719.1, forward strand.
TACTTTCAGTTCCTGTTCATGGACAAGGTAGCACTCTCCAGGGTCCCAGCTGTACCCTGGCCTCGTGGCCTAGACTTCTGGTCATGGGCTGGTATGAGTTCTGGTCTCTGCCCAGCTATCTCTCCCACCCACTTCCATTTCTGGCACCTGATGATTTCCCTTTCGTCTTTTTGAATTTAACTCTGTATTATACTTTTATCTTTTTAATGTCTTCTCCAGCATTTTGTATTGTTTCCAGTGAGAAAGGGAGGGGTTTTTTTTAAACATCTTCTCAGAATATTTTAACTAGAAATTTGTGCAAATTCTTTAATCTCATTAAGCCTTAAGTAAAAGTACTGGAGAAAGTACACATGAGTACTTAGCACAGTTTCAGCAATAAAGTAAATCTTTTTAAAATAGCACAGCCATTTTATTGTTTTCATTAGCAGTGTTGTGATTTCATTTTTCATCTCCAATGCCAAATATCTCTGTAGGTATGATGATAGCCCAGGGTTGTTGTAAATATTAAATTATTTAAAAAATAACTGTTACCGAAACTTTGAAAAATGATTAAAATAGTACACATTCAGTGGTAAACTCTCAGCCATAGAGAAGCATAGGCAGAGTCTAGCAGATCACTGTGTCTTTGGGCATTAGAGATTTTAGGCCAGAGCTCACAGATAGGTGGCACAGAGCCCAGAGTGTTTTTGTTTGGCTGGTACAATGTTTTAAAAACTGTAAATTTGTTGCTGACACTTAAAAATAGTGACATTTCCCATAAAATTTAGATAACTGACTTCTCTTGAGTAATGGAGTTATCTGACTATACTGGGCCTGCTTCCCAAACAGGATCAATCACCTTGTGCTGAATGAAGTCTGTCCCATGATTTCTTTCCGTGACTGAGGCCAAGGGCCACTTACCCTTTATTGTTACACATTTTCTGTTGTTATTTAAATAGTACAGAAATAGTACTACATATCCATTTCTCTGTCAAAAATAGGAAAACAAAAGATAGATGGAGAAAACCACGTGTGACAAGAAAAATGGAAGAGAGACTATTGTGTGGGGTTTCCCTGACTAAAGCCATCTGCCATTCTTATTTTTTTTAATTGTATAAAATAATAGAACATCAAACTGATCACAGTAGTCACCTAAGGGCAGTAGGATTTTAATTAATTAATTAGTTAATAATTTTATAATTAATTTTGATTTTTCAAATTCTGTACAAGTGTGTCTTATGTTCAGACGCCCTGTTGTCATATGATTAAGTGACCGCTGGGCAGCTGGTAGAGGGCAGGGGGCTTTCCTCGGGTGAGAATGAAGGTAGAGATGGAATACAGAAGGTACAAAAGTGAGAAAAAGAAATATCGCTCTTTCCATGTGGAAATCTGTAGCATTTTGTTTTAGTTTGTGGACACATAGATTATAAGTGGAGCACTTTTTAGGGGAAAACATGTTTCCATCTAGGTTTAAATTCTATATGTAAATATATTGTTGCCGCTTGTTTTGCAGATTGTGGGATTAGTGATATGCTTTCCTAAACAGCAGAAAAAGTTGAAGATGTCTAGATACTTAATGGCTTTGACAGTGACCACCCTCGTCGGTGTGGCTGTGGGGGGGTTTGTCCTGTGGAAAGGCATCCGGCGGCGGAGGAGTAAAGCGAGCCCGGACAGTGGGCAGCGGCGGCAGCATCCGCAGCATCCGCAGCATCCACAGCATCCGCAGCATCCGCAGCATCCGCAGCAGCAAGCACCGGGCCGGAGGGAGCTACCCCCTCCAGAAGAGGTCCAGCTGCGCTCCAGGGCCCCCGGAGCCTCATGGGAGGAGAGGATCCTCGGAGCAAAGGTGGTGACTGTGTCTCAGGAGGCCGAGTGGGACCACATTGAGCCCTTGCTTAGGAGTGAGTTAGAAGATTTTCCAGTACTTGGAATCGACTGTGAGTGGGTAAGTTAAAAAGCAAAAACAAAACGTGTAAATCTTTGCTGCTTTTCTAACTAGGTAACTTGAATGGTCAAGTAGAGGATAAGACCTCATACCTTGGCTACTGGAGGCTATTTCATTGTATCAGCAATAATAGTAGTTGTTTCTACCAATGACCTTGGGCAGCTAGCTCACAAATAGAATTTAGCAGGAGAAGCTGCTTCTCTTCTCAGGATAGGGGTGTGCTTATAATCATGGGTTCTAGAGTGAGACATGCCTGTACACGCTCCATTTTGACCACTTATCATTCTTTGAACTTGGACAAGCTACTTACCCTCTCAGAGTCTCAGTGAACTTGTGTCCCATAGGGATGTAATGGTATCTCCCTCCCAGGACTTTTCAAAGGATTCAAATAGACAAGCCCTATAAAGGGATTAGCATGATTTTCACATATAGTCAGTGATCATTAAGTATTAGCTACTATTAATACTTTTAATAGTATTTTCATAAGGATGCCATGGAGAAGATAGTTAAGGAAGTCTACTTAAATGGGAATTATTACACAAAGTAGCATTTAAAGAGGTAACAGTTAAAATTTGAAATACTAATTACCCTCAGCCAGGTACTTTGCTGTTTTGTTTCCATTATCTCATTTAATTTCCACAGTAATCCAATGTAGGAAGATACTATTGTTACCTTCACTGTACAGCTAGGAAAGGAGGCATAAAAAGGTAACCACTTGAGCCCAGGGCTTTCTTAATCATCTGGTTAATCAATCTTTCTTTCTTTCTTTTTCTTTCTTTCCTTCTTTCTCTTTCTTTCTTTCTTTCATTCTCTCTCTCTCTTTCTTTCTTTCCTTGATTTTATTTATTTAGAGAGCGCACGAGTGGGGGGAGGGGCGGAGAGAGAGGGAGAAGGAGATCCCAAGCAGACTCCATGCCAAGTACATGAAGCCCGACACGGGCTCAATCTCACAACCCCGAGATCACAACCTGAGCCGAAATCAAGAGTCAGGCAGTTAACCGCCTGAGCCACCCAGGTGCCTGACATCTGGTTTTTTCTCATAGCTCTTCCTTTGGGAGAGTTGTTACATAGTTGGGATGAGGATCATATGGTGCATCTATTCCTCTGTCATCCTGATTCACAGAGTGAACTTTAATCTCCTTGAAACAGAAGATATTATAAAAGTATAAATAAATCATAGTTATCATTTCTTACTAATTCAGTAGAATGCCTTGCCAAGATTCTCTGATGTATTTCTTCTGGATATTTAGGATATGGCCTAGAGCCAGGACCTGGAATCAGAAGAGGCTCTAAGCAGAAAAGCTGCCACAAAATCAGGTCAGAGCAGGGTGGGAGGCCTAGCAGATGCCAGGGCAGTGATGATCAAGGGTACACGTGGCAGCGTGGGCAAGGCTTAGTAGTCACACAAGACCTCATACCTTGGCTACTGGAGGCTATTTCATTGTATCAGCAATAATAGTAGTTGTTTCTACCAATGACCTTGGGCAGTCAGGAAAAGATTGGATACTTTTGGTGTATTCTATATAAGAAATTATATCATTTTAGAAATATTTACACCAACAATAATAGAAGAAGCCATTGCTAAATAGTGAGCTTTAGTAGACGAGGAAAATTCACTTTTGCCAAACACCTTGATTTTCTAATTAAATGAAGTATCAGTGCAGCAACAGGGTAGTCTGAAGTGAATAGTTTAGTGATAGTAATTGTTTAATTACTATAGCAGAGGCATGGATAAGTTAAAGTGGCAAGTAATCCCAAACCTACTTCCATTTTGGTTTTGGGTGAGTATTGAACGCCTGCTGGAGGCCACATCTCCTTCAGGTGTGATTGCATTTCCCTGATTATGGCTGCAGAAAAGCTTTAGGAAGAAAATCATTCATTCCTTGTTCTCTCCATTCTTCCATTTCTTTCTTTCTTTTTTAGAGATGGGGGAGGGGCAAAGGGAGAAGGAGAGAGAGAATCCCAAGCCGACTCTGCACTGAGCGCAGAGCCTGATGCTCCATCTCACAAACCTGAGATCATGACCTGAGCTGAACTCAAGAGTTGGACACTTAACCAACTGCCCCACCCAGGCGCCCCTCCATTCTTCCATTTCTATTTCCCTTCCTCTTTTATTCACTTTTTGGGTTTTTTTAGATTTTTATTTATTTTATTGGTCAGAGAGAGAGAGACAGCATAAGCAGGGGGAAGCAGGCAGAGGGAGAAGCAGGCTCCCTGCTGAGCCGGGAGCCTGACTCGGGGCTCCATCCCAGGACCCTGGGATCATGACCTGAGCCAAAGGCAGACGCTTAACCGACTGAGCCACCCAGGCGTCCCCACTTTTTGTGTTTGTTTAGCTATGGTTTTTGCTCCTTTGAACACAGTGAGTGTTTGGATTTACTGAAGCGTTTACCTTTTTATCTGCTCATTTTCCCCTTATCTCTCAGACCTTCCTTTTGGGATAATTTTCTTCAAGGTTATCCTTTAGAAGTTTGTTTGTTTGTTTGTTTTCCTCCCTTCCTTCCTTGCTTCCTTCCTTCCTTCCTTCCTTTCTTTCTTTTTTTGAGGGAGAGAGAGAGAGCTTGAGAGCCATTTGGAGGGTGGTGCAGAGGGACAGGGAGAGAGAGAATCTTAAGCAGGCTCCACACCCAGCATGTCTCCATGCCCCATTATGGGGCTCCATCTCACGACCTTGAGATCATGACCTGAGCCAAAATCAAGAGTCAGTCACTCAATCGAGCCAGCCACCCAGAAGCCCCTAGAAGTTTATTTCTTGTGGGCTCATTAAACTTATTGTCATTGTTATTGTTTGGAAAGTGTCTGTATTTTACTCTTGATCTGAAAAGATACTTTCACTGGATAGAAAACTCTAGCTTGGCAATTAATCATCATTCTCAAGACAGTATTCCATTGTCTTCTGGCTTCCATTGTTGCTGTTAACTGTCAGTCTAAATGTTGATTCCTCATAGTAATCTAACTTTCTGTAGCTCCTTCTAAGATCTTCACTTTGAGTTTGTGGTTCTAAAGATTCACTGTGATGAGGCTAGGTGTTCTCTCTGTATTTCCAGCTTGGGATTCAGAGAGATAGCTGGAAATGAAGATTGGTATCTTCTTTGAATTTTTAAATTCTCTTTGAAAATTGTCTTTACCTTGTTTGTTCTTCTCCTCCTCCTCCCCCCTTTCCTCCTCCTTTTCCTTCTCATCTTCCTCATCGTGCTCCTTCTTTCTTGCTGGAATTTGATCAGCTGTATTCTCAACTTTTTATGCTATCCTACATGTCTGGTAATCTCTTACAGTATATCCTACATTACCAGACATGTAGGATAGCATGTATATATATATATATACCCCCCTATAATTTTAAAGATTTTATTTATTTATTTGAGAGAGAGAGAGTGAGAGGGTACAAGCAGGGGGAGGAGCAGAGGGAGAGGGAGAAGCAGACTCCCTGCTGAGCAGGGAGCCCAACGTGGGGCTCGATCCCAGGACCCTGGGATCATGACCTGAGCCAAAGGCAGACGCTTAATGACTGAGCCACCCAGGCACCTCTCTCCTTTATAGTTAACGTAATTGTCATCCCTCTGGATTCATTCTGCACAGTTTCTTTAGGTCTCTTTTACAGTCCCCTTTTTTCTTTATTTAGTTTTGTCTCATCTGTTTAACTTGCCCCTGAGGTCTTTTTTTCTTAACCTTTTTTTGTGAAATAAAACATATCAAGAAAAGTGCCTGAAACAAAAATAGCTAAATGATTTATCTGAACAGAACAGCTGTGTAACTAGAAACTAGGTCAGGAAATAGAAGATTGCTAGTACCCCAGGAGCTCCCCTTATGACCCCTTGTAATCGTTATCTCCCAAGGGTTATCATTATCCTGATTTCATAGTATTCACATTTTTGTTTTTCTTTATACTTTTATTACTCAAGCATGTATCCCTAAGCACTATAATTTGGATATGCCTGCTTTTTAAATTTAATATATATGAAATGGTCAAGTATGTATTCTTTTGTATCTGTCTTCTTTTGCTCAACGTTGTTTGTGAGATTTGCCTATGGTGTGTGTGACTGTGATTCTTTGCCATATAGTAATCTATTGTATGAAAATATCACAATTTATTCATCTATTCTAATATTGATGGATATTTGGGTTTGTGATTGGGAGCACTTACAAAGAATGTTGCAGTGAACATATGCACTCATTATTATTGGGCATATGTATCTATGAGTGGAGTCCTGGATCGTGGAATTGTGTATATGTTTAACTTATATGGATAATGCCAAGCTGTTTGCCAAGGTGGTTTTCACTAATGTATCCTCCAATCAGTATTGTATGAGTGTAACCGTTGTTCCAGTTGTTTTCAGAAGTGGTTCTACTGATTTACCAAGACTATATGAAAATTATCTTTGTCATATATCTTGTCAACCTTTGGTATTGTCAGATTTTTATTTATTTTTAATTTTATTTATTTTTTAGTACTGTCAGATTTTTAAATATTAACCATTCCCATGGGTGTGTAGTAATATTTCATTATGGTTTTAATTTTCACATTCCTGATTACTAGTGAGGTTAAGCCTCTTTTTAAAAAGATTTTTTTTTAGGAGCGCCTGGGTGGCTCAGGCGTTAAGCGTCTGCCTTCGGCTCAGGTCATGATCCCAGAGTCCTGGGATCGAGCCCTGCATCAGGCTCTCTGCTCAGCGGGAAGCCTGCTTCTCCCCCTCCCTCTCCCCCCCTGCTTGTGTTCCCTCTCTCGCTGTCTCTCTCTCTCTCAAATAAATAAATAAAAATCTTTTAAAAAAATAAAAAATAAAAAGCTTTTTTTAAATCCAATATATTTACTTAATTATACCATTTTGCATTTAAAAAAAAATTTTTTTTTGAGTTTTTATTTAAATTCCAGTTAACATACAGTGTAATATTAGTTTTAGGAATATAATACAGTGATTTAACACTTCCATGCAACACCGATGCTCATCACAACAAGGGCACTTGTTAATACCTATCACCTGTTTAACCCATCCCCAACCTACCTCCCTGGTAACCATTTGATTCTGTATAGTTAAGAGTCTGTTTCTTGGTTTGCCTCTCTCTCTCTTTTTTTTCCCCCTTTGTGTTGTTTCTTAAACTACACATATGAGTGAAATCATATGCTATTTGTCTTTCTCTGACTGACTTATTTTGCTTAACTCCATCAATGTTGCAAATGGCAAGACTTCGTTCTTTTTTATGGCTGAGTAATATTCCTCTGTGTATATATACCACATCTTCTTTATCCATTCATCAGTCATTGGACCCTTGGGCTGTTTCCATAATTTGGTTATTGTAGATAATGCTGCTTAAACATTGGACTGCATGTATCCCTTTGGATTAGTATTTTTGTATTCTTTGAGTATTGTAATTGCTGGATCATAGGGTAGTTCTGTTTTTAACTTTTTGAGGAACCTCCATACTGTTTTCCAGAATGGCTACACCAGTTTGTATTCCCATCCACAGTGTAAGAGGGTTCCCCTTTCTCCACATCCTCACCAACACCTCTTGTTTCTGGTGTTGTTGATATTAGCCATTCTGACAGGTGTGAGGTGGTATCTCATTGTAGTTTTGATTTGCATTTCCCTGATGATGAATGATGTTGATCATCTTTTCATGTGTCTATTGGCCATCTGGATGTCTTCTTTGGAAAAATATCTATTCATGTCTTCTGCCCATTTTTTAATTGGATTATTCATTTTTTGGGTGTTGAGTTTTAGAAGTTCTTTATATATTTCAGATACTAACCCTTTTTCAGATATGTCACTTGCAGATATCTTCTCGGTTGCCTTTTAGTTTTGTTGATTGTTTCCTTCATTGTGCTAAAAAGCTTTTATTTATTTTATTTTTTGATTGAGCATCTTTTTACATTTTATGGATCATTTAGATGTCTTCTTTAATGGAGTACCTGTTCAAGTCTCTTGCCCCTTAAAGTCTTTGAATTGTCTTTTTCTTACCGATTTATAGGATTTCTTTATATATTCTGGCTATGAATCCTTTGTGAGTTAAATGTATTCCTTAAATGTTTGCTCCCATTCTGTGAATTGCCTTTACATTATTTTTTTTTAAGATTTTTTTAGGTAATCTCTACACCCAACATGGGGCTCAAACTCACAACCCCAAGATCAAGAGTTGCATGCTCTACTGACTGAGCCAGCCAGGCACCCCATCTTATTAACATATAATGTATTATTTTTTCAGGGGTACAGGTCTTGTGATTTCATCAGTCTTACACAATTCACAGCACTCTTCATAGCACATACCCTCCCTAATGTCCATCACCCAGCCTCCCCATCTCTCCCACCCCCCTCCACTCCAGCAGCCCTCAGTTTGTTTCCTGAGGTTAAGAGTCTCTTACGGTTTGTCTCCCTCTCTGGTTTCATCTTGTTTCATTTTTCCCTCCCTTCCCATATGATCCTCTGTCTTGCTTCTCAAATTCCTCATATCAGTGAGATCATATGATAATTGTCTTTCTCTGATTGACTTATTTTGCTTAGCATAATACCCTCTAGTTCCATCCACATCATTGCAAATGGCAAGATTTCATTTTTTGATGGCTGCATAATATTCCATTGTATATATATATATATACCACATCTTCTTTATCCATTCATCTGTTAATGGACATCTAGGTTCTTTCCATAGTTTGGCTATTGTGGACATTGCTGCTATAAACATTGGGGTGCACCTGCCCCTTCGGATTACTACATTTGTATCTTTGGGGTAAATACCCAGTAGTGCAATTGCTGGGTGGTAGGGTAGCTCTATTTTCAACTTTTTGAGGAACCTCCATCCTGTTTTCCAGAGTGGCTGCACCAGCTTGCATTCCCACCAACAGTGTAGGAGGGTTCCCCTTTCTCCGCATCCTTGCCAACATCTGTCGTTTCCTGACTTGTTAATTTTAGCCATTCTGACTGGTGTGAGGTGGTATCTCATTGAGGTTTTGATTTGTATTTCCCTGATGTCGAGTGATGTGGAGCATTTTTTCATGTGTCTGTTGGCTATTTGGATGTCTTCTTTGCAGAAATGCCTGTTCATGTCTTCTGCCCATTTCTTGACTGGATTATTTGTTCCTTGGGTGTTGAGTTTGGTAAGTTCTTTATAGATTTTGGATACTAGCCCTTTATCTGATATGTCATTTACAAATATCTTCTCCCATTCTGTCGGTTGTCCTTTGGTTTTGTTGACTGTTTCCTTTGCTGCAGGCGACCCCATCTTTACATTCTTTTAATGTTCTCTTTTGATAATCAGAAGCTCTGTATGGTATATAAGAAGTCTTGTCCTACTCCTAGTCATAAAGATATTCTTCTGTATTATTTTCTTGGAGTTTTGTGGTTTTAACCTTGCACATTTAGATTTACAGTTCACCTGAAATTGATGTGTGTCCGTGCATGCGTGTGTGTGTGTGTGTGTGTGTGTGTGTGTGTGTGTGTGTTAGAGTCCAGTTTCATTTTTTCCCCATATGGATATCCAGTTGTTCTAGTACCATGAATTGAGAAGATAAACCTTTCTTTGCTGCTCAGCAATGCCACTTTACCACAAAACAAGTGTCTGTATATAAAATCTGTTTCTGGGCTCTCTGGTAGTCTGTTTTTCTATTCTTGCACCTATGATTACAAACTATCTTAGTTACTATTGTTTTATGATGACTCTTGATATCTGGGACAGCAGTTCTTGCCATCTTGTTCTTTTTCCAGAATATCTTAGTCTTGGTCCTTTACATTTCCTTATTTATTTATTTTTGCTTTTCAGGTTCTACAGAATTTTTTTTTTATATTTTGATTGAAATTGTATTGCATCAATAGATCAGTTTGTGGGGAGTAACTTTTTATAATATTGAGTTTTCTAATCTAAGAATATTTATTTAGATCTTTAATTTCTCCTAAAAATCTATTTATAGTTTTCTGTGATTTTAAAAATTCTATTGTAGGGGCACCTGGGTGGCTCAGTCGTTAAGTGTCTGCCTTCAGCTCAGGTCATGATCCCAGGGTCCTGGGATCGAGCCCCACATCGGGCTCCCTGCTCAGTGGGAAGCCTGCTTCTCCCTCTCCCACTCCCCCTGTTTGTGTTCCCTCTCTCGTTGTGTCTCTCTCTGTCAAATAAATAAAATCTTTAAAAAAAAAAAATTCTATTATAAATGAAATCTTTAAAATTTTTTGTGTTTCTGGTATAAAGAAATGCGGTTGATTTTTATATATTTCTCTTTTATTAAGGAACCTTACTAAACTCATTAATTCGAATTACTCACTTGTAGATTCTTTGGATTTCTGTGTACACTGTTATATCATTTGAGAAATGATGATTTTATTTCTTTCCAGTCCTTACACTTTTTGTTTCTTTTCCTATCTTACCATAGTGACTAGGATCACAGTGTCGTGTTTAGTAGAAGTGGTGATAGTAGGTATCCTTGACTCATTGCCTATCTCACAATGACAGCTTTCAACATTTTCATATTGAATATGATATCTGCCATAGGTTTGTTTATAGATCTCTTTACCAGATTAAATACATTGCATTCTTTTTTTGTTGTTGTTAAAGATTTTTTGTTGTTGTTGTTAAAGATTTTATTTATTTATTTGACAGAGAGACAAAGTGAGAGAAGGAACACAAGCAAGGGGAGTGAGAGAGGGAGAAGCAGGTTCCCTGCTGAGCAGGGAGCCCAATGTGGGGCTCGATCCCAGGACCCTGGGATCATGACCTGAGCCGAAGGCAGACGCTTAACAACTGAGCAACCCAGGGGCCCCTAAATACATTGCATTCTAGTCTTTGTTTGTTAGGAGGGTTTTTTTAATTATTATTATTATGAATAGTTGTTGAATTTTATCAAGTGCTTTTTCTGCATTTCTTTTTTTTATTATTTTTTTTTAAACAGTTTTTTAAGGGGGAAGGGGCAGAGGGAGAGAGAGAATCCTCAAGCAGGCTACCTGCTCAGTGCAGAGCCTGATGCAGGGCTCGATTTCACGACCCTGAGATCGTGACCTGAGCTGAAATCAAGAGTCTGATGCATAACCAACTGAGCTACCCAGGCGCCCTTTTCTGTGTCTTGAGCTGACTATGAAGTTTTTCTTCTTTATTCTGTGGTGGTGGTGAAATACATTAATTTTTTTTTTTTTTTTTTTTTTTAAATTTATTTATTTGACAGAGAGAGAGCGAGAGAGGGAACACAAGCCGGGGGAGTGGGAGAGGGAGAAGCAGGCTTCCCGCGGAGCAGGGAGCCCGATGTGGGCCTCGATCCCAGGACCCCGGGATCATGACCTGAGCTGAAGGCAGATGCTTAACGACTGAGCCACCCAGGCGCCCAAATACATTAATTTTTTAATTTCTGGAGTAAATTCAACTTGGTCATGATGTCTTATTCTTTTTATACATTGTTGAATTCATTTTGCTAATGCTTTTTAGAGGATTTTTTGTTTTATTTATTTTTTTATATATATTTATTTGACAGAGACACAGCGAGAGAGGGAACACAAGCAGGGGGAATGGGAGAGGGAGAAGCAGGCTTCCCGCAGAGCAGGGAACCGGACGTGGGGCTCGATCCCAGGACCCTGGGATCATGACCTGAGCCGAAGGCAGACGCTTAACAACTGAGCCACCCAGGCACCCCGGGCATATACTTGTTTATAATATCTTCAGACAGTTTTTTTCCCCAATCTGAAGGATATGTAGGGATGGCTCCCTTTTCTTTTTTTTTTTTTAAGGATTTTATTTATTTTTTTGAGATAGAGTAGAGAGAGAGCATGCAAGAGTGCAAGAGCACAAGCCGAGAGCATGGAGGGGAGGGGGTGTACGCGTTGCAGGGGGTGGGGAGGGGGAGGAGCAGAGGGAGAGGGAGAAGCAGGCTCCTCACTGAGGAGGGAGCTCTGTGCGGGGCTTCATCCCAGGACCCTGGGATCATGACCTAACCAACTGAGCCACCCAGGTGCCCCTCCGTTTTCATTCATTTTTTTTTTTTTTTAATATTTTATTTATTTGGCAGAGAGAGACACAGCGAGAGAGGGAACACAAGCAGGGGGAGTGGGAGAGGGAGAAGCAGGCTTCCCGCAGAGCGGGGAGCCCGATGTGGGGCTCGATCCCAGGACCCTGAGATCATGACCTGAGCCGAAGGCAGACGCTTAATGACTGAGCCACCCAGGTGCCCCCCCCCTTTTTTTTTTAATATGAGAGAGAGAGAGCACATGAGTGGAGGGAGAAGCAGGCTCCCCGCTGAGCAGGGAGCCTGATGCGGGACTTGATCCCAGGATCCTGAGATCATGACCTGAGCTAAAGGCAGACGCTTAACTGACCGAGCCACCCAGGTGTCCTCCCTTTTCATTCTTGACATCACTTATTTGTGTTTCTCTCTTTTTCTTGATTACTCCTTCTATGGGCTTATCAATTTTATTAGTCTTTTCAGAAAACCAACTACTCACTTTGTTGATCTTCGTTATTGTATGTGTGTGTTCTCTTTCACTGGTATCTGCTCTCTCATTTTTTTCTTCTACTTGATTGGGTATAATTTGCTATTCTCTATTAGTTCTTCAAACTACTTTAATCTGACCTACTAGACTACGCTACTGGAATTGATCAAGTTGATGGCTTTCTTGTTTTCAATCCAGCAGACACTTGTGTGGACTCGTGCTATTCTAGCTCTCAAAAGCATCTGCATAGTTCCTACATAAGACATTCTTCTTGGTTTTCATGTCTTCACACTCTCCTGTCTTATGTCATACTGTTCTTTAATCTTTTTTTGTCTTCTGATCTCTCTTTTACTTCACATCTAAATACCGAGGTTGCTCAGGCTTGGTCTCTTCTCTCTCTACCCCAGGGATTGCAAACTCATATGCCTACAAGTTCCAGATGGGAAATGTAAATGAAGATGTGGAGTGATTGTTTGCATTTTTGAGCATATAGAGATATTCTGAAACTTCATAAAGAAATATGCTCCCTCCCTTTTTTTCTTTAAATACAAGGCCTCTATGATCTTTTATTTTCCTAGCTTTAATAGAGACATGGATCCTGAGAAATATTTCTTTCTATTAGAAAAACAGTGGTGGGGTGCCTGGGAGGCTCAATTAGTTTAAGGGTCCCACTTTGGCTCAGGTCATGATCTCAAGCAGGGGTGGGGAGGGGTGGTGGTGGTTGGGGTGGTGGGGAGGGCGGCAGGCTTCAGTGTTGAGAAGACATTATGGTGAATTAAAGAATTCATGCCTTAAAAAAATGAGAAAGCTGCCATATAGGTCAAGCCAAGTGTTGCCAGGTTGTCCAGTTCTTTACAGAGAAACTTGGAATATAAATTTTTTAAACATGTGAACTTTACTAATTTTTAAATTTTGGTGCAAGTTTTTAAAGACGTGGAGACTAAAACAATAATAATATTAAATGTGTCTGTGGATCAGCAGATGTGTCCATGGACCACTAATTTATGTCCTCTATCTACATTCTTCTCTTAAGTGAGCTCATCTGTTTTATAGCTTTAAATATCATTGATACACTGATGACTCTCAAAATTAGAACTCCAGCCTTTTAGATCCACCTACCTACTTGATGTCTTCCCTTCAGTGTCTAATAGTCATCTCAAACTTAACACGTTCCTAAAAGAACTCTTGAGTTTTCTTCCTAAATCTGTATTATCCTTAGTCTTCTCCACCTTTAAGATGAATATCAGGGAAACATCCAACCCCCAAAGGGCTAACTAAGAGAAATGATAAGATTGAAAGTCAGACACATGGGCGCCTGGGTGCCTCAGTTAAGCGTCTGCCTTCGGCTCAGGTCATGATTCCAGGATCCTGGGATCGAGCCCCATGTGGGGCTCCCTGCTCGGCGGGGAGCCTACTTCTCCCTCTCTCTCTGCCCCTACCCCCGCTGGTATCTCTCTCTCTCCCTCTCTCTCTCAAATAACTAAATAAAATCTTAAAAGAAAAAAAGAAAAAGGAAAAAACAGACACAAACAGGCGGTTATGGAATGCTGGGTTTCTTCAATGGCAAAATATATAGAAATTCAGAGAAGTAGTTGCAGAAACAGGAAATAACACAGCATGCTACCAGATAGAGGTAGAGGTATGGGTTTCCAGACCCCGCTGAATTACCCATGGTAATGTACAATTATGCATAAATCACTTGTACAAAATGAGGTTTCTGCTGTTTTAGAAGGTAAAACATGCCTTTCTCTTGGGAAGGTGGGGATGGAGGTGTTAATCTTTCTGGCCCCTGTCTCCTGCCTGATATTTTCTAGAGTCTCTGGCTACAGATATCCTTGATCAACAGGTGCAAATAACTGGTGCAACAAAGATTGAATGAAGTGAAGGTTATTTTCCGAAGAGCATTGTTCTGCAGGCCCAGGCTTCAGGCCTACTGGAGGTCTATTTCCTTTTCCTTTCCATTAACCCCTTTCTAGTAATAGTACCTAGTGCTATCTCCAAAGTAGACGTTGCCTCCATCTAGTTCTCTACATCTCCTCTGCTTCCTCCCTAGCCCAAGCCTCACGTGACTCTCATCTGGACCTTTGTTGAACCGTCCTGACTGTCCTCCCTGCTTGGACCCCTGTGCACCTACAGTCCCTCCTCCATTTAGTAACCAGAGTGAACTTTTAAAAATGAAAGTCAGACCATGTCAGTCCTCTGCTTAAAACCCTTTCATTGCTTTGCATAAAACCAACGTGTCTTAATTACTTATCTGTACTTAAGAACTTAGGTGCTCTGGCTTCTCTCAGCATCTCTGATTTGTCTCCTGTTCTCTTTCCATCCTCCTATTTTTTTTTTCTCATCCTCTTATTATTACTTGCCAGGCTTATTAAGCCTTTATTCTGTCACTTGAAAAGGACAAGCTCATTTGTATCTCAAAGACATGGTCTAAATTTAACTGATACCATAAACTCTATAGACTAAGGTTGCTCATTAATCTGTTCAAAGCCCAGAAGATGGTCCCAAATCATTCTTTACTCTCTGCTGCCATCGTGGGGTCATTTAAAGAATTGTGGGCTTTTCCAGAAAGTTTTATCAGCTCTAGACTTCCTGAAGCCAAAATGGATGATCCACTGGCCCTCAGAAAGGAGATTCTAAATCATCGCTGTCTAAGTGAATCATTGAAATACGGAAAAAGTGTTAGAAATTTTGTCTATGATTTTTGATGGCATCATTCATTAAAAGTTTTTACTTTTGTGTATGTTTAGTAATGTCTATAACATGTTAATATAGTACTACAAATAGTACTACATGTTTATAATATATAAATACATATTTATATATGTATGTATGTCCCAGACATTTTTTTATGAGTTCGTGAAGTAGAAGTCAAAGACGAGGGCTCTCTGAGTTTTGTTTCTAACAGCAGCTCTGTGACTATCTCCTCTCTGTGGTTTTGGTCATCTCAGCTATGAAATATCCTACCTCGGGTTACTTGTAACACTTTGTTTGAACCACTCCTTTGGTATTTACCATGTCATTTCTGATGGTGTGAGCTTGTGTGTATTGTACTCTACCAATAAGGCTGTAATCCCTGAGTCACGTTCCATCTCTTGCGTAAGTTTATAGCCACAGTGGCGCGTGGCACAGGGCCTGGCATGATGATCCGTGGTAGTGAGAGCACCACACTGCCCAGAGTGGGGTTCCCCACTGTAAATAGCTGGGGCAGGTGATTCGTTGTCGTGAGCGGCTATCCTGTACGTTGTAGGATGTTTATTGGCAGTCTGACCTCTACCAGTTAGATACTTGTGCACCTCATCTCCCAACTTGTGACAACCAAAAATTTCTCCAGATGTTGCCATATTCCCTGGGGTAGTGGAAGGGGTGCAAATGAATCTCGGTTGAGAACTGCCCTTCTAGATCAGGGAATTTTTTTTTTTTTTAAGATTTTATTTATTTATTTATTTGAGAGAAAGAGAGAGAGACAGAGAAACAGCATGAGAGGGGAGAGGGTCAGAGGGAGAAGCAGGCTCCCCGCTGAGCCGGGAGCCCGATGTGGGACTCAATCCCAGGACTCCGGGATCATGACCTGAGCCGAAGGCAGCTGCTCAACCAACTGAGCCACCCAGACGCCCTAGATCAGGGAATTTTGGTACTAGTCCTAACTTTGTCATTATGCCTGCATGTGTAGGCAAACTGCTTCACATGTAGGTCCTAAATTTCTTCTCCCAAAAAATGAGGATTGGGATTTCTTGGATGTTTAACTTGGGTTCCGTGAGATAGCTTTAGAGGATCTTTCTTTTTTTTTTTTTTAAAGATTTTATTTATTTATTTGAGAGAGAGAGAATGAGAGACAGAGAGCATGAGAGGGAAGAGGGCACAGGGAGAAGCAGACCCCCCGCTGAGCAGGGAGCCCGATGTGGGACTCGATCCCGGGACTCCAGGATCATGACCTGAGCCGAAGGCAGTCGCCCAACCAACTGAGCCACCCAGGCGCCCGAGGATCTTTCTTTAATGTGAACTTTGCAAGTGAATTTTTCTGGGAATAATTTCTTAGCTTTCAGCTTTTTTCTCCAACTTATCTGTTACCTCAAAAAGATTAAGTCAGTTTGAGAGAGAGATAACGACAGAGATAGTGAGAGAGAGCACGAGCAGGGAGGAGAGGGAGAAGCAGGCTCCCCACTGAGCAGGGAGCCCCATGTGGGACTGGATCCCAGGACCCTGGGATCATGACCTGAGCCGAAGACGCTTAACCAACTGAGCCACCCAAGCGCCCTAAAACTAAATCAGTTAATATATGAAGTGATTTTCTTCTCAAGATATAAGGATCCTAGCTTATGCTCAATATACCTTTTTTTTCCTTAGTGAACACCATTTGTGATCATAAAATGCTGAGAAAGCATTTTGTGCTACCAGGATTTATTTTATTGGCAGGTACCACTTACTTATAGTACTGTATTTTCTACCTGTTGTCAAAAATTGGATCTTGAGGCAGTAACGATATGGTAAATGAGTAGCATTCCTAGCACGCATGTTGGAGAGTCTGGATAATGAAAAGTATGTATTTATCATTTGGCACTCTACTCCTTAGCCTTTTTTCACTTAGACTTTTATTATTTTTTTATTTTTTATTTTTTTAAAGAATTTTATTTATTTATTTGACAGAGAGAGACAAAGCGAGAGAAGGAACATAGCAGGGGGAGTGGGAGAGGGAGAAGCAGGCTTCCTGCTGAGCAGGGAGCCCGATGTGGGGCTCGATCCCAGGACGCTGGGATCGTGACCTGAGCCGAAGGCAGACGCTTAACGACTGAGCCACCCAGGCGCCCCTTCACTTAGACTTTTAAAACCAGCACGTTTCACATGACTCAGCCAGCTCTCCTCTGTGTCACTCTTTCTGGACTGCTCACATTTGTTTAGGTTGCTGCTTCACAGAGTCCATTGCATTTGTTAGCATAGGCTCATCCTTCTATTTGAACCAAAATTTGGTCAGCCGCTTCCTTTGGGAAGTTAAGGATGTCCCTCTTAGACTTTTTTTGCCAGTTTCATGTTGTACTTGGTGCTGTGGTAGGGCATGACCTGTTTCCCTGTTTTCCTCTGTTGCAGGTGAATTCGGAAGGCAAAGCCAGCCCTCTGTCACTCCTTCAAATGGCCTCCCCAAGTGGCTTCTGTGTCTTAGTTCGCTTGCCAAAGCTGATCTGTGGAGGAAAAACACTACCAAAAACTTTGTTGGACATTTTGGCAGATGGCACTATTTTAAAAGTTGGAGTAGCATGTTCAGAAGATGCCAGCAAGCTTCTGCAGGACTACGGCCTCGTGGTTAAGGGGTGCCTGGACCTCCGGTACCTAGCCATGAGGCAGAGGTAGGGTTGTATGAATGCTGGGGTTCCTGGAGCTGTGGGGCAAATATCTTAGCAAGATTTGTGGAGTACTGAGAACAGTAAGGAAGCATCCAAAATTTTTTAGAAGCCTAGAGGCTTCTGAGATGCATATAAATTTGTGAGGAAATATTCCAGCTTCTGAGAAAACTTTAGTTACCTAGGATTGGTCTTCTTAGATGAAACGTCGATAAGGTGTCTCCATAAGCTACAGGTTGTAAACTGATGGCACCACTGGCTAAATTAGGGCTTCACATTTTGATTTTGCTTTTATTGATTTTTTCCCCATATGATATATATATATTTTTAAAGATTTTATTTTTATTTATTTGACAGAGAGGTAGTGAGAAAGGGAACACAAGCAGGGGGAGTGGGAGAGGGAGAAGCAGGCTTCCCGCTGAGCAGGGAGCCCGAGGCGGGGCTCCATCCCAGGACCCTGGGATCATGACCTGAGCTGAAGGCAGATGCTTCACCCAGGCGCCGCTCCCCGTATGATATTTTTGGGAATTTTTAGTTTAAATCCAGAAGATTTGATGTAAAAGTCTGTATTTGGGGCGTCTGAAAAATCAGATGATTTGACTAAGCAAGGTCAGGGGTTCTAGATGGTAACAATTGCTGGGGAGAGGTATGTGTCTTTAGATGCCCATGCTCTGTTCAATCGCCAGAGTCCCCACCTCTCCCATCCACTGTAACCCCAACTCCTCCTGATAAACATTTGAGTCTGCAAACCCTGCTTTAGGCCAAAAGTAGTGGTAGACTAATGCGTTACTGGGAGAAAGAGAGATTTCCCTTTTCCTTGGAATTCTATTCTTACAGAAATTCTATTCTAACTTGTTTTTCAGGGAGTGGCAATGACCTTCTCATGTGTGCCTGTGTGTGTGTGTGTGTGTGTGTGTGTGTGTCCTCATTTTAATAATGTGGAGTGAGATAGCCTCTCTCCCTACCTCAAATGACACTGACATTAAAAGTTCAGAGGATTTGATAAACTAAGAGAAGGCCTGATTAAAATCTCTTCTTACCGGGGCGCCTGGGTGGCTCAGCTGGTTAAGTGGCTGCCTTCGGCTTAGGTCATGATCCCAGGGTCCTGGGATTGAGCCCCGCATCGGGCTCCCTGCTAGCGGGCAGCCTGCTTCTCCCTCTCCCTCTGCCTGTCTCTCTGCCTACTTGTTCTCTCTCTCTCTCTCTGTCAGATAAATAAATAAAATCTTAAAAAAAAAAAACACAAAAAACTTAAAAAAAAATCTCTTCTTACCATTTTTTAGTATAAAATGGAATTTTATTTTAGTTTAGTAGTTTGTCTTATGTAAATACAACGCTTATCAAGCGTTTTCAAGAAATACATTGACATATTTACTGTAAGAAAAATTTAAATCTGTGAAAGTATTTGGAGTGTCACCCCAACAGGCACCTTTCACCAGGCCTTCCCCCCCCACCCTCCCGCTGGGCACCACCTCCCCAGAGGTGTCCGCTGTCACTCTCTTCTGTTAGAGGCGGTGGGTGTAGGAGCTAAGAGTTGACCCTGGAGTGAGCTGTGCGGTGGCTGTCCCTCACTTCCCTAATCTGCAGCAATAATTAGGTTCCCGCCTCCCAGGATTGGTGTGTGGATTGCAAGAGTTAAACTGCGTGAAGAACTTGGAAAGAGTGTGTCACCCAGAGACAGTGCAGTGTACTGCTGTGTTTGGCTCTTACTAATGTCCTCGTCATTGTCGTCATTGTCACCACCTCCCTCAGAGCCCTCATCGATCAGCGCGTCCTTCCAAATCTCTTCTGTGCAATTACAGTCCTCTCCGGGAATAGATAGAAATGAGAGGTGCATGAATTCTCCATTTCACTAAGCGCAGAATGACCACGCATCAAAATAAGAATTTGGCCAAAGCTGAATATTACCATGAACTTCTCTAGAAATAAGAATGAAGTATTTATTGGGCCTTTCCGTGTTTAATGAGATTTTTAAAAACATTTTAAAAATTATTATTTTATTGTTGAACACTTTAGTAGTAAAATTAGAAGTTTTTGCCATTATAGTTTAAGAGATTTGACGTTATAGTGCAAGGATTATACTTCGCTCTATTAGCTATAGGTTGCTCCTGACATTTGCCATAAGTAGTTACTTTCAATTGACATTGGGAGGAGCACATTTTTTGGTAATGCTTTTCTTCTTACTCTTTATATTTTGTGTTATATGTTAACCAAAGGTAATTTATTATAGAGATTGTTGTATATGACTTTGGAATCTTTCCTATTGAATTGAAACGGCAAAGGTGGCATCTTGTTTTTAATTAATTCTCAAGAAACGTGCAACCTTTCCAAATACGATGTTTAAAAAAAGACTAATGACCTAAATGGAATCAAGTAGCTTAAAAATTAAGTACTGTCCTTCAACGAGGGTAATGATTTCAAGAATTAAAGAACAGCCATGCTTGAAAAATTATACAGCTATTAAAAAG
The DNA here is from genome assembly GCF_964656455.1 of Halichoerus grypus. Taxonomy (NCBI): domain Eukaryota; kingdom Metazoa; phylum Chordata; class Mammalia; order Carnivora; family Phocidae; genus Halichoerus; species Halichoerus grypus. The sequence goes on from NC_135719.1 coordinate 120,624,665, forward strand.
AATGAAATAGGGGTGCCTGGGTGGCTCAGTCGTTAAGCGTCTGCCTTTGGCTCAGGTCATGATCCTGGGGTCCTGGGATTGAGCCCGCATCGGGCTCCTTGCTCGGCGGGAAGCCTGTTTCTCCCTCTCCCACTTCCCCTACTTGTGTTCCCTCTCTTGCTGTGTCTCTGTCAAATAAATAAATAAAATCTTTAAAAAAAAAAAAAGAATGAAATAAGTACATTTATACTTATCATGAATGGAAGTATCTGATATATTAAGTAATACAGCACCTTGCAGAGCAAAAACCAGAACAGATACCAAAAACGTTATCTCCTCCTCTGCTTAACCATCAGTTTATCTATTTGTGCATAGAAAAGGTCTGGAGAGGGGGGTGGGGGGATGGGTTAGCCCGGTGATGGGTATTAAGGAGGGCATGTACTGCATGGAGCACTGGGTGTTATACGAAGACAGTGAATCATGGAACACTACATCAAAAACCAATGATGTTGGGGCGCCTGGGTGGCTCAGTCATTAAGCGTCTGCCTTCGGCTCAGGTTGTGATCCCAGCGTCCTGGGATCGAGCCCCGCATCGGGCTCCCTGCTTGGCGGGAGGCCTGCTTCTCCCTCTCCTGCTCCCCCTGCTTGTGTTCCCTCTCTCGCCGTGTCTCTCTCTGTCAAATAAATAAATAAAATCTTTAAAAACAAAAAACAAAAAACTAATGATGTACTGTATGGTGACTAACATAACACAATAAAATTAAATTAAATTAAAAAAAAAAAAGAAAAGGTCTGGAGGGGCCACAGCCTACTGTTAGGAGTCATTATTCCTTAGGAGTGGAAGTATGGGGCGATAGGCTTTTACTTTTCACCTGTGATGCTTTCCTGTTGTCTGAACTTTTAATAATAAGCATTCATTACTTTTATAATTTCCAACAAAACAGAAGAGAGTTTTTTTTGTCTCCCAAAGCCTTAATTTTCATTAATTGAACCAAGACATTATGTATTTTTCCCTAAGTATGTCTGGACCTGTTTTTACTTTTTAGTCAGTACTGCCTTTTGGGGGTAATGAAATCCATCAATTACTGCTGGTTTTTGTAGGGAAAGACTTCCTTTTCTTCATCATTATAATGATTTCATTTCCTACAGTACCTGAGGGAGTCCTGCTTGCTTAAGTAACCCTGATGTGAACCCCCACCTCTAAGCTTCCTGTTCTAAAACTTCTAGTCTCTCACTTGGTAGCCAGGAAGTCAGCTCCACTTATGTAGACCAATGTGTTCTTTTTTTTTTTTTTTTTTTTAAGATTTTATTTATTTATTTGAAAGAGAGAGAATGAGAGAGAGAGAGAGAGAGAGCACACGAGAGTGGGGAGGGTCAGAGGGAGAAGCAGACTCCCTGCTGAGCAGGGAGCCTGATGTGGGACTCGATCCCGGAACTCCAGGATCATGACCTGAGCCGAAGGCAGTCGCTTAACCAACTGAGCCACCCAGGCGCCCCTAGACCAATGTGTTCTTAATTTCACATTTATTTCTTGTTTGGAATCTCTGAACCTTGGACAAATTAATTTTTTCCGCCACCCTGCAGGTATTTTAATCAGAAAGTGTTTGAAGGGCAGAAAGGTTGTTGTTTTTTGTACCTTCAGTTTTCAAATTTGAAAAGTAATTACATGAATACTAGCCAATGCAAATGTAGAAACATATAAAGAAGATAGATAATCACCACAAATCCCATACCCAGAGATAATATCACTAACATGTGATTGATATCTTTCTAGTTATCTCTTTGTGCTTTGTCTCTCTCATAACTAGACTCACACACATACATCTGGAATGTGGTATATATATTAACATAAAGGGACCACAACATATGTTTTCTCCCACAGTCTCTTTTTACTTAACTAATACGTCATGGACATCTCTTCACATCAATATAGATCCACATCCTTATTTTTTTTTTTTAAGATTTATTTATTTATTTTAGAGAGCAAAAGAGGGAGCATTCATATGAGTGGGGGGCAGGGGCAGAGGGAGAGAATCATTAAGTGGACTGCTGGCTGAACATGGAGCCCAGCAGGGCAGCAGAGGTGTGGGACTCCATCCCAGGACCCAGGAGATCATGACCTGAGCCAAAACCAAGAGTCAGATGCTTAACCGACTCAGCCACCCAGGTGCCCCATCCACATCCTTATTTTTAATAGCTGTATGGAATTTAATTGCATAGATATTTAACCAGCCTTTTGTTGATGGGCATTTAGGTTGTTTCTAATTCTTTGCTCCTATAAATGGTACTGCAGTGAAGATCATTTTATGTGCATTTGTCCTTAGGATAAATTCCTAGAAGTGGAATTCTTGAATCAGAGAATTTTCATGTTCAAACTTTTGAAAGCTCTTTATTGTTAAACTATTTTCAATAAAGCTTATAAAAACGGACTGTTCACGAATTTTAGATTAGACTGATTCTTCATGCTCCACCAATAGTAGATATAGTTATTTTTTTTAAATCTTTGCAATCTGATAGATAAATTATTTATAATTTTCATTTTATTTCGTTTGATGTCTAGTGAGTTTAAGTGTCTGCCATCTGTGTATTGGCCATTTAAATGTCTTTTTTGATTTGCCTGTTCTTCTTTTGCCCATTTTTGATACATCACTTACTTATTTCTTATAGAAACAATTTGCTCTGTAATGGGCTCAGCCTGAAATCACTTGCTGAGACGGTTTTGAACTTTCCACTTGACAAGTCCCTTCTGCTTCGTTGTAGCAACTGGGATGCTGAGAATCTTACTGAGGACCAGGTACTTCTTATCAGAGTAGTTGAAGAATGGAAGAGCCATTGCCTATGAAGTATAGTTCTTGTAATTGTAATCTTCAAACATAAGTATTGGGGGGAAATACTTGAAAAGAGACTCACTGAAGATAACTGGTCTATGTTTGTAAATGGTACTTAAGTAACAGAGTAAGAGTCCCTATTGTGTTTTATATTTTGAGCATTTACTATATGCCAGGCGTTTCAGAAAATGTAATTTTTTAATTATGAATACAAATGCATAATTAGAAAACCAAAGTGTTATAAGACATTGTAAGAAACAGTGTCTTCCTCCCACTCAGTGGCAACCAATTTCATTTCTTCCTGGTAATTACCATTATATGTTTAAATTACATGCATATATTATTCTTTCTTATTTTTTATATTATCTTTCGACTTCTTACAGTGGAAGACATGATTTAATATTCTTGTAATTCCTCTGTCCCCAAATACTTTTTCCCTTCCCCATCTTCCCAATATAGCTAAATCATCATTTTTATCAGATTAATATCTACTTATATTGATATTATTTTAGCTGAGCCACATAGTACGCTACAATTAAGTTTTTTTCTTATACAACTTTTTGTTTTCCTAGGAGTAATAATTTGTACTTTTGTTTGCTTTGTTTTCTATATACCTATTAACTGTTTCAAGCCTGGACTCTTTAATGGAACCCTACATCTTTTCTTGGCCGGTTCTGACACATGAGGTGACTTACTCCTTTTGTTTTCCCTTGGAGCTGTCCCTTCCAGACAGAACCCTTTGTCATCCTGCTTCTTTCCAAGAGCCCTGCTGCCCATCTCTGACCCTGGAATCTGCATTTACCCTCAGCCTAGGGAGTCCCTTCACCTTCCTTCTGGAGTAGATCCTCTGTCTTTCAAATTCCATGTCTTTTCCCTTCCTTTTCTTGGAGTACATTAAGAAAGGGAGCATAGGAAATTAATTTATGATACCCTGCGTGTCTGAAAAGATATTGGCTTCACTGTCTATGAACTGATACTTTCACTGAGTACAGCAGTTTAGGGTGAAAATCATTTTCCTTCAGAATTTCAGAGGTAATGTTCCCTGTCTTAGAGCTTCCAGTATTGATACTGAGCATTGTCACTTGTTTTCCTTTCTGGAGAATCTTCACTTTATTCTTAGTTCTTTCTTTTTTTTTAAGATTTTATTTATTTATTTGACAGAGAGAGACACAGCAAGAGAGGGAACACAAGTAGGGGGAGTGGGAGAGGGAGAAGCAGGCTCCCCACCGAGCAGGGAGCCCGATGCAGGGCTCAATCCCAGGACCCCAGGATCATGACCTGAGCCAAAGGCAGACGCTTAACAGCTCAGCCACCCAGGTGCCCCTATTCTAAGTTCCTAAAATTCATGATGATACACATTAGTGTGGGCTATTTTTCATTTTAGTATTAGAAGCCAGTGGACCCTTTGAATCTGGAAGCTCATGTCTTTCAGTTCAGATTATTATTCTCATAATATTTCTTTGAAAATTTCCCTCCCTTTTTTTTCTAGAACTCATATTATTTGGATATTGGACCCCCTTGAATTGATCCTCTGATTTCCTAGGAAAAATACTTTCTCCCTGATTTTTCTATCTCTCTATGTTTTGTTTTACCTTCTGGGAAATTTCCTCGAGTTTATCTTCTAACATTTCTATTGAATTTTTAATTATTCCTGTCATAATTTTAAGTGACAAGAGATTCTTGGTCTCCTCTGAATATTCACTTTTAAAATTACTTTGTTTTTGTGTAATAGATACAGTAGCTTCTGTTATCTTAGAGTATTAAAGATTTCTGAGATTTTCTTCTTCCTGTATTGCTTCATTTTCCTCTGAGTTCCTTATTTGTTGATTGGGTCCATCAGCTGTTGAATGAATAAGTAAAATGTGGTATAGCCTTATAATGGAATATTATTCAGAAATAAAAAGGACACATGGTACAACATGGATGCATCTTGAAAACATTATGCTAAGTGAAAGAAGCCAGTTGTAAAATATCATATCAGATTCTATTTTTATGAAATGTTCAGAATATATAAATCTATAGAGACAACAGAAATTAATGGTTGCCTAGGGCTGAAAGAAGTAGAGGATGACTGCTAAAGGGAATAAGGTTTCTTTTTGAGGTGATGGAAGTGTTTTAATATTGATTGTGGTGATGGGTTATGCAATTCTATAAGCTTACTAAAAATCCAGAATCTTGCACCATCTGAAAAGACATGTTTGGAACAATTGGAGACATTCGAATAGAACTGTGTATTATTGTACTTTGTCACTTTTAAAGTTCTTGGGTGTGGTAATGGTGAGGTCATGTAGAAGAATGTCCTTGTTCTTAAGAAGTACATGCTGATGCATTTAGAGATGAAGTATCATAATAGCTGCAACTTAATTTTGAAATGTGTTCAGGCACAAAAAAGTGTGTGGTGTCCATATTATAAAGAGTTAAAGCAAGTATTGACAGTTGTGAATGTCAGTTGGCATTATTATTCTTTTAACTTTTCTGTAGGTTTGAAAACTTTTAAAATAAAAAGTTGGGGAGGAGAAGTTAATTGCTACCAAATTTGAAGCCAAATTTGTGATCCTTATTATTGTGAGAATTCAGAATTTCCAAAGACTCTTATTCATTCTTTTTTTTTAAATTTTTTAAGTTTATTTATTTTCTTTAGTAACCTCTACACCCAACATGCGACTCGAACTTGCAATCCCAAGATCAAGGGTTGCACGCTCTTCCTACTGAGCCATCTAGGCGCCCCTGTTCATTCTTTATTTCAATATTTTGTTCTAATTATAAACATAAAGCTTAATGAGATTTTAGAAAATACAGAAAATGATACTTAAATTTGAATTTTAAGAAATGGATTGAGAACATAGCAAATATAGCCAGGGCTTTTGGACCAGTGGGCTTTATTATCAGTACCTATAGATTATAGTCACATGTCAGTAACTGAAACTCTTTTTTCTCAGGCTACTCAGTTTCTCCAGAGATGAATCATCTAGTTTTCTGCCCAAGAGGTATAAGCCCCTCTGCTTATATTCTGGTTGCTGAGTGGGGAAAGGTATTGGTAGTTTCACCAATCCATATGTACACTTTCCCATGGTCCCTTTCTCAGGTGACACTTTGCCCCCCCATGCCAGGCCTGGTGTTACTAGATCCAGATCCTCTGTGAGTTAGCCATTATATGACTTAAACTTTTACTTTTTGGGGGGTTAGAGAAGGAGTTATTGCCAGCCCTGTGGTATAAAGGAGAAGGTCTAGGGTTCTAAGTGTTCTTTATGAAGGCTTTCACCTTATCTTCTTGTTTTCACCCCTACTTGTACTTACTTTCACAGGTACCTGGTGCTTCCCATTCCTAATGCTTTGCCATTCTCTGTGGCTCAAATTAACTTGATTCTTGGATTTTTGGCTTACTGCCCCCGTAGGCCTAGATTTTAGCCTTCTCTTGTTCTTCCTTCCAAAATGTTGTTATTGGAAAGATTTAGCTGATATCTTCAGGTTAACATTATCCTGTGAGAGAGTTTGGGAGTCAAATTATCTGAATTTGTTTTCTGCAGCTATTTCTGACTTTCTGTGACCCTAAGTAAGTCACTTCTTTGTGCCTTGGTTCCTTTCTTTCTTTCTTTTTTTAACAGTTTTATTGCGGTATCACTTACATACAATATAATTCAGGCATTTAAAGTATACAAATTGGGGCACCTGGCTGGCCCATTCTGTAGAGCATGTGACTCATAATCTCAGGGTCGTGAGTTCAAGCCCCATGTTGGACATGGAGCCTACTTAAAAAAAATAATAAAGTGTAAAAAATCAATGGATTTTAGTATTTTTATAGAGTTGTGCAACCATCACCACTATCTAATTTTAGAACATTTTTATCACCCCAAAAAGAAGCTCCATACTGATTAGCAGTCACTTCCCATCCTACAGTCACATCCCATCCCCCCCACAACACCCTAACACTAGGCAACCACTAATCTACCTTTTGTCTTTATACATTTGTCTATTTTGGACATTTCATATAAATGGAATCATACAATATATGGTCTTTTGTGATTGGCTTCTTAATTTTGCATGTTTCTGTTGTTCATTCATGTTATAACATTTATTGGTACTTAATTTCTTCTTATTGCTATGCAATACTCCATTATATGGTTATACTACATTTTGTTTATCCATTCATCAGTTGGTGGAGATTCGGATGGCTTTCATTTTTGGCTGTTATGAAGAATGCCACTATGAATATTTGTGTATAAAATTTTGTGTGGACATATGTCATATGTTTTTACTTATCTTGGGTATATACCTAGGAGTGGAATTGCTGGGTCATAAACTTTATGTTTAATTGTTTAAGGAACTGCCAGACTGTTTTGCAAAGTAGCTGTACCATTTTATATTCTTACCGGCAAAGTATGAAGGTTCCAATTTTCCACATCCTCACCAACACTTGTTACTGTCTATCTTTTTGATTAGAGCCATACTAGTAGGTATGAAATGGTATTTCATTGTGGTTTTGATTTACATTTCCCTGGTGGCTAATAATGCTGAACATCTTTTCATGTGCTTGTTGGCTATTTGTATATTTTCTTTGGAGAAGCATCTATTCAAATCCTTTGCTCATATTTTAATTGAGTTGTTTTTATATTGTTGACTTTTAAGAGTTCTTTATATATTTTGGACACTAGTCCCTTATTAGATATATAATGTGTAAATATTTCCTCCCATTCTTCAGGTGGTCTTTTCACTTACTTGGTTGAGGTCACCATTTGAAGCAAAAAGGGTTTTAATTTTGATGATGCCCAGTTAATCTATTTTTTTTGCTTATCACTTATGCTTTTGGTGTTGTATCCAAGAAATCATTGCCTGCTCCAAGGTCATGAACATTTACTCCTATGTTTTCTTTTACAAGTCTTAGGTTTTAGCTCTTACATTTATGTTTATGATCCATTTTGAGTTAATTTTTGTGTGTGATGTGAGGTAGGGGTCCAATTTTATTCTTTTACATGTGGTCATCCAGTTGTCTCAACAGTATCTGTTGAAAGTGCCTTGGTTTCCTTAACAGTTTGTTAAAAAGCACTTTATTTTTTTTTAAAGATTTTATTTATTTATTTGAGAGAGAGTGAGAGAGAGAATGAGTGGGAGGAGGGGCAGAGGGAGAAGGAGAAGCAGACTCCCCACTGAGCAGGGAGCCTGACACAGGGCTCGATCCCAGGACCCGGGGATCATGACCTGAGCTGAAGGCAGACATTTAACCAACTGAACCACCCAGGCGCCCCTAAAAAGCACTTTAAACTCTTAACATTCAAGCACACTTTTCCTGTGGGAGACAACCTGCTGGTAGATGTATAGATTGTTGAGTCTAGGTGGAAGATTTTATCCAAACCTATTTTATTCTAAAAAGCATAAAAAATCCTTCCTAATAGTATTATTTACCAGGCTTGGTTACTAAAGATAAATTAAAGGAATTTTAAAGTCTTTACTTCCTTTGTTGGGAAAAGCTATTAATGATAGTTTGGGCTACTTTTATTTATGACCAGCTTTTCCGTCACCAGTGGCTTGGGAGGGTGGCTTACCATTATTAAATAAATAAATTCCAGAAATGAGCCCTTGTGACTTTTGATTTGAGGCCCATGCTTGAAACCCATGCTTGTTTTCCACATCTTAATGGCAGGTTGTTTCTGATTGAAAGTCACACAGCCCTCTCAGTAAATCTTGTTTTCAGGTGTTCTAGATCATGGCCACCTCCAAAGTGAATTTCATGTACTAGTTGTCAAACTTGTGGTGACTACCCTCACCCAAACTTGAGAAAAATCTATCAGGTTTGGTAACAGATAGAAAGAAACTTCACTGGGTTTATATAGGTTAGGATTTTTGAGTATTCAGAGTAAGTCATTATTTTAACATAAACAAGAAACATGAAGATTGATTATACTATTCAGTTTACTTTTGTATAGTGTGAAATATTTCATCATAAAAGGTTTTTAAGAAGTACATGGTGCACGGGGTACCTTGGTGGCTCAGTCGTTGAGCGTCTGCCTTCGGCTCGGGTCGTGATCCCGGGGTCCTGGGATCAAGCCCGCGTCAGGCTCCCTGCTCGGCGGGAGGCCTGCTTCTCCCTCTCCCACTCCCCCTGCTTGTGTTCCCTCTCTTGCTGTGTCTCTCTCTGTCAAATGAATAAATAAAATCTTTAAAAAAAAAAAAAAAAAAGAAGTACATGGTGCTTAGGGTATTGTACATCTTGAATTAGAATCCTGAAAGTTGTCTGCATCTTTGTGATTAACTTGGAAATTGCACTTTCTGGTTTGCCTTCCAGATTCCACTGATCTCTGACTTTTCTCTTCAGGTGATTTATGCTGCCAGGGATGCCCAGATTTCAGTGGCTCTCTTTCTCCGTCTTCTTGGATACCCTTTCTCTAGGAATTCAACTCTAGATGAAAACGATGACCACATGGGCTGGAGCAAAGTCTTGGAAAATTGTCAGGATGTGGTAGACATCCCATTCCGAAGCAAAGGACTCAGCCGACTTGGGGAAGAGGTTAATGGGGAAGCAGCAGAAGCTCAGCAGAAGCCAAGACATAAGAAGTCTAAGACAGATGGAATGACGGCAGGCAACCACCAAGGGAGAGATCCCAGAAAGCATAAAAGAAAGCCCCTGGGGGTGGGCTATTCGGCCAGGTAACTGAGTTGTTCTCTGTCTGGTAGAGAGAGACTCAGAGGCCCAGCCTCCAGCAAAAGGCATGATGCTTCATCTTGGGTCTGGGGAGAAGGTTGTGTGTGGTAGGGTAGCAGGTGCTCCAGGGGTTAAATTTTTTTTTCCCCAGAGGTTAATTTTATTTTTTCCTTTCCTTCAAGGACATTTGGAGCTATCCTTTGATCTATTTGTGTATTTTCCTCCTTTTCCCCTTCTTTTACTTTGTAATTTTTAGAATTGAGTGGATATAAGGAGAGCTTACCCCTAGCTTTGTCACTGATCCTGATATGACCTGAGCCTTGTAACTTCTCTAGTTATAAATGAGGGTATAATTATTACTCCTTGCTTGCTCAGGATAGCTGCGAAAATGAATAACATGAATTTTCCTCATACATTTCAGGAGAAATGCATCATCTGATTTCCTGCTCATTTGGTATTTGATTATTTAGAAAGGCATCCAGCTCTAAGCCAGTATCATTCTCTAAGCAGTGAGAGTTTTTCTGTGCGACTTACGCCTCTGTTGCAAAAAGATGACTAATAAGTACTTTGGAGTGGAAGTTTGGTCCCCGTAGCAGAATGCCTTTAGGAATTGGATGATTAAATTGAAGCAAGTATTGCGTATGAGCCAGAAATAAACCCATGTGGCCCTCATTACTTTAGCTTGAAGTTCTTTAATTTTGATTGACTTTGTTTAACCCAATGATGACTCTGTAGAGCAGTTTTCTTAGTGCTTTGCTCCTGTTCGCTCTCACATCAGAGCTGTGTATGTACTACCCAACTCACTCCTTGTTCCATACATACAAGAACTAGATACATGAATTCATTTTTAGTTCCTAGCCCATGCAGTTGGAGTAACAGACATGATTTTTTTTTTTGCCCTATTTGTTTTTTCCCATAAATATAATGTTTGACCCTAGTGTTGAGAATAGCTGGAGTCACTCAGAAGACAACATGGGAGGGGCGCCTGGGTGGCTGTCAGTTAAGCGTCTGCCTTCGGCTCAGGTCATGTGGGATCGAGCCCCGCATTGGGCTCCCTGCTCAGCGGAGAGCCTACTTCTCCGTCTCCCTCTGCTGCTCTCCCTGCTTTTGTGTGCTCTTTCTCAATCTCTCTCTGCCAAATAAATAAATAAAATCTTAAAAAAAAAAAAAAAAAAGACAACATGGGAGGCAACCGATACCTTGGCCCAGAGCTAGCTTCCAGTTTTAGATTAATCTCTCCTTTCCCTGCAGAAAATCACCCCTCTATGATAACTGCTTCCTCCATGCTCCTGATGGACAGCCCCTCTGCACTTGTGACCGAAGGAAAGCTCAGTGGTACCTGGACAAAGGCATTGGAGGTGTGAGACTTACCTGTCCTGTTTCATCTACATTAGGTGCACGTGGGTACTGGCAGGAGTGGAAAGAGAGACAAGGGGCAGGGAGGGATAGAAGAAGGCAGGACGACCTTGACACAAGTGGGACGTGGCTATTCAGAAGCCAGAAATCATGATCTCTGCCAGGACACTGCAGAGAACATTTCAGGTGGGGCTTCTTTCCTGAGGGACAGGTGGGCAAACACTGACCTCTTATCTTTTCTCTAAGAGCTGGTGAGCGAGGAGCCTTTTGTGGTCAAGCTACAGTTTGAACCCGCAGGAAGACCCGAATCTCCAGGAGACTATTACCTGATGGTTAAAGAGAACCTGTGTGTAGTCTGTGGCAAGAAAGACTCGTACATTCGGTGAGTGTGGGGCTGGGCCGCCCAGACTCTGCCTCTGATGGAAACTGCCTTTGGAGCCACATGGGGAGCTCTCAGGTCTTGGTTGAATCTGCCAGCTTTGGCTGAGAGACTTGTCTGTAGGGGTCATCCCAGTTTTCCTGAGAACTTCTCCCCTCTGTGTGGTCCTGCTGTCGTGCTCTCCTGCCTCTCCTGAGCCCTGTTCTTGGTTTTAAGAATGCAGTACTCTTCTTAGTAACAGTTTGCCATAAAGAGAGTGGTTCCCCTTTGCTCATAAAAGACTGGGGACCCATTTCCTTCAGAAGCTGCCTTTCTCTGTGTGTCCTTATAATCTTCCCATGAGTGGCTCACAACTTTCTGAGCCTTGGTACTGTTCATGGAGTGCAGGCATACCTATGCATACCTCAGAGGTATTGCAGGTCTGTTCCCAGCGCACCATCATAAAGCAAATACCGCAATGAAGTGAGTGAGTCAGGGGTGCCTGGCCGGCTTAGTTGGTGGGGCGTGCGATTCTTGATCTTGGGGTTGTAAGTTCGAGGCCCACGTTGGGTGTTGAGATTACTTAAAAATAAAATCTTTAGGGGCGCCTGGGTGGCTCAGTCAATTAAATGGCCAACTCTTGATTTCAGCTCAGGACATGATCTCAGGGTCATGAGATCAAGCCGCATTGGGGTCCATGCTGGGCATGGAACCTGCTTAAGATTCTCTCTCTCCCTCTGCTCCTACCCACCCCCACTCACACTCTGTCTCTTTCTGAGTAAATAAATAAATAAATAAATAAATAAAATCTTTAAAAAAAATGTGAGTCAAATGAAGTTTCTGGTTTTCCCAGTCATTTAAAAATTATGTTTACACTATACTGTAGACTGTTAGATGTGCAGTAATGTTATATCTAAAAAAACAATGTATATACTTTTTTTTTTTTTTAAGATTTTGTTTATTTATTTGACAGAGAGAGACACGGCGAGAGAGGGAACACAAACAGGGGGAGTGGGAGAGGGAGAAGCAGGCTTCCCGCTGAGCAGGGAGCCCGATGTGGGACTCGATCCCAGGACCCTGGGATCATGACCTGAGCCGAAGGCAGATGCTTAACGACTGAGCCACCCAGGCGCCCCGCAATGTATATACTTTCATTTAAAAATACTTTATTGCTGGGGTGCCTGGCTGTCTCAATTGGTTAAGCATCCGACTCTTGATTTTGGCTCAAGTCGTGATCTCAGGGTCGTGAGATCCAGCCCTGCGTCAGGCCCTGTGCTGAGCGTGGAGCCTGCTTGAGCTTCTCTCTCTCCATCTCCTTCTGCCCCTCCCCCCCACTCACTCTCTCTATATAAAACAAAACAAAACAAAACCTTTATTGCTGGAGCACCTGGCTGGCTCAGCCAGTAGAGGATGTGACTCTTGATTCTTGGGGTCATGAATTCGAGCCACATGTTGGGTGTAGAGATTACTTTAAAAATAAATAATTAATAAATAAAAATACTCTATTGCTAAAAAATGCTCACCACATCTGAGCTTTCAGTGAGCCGTAATCTTTTTTCTGGGGGAGGTTATTGCCATGATGTTGACGGTTGCTGACTGATCAGGGTGGTGGCTGTGGCAGTTTCTTAAAATAAGACAACAGTGAAGTTTGCTGCAATCGATTAACTCTTCATAAATGATTACTCTGTAGCATGTGATGTTGTTTGATAGCATTTCGCCCATAGCAGAACTTCTTCCAGAATGAAGTTAGTCCTCTCAAATTTTACCACTGCCTAGTCAACTAAGTTTATGTAGTATTTTAAATCCATTGTTGTCATTTCAACAAGCTTCACAGCCTCTTCACCAGGAGTAGATCCCATCTCAAGAAACCTCTTTCTCTGCTCATTCAACAAGAAGCAACTCCTCATCCTTTTAAGTTTTATCATGAGATAAAACAATGGCTGCAATTCAGTCCCATCTTCAGGCTCCACTTCTAATTCCTGTTCTCTTGCTGTTTCCCACCATATCTGCAGTTACTTCCTCCACCAAAGTCTTAAACCCCTCAAAGTCATCCATGAGGGCTAGAGACTCCTGTTAATTAATGTTGGTATTTTGACCTCTTCCCATGAATCATGAATGTTCTTAATGGCATCTAGAATGGTGAATCCTTTCCGGAAGGTTTTCAGTTTACTTTGCCCAGATCCATTAGAGGAATCTCTATTTATGGTAGCTATAGCCTTATGAAATGTATTTCTTAAATAATAAGACTTAAAAATCAAAATTACTGCTTGATCCACAGGCTGCAGAATAGATGTTGTGTTAGCAGACCTGAAAAGAACATTAATCTCGTACATCTATCAGAGTTCTTGGGTGACCAGATACACTATCAATGAGCAGTAATATTTTATTTTTTAAAGATTTTATTTTTATTTATTTGAGAAAGAGCACAGAGCATGAGCGGGGGGTGAGGGACACAGGGAGAGGGACAAGCAGACTCTCCACTGAGCAGGGAGCCTGATGTGGGGCTCAGTCCCAGGACCCCGGGATCATGACCTGAGCCAAAGGTAGACACTCAGCTGACTGAGCCACCCAGGCGCCCCCAGCAGTAATATTTTAAAAGGAATTTTGTTTTTTTTTCCTGCCTAGTAGTCCCAACAGTGGGATTAAAATATTCAGTAAACCATGTGGTAAACAGATATGCTGTCATCTAGGCTTTGTCGTTCCATTTAGAGAGCACAGGCAGAGTAGATTTAGCATAATTCTGAAGGGCTCTTGGATTTTTGGAATGGTTCGTGAGCATTGGCTTCAACTTAAAGTCACCAGCTGCATTAGTCCCAAATAAGAGAGTCAGCCTGGCTTTTGAAGTTTTGAAGCCAGGCATTGACTTCTCCTCTTTAGCTATGAAAATCCTAGATGGCATCTTCTTGCAATCGAAGGCTGTTTCATCCACAGTGAAAATCTGCTGTTAAGTGTAGCCACCTTCGTTAATGATCTTAGCTAGATCTTCTGCATAACTCACTGCAGCTTCTACATCAGCCCTTGGGGCTTCGTCTTGTACTTTGATGTTTAGGGAGATGGTTTCTTTCCTTAAACTTCATGAACCAACTCAGCTAGCTTCAGACTTTTCTTCTGCAGCTTCCTCACCTGTTTCAGCCTTCACAGAATTGAAGAGAGTTAGGGCCTTGCTCTGGATTAGGCTTTGGCTTAAGATAACCGAGTGGCTGGTTTGGTCTTCTGTCCAGACCACTAACCTTTCTCCATGTCAGCGGTAAGGCTGTTTGGTTTGCATAGCATTTATGTGTTCACTGGAGCAGCACTTTTAATTGCCTTCAAGGACTTCTCCTGTGCAGTCACAACTTGGCTAACTGCAGCAGGAGGCCTAGCTTTTGGTCTGTCTTGGCTCTCGACATGCCTTCCTCACTAAATGTAATCATTTCTAGCTTTTGATTTAAAGTGGGAGACATGCCTCTCTTCTTTCACCTGAACACGTAGAGGTCATTGTAGTAGGTTATTAACTGGCCTGATATCAATATCATCGCGTCTCAAGGAGTAAGGAGGCCCGAGGAAAGGGAGAGCGACACGGGAATGGCCGGTTGGTGAGGCAGTCAGAACACACACATTTATCTATTGAGTGCGCGGTCTTATGTGGGCGTGGTTCATGGTCTCCCAAAACAGTTACTATAGTGACACCTAGGATAGTGATCACAGATCAGCATAACAAATATAGTAATAATGAAAAAGTTTGAAATGTTGGGAGAATTATCAAAATGTGACACAGAGACACAAAGTGAACAAATGCTGTTGGAAAAAAAAACGGGGCCAGTAGACTTGCGTGATGCACAGTTGTCACAGACTTTCAATTTGTAAAGAATGCAGTATCTGCCAAGTGCAGTGAAATGAGGTGTGCCTGTACTCGGAGACCTGAAGGCACGCTTTGGCTCTACTCCCTGGCTTCAGGGGAGTAACTCACTTTCCTACTCTCCCCTTACAAAGTGAAACAAATAGTTGTGAATGCCAAGAGTTTTTCCTGAGAGCTCAGTTCTCCTTAGAAAAGAACGATGGGCCTTGATGAGCCACGGACATAGTCTGAGTAAGGGGTTCCTCAGATGAGGAAATTTGCTTTTTTTAGGTCACCAGGCTTCCAAAATTTCAGGAGTAGAGGGACCCGCTACATGCTTTGAGAGAGTTATTTTCCAGATGTTAAAGGTCATTAGAATTTTTTTTTAATTCTCTGATACTTTTCCTTCTGGGAGCACAGTTGTTATTAGCCTTCCCCTGCCTTGGCCCTCTGCTGACTCTTGCTAGCAGGTGGTATGAACTTGCTCCTCGGAGAGAGGAAACTAAGGCACAGCTAGGTAGGTAGGCCGAGAGTGGAAGAGGCAGTATTGCCTTTATGTAATCTCTCTTGGGTTGTGGTGCCCAAGGCTTCTCAGTCCTGTGTAGGCCCAGAGGAGAATCCCAGTGGCCTGCCTCCTAGCTCCACCTGTGTTCTGTGTCCGTTGCTAACGAGCACTGCCTTCTGGGTGGGCTTGGCAGGAAGAACGTGATTCCGCATGAGTACCGGAAGCACTTCCCCATTGAGATGAAGGACCACAACTCGCACGATGTGCTTCTGCTGTGCACCTCCTGCCACGCCATCTCTAACTACTATGACAACCACCTGAAGCAGCAGCTGGCCAGGGAGTTCCAGGCCCCCATTGGCTCCGAGGAGGGTCTGCGCCTGCTGGAAGACCCTGAGCGCCGGCAGGTCCGCTCTGGGGCCAGGGCCCTGCTCAACGCGGAGAGCCTGCCTGCTCATCGAAAGGAGGAGCTTTTGCAAGCACTCAGAGAGTTTTACGACACAGACACAGTCACGGATGAGATGCTTCAAGAGGCTGCCAGCCTGGAGACAAGGTACAGTGGACAGTTCTGGTCTGAGAAGGGATTGAGGAATAACCCAGTGGCATTAACCCTGACTACTTAGTGAGGGTGCTTGCCAGGAAGGGGGTGGGGCATTAGCCTTTTAGGTGCAGAGCATAGCCTCCTCTTCTCCCATTGAGTGTCTAATGGCTTAAAATACCATAGGGCTGGGAGAGAAGAATCTGTTTGAGAATTTCCTTTCCATAGGAGACTTGCCTTCTGTCCTTGACCCTTTAGGGTCATCTACGTCCAGTCGTTTTCATGATTAGCACATGAGTTCAAATGCAGTGGAGCTGTGCCTTAGACGTTCTATGCAGAAGTAAATCCTAAAGTCAGCACAGGAGATGAAAATAATACTCAAAAAATACCCTCAAGTCTCTGAAGTTGCTCATGAGTACGACGTATGTGGCTTTGTGTCTTATCTTACCCAGGTCTGTGGGAACCGAGACCAATGATTAGATTCATGTTCGCTGTCTCACCTGCACTCAGGGTCCTGGCCCACCGAATAGAATATTGGCCAGAATTGCTCTTACCGTTCATATAACTTTTCTCCTTTTTCCTTCCTTCTTTGCTTTCTCTCCTTCCCCATGAGTACAGAGTTGAACTCGTGACTTAATTCAGTGTTCCTCAATGAGAAGCCGATGGTCCTGAGAAATGAATGGGTACACGACTGAGTGAAAGAGACTGGGCCACCTGTTCTAGTTTGACTTCCCATTATCACTTTTCCAGTAGTACTAGGGACTGATAAGTTCACAAAACTGTGAGAGTGATGCTGGTGGCCTGTACCATTTCATTACCCAAAAATCTTAAAGATAGCAGCAAACATTTATCAAACAAATAGTTACAGATATCCTAATCTACTTAACCAAGCTAATAAACTTTCTATAAATTGCCTTAATTGGTTCTTCTAACAACCCTATGAAATAGGATTTAGATTTCTTACTGGTAACTGCTAGCATTATATCTTGCATTTTTTAAATCTTTTGAAGTTAAAAAAACATCACTAATGAGTTTTATCCTTATAACTATTTTACGAGGTTGTAGAATAGATGTTATTTTCCAGGTTTTATGTTCGCTACCCTGAGGTTAAAGTTAAGTAACTTGCCAAGGTCTGATGAAAAATTAACGAGACTGGTTCCTTTGGCCAATTCCCAGATGTATTTGCTAAAACAACTAAACTTTCCCCTTTCAGCCACAGGCCTTTCTAACCAATCACCTTGCTGACTTGGATAGAGGGATGCTGGACTTGGATGTCTGGGGCCGAGAAGAGTAGCTGTTTGGGGGGAGCTAGGCACGTTAGTGGCACACTTGTGAGCTAAGCAGTGAAGTGGCTGCAGATCCCAAGAGGGCACTAGCACTGCTAGAATGGGGAGAGGGTATTGAGAGGGAGGACTGAGAGTGGGGTATGGATGCAAGGAGGGGAACTGAGTCCATAGGGTAGGGGCTTCCTCAAGAAAAGTAGTCGTTACTCACAGGAGGTGAAAGCACTGTTTGCAGGGCATCAGAGCACTTTTTAAGGTCTCTCTGCTTAGTTAGGAAGAAGGCAGGGATTCATCTTCCATTAAACAGCACCGGCTGCACAACTGACTGTTTCATAGGACCAAAACATGTCTCCCATGGATGTGGTTTGGCATTCTTTTTTATTTTTTTTTAAAGACTATAATTTTGAGTAATCTCTGCACCCAACATGGGGCTTGAACTTACAACCCCAAGATCAAGAGCTGCATGCTCCACTGACTGAGCCAGCCAGGCGCCCCAAGATTTTTATTTGTTGATTTTTTTTTTTTTTAAGTAATCTCGAGGCCCAGCGTGGGGCTCGAACTCATGACTGTATGATGAAGAGTCGCATGTTCTACTGACTGAGCCAGCCAGGAGCCCCCGTCTTTTTTTATTTATCTATTTTTTAAATTGAAGCGTCGTTGACACAGTCACAGAATGTTACGTTAGTTTCAGGTGTCCGACAGGGACCCACCAGGTCCACGTGGTATGCTGCGCTCACACAGGGGGAGCTCCCGTCTGTCGCCACAGCATGCTATCACCATACCACTGACTGGACTGCCTGTGCCGGCCGGCTGGGCATTCTTTCTGGGAGGAAGGAGGCACTAAAGAAATGTCCCACCTTGCATTTTACATGTAAGTGTTCCAGTGTTTGAGACATTGGAACATGTGGGGTGATGCAACAGCCCCATATAGATACTAAGTATGGTTGAGAATGAATAACTTAAAAGAAGGGCGGGCTGGTACCTGAGTAACCCTGGAGGAAATAAAAGACCAACGACATTCTTCACTCGTTGTCAGCCAGACAGTACGGCCCCTGCAGTGGGGGCTGAGCAGCCTGCCGCGGCCTTCCCACAAACACAGCTCAGAATCCCCAAACACCTTGCTGTTGGACTGTGTGCAGTATGTCCAAACTACTTCTTTAAAAAGGCAGATGTAGGAAAGATGCTTTAAAAACAAAGTAGGGGGCGCCTGGGTGGCTCAGTCCGTTAAGCGTCTGCCTTCGGCTCAGGTCATGGTCTCAGGGTCCTGGGATCGAACCCCTGCTCAGCGGGGAGTCCGCTTCTCCCTCTGCCCCTCCCCCCTCCTGCCCATGCTCTCTCTCTCTCTCTCTCTCTCTCTCTCAAGTAAATAAATAAAATCTTTTTTTTTTTTTTTTTTTAAATTTTTTTTTAAAGATTTTATTTATTTATTTGACAGAGAGAGACACAGCGAGAGAGGGAACACAAGCAGGGGGAGTGGGAGAGGGAGAAGCAGGCTTCCCGCGGAGCAGGGAGCCCAATGTGGGGCTCGATCCCAGGACCCTGGGATCACGACCCGAGCCGAAGGCAGACGCCTAACGACTGAGCCACCCAGGCGCCCCAAAAATCTTTTTTTTTTTTAAGCATTAATGTAATCAACCCTTTAGAAGTCTAGCCACCTCCTCATCTGCCCTGTGGAAGCCCCGTGGCCCGCAGCATTTGGAGCCGTCCGCGCCACCATGCCGTGCTTGCCTCCCTCAGACCCCTGTACTTTGTGTCTTGCCAGGATTTCCAACGGAAACTACGTCCCCCACGGGCTGAGGGTGGTGCGGTGCCACAGCCGGGGCGGGCTGCGCTCCCTCATGCAGCTGGAGAGCCGCTGGCGTCAGCACTTCCTGGACTGCATGCAGCCCAGGCACCTGCCCCAGCAGTGGTCCGTGGACCACAACCATCAGAAGCTGCTCCGGAGGTATGGGGAAGACCTGCCCGTCAAGCTGTCGTGACAGCCGCTCTCCTCCCAGGTGAGGACGGCCGGGAAGCTGAGCCAAGGCGGGAAAGTCACCTCTTCCCGTGTCATTAATTGTCAGAGCCCAGTGTCACAACGTGGAATGCTAACCCACGCAGCTCCCAGGATGCTTCTGGGGGAGCCAGGCTGTTGCCTCAAGGGGAGCGTATGGTTGTGGATTTTAGTTGGGCAGGGTGAGAGTTCTTTTTGCCTCCCTCTTATTTTATTTTCGTGGACAAAAGGGCCTTGGCCTTTATTTTGCTTTCCTTCTTTTGCTTTCCCTGTGCAGACAGCAAATGAAGGATTCTCCCCTGAGGTGACTTGTCAAGATGCTCAGGTTTTTAATACATTTCTTCCCTGCCCAGTATGTTGGTTTTTCTCAAACAGGGGCAGCCAAGTATTTTAATCCCATTGGGTTAGGACGGGAGAAAACGTTCTTGCAGAGGTTGGAGAGGTGAGCTTCATTTTCCCAGTTCAAGATCATAATTGTAAATTCCTTGGCTTCATGCTCTCCCACAACTCACCTGGTTGAGATCCATCCCATCTAGGTCACTTCAGTTTATTTCCATACTTGAGAATGTCCCCCTTTACACGTCCAGGACCAAAGCAGCGACTTCCTGCCATATGCTTCCACCCTAACACTGGAGGAAATCCTTTTCTGGAAATAGGCCTTCTAACTGGGTGGGGCCGAGAGAAGTACAAGCACCATCTCTCAAGAAAACTTTGATATTTGCTCCGCATTCCCTTTCATTGCTGTTTGTTGTCTGTTCGTTGCAATCCTCCTGTCCAGAAGTGCAGGGTTTTTAGCTGAATCCCTTTCTGAGAGGAAGATTCTCTTCTTTCAGAATCAGTGTCAGGTCCCTTCCGGGTTCTGTGTTCCTTCAGATTTGTAATACTGACCTGTTTTCGACACTTCATTGTCTCTTGGAGTCCTTTGGTTAGATTGCATTGTGAGGATTTCTCCACCTGCTCTCATGCCTGGGACTCTGAGATTAATTCATATATTTAGATGTTCAAAACGGTGATGTTTCATCTCTTTATGTGAAGCCACCACTTTGAGCATGAAAGCAAGTTATTAGTGATTAGTATTTTTTCTCAAGTATGAGGAGAGCTTTTTTACAAGATGGTTAACAAACTTAAACAATTTTATGGCCAGAATCCAACAGGAGCTGTTTTGAAATTGTGCCCAAGTTGGTGATGGTTTGCTCTAACACTGATAAATAAAACTTCTTCTAAGCACAAAGTTCACTGATTGTAAATGTAACACTTTTTTCTTCACAGCTTTATAAAATCGGTAACTGTTCTTGGGGGAGATAGTCATCCCTCAGGTCCCTGCCGTGTGGCAGTGGCGTGTGACGTGCGCGCAGACATACCACACGCGGCGCAGCTTCAGCCCATCAGCGAATGGTCCGGAAACGAAGGTGCATTTTGTTCTTACGCCCCTTCTTTCCCTCTTGTCCTCAAACAGGCATTTCTGGGCCCTAAACTTAGAGATCCTTGAAAATGAATAGTACCGGCCGCCTTAGGGACCGTATGTTCAGTGGGGTAGGTTATTGTGGGCGTGTGCCTCGGTGGCTGGACCCCACGCTCTGGAGTCCAGGGGTGAACCTTGGAGACTGATGGGTGGTCATTAGAGTAGTCAGGCTTGCCACAAGGTGGCACTCACAGATTTTGTTTTATATTCATTCTTGAGAAATAGGGCTTTTATATATGGTTCCTGAACATAACTGGTGACTTATATTTCCAAATCTGTGTAGCTGATTTTGGGTCATTTGGATAGGGTTACAAGAAAACTTCCTCTGAAACAGGGAGTAGGGTGCTTTCATTCTCTTTCCCCGTGATCCTCATGCTAAGAGGGGAGAAGCACGTACGAGCTTATGTAGGTGCAGTGGTTGCTGTGGGAAGAAGGAATGGATTCCCCAACAGAGCTTCCTGCAAGGCCCAGTAACAGAGCCAGCAGCCACCATAGAGAAAGAAGCTAGACTGGCACATGAGATTTCTCACCCTTCTCAGAAGTTACTGTGTAGATTTGACTTTCTCTGAGTCAGCCTTTAGCACCCTTTCCTCAAGACTGACAATGGTGACCTCAAATGAGATATTTTAGGGCAGGCATATTATAAAAGAGCTAATTATTGTGTTTTGCCGATAGAAAAAAAAAAAAGAAAGAAAAGCAATGTATGTTCATTAGAAACGAGTCTAAAGAAGGAATAAAAACTATCCATCTTCCCTCTGTTTAGAAAAGAGCTAACTTTGCTGGTATGTCCATGAATTTCCTTTCACTATTTAAAAATGCATAAAATACAAATAAAATTCAGAGTCATATATAAATACAGGTTGGCATCCTATTTTTTCCTCCTCACTTAACATGGTACCACACCACAAGTAATTAATTTCCTGTGCCCCTAATCTTTGAAAGTAGATTTCTAGTGGCTCTACCATATTTTAGGTGTCCATTCCCACACTGTTGAAAATTCTGGTTGTTTCAGATCCTTTGTTAATGTCAGTGATGTTGTGATGAACTGTCTTTTATATAAATCTTTGACTGTATCTTTGATAATTTACTTAGGATAGAATCCTAGAAGTTGGATGGGGCGGAGGGGGCTCACATTGCTGGAGTGAGTATCAGTTGATACCACCTTTTATTTCAAGGGAATGGTTCTCTCTAACCCTTAAGCTCGTGTCCCAGTACATTTGCTGAGCCTCCATGTGAGCAGTAGTGAGAGGACAGGGTCATGGCAAGGGCCTCCCTGAATGTGCCCCCGTCATTGTGTTTCTAGGCTTAGAGTCTTCTCTCTGCTTCCCCTTTGTCTCCCATCCTTTATTGACTCATTTCCCCTTGTAGTCAATGTTTTTTGGAAACACTGTTTATTTTAAAATAAAAACGTAAAATAAAAGTTACAGACAGATCTTTTTTGTGTGTACGATACACAAGCAATCAGTGATTTACTATCCTAAAGTGAACAAGGCACAATATTCAGGGATTTGTTGCTCTTTAAGAGTGCAGCCATAAGTTACTTATTCTTATCCATGTCACGGATGGAGATCAGATGACAAATGTGTTCTGTTGAAATAAAGCCATTTTAATCCCTCATTTTAGACTCTTAGGAACCCAGCAGGCAGAAGGAGCTTTTGTTCAGCTTCCTCTTCTACCTGTTAGTGTGGGCCCCTAACTTTTGACTATAATCTAAATTCTTAGTTTATCTTACCTCTCTGAGTTTTTCATTCATTCATTTATCCTTTCCTCCTTTTTTTTTCTTCATCATGTCTCATCGTCATGAGAGGTATCACTTTTTACTTTTAAAGAAGACAGTTTCTTGGTTTGCTAGTTTACTAATTATTACATATTTTAAAAGGGTCCTTCTTTCTGATCTTTTGTCTTTTCTGTTGCTCAGTGGCCATTTTTGGAGTACCTGATCCTTCAGGAATTCAGTGGGAATCCGTTTTTCTTGGGTGAGATAAGCTGAAAGAGGGTGTAAGAATGACCTTGTTACGATGAACTCTTGATCTGAATAACGTAAATATAATACATGGTCCCCAGAATACATTTGCTTTGGAATTCAGCGATATACATTAGCCATTCACCAAGTTACCTCCTCATGCTGAAGTCTTAGACCTTCTGCCTGTCCCCAGCCCTGGAGCAGTTTCGCATCAGGTGATGGCGCAGGGCTTACAGGCAGCCAGGTAGCTTACTTGTTCAAATGACCTAGCCCACCAGCCTGCTAGGAGATGCGTTAGTCACCCCCCTTTGCTTGAGGCACCAAGGCCCTTGCTGTAGTGCCGGCATGTGATTTGGGAAGGTGGGAAGTACATTAGACTATTACTTCCATCTAACCGGGTCTGTCTGTGGCCCACCTTGTTGGAGGTCCCTAGACACTGTGGGTAACTGAACCAAATGGGTAATCATTTGGGGGATAATCAGGAACTGACTTCCTTTGCATAGGAATAGGGAATGTCAAAGGACCTAGTTCACGAATCCTGGGTGGTATCCTCTTCAAATATAGTATACACTGCCTTAAAAGGTCATTTTCTGCTCTGAATGGAGATAATTTCCTACCTTCCAGACTGAACCGAAAGCATTTGCCCTCCTTTTAGCTTCCTTACTTGTTATTAATTCTTGCATTTTCCTCTCGCTAAGTGGGTAGTCTGTTGCCTTTCTGCCTGCCTAAGCTCCAAAAGCTGCTGAGTTTGGAGTCAGCATTATTATAAGCATGATGTGTGGTCCAGAATATTCCTGAGTTGGAGAGCCTACTTATATTCTACTCCTGCTTCCCAAAGATCTCCCTTTTCGGGCTTCAACATGCTGGGGCAGAGTTGGGATTCTGACTGTTCAGGCCACCAGGGTATCCATTAAGTCCTGGATAAGAACCAAACATTTGAGCTTAGTAAGCTAACAGCTGAAAAGAAATGGGAGATTAAGACATGGGTAGTTTTATTTTTATTTTTTTTTTAAAGATTTTATTTATTTATTTATTTGACAGAGAGAGAGAACAAGTAGGCAGAGAGGCAGGCAGAGGGAACGGGAGAAGCAGACTCCCCGCTGAGCAGGGAGCCCGATGCGCGGCTCGATCCCAGGACCCTGGGATCATGACCTGAGCCGAAGGCAGCGGCTTAACTGACTGAGCCACCCAGGTGCCCCAAGACATGGGTAGTTTTAAAAGAGGTATGTTTATTTGGTTCATGGGTTGATGTGGGGTAGCCCATGGACTTCGCTTTCTATTTTGCTTTTCCCTGTATTCAGTTCTGTCGTATGTTGGAGGGTCAGAGAAATAGGCTGGTGACCTAGGTTTTGGTTCTGGCCATTAGCTGTGTATCTTCGGACTAATCACTTAACTTTTCTGGGCTGCTCTCTTTACCAATAAAGTTAGAAGTCGAGATTAGATGTGCTGTAAGGACCCTCCTAGCTGTAGCATTCTGCAGTACATCCCACTGTTTCTTATGTGGCGCTTTCCCTTGGGAGTTGTGTACCTTCTGCTTCGCTGAACACCCTCATCCCGCCCCCGGCTCTGGGAATGGAGACTGTGCACGGAAAGGGGGGAAATGAGGGAAGCAGGATGCCACACCATGTCCTCCTGGCCTCATTGACTAGAGAGAGAAGCCTGCTTCCTCCACCTGGTGTTCCACCTGGGGTCAAAATACAGTTCTCACCAGAGATGTGCTGTGTGTGGCCTTAGGGAACTCACATTCCTACTTAGTTCACTACTTAACAACAAAGAAAGAAGAGAAATCTTTATCTTCAACCGCATTGCTAGTTCTGTAAGGTTTAATAAGAGATAAGCACAGAATGGAAATGAGGCAAGTTTGCCAAGTATTATAGATGGGAAGATTTTGAGAAAAAAGGAGTGAGTGTTTCTCATTTTAAGGATAGGAGAAATTAAGACTATACTATAGAGGACTGAATAGAATTAGGTACTTTACAAGGAAAACATTAAACCAATAAGTTAAAAATATTCTCTCTTTTTTTATGTTGTCATGACTGCCTTTTTGAGGGATCCAGTGTTAACACGTTGTTATCCATCCGTAAGTCCTAAGACATGATCAACTCACAGGGAGACTGGGAAGTTTCTGGGGCCTGCATCTTGTATAACCCTGACTGGCCTTGGACTTTGTCCCTTTTACCTTTGGCCATCAGTAAGACAGACATGTGCAAAACGTAGTTTATATTTTATAAGCTGCCAAAAGACATTGCTCTGTTTATATATCTGTTCCCTATGACCTGACAGAAAATACATTTCCCAGTTCATCCTTGTGCTTAGTTTCAGTCCCAAAGAGGGTGTTGGTATATTGGCTTTCCTTTGTTTAGCACAGATTTAGACCCAATATGCTAAACTTGCAGCACTTTTTATAATAATCACCCAGATGTAGACACGAGCCCCCATTTTCTGCCAAATCAGGGTCATTTTGTTGCTGTAGTTCCAAAAAAAGTAACCAGATAGGCAAAAGGGAGGCTAAAGTGTATTTCTCTGCCCTCTGATAGATGAACCCTAACTTCATCTAAAATTCTGACATCTTTCGTCATATCCCATAGAGCCAACTAGAGTCCCAGCAAGCTAGCTTATTTTTTTTTAATCAAAGTATGTATGTATGGGCCCTGGAGGTTTGGTAGGCCTGAGATGTAGCCACATACATGCGGCTTCCTCTGAGTTCTTGGATACAATGAGCAGGACTAATGTTGGCTCCAAAAAGGGACAGAGATGGCTTGGGGTTAGTTTTTCTTTTTTAAATGTCATACAAGTGCAGAGCAGTTGGCTGCCGTCCCCGTCTCAGCAGAGCTTGACCTTGGCCAAGATTTTGCCTCATCCTCTCGGCATCTCAGCATAGAGTTGCGTTTCAGCCGTGGAATGCTTAACCAAAAACACATGCTGTAGTGATGGTTTCCAAAGAGCAAGTTTTTGCAGAAAGTCTACATTGTGTTGTCTTCTCAAAACAACAGTTTTCTCTGAACTACCAACCCAATAAACCCCCAAGTGGCGATTCTTTGACTCATTTGTTCACAAGGGCTAGGATTTTTGTTGTTGTTAATAATACTTTATTGAAGCACAGCAAAATGAACATACAATAAAGTACAAATCTTAAGAGTACTGCTTGTGAATTTTGACAAATTGTCTGCACCCATGTAGCCATTCAGGGCTGGGGTTTCTTTCTTTCTTTCTTTCTTTTTTTTTTTTTTTTGAGCAACCACTCATCACAGCCCTTTATTGGCTTGGACTAGCTATGCAGGACCCTCCCACCCAATCCTGGGACTGTGCTCCTTGGGGTCTCCCAGCTCCTGGCCAAGGACAGCCTAGCTCTTGTGGGCCCCTCAGCCTGCCCACAGATCATGACCTCCTCTAAGGCCCTTGGCCAGGCCTGAAACTGGAGGGGCAACTAGAAGCCCCAAGGCAAGGGCCCTGCCCTCTCCCACTGGCTGAGGCAGGTTTCAGAAAAGGCCATTCACTGCCCAGTGGTGCTGGGCAAAGGAAAATGACGATTTGGGAAGAGAGGGGCTGGACAGTGAGTGAACAGATGCTCAGGATTGGGAATCATGCAAAAAAGGGGTGCCCCGTCTGCTCCTAAGTGTGAGATGAGAGAGTCAGTCGTTGTGCAAGCACCACACCAGCATCTGGCCCACCTCTGTCATGCTCAGCACATGTTCCAGCTTGTCCAGGACCATGCGGGGAGGGCCACTGATGAAGTACTCAAAAAAGTTTTGTTTCCCAAGACACTTCTCTTTGAGGCCCCCAGATACTGTATCAGCTCTGGAGCTGAGTGTTCATCACCCACTGGGGTGGGGCCCACTTCCGTGTGGACCTGGGTGCTGATGAGCAGGTAGGGCATGATGTGTGAGTCCCGATCAGGCTCCTACCCAGGGCTTTGGGCTCAGTGCGGACACCAGCCCCTCAGGTTCTAGGACTGCTGCGACCCACGGCTCCGAGTCCAGTTACTCCAGCTCTCGGGGCTGGGGTTTCTTATATTACATGAAACATCTGATGATGTACGGCTTTGGATCAGAAGGTTGTACATTCATCTACCTGAGCAAATTACTATAAGACAGCAAATCCAGTTTGCCCTTTTGTCGTATCTAGTAGATGTGGTTACTGCAAAGCTTCATGATATTTGTTTCTTACAAGTTACTTTTGAAAATAGGTAATGTGTGCACAAATTCCAAAAAAAAAATTTTTAATGTGTAATGAAAAGGGAATCCCTCCCCCCGCCCCCATCCCTCCCCAGTCCTTTCCCTCCTTGAAGGTAACCACTGTTACTGTTACTTGGGCATTATTCAGCCTGGGGCTGGGGGGAAGAGGGGTTTTGTTTTTAAGTCCCAGCTTTCTTCGGTTGTTAACCAAGAATATGTTTCTCAGGGGCGCCTGGGTGGCTCAGTCGTTAAGCGTCTGCCTTCGGCTCAGGTCATGA
This sequence comes from Halichoerus grypus, assembly GCF_964656455.1. Taxonomy (NCBI): domain Eukaryota; kingdom Metazoa; phylum Chordata; class Mammalia; order Carnivora; family Phocidae; genus Halichoerus; species Halichoerus grypus. The sequence goes on from NC_135719.1 coordinate 120,651,834, forward strand.
TCCCGGGGTCCTGGGATCGAGCCCCGCATCGGGCTCCCTGCTCTGCGGGAAGCCTGCTTCTCCCTCTCCCACTCCCCCTGCTTGTGTTCCCTTTCTCGCTGTGTCTCTCTAGGTCAAATAAATAAAATCTTAAAAAAAAAAAAAAGAATATGTTTCTCAGCCTTTCTCTTTATACTCCAGGCTCTGGTCTAAGGCATTTATGCAGAAACTTGGACCTACAGCCTCAGTACCACTAATCCTGTTTGTCCTGTCCTATGAAGTTCATTCTCTGTATCTGTCATCTGGCTCAAAAGTCCATGTTTCTCACAGGATTGGCCAGGAGTTGATGATAGCTGGAGTTGGGTATTTTATATTAGGCTTGCTACTTTTAAAATACATATTTGAAATTTTCCATCATCAATTTTTTAAAATTCATACTTCTTTAGCAGGGGCTTCTGCAACATACCTATCCGACTAAATTTTTTGTTTTAAAGTGATGCTGAATTGCAATCCACAAGTAAACTATAGATGGATCTCTAGACAGTCCCACCCCCACCCCCACAGCCACCCAAATCAGACATTCAAAACTCCAAAGTTACAGACATGAACTGGGATGATTTTTCACCTTCACAAGCCATTCTTCTCTTTAAACATAGGATTGACCTCAAATTTATTTTGAAAGGCCAACTTCTCTGGCAGGCAAAATTTGATTTGATTTATACAGTATGTTTTTCAAGAATATAAATGTCATGCAGCGCAGAGGACTTATATTCAGCCTGGAACAGTATTTTACACAATTCACAGGCTCCAGAGCCAGGGAAGGAAGCCCTCTCATTCCCAACCCTCTCAATCAGAAACCAAAGCGTGATGGATGGATGGCTGTCCTCAGCCACTTTTAGCTCCCAGCCTTATTTTGTACTCCTTTGTGGCAGGTGGATGAGGAGTCAGGTCTTCCCCAGATTAGAGTTTCCCAAAGATACACAGTCCAGGGAAAGGAGGGAGGCTGTTTGTGTTTTCCAGTTCAAGTCCCATATGGTTTCCCTGGGGCCGTTTTATCTCTCATGTCCTTTGGTGCTCTCCTCTTTGTCTTGCTGTTATCCGATCACCCAAGGCCTCTTCAGTCATCACTGAGAATATTCCCACTGGTCAGGGAGCTCCCTGTGAGCATCCCTTTTAGCACTGCTGTCATATTTGAACAGCATCTGCTTTCTGACAAGCTTGAAGACAGAGTGAAGGAAGTCGTCGAGACTTTCCCAGTGGAAGTGGATAACGCAAGCAGCCTTTGGGACTTGGATCAATACGCTGTGAGGTTAGTGGCCGGGCAGCTTGTACCAGGGGAAGGGAGGCTGATTCCCAGAGGGGGCAAGGATCTCGTGGTCTCAGCTCTGTCGTCTGTGCAGGGTCCTAATGCTGGAATGGTTCCCTAAGCCTTTGGCTCCAGGCTTTTCTAGACAGGAAAACAGACGGACGTAAAATGCTTGCTTGTGTTTTAAATAGATTCTGCTCGCCGCAGCCAAGAAGCCCACAGCTTGGGAGGTGAATGACCCTTCCTGAGAGGTTTCTGTTGCGCCATGCTTCCTGCTCCTGTTCCCTGACCTGACTGCGCTGGTGTCAGGCGTCTGCTTGCTGCTCCCCGGACGGTTTCTCTTCAGGCCTTTCTGGTTTTAGTATTTACTACACTTTCATGGGTTTTCGCTCTCTGCTCTTTCTTTTCCTGAAGCTGTTTTTCCTCATACTGTGTATCTTTCCATCTCTTGTGTCCACTCTGTCAAGTGTGTGTCTCCATCTGCTGCTCCTTGTCTGACTCTGCCATGGCTTCTCAAATTGTCCTCTCGCCCGCACCTTCCCGTAGCCTGCTGGGGGACGACCCGCCCTCACCTGGGCTTTGTTGGCCCTGGAAAGAAGTCGGGTACAGGGGTTTCGAACGGATGGCGGAGGAGCCTATCCCAGTTGTGGGGCAGGTGACAGCGCCAGTCTGGGTGGGGACCTCAGAGATGCGGCTGTCGCTGGGCAGTGTGGCAGGGAAGTAGGTAAGTCGGGTTGGGGGGTGGAAGGAAGTAGGGGACACGGAAGGGATGGCCAGCACCCATCGAAGGGGATAATCAGAAAAGGAGGTAGAAGAAGTCCGGGTGGCAGCTAGATGTCACAAGGGAAAGCTGAGCAGGAGCCACACTAGGGGAGAAAAATGGGGGAGCAGGGCCTGCCAGAGAGACCGCAGCCCAGCTCTGCCAAGCAGAGGCCAGTGGGCCGGGGGGAGAGAAAAGGGAGCCTTAAAGACCCCTTCTCCCCATGCATCTCTGGTCCTTTTGTTCTTTTTCCTTTCATGTTCCTGCCCTCATGTTATATTAGCAACAGAAAACAAAACAAAAAGCAGTCTGTCTTTGAAAGGGAATGGCAAGATCTGGAGAGTTTAAAGCTAGATGCATGTACTTCCCCATTTCCTGGACTCTTGGGCCCCTTTGCCCACAGGCTGCTGGAGCCGGGAGAGCTAGCCCCTTTTTGGAACGCCTAGAATGGAGTCCCTATAGCAGTTCGACAGCTCAGCCGGAGTGCCCGTGGCAAAGGCAGCCCACAGTGGTGCCTACCCACAGAACCCTCCACGTACATGGGGGAGCAGGGCCGTTGGCCACGCCGGCTGGAGGGCTGGGACTGGTCTTGGGCAAGGCCTGGGCTGAGGGGTGGCTTCCGGCCATGACGCCAGCCCTATCGTGGTCTCCTCTGCCCCCAGGAACTGAGCTGCAGAGAGGCTCGTGGTTGAAGAAAGAGAAAGGAAAACTCTTCTCTTGTTTAAAAAATGTTTAAACTGAAGAGGTAATAAATGCATATGGCAAAGAAATCAAAAGATACAAAAGAATGTATGATGAAAAGTCTCCCACTTCTGTTCTCAAGTTCCCTTCCTCAGGCATCCTGGATGTACCAATTTCTTGTACATTCTTCTTACTTCTCCTTTTTAGGTCTGCTGTAATCCAGAAGTTTTTAGATTCTTGACCCAATGGAATATTTTAAATTGTTCGGATATATATGTATGTATGTAATGTGTGTGGAGGGACTAAGTGATAATAAAGAAAACTATATCTCGGTTTATTGCCAATAATCCTTGCTGGGGCAGGAACGGTTTAAAATAACTAAATAGAGTCTTAAAATGCTAGCACTGGAAAGGACCTTCCGAGTCCCTTGTACCAAAGCCTTCATTTCAAACACAAGAAAGAGGCCCAGAAAGTGACTTTTCCAGGGTCCCCACATGAGGTAACGGCACTTTTTAGGTAGTGGCCTTTGGAAAGATAGGGATCCTGGAATGAAAGACAGATGATTGGGCATGGGTTTGAAAATTTCCTCCATTGGATACAAATATGCGGAAGGAAATCGGTAATTTCCAGGAAAAACCTGAAGTCACATTCTAATTGAAAAATAGCACACATGCGCATACACACACACACACACACGCACGCACGCGCGCGCCCTGGCCACGACAGAAGATGAAAGTCGGCAAAGTCTACTGTCTGTCTCTCCTGCTGAGCTGGGCAGAGCTGTAAGAGGCAGCATGACGTCACTCCTCTACTGAGGGACCCGCACCCCTCAGACCTGGGGTCCCTGGACTGGAGGCAGACGCAGGCGTTTTTGTTGGGCCGGAGGGAGAAATGCCCACCCAGACTTGAGTAGGAGGACAACGTGTGCATGGACGCTAGGTCAGAGATGCCAAGGGTGCAAGGAGGGAGTGCCTGGCCATGCCACCGTGGAGCTCTGCCACCACGGGATCCAGGAGCACTGACGACCCCAGCTCTTTACACCGCCTCCCGGGAGGCAACACCCCACGATTTATATGCTGACAAACCGGCAGGATAATTTTGAAAAATTCTCTCTGCTTTGACGTTCGCTCCACACACTGTGAACGATTTCAGTGTCCAAGCCAGATTGATGGGCCTTTTGATGGCTTCAGTGAGAGGGCACATGTATGACTGTAAACACTGGCAGTAAAAACCCTCAATTGCTTTGAAATGGTAAATTTCCAGGCAATGTGGATCTGATGTTACACGCCTCCTGCATTAACAGCTTTTTCTTCCTGTTCAATTATTTTGGCTGGTAAGGGAGTGGAAATTACACTTCAAAATATATCGATGGATATTTTCAGCCTTGCTGAGAGCTTCAAAATATGTACCAATCCCAGGAACATTCCCTTAATTTCCACCTCCAAGTTTGTCAGGGAAAATGGAGCTATCAACTACAGGCCCAGTTAGACTAAAGGAGATGCCGGAGCGGGGCCAGCGGTCTCTTTGCATTTCAGTTTCTCTCCGGTCTTACTGTGTAATCTCTTTCTCAGCCAAATTTTGCTCCAGCCCTAAGTCTAGGGGTCCATCCTAATATGTACCAGGTGACAAGGTCCTTGATAAAGAAATGAGATTTCCCAAGAGCTTGGGTCCGGGGCCTTGAGACGGCATCTGATGGAGGCGGAAAAAACCACCAGTTCTCTGTGGCTTCGTTTTCACTCAAGGGATCCAGAAGTCCTAATCTCTGACACCCGTGGTTCTCTCCTATGCCTAGGTGCTGGGCGCATGGGCAGCCATCCAGCAACACATTTGCCCCAATTGTGCTTCTGGTTTTCTCATGTCTACCTGACCGGTTCCTTCCACTGCTCTTTCTAAGCACCAGACCTGGATTTACAGCCGCCTTTCGGGACAGACCACAGAGAGCTCCAGTTCGGTTGAACATGCCTCCCAAATCTGTTCCTCCATCTGCGTTTCCCGTTAATAGTTGGTTACCTTACACCAAAGCACTTGTCTCCTACACAAGAAATTTGCATACTATTCTTCATTCCTTTCTCTAACCCCACTTCCAACTGATCACCAAATCCTTTGAGTCTGCCCTCTCTCTCTCTCTCCTCCAGAGTTTCTGCCCTAACCCAGGCCCACAGTACTGCTTGCTTGGACGATCGTGGTATCCTTGTAATCCCCTGCCACTAGTCTCCAGCCGCCTCAGTAAAATTTATAACTAATCATGTCACTCCCTGGTTTAAAATCTTAGATGGTTCTCCATGGCTTACCAGAGTAAGTCCAAACGTCCTAGAAAGGCAGAGAAGACATCTGTTAACTGGTCAGTGCCTACGCCTCTACCCTTGTTGCCATCAGCACCCCCTACCCCCAAACCCCTCACCATTTCCTGTGTTCCCACACACTTCCACATCCTAGTGTCCTCTGTTTGCCTCCTCCTCTTCCCAGAACACCCTTCCACTCTTGCCTACCTGCCTGCCCTTTAAGATTCAGCTCTCAGGTGACTTCTTACTTGAAGAAGCACCCTTTGTGCTTCTAGAGAGTTCCATTATATCCTCTTGTGACAATTGATGTGTATTCCCCCATGATCAGTTACTGGGCTCCTCAGAAGCTGTGATCAGGTTTTGTTCACTTTCGTGTCCCTGGAACCTGGAATTGCCTGGTGTGGTAGGCACTCGAGAAGGAAAGGAAAGAAAGGGATGGGCATACCACCCCACGGGTAAGCAGGCTTTGCCGTCCGAGCAGGCCTGTGGCATTTTCATGGGACAGAATGGGCAGTAGCAACAGCCCTCCCCCCTAGGTATTTACTCATTCACTCATCGCACAAATATCCAGGGAGTGCTGCCGCAATGCCCAGAGGCTGTGCTAGAACCGGTGACAGAAGAAGGCGGCCAGGCCCTGCTCAGAGGAACTCCCATTCAAGGGTGAGAGACGGGCATGTGGCAAGCCCTGCCCTGGCCTGTTGGGCCATCTGTCCGGCTCTGAGGACCTTTGCCACTCATCTCCACAGAGGCTGTGGAGAGGGGGAAGGGATGAAGGAGAGCACCCGAGAGATGGGGAGGTCAGGGAGGCCTCGCAGAGGGCTCTGCCTCCGGGACCAATTCTGCTGACCAGCTGGCTTCGTTTATGCATTTGTCCTTTGTAGAAATTCCTTACTGTTAAGAAAAAGCATTTGACACTTTTCTAATTAACCCTCAGCCTCTGCAATCTTATTATTCCCAAATGCAACAGCTGACTCATCTCATGATCAGTAATAATATTCGTAGTTCCTGCAGTTATCCTCCAGAACCAGGGTCACTCCTCCCAGATTCTGGTGGGACCACAGAGGACCTTTCCGCCCCCCACCCTCCATCCTGCCGTCCTGGGGCAGCAGCATTTGGCCCCCGGTCCTGGGGTTGCAGGGAGGGGGGCAGTGCTCCTGAGGAAGCACTGTTGGGGAACCTGAGTTGCTCCCCACCCACTGGCCCACACTGACCCAGACGAGTCCCTCGCTTTCTCTGGGCTCCACTCCTGCACCGATGTTGCACACGGCCACCCACTCCTCTTCCCTCCCTTCCTGCCAGCAGCAAGTACTTACTGAGGACGTACTATGTGCGGCTACATGCCAAGCGCTGTTCTAAGTGCTGGGGAGACCACGGGGAGCTCCTGGCCTCATGGGGCTCACACCCCAGTGGCAGAAACCAATCTGAAAAGCCAAATAGGAGATCTAGGACTGATAAGACTCTTGGAGCTCCTTTCAAAGAGCCAGGTCCTCTCCTTGATGGTTTATAAGAAACTTGGCTTAGAAATAACGTTCCGGCACCTGGGTGGCTCAGTTGGTTAAGCGACTGCCTTCGGCTCAGGTCATGATCCTGGAGTCCCTGGATCGAGTCCCGCATCGGGCTCCCTGCTCGGCAGGGAGTCTGCTTCTCCCTCTGACCCTCCCCCCTCTCATGTGCTTGCTCTCTCATTCTCTCTCTCTCAAATAAATAAATAAAAAAAAAATCTTTAAAAAAAAAAAAAAAAAAGAAATAACGTTCCCTTAGGTCCCGTGGTGCCTTCAGTACTGGCAGTGGGGATGGTACGTGCCACTGATGGCTGGGGGACCTCTGCGGGCACCGGTCTCTTCGTCTGTGCAAGGGAGAGGGTCGCCCCCTTCCTCACAGGGTCATGGTGAGTATTCTGAGGTCTTGCTTTGGCACGGTGCCTGTTGCCTGGTAACATACGTCTGTTCACCATGTCTGCCTCCTTTTCTGCTTAGAGCCGACACGGCCGTCTAACCAGTCTCCCTCACCCACCGTCCGGGTCCCCGCTGCAGCTGCAGGCTGGGCGAGAGGCGTCTAAGCTGACGCAGTCTCAAGGGTGATGGGTATGCTGGCAAGAATGGACACCCACCAGCAGCTGGGGCCCCGCACGCTGCCTCTGCCCCCTCCAGGCTGCTGAGCACAGGCTCTAAAGAGACAGGCAGCCATCCCCCGGTGGGGCAGGACAGTCATCCTTGTTGGGCCGGTCCGAGCTCTGTCCTCCTTCGCAGCCCTGGTGAGCAATCCCCCGCATGTGCCCGGGGCAGGCCTTTAGAGAGCCCCTCCCCGGAAGCCAGCGGCAATACCTGTACGAGGGGCGACGTGGGGGTGGGGGCCTGGGCGGCTTACCAGCCCCGGGGCTTACGTGCTTTATTTCCTACCTTTCCCAACAGTGCTGCAAGTTAAGGGCTGTCAATACCCCTTACAGTTGAGGCAACTGAGGGTCAGAGTTTGCCCCAGCCACTCTCCTAATACGGGACAGAACCAGCATTTGAATACAGGTGGTTGCACTCCAGAGCCAGGGTCTCACCCCAACTCTACAGCCTTCCTCCCCTCTGTTATCCACCCCCACATCAAATGCACAGGGGCAGAGAGTTCCCTGGGGCCTCTGGGAGCACCCAGGGCACATGGCTTTGCCCAGCTGACCTGAGTGCTGGCTTCGACAGCTCTAATAGAGAAGGCCCATGCGGAGAGCAATGCCACATTTTGGAAGAAAATGCCCAAGGAACCAGCAGTCCAAAAGCGCACAGTTGGAGGGACCTTGGAGGTCATCTCCCTGAATCCCTCCTCTTCCAGAGGAGAAAATGGAGGCCCCAGTGGGGAGCTGAGGTCCCTGCACACAGAACTTCGGACCACCCCGCAGACCACCCAGTGTGCTCAGAAGCCCTGTCCTGGCACCCAGACACTGGCGTGGGGAACGGACTCAAATCCAGCCCCACCTCTTCCCTGCTGTATGGCTCTCGTCGCCCGCCCGCCCAGTTTCCCCAGGTCCGGGTCTGCGGGCTGTGGCGCTTCAGAGATCACAGATGTGAGGAGCCGGCTCGGCTGCTGGCACCTGCTGGGTACCCAGTGAACTACAGCTATTATTACCGCTCTTGTTCAGTGAATGCTGGGCAACACCAAGTCTCTTAGGTGTCGCTTTGATTCTCTGGTTCCACTGGACTCCATTCCTAGGACCAGAGAGGATACAATGCTCATTGTCATCTCTGAACACTGAAATCCATCTCAGGGAGGGCTGAGCCTCAGCCCGGCACCTATTTAGGATTCAAATGTGGAAGAAAGCCCATGGGCTGTAGCTGAGGCGGCAGCCCCAAGTTCCTGGCTCTTCCAACGTGCCCGTTACTTGAGGTTCATCACTTAACCTCTGCCTACGTCAAATTTCCGTCGGCCAAATGAGCATGGTAATAACCGGCCTCCTTACCTGCACCCCTCCACCCCCGCTCTCGGGGGAGTGGGGGGAATTTTACTGTGTCCATCTAAGGGAGGGCTGGCTGTGAAGTCAAACATCATCCAGAGAGGCTATGTCCCTATGGGTTTTTCTCGTGGTGGTGGCATGGGGGTGCATGGGTGGGGGCAGACAGCCTTCTGTTCCAGACAGAGCTACCAGGGAGTGACAATTGGTACAGAGGCATAGCATCCTCACCACTGACCCCTGGGGAGTAAAAGGTGAGACATGCAAAAATCCTGCCAAATTCCAGCTCCTCCTTCCCTCCCTCTCCTCGTACAGCTCTCCTTCTCGAGCCATCAGAGACCCCATCAGCCTGATTTTGATTTCCAGCTTCATTCCCCATGCCTAGGGTGAGTTTGGAGCTTCTCACTAGGGGGTTGATGTAATGTCTTTGGATCCCATGTCCTCTTACCTGGTTTTCTCAAGACCAAAGGCAGCTAGACATGCATAGGCCAGGCTGGGCTGACGGAAGGAGCCCGTGGCAACAGAGGGCCATTCCCCAAGTCTTTCTACTTCGCTGACCTGAGAGCCTGTGTGGAAGTGGGGCACGGGAGGGCAGTTCCTTTATATATTTTTTTTAAGATTCCATTTATTTATTTGACAGAGAGAGAGAGACACCGCGAGAGAGGGAACACAAGCAGGTGGAGTGGGAGAGGGAGAAGCAGGCTTCCCGCTGAGGAGGGAGCCCGATGCAGGGCTCGACCCCAGGGCCCCGGGATCATGACCTGAGCTGAAGGCAGACGCTTAACGACTGAGCCAACCCAGGCGCCCCCCATCACATTTTCTTGTTGTTTGGAAATGCCTGTGGGGCCTGACTCTTAAGCAGCAAGGTTTTCCTGGCTTCCCCCAGAGGACATGACCACTGGTCAGTGCCATGATTCCTGTGGAAACCAGGCTATGGCTTGACAGTGGTTTTCTCTATCTCTGGAAATGAATCCTGGCCTCTATGGCGGTCTAATTAAACCCCCCAGGCAAGAGACCCCAGGAGAGCAAGGCTGGCCCCCGGCTCCTGGGCCAGTGGCATCTCCACACCCATCTCCTGGTGTTCCTGACTGCCACCTGGCTTAGGCCGTGGATTCCCTGCTACCCTCTGTGAGACCCTCTTTGTACACTCTCTTTCCAGGGTCCTATTCTCGGTGGGGCCATTTCTGGACTTGCCGACATGTCCTCGCGGCTTGTGTTCTGAGTGAGGAAGAGGGTACTGCAGTGGCAACGATGATCTTTCTGCAGCAAAAACTCGTTAGGCTTTTCTTTCTTCATTTTACCTCATTCCAACAGAAACGGAATGAGCATCTATTACACGCATGGTTCAGTCCTGCATGTTGGAGAAACAGGGTGCTGATGGGGGTCACTGATGGGGGTGGCTGGGGAAGGCATGAGCTGTGACCTCACCTTTGCCTGATTCCTGAGGCAGCTTCATTTAGAGTCGGGGACATTATGTGGGCCGGGACCCTCCGTGAGAGCCAGGGTCCAGGAGCACCAGCACCAGCACGAAGCAAACTCCCCGCCAACTCTGCCCCTGGCATTCCAGGGCCCAGCCTGCCCAAAGTCAACTCCCAAGTCCTTTCCAGCATCCTGGGCCCCAGCAATACCAGGCAGCTCTCTTTTCTAGAACACATCAAGCACTGCCATGCTCTGGACCTTTGCTCTGGTTATTCATGCACCTAATACCTTGCCCTGCCCTGCCTCTTAAGGATTTATTCAAAGGTTTATCCACCTTCTGTGAGAAGTCTTCTCTAAGCCTACCTTGCAATACATTATTTCTTCCTCTGTGATCCCAGCTTAGTTTATGTAACATCTACTCGCTGTGACTCTGCTCTGGGCCCGACACTGCTGCTCTCCTAGAACTCATTTAGCCCACCCTGCCTTCTGCTCTGAACACGAGCAGTTCACACAGAATTCTCAATGCCTCCGGGGCTGGGACAAAATCTCCGTGATTTCTGCGTCCGTGTCTCACACCACCGTGTTTTGCACTTTGTGGAAAGGGCAAACGGAGAGATGGCTTCTAGACTGGGCTCTGCCCACTAATTAGTCGTGTGGCCTCGGGCCAATCTTCCAGGCTCTCTGGTCTCCTTTCTCCCTGACAAATAGCGGTGATAATACCTCACGGTTGTTCAGGGGAAATGAAAGGTCTGGAGGGAAGCCTCCTGAAAGCTGGGAGCCCCAGGCCAATGGAAGATGTGGGGTAGTTGTATCCCCATTCTCTCCCTGGCGGTGAAGCAGAGTCGCACCCACTCCGCTCTCTTCGAATGTCAAGTGCACCAGCTTCCAATCCCTCCTCCGGGCGGGCCCTCGGGCGGCTCGGAATCCTAGGCTGCGGAGGATTCCCGTGCAAACTCCAGACTCTCCTCCCGCCCAGCCGTCCCTTCCCGAGGCCTCGCAGAACACACCTTAAACCCCGCGCCAGAGCGCAGTTCCGAGCGCAGCCCAGAGCTGCAGCTTCGCGGCGCGGGCCCGGGCCGGGGTCGCGCATCTCCAGCCGGTGACTCAGGGCCGCTCGGGCCGGGAGCGGTGGGGGGGTGTGGAAGTAGGCGGGACCGACCAGGGCCGCGCGGGGGCAGCCACCGGGCGTTCGGTCGCTGAGCGGTGGGAGCGGAGGCTGGCTCTGGCCCGTCGCCATTCCACCGCGGGCGTCTGGCTCGCGGGGCCTTGCTCCCGCGCCGCTTCGCACCCGCCGTGCTCCTCTCCCGGTGCGCAGCGGCCCAGGCGGCCGGCGGCGGCCGGAGCGCGGGGCGGGCTCTGCGCGCGAATGAATGGGCGCCCGGGGGACGCGCGCGCTCGGGGCTGAAGGGCATTAGGACCGTGAGGATCGCTCCGCGCTCCTGTCTCTCCCTATCACCCCCCACCCCCCACCTCTCTCCCTTTTCTGCTCTGCAGGACTGAGCAGCCAGGCGCGAGCGAAAACAAACAGCTGGGGCTGCGAGCGCCCCCACCCCGGCCCCGAGAGCAAGCCGGCCCGGGCCCCCACTCGGGGCGCCCGCCCGCCCACCATGAGGAGGATCCGCGCCAATGCCATCGCCATCCTGACCGTTGCCTGGATCCTGGGCACTTTCTACTACTTATGGCAGGACAACCGAGCCCACGCAGCATCCTCCGGCGGCCGGGGCGCGCAGAGGGCCGGCGGGAGGCCAGAGCAGCTCCGCGAGGACCGCACCATCCCGCTCATTGTGAGTACGCCCTGCGCGCCGGGCGGCCGGCCGGGGAGCCGCGGCGCGCGTCCTTAGCCCCGCGCGGCTGCAGAGGGCGCGGGGCCGGGGGCTGCGTGCCCGCCGCGCCCTGCCGGCTTTGTATATGTTGGAGCATTCCTATCCGTTGTTATGGCAACCTCTGTCGGGCCAGCAGGGCCAGGGCGCAAGGATGGAGGGAGGGTGACAGCGGGTGGGGGCTGGGAGAAAGTGCTGCAAGTTTGGTGGGCCCGGCGTGCGCGCGCGACTGGGAACGTGGCTCTCTCAGCACTGCGCCGCCGGAGCCGGGGGCCGGGGGTCGGGGGCCGGGGGCTGTCCGCACCTCGCCCGCCCCAGGAAGGAGGCTGCACCGTGCGCGCAGCGAGCCGGCAGTGGGAACCTCGCGCGGCTGAGCGCGTAGGTGGCGGTGCGCACCCCCTCTCTAGTCTCCGGGGGGCAAAGGACGTGGGGTGGGGGCGCTGGGTAAGACAGGGTCGCTAGGGGCTGCGCCCGGCTTTGCGCCCCCTTTTCGGCCCGGATCAACTTGAACTTGCTTCTCTGGCACGGAGGACTCCCCCACTACCACCCGCGGCATTCTCTGGGTCCGGGAAAGGTCTCTTCCCGTATGCGCCCTGCACCCCAACACGAGGGTCCCTCACGACGGGCGACCTGGCAGTGTGTGCGCTAGGGCTGGGAGATTCCCTGTCTCGAGGTCAGCTCCGCGGGGAAACAAAGGTGGCGGAGCACGGCGGGGGCCTCGGCGGCGCTGCCGGGGCCCTAGGCTCTCCGGGGACTTGGGCTGGGGCGTGCGGAGCCCCCGCCGCCCTGCAGGGGGCGTTGCTGTCGCCGCCTCCGCCCGGGCCCCGTGTGACAGCCCTGTGTGGCAGGGGCACCTGTTGAGGCGGGCGGCTCTGGGACCGGCGGAGAGGCGCGGTCGGGCGGGGCCGGTGGCGTGCGAGAGCCTTGGGCGACCCTCGGGACAAGCTGCTGGGCTGGGGCGGCTTGACCAGAAGAGGACCAGGAGGAGGGAGAGCAAAGTGTGGGGGCTGAGGGTGGGAGAGTAGAGCAGGGTGGCCATTCTGATGGGAAAGATCTGGGCCTGGGGAGGGAAGAGTGTGGAGCTCCTCCGGGAGGGAGGTGCGGGTTCAGGAGGGCGAAGGCTTGTGTGGAGTAGAATCTGGGATATTTCTGCAAAGGCAGCTGAGCCCCAGGAATATGGAGGACGCGGCTGTCGGTGTGGAAGTGTTCTCATATTCCCAACCTGCCCCAGATGCCGTGTCTTGTCAATCCCCCCCCCCCCAAGAAGGTAAAAAACCCCTGCAGAGGAACCATATTTCCTAGCCTTGCCTGAGGAGACCTTGGGGTTTATGGGTTTTCCCCAGCCTCCCTCTCCCAATTCCCAGATTCGTGTCTGGTTGAACTCTGTGGGTGAGCCTCATTAGGTGGAGTGTTCCCTTCTGAGCTGAGGGTCCCTGCCACTAGGAACTGTTTCCAAAGCACTTGAGGATGTTTGGACGGAAAGGCTGATGAGGATAAAGCCTCCAGTGTAAAGACCCCCGGGTATTGGGATCTGGGCAGACTGACAGATTGGAGTGGGAACTGGCCAAACCAGTAGTGGCCTCAGACCAGCAGGGAGCTTGCGCAGGCATGGACCCATCCGAGAGCAGCCCGTTCTTACATCCTGTGAGGGCCAGCCCTGGTCTCAGGGTAGGTGGGCTTGGAGCGCAGGGGAGAGGCAGGCTGGCCAGATGTTCTGTCCTTTGCTCTGGAGACGTGTGGGGTGGAGGGTCTGAGCTGGAAGGGGAGGAGGAGGGGAGGATGGAGGGGAGAGAGGAATGGAAAGGAAGAGAGCTCAGGGAAACTGCCGATTGGAGCAGAGCCCAGGTTGGGTCTCCTCACAGTTGTCTGTCCTTCCCAATCCTGACCTTGCTCTTGAACCTATCCTCACTCCTCCTTGCCCTCTGAGATCTTCTGGGAAGGCAGCTCAGACCCAGAGCCCTGGAATGGTGGGGTGGGCTCTGCTGGAGGCACGTGGCACTTGTTTTGAGGGGTGGAAATTGGAGATCATGAGGGGGTGCCAGTGAACATCCTCTGGCCCTCTCCTTGTTCCCATGGGGTTCAACTTGCTGCAGATTGGAGCAGGGCTGTGAACTGGAAGCTAAGTTTAAAGTGTGCAGGAATATCAGGAAGATCCTGGGAGCCAGGGAGTGGAGGTGCAGGAAGAGAGGGAGAGTGGGAGTTCCGGGGAGTGAGCCGCAGACTGTTCTCTGGCCACCTAGGGGCACGGCCAGCTCCCTCTCTGTTCTTCAGTTTTAGCCCTGGGTGTCTGTTCCATAGGCATTGGTCCCCAGTCACACACCTCCCTGGACACAGGCTTGCATTGTCTTCCTACCTTCCAAGGTATTTCACTTCAGGAGGATTCTTAGTCATACACGCTGTCACGCAGGAACTATGCTGGAAGCTTCTTACATCTCCATATTGATGCACACAGCAAGACTTAATAAGTACTTGTTAGGCGAATGAAGTAGGACTTCTGCCCGGCTCTGGGAGCAGACAAGCTTCATACCCCCCTCCCCCCAGTACTTTGTTCCTGCCTCCAACCTGACCGTGACCAAAGAGATAGGGGAATGCATGTTCATCTTCTCCGAGAGTCGGACCCTATGTCCAGCCTAAAAGGGGCAGGTGCAGCTGAGGATTGCTTTCTCCCGGAACGCTGTGGTGAACCTCTCACTGGTCTTGCCATTCCAAAACATGTCTCTGTCTAGTTGGGCCAGGACGCTGCATGTGGGTTTTCAAATTCTTAGGGAATGATGTGGCCAGCCCTGCTGACAGAGGCTGAGAAAATTCAGACAGCCGTCATCATCACTCCCCTGGGGAATCAGAGAGCAGAGCTGGGAAAGGGAGGGTCTGCCTAACAGCCTGGGCCAGGGGGGCAGCTCTGCCTTCACAATGTCTGGGCTGTTCGAAGCCAGCCAAGTTGCTTCTAGACCTTGGAGGCGCTGTTTGGCATTGTGGGGTGTCGGCATAGCAACCGTATGGCCCGGATTTCTCAGGGAGGTCCTGATTTTTAATATTCTGTCCTGCTGTCAGCCCATGTGTCACAAATTTTGATGTGAAAAATTGGTTACGGAATGTGTAAAACTACAGGGAGATACTGACTCCATCCCTAAACGGCTGCTTATGATGTGGCAGGGTTTGTGATTTTTCCATGCTGTATTTTTGGGGCAAGGCAGTGGATTTGGGGAAATCCACTTGAATCTACATTGATGCATGCTGGCACCGGTCAGCAGCTGAAGGAGGCGGCCGCGCAGACACGGCCGGCCTTCAGTCTTCAGACCTCGCAGTAGGGAAGAACATTTGTGATTGGTTTGGCACCCAGGTTTTCCATATGCTAGTTCTCTAAGAGGCATGGGTGGGATGCTAAGGTGTTACACGGAATTTCACTTTGCAGACATATTTTTAAAAGACTGTCCATTATGAATATTTTCAGGATAGGGGTACTCATTTGCAACATTTCCTGTCTGGAACCGTGAAAGTCTTAGGCATGAGTTTTCTTAAACTGGAGTTTTCTTTTTTCTTTTTTTTTTTTTTTTAAGATTTTATTTATTTATTTGAGAGAGAGAGGGAGAGAGAGCAGGCAAGTTCAAGCAGGGGGAGAGGGAGAAGCAGACTCCCCGTCAGGCAGGGAACCCGACATGGGGCTCGATCCCAGGACCCTGGGATCATGACCTGAGCCGGAGGCAGACGCTTAACGACTGAGCCACCCAGGCGCCCCGAACTGGAGTTTTCTTATCCTCCAATTGGAATACTGCTGATGACCATGGACAAAATTTTTATCTCTCTGGACCTTGGTTATTTTATGTCAAATTGGGGTTAAATGATTTGTAAGGTTTGTTGATCCTTAGACAAGCTGATGAGAACTTCATTTCTAGAAGCAAATAAATGGCTTTAAGGGAATTTTCCTGAAGGGTGTTGTGAGGTTTATTGCTTGTGGAGGGGCAGGCCTCTGTCAGGAGAAGGTCCTGCAGTGACCCCCGAGGCCTCTAAGGGATCCCTGCTCACCTAGCAGAAGGGGGACACAGGTGACTGACGGCTTTTCTGTGCTGTTCCCTGAGAGCAGAAGCTTCAGTCAGATCGGGATGGGTTTATATTTTATTTATAATGTGTGCATTTAGGAACTGTGGGAATAGAGTTTGCCTAAATGACAGAAAATGATTTTATATTTCATTTGTCTTGGCGCCACACACAAGAAAGAGCGTGGGGAGGATTCACGAACACCCACAGTTCCCCTTGCCAAGATGCTCAGATTGGGAAGCGCCTGGTCTCCCGTCACTGGGGTCCCAGCCTGGGTCATGTTGCGACTTGACCGTAGGACTTGGGGACAGCACAGAGGCACCAAGACTGGTAAGGGCCTGAGAGCCCAAGAGTCACCTCCCTGGGAGCCTGAGGCCCGAGGTCCCAGGATTCTAGGGTGCTGCTCACTCTTCCGATGGGCCCCATATTTCTGTGTAGTAGCAGCAGTTCCCCCCACTGGCTGCTTTCATCTCTGGTAGTCGAGTTTATCAGAGCAGAGGGAGCCCTCGGGCCTGGAAATGCCATTTCAGGAGATGTGGAGGGGCGCGGGAGAGGCCGGCTGAACTGCCCAGGAAGCCGTCTTGCCGCAGTGGAGGGAACCGCCCTGGGGTCAGAGGGGAG
This sequence comes from Halichoerus grypus, assembly GCF_964656455.1. NCBI lineage: Eukaryota > Metazoa > Chordata > Mammalia > Carnivora > Phocidae > Halichoerus > Halichoerus grypus. Next base: position 120,668,167 of record NC_135719.1, read on the forward strand.
CGTGTATCTGAGCAGTTCATTACAGTTAGCAGATTGAAGATTTAGCCCCTGTCTGCTTCTGGAGGAGACCCGAAACACCTTCCCTGGGACCTGGGGGCAAAGACACAAGGAGGCTAACTAGACCGGAAACCCACGGTTTCGGAGAGGAGCATCTCAGACTGGAGTCAGTGATGATCACACCCGCGCAGCTGAATCAGACAGTTTGCTGGGTGCACTTGCCAACGGTGTGCAACGGCTCTGGAAACGGTCTGCAGGGCCTTAGTGTGTCTCCTGTACACGGACAGTTGTGCTCTTTGATCTGTACTTGTCTGGCCTCTGTAATGGCCATTACCCCTGTAAGATATTTATGGAGGCTACATTCATTGGCAACTTTGATGGTAGATGTCTCACAAACTTTAACCTCTCTGATTCCCCTCAACAACCTAGCAAGGTAGGTGTTATCATCAGGTCCAGTTAACATATGAGTAAACTGAGGCTTACTTATCCATGATCAGGCAAGTAGGAAGTGCCTTTAAAATGAGATATTTCTGCCTCTGAGGCCCATGCTATGTCTTCTTTCCCCTGAAGCATCTTTAGGGCAAGACCCAAGTCTGATGCACCAGTTTATCTTTCCTGGAGCACCTAGATCAGCACCTTGCTTTGTGTTTACTCCGTAAACATTTGGTGGGGGAAGAAATGCAAAAACATTTAGAACAAAATGTTAGCAGTAGGAAAGTAGGATTATGAATAATCCCCCTTTCCATCTTTTGGCTTTTTCAACATTTTTTTTTTTAAGTAGGCTCCACGCCCAGGTTGGGGCTCGAACTCACGACCATGAGATTGAGACTGAGCCAAGATCAAGAGTCTTAACTGACTGAGCCACCCACGTGCCCCTCAACATTTTTTTTTAAAGATTGATTTATTTATTTGAGAGAGAGAGAGAGCACTGTAGGGGGCAAAGGGAGAGGGAGAGAGAAATTCAAGCAGACTCCACGCTGAACGCAGACCCCGATGTGAGGCTCGATCCTACGACCCTGAGATCAGACCTGAGCCAAAACCAAGAGTCAGGTGTTTTAACTGACTGCACCACCCAGGTGCTCCTCAACATTTTTTATAATAAACGTCTATTAACATTATAATGATAAGGCCCATTGGGATAATTATTTTAAAAAGTATTCAGTGACTGAATAAAATCACTCTTGACTCCTCAATGAAAGTAAACTTCTGCACCACGTCTCACACTTCTGAATCTCCCATCAGTGCTTAGCATTGAGCCAACAGAAAAGGCAAGAGACTTATGTGACTTATTCCATAGGGCGTGAAAGAATAGAACTGGGGCCAGATGGTAGAAGTTGCAGGGAGAGAGAAGGAAAACTTGGTCATTGAACCGTCCATCATTGGAATAGGCCAATGGCTGATGAGGGTTTCTCTTCACACCCCCTGTCAGTAGGTCAGTGCCTCCTTCCAGCAGCACTTGCGAGGGGGTGAGGAAAGGCTTTTTGTCCCACATGTCTCCTAAGACGTCAGGCAGCTCTGTAATGGGGTTTGAAATAGGGTCCAATTCTTGCACCACAAGAGACCTGGTGCCCTGGGGAGCGAGGCTGGCTGAGCACATGGAGGCCAGGCCAGGGAGGAGGATGACTGAAAGACCCATAACGGCCACTGTGCTGTCCCCTCCCTGTTCCTTTGGAGCCGGGAGCAGGGAGGCAGTGGGGGCCAAGGCTGGTCCGAGGTAAGGCCACAAAATAGCAAACGTCTTGAGTGTCTTTCCTGCTCCTCAGAACGAGGCCCACAAAGCTTTCCTGCCCGACTGAAGCCCAGGCCTGCCTGTCTCCTCCACACCCTGAATTTCAGCTACACCCTAGAAGAGTATCTGGCTGGAGACAGCGTGACCACCTGGAGGACTTTTGTGAATATATCAGAATAGGTAGGAGTGGCAGGCTGGAGTATTTTAAACTGAGGTGGCAAATGGAAGAACCCTTTTCGATTATACTCCCTAGACAAGATAAGGCCACATTTGGGAAAACATGGAGGCAAGTCTGCCCCAGGTAGAGCCTTTCTACTCTTCTGGACCCATTAGGAAGAGCTTCAAGTGTAGCTTAAGGGCCCCAGTGCCTCTTTCCTGCCATTCCAAGAAGTGAGGTGTGGCTCGGTGTACATCAGGAACAACATTGTCTCAGGGCTCAGAGGTGGGTGACATCTCTCGACACGCTCAGAGTGTCAGACCTGCCATTATGGGCCCTCGCAGGGCCAGGACCAGGCAGAACAGTGTGGCCTGGGATGGAAACAGATGGTGGCCTCTGGGGATGAAGGTGTGAGGGGATGGAGAGATGATGTGGAAGGAAAACCAAGTGACCCACTTCTAGGCTCAGCCTTGCCCCCAAGGGGCGACGTTTTCTTAGGTGAGTCACCTCCCCTCTCTGAGCCTTAGTCTCCTCATCTGTCAGATGAGGGTTGAACCGTAGGATGTCCGAGGCGCCTCCCAACTCAAACCATCTTTGATTTTGTTGACATGCTTCTGCAGAAGTGAGGTGGCCCCAAGCCAAGGCTCAAGGTCTGATAGTGCCTAGATGAAGGAGAATAAGGCCAGAGGGTGAAGTGTACAAAGAGCCAGACCATTCGTGTGCAGAAGAGCGTGAAACCTTCAAATTCTCATAAGGAATAAACTGGACCTACTCCCTCCCTGTTCTCTTCCCTTGGAACACTGTCTGATGGAGCTCTGCAGCTCCCCTCTGCTGAACTAGAAGCCTAGGGTGTTTGTGTGTCTGGGGAATGCTCACACACACACATGTAGGAGTGTCTACGGGTGGACTGCAGACATCTCAACAAGCTGAGAACTACAAAGACCCCTGAGTAGAGAATTAATAGTCCTGCACCCTTGGACTTGACTCAGAAGACAGGTGTGCAATTGTCCTTAGGCCACAGCCTGGAAATGAACATTGTAAAAATCAGTTTAAGGAGATCAGGAGGTTGGCCGTCTCCTGGGAACCTTTAGCTTTTCCTGGGCTATGAATCCAGCCGATTAGGAGAAGCGAGATGAGAGAATTGCTAGGAGCTGCTGGTCTCCTGAGAAGCGTCAGTTGACAGCAGAGGACCAACCAGGAAAGGCCATAGGAGGTTGGAGCAAGCCCCCTCTTCCCTAACAAGCCCACACTGGTCAGAAGTGAATGGCATCATTGATTCCTTCTCTTGACAATTATTTACTGAGCACTTACTATGTGTCATGACTGCTCCAGGCTCTGGAGATAACAGAATGGGTAAAAAGCCCTGCTCTTGAGGAGCTTGCATCCTAGTGGGAGAGACAGACCATAAACAGATAAATATACAATGCATAAGGCGGGGGGGGGGGTGGAGGGGGCTGGCAGATATCATGGAAATAAAATAAAGTCACAAAAGGGGACAGAGAGATGAGAGAAAGATGGCCAGGAGAGGCCTCCCAGACAAGATGGTGTTTGAGCTGTGTCATGAATGGAAAGAGAGAACCATACAGGCATCTAGCGGGAGAGTGTTCCAGACGGCCCAGGCCCAGGGCACAATCTCTGCAGGGTGTGTGCCCGGTGCGCTTGGCCAGGGCAGCTCAGCAAGGGTAAAAGTGGCCCAAGGTGGAAGTCTGGATCATTAGGCCCGTAGGCTGTGGTAAAGAGGCTCAGAAACATGTCCCTGAGTCATCAGGAAGTGATAAATTACACAAAGTGTACGGGCTGGGTACGTCAGTGGACTGTCATTCCGTTGAGAAAATTTTCCAGAAACATGATCAAATATAATGGGGAGTGTTGATTCTTAAAGAGGTAAACCTAAGTTCTTTGAAAAATATTGTATGGCTAGAACACTTCATTTCCTTTTAATGTGAGATCAATGAGGTACTTGTGTGTGTTGCCTCTCTCTCTCTCTCTCTCTCTCTGCTGGTGAGGGGGAATGGAGGGTGCTGGTGCCTGAAGAGATTTAAAAAACAAAAGATAATGGGGCCCTTGTTGAAATACTGGAGTGACGCAGGGTGGGGGAGGGCTCTGTCTCAGGAGGGAGAGCTCTGTGTGGGAAGGAGAATTCCTCCATATGGTGGTACCTGATCAAGTCCCCCTTTGTTTCCTCATCCGTCCGGTTCATTGCGTTCTCCTCAGGTGCATTTGGGACTCTGGAAAGGATGTTTTCTGGCAATGCAGGAACTTGGAAGTCTTGTCCTTCTGTATGAGCAGGTTCCCCCTCTATACTTGCAGAACCCCAAAGGCGGAAGCATCCGGGGCCTTCCCTCAGACGTGGAGGTGGGCACCTGAGGCCTGGCAGGATCAAGGAACCCACACAGTTTTTTATCAGGCAGGCAGTGGAAGAAAGGGGCTACTTTCAGGAGCCAGATGGCTCTGCCCGGGCCCTGTCTGAGACTATGTCCACTGGTGTTCAGGTGGCTTTCCCAGGGCCCGGTGACTGGTATGATAAGGCTTCATGTGTCCCCTGGAAGCAGCCAGCGCTCTCACTTTGTGCTTCAGGTCACACACACTCAATTCCAGACCGCTGTCAGTCATGCCCTTTTCGAGGCTGCTTTTCAGAGTTCAGATTTTCATCCCTTTATCTTCTCCCAGCCGCGCTGGCTTTTAGCTTCTTTCAACCAACTGTTGGGGAGTACTTCTGACATTCCAAGGTCTTTCATTTCAAGGGGGTCTGGCCTGGGGAGGCCACAGCCAGAGGGGACCCATGTTGACAAGTTGCCAAATCTGCAGTCGGTTTTGGTCGGGGGATAGCTTCTGGTGCCTCACACATCTGTGACCAGATTCTTTGCTTAGAAGCCATCTTTTCCCCTCCATGTGAAATTCCTCCCTGGGGGGCTGGGACGGGAAGAGACTGAGGGGAGTAGGAGAGGTTGGGGGCATTATCCCAGGGTTTGGGGTGGAGCCCTGCCTGAGGCTCAGGAAGAAAGAACATGGGATCGATTAGTGATGTCTGAGGTGGTGTTGATGCCTTGAAGGAGTCAAGTGGTAGGATTGAGCCAAAGCCCCCAAATAGTTCACTAACCCGAGGCCAGAGGGAGAAAGGGAACCGAGGGACAGAGCTCACACACTGCAGGGACCAGGAAAGGTGATGGAGGGCTTTTTGGAGCCATAAGCCAAAAGGGATTTGCCAGGTAGAAAGCAGAGACTGCCCAGGGTAATGTTTTATTACAGCCTCGGTGCCACCTTGTGGGGGCATGAAAATGGCAAGGGTCTTCTCCCAAAACATGGGAAGAAAGTGGCTTGCCCCTGGTGCACCCCAAGATAGCCAACCCCGGTTTTTTTGCATAGCACCGACTGCAGCCTCACCTGCTCAGCCCTTCCAGGCAAGCAGGGTCTCCAAACCACGCCTGGGGGGCGGGGGGTTGGGAGCCAGGTGGGGGTGGGCTTGCAGGAGAACTGCAGAGCTTGGAGCCTGGGAGATCTGAAGGGCTGAGCAGGGTCAAAACTGAGGGCAAGCCACACAGAGAGAGTTAGAAAGGGCCTGGGCCCGGTCAGATAGTGACACTGGTTATGAGGTGACAGGCCTGAACAAGAATGTTCTGCAGAGCCAGGCCATAGGTGCCCTGAGCATGGTCACAGGGGCTCTGGTGGAGGACGGCACCTGCCCCTGGGTAGCCAGAGCCCTGCACGGTCCAGATGTGCACTGACCACTATGTGGCCACCAGCCACGTGTGGCTACTGAGTGCTTGATGTGTGGCTAGTGTGACAGGGGGAACTGAGCTTTTAATTTTATTTAATTTAAATTGAAAAGGAGACACTCATTTCAATTATTGGTCAACTTTTAGGAGTGTTTAGAAGAAGTGAAGTATGTGGAATCTACATTTTCAACTGTAAATTTTATGAAATCTCAATATGGATCAAGTATTTCTGGTGAAAATTTAGTGTCTCAGTTGAAATGTGCCATAAATGTGGGGCGCCTGGGTGGCTCAGTTGGTTAAGCATCTGCCTTTGGCTCAGGTCATGATCCCAGGGTCCTGGGATCGAGCCCCATGTCGGGCTCCCTGCTCAGGAGAGAGCCTGCTTCTCCCTTTCCCTCTGCCTGCCGTTCTGCCTACTTGTGCTCTCTCTCTCTGTCAAATAAATAAATAAACTCTTAAAAAAAAAAAAAAAGAAAGAAAAGAAATGTGCCGTAAATGTAACATACACTGATTTCAAAGACTTAGTACAAGAAAAGATTTTTAAAATACTGACTACATTTTGAAATGATAATATTTGGATGTATTGGGCTAAATAAAATATATTATTAACATTATTTTTACCTGTTTCTTTTTACTTTTTTAATGTGGCTACTAGAAATTTGTAAATTCTCTGTGTGGCTAGCATTCTATTTCTTTGGGCCGCGCTGGTCCTTACATGTGTTCACGAGCCCCCTCTAACGTGCTAGGAGGTTGTCGGCAGGTTTTATGTAAAGTAAAGAATGTGACTACATTCCCAGTTTACCTTGACTTCGGGGTAAGTCCTTTCCGGTCCAGCTGCTGCGGAGTCATTGGTTCCTAAGGCACCATCATCTATGGGCCCCGGGACACCTCCCAGCATGGGCCTTCGTCCTCATACCATCATTAAAACCAAGGTCAATGTTTTCTTGCAGCCTCTTCTCTTTTCAAAATCTCTTCTAAGCTCCTGCTGTGCTGAAAATGGGTTTTGGGTAGGAGGGGTCGGCGCCGTGGAGGCAGGGAGCCTTTTACTTCCTTGGAAAGTAGAGGGATTAGTTCCAGTCTGTTGCTTTTGGTGTTTCGTCTTTATCCTGTTAGAGCTGGAATGGTAAATAGGTCTCGGCTCTATTACCAGCCCAGAACCTGTGGAAGTGGCCGCCTGCAGCCCCGTGGGGAGAAGGCTGCTGAGGCTGCATCTGGACTGAGTGGGAAAGAGGCGATTGATTAGCCATGTCTGTAAAGGGCATGGACTGGGACCGTAGAACACGTGCTTTGTGTATCCTGATCCTGCCCTGATGCAGTTGTCTTCTTTGAGAATTTTCCCCCCACTCTAAAGACCTGACATGTTTTAATAAGTTGGCCACTCTGAAGAAGCAGGGATGAGGCTTACACTGAGTTAGATGTGCAGAGGGGAAGTTGGTCATCTCAACGGATCAGAACCCTAACCGAGGAGAGGTGACGAGAGCTTTAAAACACTGTGCGGACTTTTAGCGACCTTGTTCACTGACTTGGGAGAGGCGAGTTGGCTCTGGTCTGGGCCCAGTCTACCGGCAGCATAGAGACAGAGCTGAAACCCAAGGACAAAGGTAGACACCTGGAGGGGCTGGGAGAAGAGAAGAGGCTTGGTTCTTTTCCTTTTTCTCCCCATCTTCTGTCCCTTAAAAGTAGGCTCTGTGAACTTTAGAGCATTTCCTGCTTCTCGGTGCCACCTTTCTGGTTATGGCTTGGTTCAGGAGGCAGAACGAGAGTGGCCAGGGGCACAGCCCCTGGAGCCGTGTTCCAGCTCTGCCACTTACTGCAACTTATTTAAACATGCTGTGCCTCAGTTTCCCTATATGTAGAATGGAGATCCCAGCAGTCCCCATTGCAGATGGTCGCCATGAAGATTAAATGAGTTAATCCCCGTGAGGTGTTTGGAATCGTGCCTCGGGCACACTGAGTGCCACACTATACCGCTGGCATGCAAGTTAGTAATGACAATATAAATTGTCATCGTCTGTTAACTCGTTTGACTTATTTAATGCTGTGTAACAAATCACCCTAAAACTGAATGGCTGAAAGCAACGCTAATCATTTATTCTCTCGTATTGTCTTTGTGGGGTCAGGTATCTGGGAGTGGCTTGGCTCCGGGTTTCTCGTGAGGTCGTTCGTAGCCAGATGTCAGCTGGGGCTGCAGTCATCCGAAGGAGCAAGGGTGGCTCTCCCGCGTGGCGGGCCGGCTGCTACTGGCTGTTGGCCGGAGGCCTCGGTCCTTCTCCACGTGGGTCTCTCCACATGTCTGCTTGAGTGTTTCCATGGTGGGGTGGCTGGATGCCCCTGTAACAAGCAATCTAGGAGACCAAGGTGGATCCTGCAAAGACTTCCTGACCTAACCTGGGAAGTCACGTAAGCAAAGGCGTGATGTGACCTGACTCCCATTTTGAGAGAGCTCTGTGGCTGCTGGTTGGAGAAGAGACAGGGGAAGGGCGAGGGCAGAAGCACTTTCTGACTGCCTGGCATGTGCCAGAAGCCTACCAGCTGGGTTTCATACACTTTCCCCTTCATCCATGATAGCAGGCTTGTGGCCTGAGTATCATTACCTCCATTTTACAGACAGGGCTGGTTACCTGCCAACAGAGCCCGGACTCCCCCGGGGTTGCCTGGCACCAAAGCCTGGGGAGACACACAACATCCCTGGGATGGCTCCCTCATGATGGTACGGCTTACTAGGGAAAACAGACTTTGTGAAGGATCTTAATTCCTATTTCTCAAAGTCAGGATGAGGAACCTGAGAAGCCAAGAGATATTCACAGGCCAGACTAGGGAGGGGAACAGGCCCTGGTGATCTCGGCACCTGCCAGAGCTGGGGGCGGTGTGTGTGTGGGGAATATCAAGGGGCTGGGGCAAGGTTTGGAGGATTGTATGGATCAAAAGGGATGAGCTGGGGAGAGTCCCCGCACTTGGCTTAGGCTCTCCAAATTAACAGAATTCTGAGGTCAGGGAAGCCTTGGCATTACCTGAGCCCTAGAGATTTGCATGCAGAGGCATCAGGCCCACCCACCTGGGAGGGAATAGCTGGCGGCAGTAAAATAAATGAACTAGATTAATATATATCTGCACAAATGGAGCTTAAAAACATGATGTTAAGGGCGCCTGGGTGGCTCAGTTCGTTAAGCGACTGATTCTTGATTTCAGCTCAGGTCATGATCTTGGGATGGTGGGATCGAGCCCCGTGTGGGAACCTGCTTAAGATTCTCCCTCTCCCTCTGCCTTTCCCGCCCTGGGCATGCACTCTCTCTCCCTCTAAAAAACAAAACAAAACAAAAAACCCCACACGATATTAGAGGGGGGATTGCAGATGATTTTCTTTGATACTTCTATGCAAATTCGAATAATACAGCTGTGCTGTTGTTCCCGCATGTAGGTGTGTACGTGTGCATATGTATCTCAAAGTGTAACAATGGACCAAAGAGGAGAAACAGCGCACTAAGAGCAGTGAGTGTTCCTGGAGAGAGACGGAGGGGGTCGGGACCAACAGGGAGTTTGATTTTATTTGCAACATTTTATTTCAGTTGTTTTTTTGAAAAGAGAGACTTGAAGCCAAGCTGACAAAAGGTTAATTAATAAGTTGTTAATTCTGGTACTGTGCAGGGGATTCCTAGTCTTTGTACTTTTTGGAATTAAAAAAAAAACAAAAACCCTTAAGTCTAAAAACATTTTAAAAGGAAAGAAAGGGCTGGTGCCCCAAGGTTGCTGGGTCTCAGCTGCATTAAGATGGAGAAGGAGGCTAGTGGAGGATTGAAGGCAAGATTCCTGCCCCCCAGCCCCCCAGAAAGCCTGTCACCCACGCAACACTGTTTTCACTTGCCTGGAGGACAGCAAAGCCGTTCTGGACTCTCAATTCTCGGTGCTCAGGCGTGTCTTCTGTACCTGAAGATTGGCCAAGGAGGGGCTGACATTGAAGGTAGTGGTGGTAGAGAGAGCACTCCCTCCAACAAAGTCCCAAGTGTTGGGGGTGCAGGGGCTGGAGGAAAAGAAGGGTCAGGGAGAAGGGTGCCAGGAGCCCAGGCAAGGAAAACTGAGAGCCAGAGCCTGGGAGTTCCATCTGTGAAAGGACACGAATAGTAAAAATGGGTGTCTCTTCACTTCTGTCAGGGGTGAGGGGATGACAAAGTCTTGTGATAGATCAAAGGTATGAGGTTTTTCTTTATTGTTCTTTTTTCTACGTTTAGACATAGTACATGTTTAATACACAAAAGACAGGAAATTAAGAAGGAGATGAAAATCACACTAAATCCCACCATTGGGTTTACCATTATTAACATTTTGTTGAATAATCAATTCAGATCCTTTTTGGTGGATTTTTGAAAATGAAATTGTATGGGGCGCTGGGGTGGCTCAGTCGGTTAAGCGTGTACCTTCCGTTCAGATCATGGTCTCGGGATCCTGGGATCGAGCCCCACGTCCTCAGCCTGCTTCTTCCTCCTCCTCCCCCGCTTGTGCTCTCTGTCGCTCTCTGTCTCTCTCTCCCAAATAAATAAATAAAATCTTTAAAAAAAATGAACCATATATTTTATACTGTTTTGTAACTAGTTTTTTTTTTCATTTAACACTCTATCATGAACACTTTCTCTGTCATAGTCTTCTTCCAGATATTTTTTAATGGCTGCCTAGATTTTCATTGGGTGAATATTCCATAGATTATATAATCACAGTTCATGGACACTGGAGATTAGGTTAGATTGGATAATATGAGGGCGCCTGGGTGGCTCAGTTGGTTAAGCGACTGCCTTCGGCTCAGGTCATGATCCTGGAGTCCCTGGATTGAGTCCCGCATCGGGCTCCCTGCTCGGCAGGGAGTCTGCTTCTCCCTCTGACCCTCCCCCCCTCATGTGCTTGCTCTCTCTCATTCTCTCTCTCTCAAATAAATAAATAAAAATAAAAAATCTTAAAAAAAAAAAAGATTGGATAATATGAAATTGTTGTTTTTAGGTCAAAAATGGTCAACTATTGGCAGTTTCAAATGGTTCAACCAAATATGTTTTCCAGTTTTTCATTTTTATAAACAACACAACAATGAACATCTTTGTAGATGCACCTTTACACATAGCCTCAATTAATTCCTTAGATAAAATCCTGGCAATGGAATTGTTGAACAAAATATCAAACATTCTACCAAAGACAGAATCGGATAGGGCTGGGATTAGGGAGAGGTGAGTGGGGTGTGTGGTGTAAGTCAGGGCCAGATCTGTCTGTATTTCAAATGTTAGTTTTTGCTCACTCTGGATATTTTGCTATAATTTTGATTTTTAAAAATATTTCTTTAAAATATCTATCTTGGGGCAACTGGCTGGCTCAGTTGGTAGAGCATGTGACTCTTGATCTCGGGGTCCTGAGTTTGAGCTCCACGTTGGGTGTAGAGCTTACTTAAAAGAAAAAGTCTTTACAATTTTTTTTTTTTTTTTAAATAGGCTCCACACTGGGTGGGACTAGTCCTCCAATGTGGGACTTGAACTCACAACCCTGACGGCAAGACCTGAGCTGAGATCAAGAGTAGGGTGTTTAACCAACTGAGCCACCCAGGCACCCCCCCCAATAAAATCTTTAAAAAAATATATCCATCTTGATTCCTGAGTTTGTTTGGTGTCCCCTTACATTTCGCACCCCACGTGAGTGCCTCGCTGCCTTCCCCTGCTCTGGCCCCGGATAGCAATAGTGTTTCCCTTCTGGAGTCATCATGGTGAGTGAGGCTTATAAACCTCTCAGAACAGCATCCAGAGTTGGTGTGCGCAATAAGCATTATGTTTATCTCCTCTCAGAAAACTGTCGTCCAGCATGTGACAAGCGCTAAACTAGAAGCGAGGATGCCAGGGTGAGTAAGTTCCTGCCCTCAAGCTGCTTGGGAGTGTCAGGGAGCCCACTGGGCAGGGCATGTGCTGGGTTCAGTGAAATCTTTGCCTCGTACACCGAGGGGTGATAATGTGGGCTGAGTCTTTTATCTGGGCACATGCTGGTTACACACGAAGCGAAAGGGACATCAGGTGCGGCCTGAGCCAGCATGCAGCGTGGGAAGCCCAGTTCCAAGTCATTCTGTTAGTAAGGTCGTAGTCTGGAATGGGAGGAGGACCAGGCCAAGAATGAGCCTGGGTGGCGGCGGAGAGACACTGGGATACTGGGATTCTGCCCTGAGCCCCATATCTGTTTGTTCTGAAGTCACACTGACCACAGGAAGGCCAGCCTCCAGCGGTCTGCTCACACTCCCAGGGGCGCCTCCTTCCCTGTGTAACAGATAATGGTGACATGGATGCCTACTGCTGATATCTTCTTTTTCTTCTTATTTTCTTATTTTTAATCGTGGCATAATATACATAACATGAACTTTACCGTATTAACTATTTTTAAGGGTCTATGGTGTCATTAAGTAGCAGTAACGCTCACATGGTTGTGCAACCATCACCACCGTCCATCTCCAGAACTTTTTCATCATCCCAAACTCAAACTCTGTCTGCATGAAACACAAACTCCCGACTTCTCCTTCCCTACCATTCTACCTTCTTCTCTATGAATGTGCCGATTTTAGGTGCCTCGTGTAAGTGGAATCATACAGTACTTGTCTTTTCGTGACTGGCTTATTTCACTGAGCATCCTGTCCTCAAGGTACATCCGTGTTGTAGCCCGTGTCAGAATTTCCTGCCCTTTCGAGGCTGAATAATATTTCATCGTATGCATATACCACATTTTGCTTATCCGTTCATTCGTGGATAGACACTTGGGTTATTTCTACCTTTTGACTGTTGTGAATAATGCAGCTATGAACATGGGTGTATAAAGGTCTGAGACCCTGCTTTCAATTCTTGGGGGGTATATTCCCTGAAATGGCATTACTAGATCATATGGTAATTCCATTTTTAATATTTTGAGGAACTACCATACTGTTTTCCTATTCTTACCATTTTTACCCGGGAAGTCCGCCGAGGCACCCAGCAGAGTGCCTGCCCCTCGTGAGTGGTCACTGAACACTGGTTGCCTGGATGAGGCTCCTAGAGGTTGAGTAACTCGCCCAAGGCCCCACAACTGGAGGTGGGGGAGAGGGGCCAGAACACACTGGAACCCCAGGGGCCAAAGACTCTTTATCTCTAGGCTGCACCTACTGTGTGAGAGGGTCTGGCTCTCGTCAGTCCTGGGAGAAGCCTCATCCTCCCTACTCCCCGCTTCCCTCCCCTGGGGACAGAAGCTGAGGACACAGCCCTTAGGGAGCCCCCAAGCTTCAGAGCAATCAGTTGCAAAAGTTGCCAGTGACAGTCGTGATTCTTAGGAAAAGAAAGGGGCAGTCAGGTCCAATTTCGGTCACCCCGAGTTCAGGAGGGAATCTCCGCTTGGGCAGCTCGTGACAAATAAAAACGGGGAGCGTTGGCAACATGCCCACAGCACTCCGCGAGCGCCAGGGCTGCTGCATGCCATGGATTGCTTTTCTTTAGCTGTTCCTGGCACACCAGGAACAGGGTCAGCATTTGTACGTGACCTCTGCAGTGCCTGGTACGCGGGGTATACGGGGAGCACTCACGGAGTCTGCTGATGAGTGAGCCTACAGGGCGTCTACGGTGCACCAGGCCTGGAAGACCTGGACTCACGTTCTCAGATTTAACTCTGCGAGCCAGGGACTGTCCCCATCTCCACCGGCCCAGAGGGAGAAACTGAGGCCCTGAGAGGGAGTGACTTGCTTGATGTGTTCAGCCGATCAGTCACGGTGCTAGGGTAAGAAGCAGGCATCTGGGCTCCCGACCACTCATGTATCGAAGGAGAAGGAAACCCATCTCAGCTCCAGACCTGGTCAGGTTTGGGAGGCTGCACGGGAGGCGCCCGCTTGGATCCCTGGAGCGGGAGCAGGGTGGGGAAAAGGACGCGAGGAAACGGGCAGTTCCCAAGCCAGTGGACCCCAGCGCCCTGCTTGTCTGCCCTCCTGGCTCCCCAGTGTTCTGTGAGCTCCTGCGGTGGAAATCCCTCTCCTCTGGCTGTGTGGTCAAGACGCCAGCCCAGCGCTCCAGCCTCCCGGGCTCCGAATGTTCTCGTGACCCTGGGGGAGCCGGGGCTTGCTTAAGAACAATGACATCACTCTCTCTTCTCCCAGGACACTGGCCTGTGGTGTTTCTGAGACCTGATATTTCTCAGGCCTGGGGACCCCAATACAGTCCCCCTTCACTCCAGACACAGCGCTCTGCCCAGGTGTAGGGGTGCTGGGTAGGAGCCGAGCCTATCTACACCCCAAGCCACTATGGTGGTCATTAGAAAAAGAATACTCCTTCTGAAATGACTTCCTGCTGCTGAGTGCTGGCATGCACAGGGCTCTTCAAGGACCAAGTGCTAGCACTCGTACTTTGCATAGGTTAGGTGTTGGGATTTGCCCCAAAGGACCCCTGAGAGATGTTGGAATTATGTCTGCACGAACTGATTCTTCTTTCTTTACGTGTAGACGGCTCAAGCTGAGCGGTGAGGTTTTACATCCTTCAGAGGGGCTTGGAACCCAAGACCGCCCTTGTCTTCCAGAGATGAATTCTGTGTGGTTCCCTGCACACTGCCCACTGGACACAGCACTGTGCGTGGGAGCACACGGTCAGGCAGGCCTGGTTCGAGACCCCCACTTTACTGATCCCTTTCGTTGCCTCTGCTCACTGTGCCCCAGCCACGCTGCCCTCCTGTCTTTCCACGGTCGCCTCAAGCTGTCCTGCCTCGGGCCAGCCCCCGCTCCCAAGCTGGCGGGCTCCTCTCTCCAGCCGTCTGCAGCCCTTGACCCATTTTCCTGCCTTCCACACTTCCACTCCTGGAAGCGATCCTGCTCGTGTGCACTTGACTGCTCTCCATCGCACAGCTCCACTGGACTGCGCCGCCCGCCCCAGGAGAGGCGGTGTGACGTGCACGTCTGCACCACTGAGCAGGGCCTGCCGTGTAGGCGCCTGTAAATGTGTGTCGTTAACTTTCCATGTGGGCTGCTCACTCGTGACCAGTGTTGCAGAGCATTAAGCTTGCCCCCCGCCCGCACCGGACGCTGGCGTCTCCCTGCTCAGAGCTGCTCTTCCAGCCAGACGTGGGCACTGGCGATTCCTGAGCGCGGCGAGCTTGGGCACATTCTGTCTCCGTCCTGTGTCTGTTTCTCCAACTGCAAAATGGGAACAATGAAAGCAAATTGCCTCTCTCTGGAGAAGATTGCTGTGAGGATCAGCCGAGATCATGCATTGAGACGTGTAGTACTGAACTTGGCCTTATTACCATTTATTATGCTGATGTCATTTATTGTGGCTCTCATTTTCCAGGGACATTTAGGTCATATCTAGAGCCCATCCCACACAGAAATAGGATGGCTGTCATGTAAGAAAGATCCCTCTTTTCCAAAACAAACTGTTGTAGGTACCATCGTGTGTATTTCTCTTTCGGGGGTGCTGCTGTCCTTGCATGGAGAGACCCCTCCAGGTTCCCTCAGACTCCAGACACCTGAAGGACACTGGGGTTCTCTCTCTTGTCCCTCCCTTAGGGACCATGTCGTCCCTCACGCAGGGCCGCTGTCTCTCCTGGGTACACACCCTGCGTTCCTCACTAGCCCTTGCTTCTCTGTACTTCTGCTGGCATGTGGCTCGTGACCCCGGTGACTCCAGCCCCACATCTGCCCCTAGCTCAGTATCTTGGCCCAGCCAGGGCAGACTCACTTTCAGGCTTCCTGAGACAGACTCTCATTGGCCCAGCTCGTCCTGCTAAGCTAGGCCGCAGAGGTTAAAGGTCACTAGTGAACCGATAGATGGGCTGCCTTTGGGTCAAGTGCCCACCCTGGGCAAATGGCTGCATCAAAGTGTTCAGAGTCACAGACTAAGGCGGCAGGGGGTCTGGGGATGGGGTGGAGAGAAGAGCAGAGTCCTTTAAAAAGGGGTGGACGAGGGAACTCTCTGGAGCAATATTGATACTCTATTTTTTGGTAGAGATTTGGATTACACAGGTGTATGCATTTATCAAAATTCATTTGAAGATATTCTTAAGATCTGTGCAATTTACGTCCACTCACACCCAACGTTAAACAAATTTTGACCTCTAGTTAATGATGTGCAGGCTGGGAGTATTTAGGGGTGAAATACACTGAGGTCTGCAGCTTCCTCTGAATACACCAAACCATGAAGCTGGGCCGGTTGACAGATGAAAGGATGGCTAGAAGGATGGATCTATGATGAGGCAAATGCAGCAAAATGCTAATGGTAGAATCCAGGTGGTGGGTACATGGGTGTTCACTCTATAATTCTTTAAGCTTTTCAGTACATTCAAAAATGTTTATGAGACAACGTGAAAGGTTTAATAGAAAAAGAAAAGGCGTGTGAGCAGGCAGGCTCTGTGTGTCATCCCAACACAGTGTGCCCCTCCTCCAGGACACCAGTGCCCCAGGCCAGCTACAGAAGGCCCAGGATTGCTTGACCAGTATCTCACTCGCGTCAAAAGCTGAGATGAGTTGATGAATAATTGAGAGAGTCTCTAGGATATGTGTGAGTCACCCACCGCTCCTGGTTTTCCAGACCAGGCCCGCATCCAGCCAGGTCATTGGAAAGGGGCACATGTGGAGGCGATTTGGGACCTTGCTCGCGGTTGGATGGTCTCTGTAGAATTGCAGCCCTGCGCCACACTCTGACTTCTACAGTGAGCGACTCTTGTACCGTCCCTATTGGCATCATTGGTGTATTTCCACGGCGTGAGAGGCCCTGAGATAAAACCCCTGTCACCAGGGCCTCGGGTCTGGTTGCTTTTGCAGGCCCAGCACGTTGGGCCTCTCCCAGATGCTCTGTAAATGTTTACTGGCTACACGCAAGGATGCGTGCATCGTAGAATTCAGTGCAGGAAAGAAGCATCTCTCTCCTGACTGATGGGTACGCTTTCTTTTAGCAAACAGTGAGGACGAAGCAGCACATGGTGCTTCCTTTTCTGTGTGGGTAGAAATTCAGTATAGCAATTACAGCTGCTCTGGTGGCCTGGGGTCCCTCACTGGGAGGGGGAGGGCTCCACACTCCCTCCCTTCAGTGACTCTGGGGTTTTTGCCTTCCTATGTCTAATGCTACAGGGAATACATAATAAATAAACAAAGTCAAGTCCAATTCTTTCATTTTTGCTGTTAAGAAAATGATGCAGAGAGGTTTAGTGACTTGCCAAAAGGCAAACAGCAGTCTGCTGGGCAGCTGAGCCAACCCAGATCCCCCCTCTCCTGCCTCCACAGTTCTTTCTCCTGGACCACACGGACTCTTGTGCTCAGATCTGAGCTGAAGCCACAGTGTAGAAACGATGCACGTACCTCTGAGTGAGATGTGCTACCCAAAAGTCCTGACTGTGGGGCCCCAATCCAGTGGGAAATTCTCCACTTGGGCCTCGTCTGGGTAGTGAGTGATTAATTCTGAGGACTCAGAGAGAGCCCTCTATGGTACCCGGAGCTCTGAATGGTCCCTGAAATCTCCAGTCCTGAAAGACCGTGGTGCTAAGAAACCAAAATGTTCCTTGGAATCAATGACCTCGCAAGTCCAAAGCAAACTAGCAAAACTATCTGTCACCGCCTCTCTCAAGTCCGGGTGCCCTGCTTTCCAGCAGGGACTGGAAGAAGAGCCAGGAGGGTCTGAGGAAATGACCTGGAGGGCCACCTAGTGGTCTGATTTACAGGAGGAGAGAGGGTCCCTTGTTGAAAGTCACATAGTTTGTTCCGGTAGACGGGGAGCCGAGGGCTGGGATCCAGGCCTCCAGGCCTCCAGGCCTCCAGGCGTCCCGGCCTCTGGCCACAGCTCTTCCCATGACACCATGCTGCCTCTTTAGAAAGCCGCAGGACAGTTGTTCTGCATTAGGGCAAACCAGAAGGCAGCTGGAACGGGTTGACAGCCCGCTGTGAAGAAACCTCTGATGCAATTGCTGGTGAATGAATTCAGCAGAGATGCTACCAAACCTGACCCGCACCGATGTGTCAGGCCCTCGGGACCGCAGCACTCCTGCCAAAAACCCCAGCACCAGTGTCCCCAAGGCCCTGCAGGGCCAGTGGCCCTGCCTCCATTACTCCTGCTTTGAGGGAGCTCCTAGGCTGGCCCAGGGCCTTGTGGCTCCAGACCTTACTAGGACTCACTCAGACATGATGAGATTCATGGGCCTTTCACAGGGTACATCCTCGAGGACCAGAAGTTTCCACTAGGGTTCCATCAACCCAGAACTCTATGGATTGGAAAATAGTCTCTAAAGCATCAGAAACTTAAAAACTCAACCCAGGGTCTGGAAAAGTCAGCACCTAGAGAATGAGAGAGTGCATGCGTGGCCCAGGCTCCTGTTTGGGTCTGATGTTGACATGGACTTTTTTCCCGGCCAGTGGACAGAGATCATTAGTTGCTTTTCCTTTGGGGCCTCTGAGGGATGCCGAGGGGCTGGAGGCCTTGGAGAGGCTGAAAGTGGCTGAGCCTGTGTGTAAGTCATCGCTTTGATGGGAGTGCCATTTTGGAGTCTCTGGTGGAAAGTTAGCATGAAAACGAGTCATGGGGCATGTATTGCTAGGATATCTGGAAGGTTGGGAACCAGCCACATCAGGTGGTCCAAACCCCTGAAGGCTTCACTTTGCTGGAAGGCTGACTACAAGTTCTTACTGCCCAGCTTCTGTCCTGTGTTTACCCTTTGGCAGGAAGAAGTGGGTTGCCTCCAAAGGAGCCAACAAGGACCCCTTTGGCTTCCATGGTCATGTTGGAGGGGGTGGGGGAGAAGACCCTTGGATTTGCCCTTCCAGTGAGGTTGCCCTCACAGACAAGAGGCAATTCCTTAAAAGGAAACCAGGGTGCACTTTAAGGGGCGCCTGGGTGGCTCAGTCGGTTAGGCATCTGCCTTCGGCTCAGGTTTTAATCCGGGGTCCTCGGACTGAGCCCCACATTGGGCTCCCTGCTCAGTGGAGAATCTGCTTCTCCCTCTCCCTCCACCCACCCCTCCATGCTCTCGCTTGCTCTCTCTGTCTCTCTCAAATGAATAAATAAAAAAATCTTTTAAAAAAAGAAAAGGAAACCAGGGTGTTCTTCAAAAGGGGAAGTGGGTTCTGGCTTCCCAAAACAAAGACTGCCTTCCATGCCTAGTGTAGAAATTGTTCTGAGCTATTTTCTTTAATTAACTTAATATGACCATATGCTTTGTTGGTCAGCGTCAATGATCTAATATGTACGATTCTTAAAAGCGAAAGACAGTGCCACAGTGCTAATTACTGTTGCACACCCATATGTGCATCTCTGTCGTCAGAACTCCTACTTGTAGGTGCTCTCAGGTTTGCACTTTGGTCCACACCGTCTCGCTTGATCTTTGCAAGGTTCCTGGGAGGCCGTTGGTGTACTGCATTCAGTCCTCCCAGGAGAAGGACACTTTGCTTCTGGAAACCAGGTCTTACACGCAAACAGGAAGGCGGGGGAAGAGAAAACTGTCCCAGGACATCAGCAAGGAACCCCAGCTGCCTGAGCTGGGAACCGCTCTCCAGGCACGGACTCCATCCACAATCATCTGGCTTTGGTGCCTCCCCAGAGGAGTTAAGACAAAAACATCGGCGTGGGCTTTGCCCTTTGGTTTTACTGTTGATGATTTTAAAACGGACAGAAGCAAATAAGAAGGTTATAAACATAGTGAGGTTCTTATTGACCACAAGATGCTATGGTGGAAAGTGATTGAAAGATTCACATTAAGAATATGACTCCTGAGAGCACCTTCCAGCACTCAGACCTGCTGAGGAAAATTCCCTGTACGTTCCACCTCTGTGCTGGGAACAAAATCACAGCCCAAACGGTAATGGTCTCAGAAAATCACCAGCCCTTGAAAATGACGGTGGAGGATGAAAATGCGATTTCAGCCCTCTCTGGAAAGAATGAAATGCCCAAACCCTCCATCCCAGTTCCACTATCAATGACAGATAAATGGTGCCAGAGGAAGCAAACGTCACCTGGAAAGCCTCCCCAGAGCTTTCAGGACACATGGAGCTCCCTGGACACCTGTGATTCTCAGAGGAGGTGGGGACTGTGGCCCAAGGGCAGGAGAGGGGGTTGGAGGTCTTCCAGACCCACCGGGGGCTCACTGACCCTCTTTTCATGTTTAAATTCTCAGCTTCGGTGGTCTTTACCTTAAGGTTAAGGGATAAAGGAGATTCTTTTTGCAAGGGCTGGTCTTTTTTTTTGGTTATACTTAATATTTTCAAATTTTACATAGAAATGTTTGAGGTTTGTCCATAGTCTCTTGGGGGGACTCAACTCTGACTTCTCACATCGGGACACTGGGGGGTCCAGGTAGACCAGGTAGCACGGACAGCTGGGTTGGTGCAGAGACAGCCTGGTGGGACTAGGGTCTGTCCCACTTGTCCTGTTCTTTATGGCCAGGGCAGTGGGAGGGGCCACTCCTTCCACAGACATACACCAGGCCCAGACCTTGACCCTGGCCCACCAGGCGTGTGTTTGCCGACTGCTGGGCCCAGAAGCTTAGGCAGGAGAGCGAGGGTGACAGGCCAAGTCAAACCCTCCCCTCTGCCAGGAAGGCCCAGAAGGATGTGGAACAGGAGCTTGATGCACTGGGTTTCAGGCTCTCTTCACCAGCTGTGGAGCCCCTCTTGAATTTCTCCATTTTCTAATGTGTAAAATGGCTATCATGGTAATACAGAGGCTTATCAAATGAGATCGTGCACTTGACGTTGCTTTACAAACTGTCGAGTGTCATAAAAGCATAAGGAACCGGCAGTCGTTACTGTAGTGGGTGCCCCAAGTCCCCTAATAGATGTGATGCCGCAGGCATGGCTATCTAGGGAGCCATGTGGGTGTCCCACCTAGGCACAGACCGGGAGGCGTCCTGCTGGGTCCCTCTTTCAGACAGGAACCTGGGACGGAAAAGGGGACCTGTGGATGGCATGCTCTCAGCCTCAACACTAGCTTTATAACACCTGCTGTTCGTGGAGCATTAACTCAGTGCCGGGCACCGTGCTGAGCATTTTACACCCACCATGTCATTTTCTTCTCCCAGCATCCCTGTGGGGTAGGTACTGGGGCACAGAGAGGTGAAGTAAATCGCCCAAGGCTACACGGCTAGTAAGTGACAGAGCTGGGCCTCCCCACCAGGTTGTCCCCTTCTTAAGTTAGTGCTCTTCGCCTGTGTGCCTGATCACCTCTTCATTTTCCATCATGACCTCTGTGCTGGAACGGACAAGAAACGGTGAATCAGATCAGCTGCATAATATGGCATCGCCTGTGCTGGGCCCTGCTCCTCGGGGAGAGGAGACGGAAGCCAAGGCAGGCAGGGTAGGGAGTGGGAGCGCCATTCCAGAGCCCGGGGAGCATATCTGACGGCTCCTCCTTCATCCCCGAAGACACCAAGGTGGGGCTCCCTCCACACCCTTCGATGTCTCATGGCCCCAACCCTGCCACTCTCCTTCCCCCATCTCGACCCAGCCACGCTCTCTCTCCTCTCTGGGAGGTGGAGAATGATTCCATCCTACCCATACAACATTCCTTTCCCAAACTCACAGAGCTACTTCAAGTCCCTCATCCTTTGCTCTTTAGTGACGCTGGCTTCCCCTCCCCCGTTCAGTGGGCAGGCACCCTGAGGGGAAGCTGGCAGATGGCCCTGGGGACAGTGGGGGCAGTTCTCATCCTTCCTCCAGCGTGAAGACAGGGTTGGCCCACTGGGCGGCCTTGACCCAATCTGGAGAGTCGGATCACAGCGCTGGGAGCAATGTTTGCCTAAGTGCTTGGTTCATCTTCCGCTGCAAAGAGCAATGCTTTCTTAACAATCTGCAATGAGAAGTAGATCTGTAAGTGACAAGAAACTTAAATAGAAGACATCACCTCCATTCGTTAAGCCTTATGTCCATGCTGGGAACCTGTGCTGCTCACTCTACACATATTGTAGTCCTCACAACCTCCAAGCTGGTACTTTTCTTTTCTAACCCATTCTACAGATGAGGAAACTGAGACTTAACAGAAGTTAAGTATCTTGTCACTGGTCGGATGGCCAAATCAGTAGAGGAGGCAGGGTCAAACCACCCCGTTCTGTCTTGCCCCAAAGTCTTGGCTCTGAACTTGCCAGCATACTGTCTTGCGAAGAAACACAGGCACTGAAGTACGCATTAGGGATTGCACTGACTCCTCGCTCCATGTCTAAACCAGATAGAGAAAGGATTTCTTCATGGCTGCTCTGTAGGGTTTAGCACCTTCCTTTCAGACAGACTATTTCTTTTTTATTTTTAAGGTTTTTTGTGTTTTCTTTTTTAATTTATGTTTCTTATTTGAGAGAAGAGAGAGAGTACGAGCGGGGAGAGAGGCAGAGAGAGGAAGAAGCAGACTTGCCGCTGAGCAGGGAGCCCAACGTGGGACTCGATCCCAGGATGCTGACCTGAGCCGAAGGCAGATGCTTAACCGACTTAGCCACCCACATGTCCCCAGACAATTTCTTTCTTTCTTTTTTTAAAAAAATTTTATTTATTTATTTGACAGAGAGAGACACAGAGAGAGAGGGAACACAAGCAGGGGGAGTGGGAGAGGGAGAAGCAGGCTTCCCGCTGAGCAGGGAGCCTGATGCAAGGCTCGATCCCAGGACCCTGGGATCATGACCTGAGCGGAAGGCAGACGCTTAACGACTGAGCCACCCAGGCGCCCCCAGACAGACTATTTCTTAAACAGGTTTGGCTGTTTACTCCATAAACATTTCAGAATATAACTGGAAAACCCCAAGCCTATTTGAGTCAGTTAGATAGTGGTTTCTTCCTTGGCTAGCAGTTATTGAGTACTTAATGTATATCAAGCATTTTGTGTTAATTATTTTTATTTTGTTCTCATACTAATCTGAGTTAGGTGGTGTTATTGTGAGTGCAGTACGTGGTTAAGCACTTGTTCCTTAAAATCAGGCTACCTGCTCTGCTGCTTGCTAGTCATCTGACCTGTGCAACCATGGGCAAGTCACTTGACCACTCTGTGCCCCATTTCCTCATTTGTAGAATGACCCCCACAGGAGAGTTGTGAGGCTTAAATGGGTTAATGATGTAAAGTACTGGGATGCCTGGGTGGCTCAGTGGGTTAAGCGTCTGCCTTTGGCTCAGGTCATGATCCTGGGGTCCTGGGATCGAGTCCTGCATCAGGCTCCTTGCTCAGGGGGGAGCCTGCTTCTCCCTCTGCCTGATGCTTGTGTTCTCTCTCTCTCTGACAAATAAATGAATAAAATTTTTAAAAAAAAATGTAAAGTACTTGGAACCACTAGTGCCTGGCATTCTATCAAGCCTTAGTTACTGCAGACCACTTTACAGATGAGAACAGGGGAAGGCAAGTAGCTTGCCCAGCTACACTGGGAGAGCGGACATTTTAATCCAATGAGTCTAATGCCAGGACCCATGCTCTTAACTACTACCACCTCTTAGTGGCCCCAGTTCCTTTCCTTTAAAAAAAAAATCACTTTACTGGGGCGTCTGGCTGGCTCAGTCATTGGAGCGTGTGACTCTTGATCTTGGGCTTGTGAGTTTGAGCCCCACAGTGGGTGTAGAGACTGCTTAAAAATAAAATCTTAAAAAAAAAAGAAAAAACAACAAACCCCAAAACCCACTTTACTGAGGTACTGAGGTGTAATTTACATACCATAAAATGCACTCATTTTAAGTGTATATTTCAATGACTTTTACTAAATTTATAGTTGTACAGCCATTACCATAATCAAGTTTAGAACATTTCTATGATCCCCCCAAAATCTCTCCTGCCTATTTGCAGTCACTTTCCAGCCCCACACAAGGACCTAGGCAACCACTAATCTACTCTTTGCCTCTGCGGATTTGCCTCTTTGCAGCATTGCATGTAAAAGGAATCATACAATAAGGGGTCACGTGTCTGGTTTCTTTCACTTCCTGTGATGCTTTTGCAGTTTGTATTAGTAGTTTGTTCCTTTTTATTGATGAGTAGTATTCCATTATATGGATAGACCACATTTTGTTTACTCATTCACTAGTTGATGGACATTTAGGTTATTTCCACCTTTTAACTAGTATGAAAACCTTTTAAATTTTATTAATTTATTATGAAAAATTTCAAACATGCAGTGAGCCCCACAGACCCGTCAACCAACTTCAACACGAGCACCAGCACCCACCACGGTGGTTTTATGTAGACCCCCACCCAGAAATCCTATCATTTCACTCTTTAACTTCTTCCTTCAAGCATATGAATTCGCATTTACTTTTGAATAGGTAATATATTCATAAGATTCTAAGATCAAAGAGTATAAAAGACATACAGTGAAAAGTTTCACTCTGGAAACTTCTATCCCCCATCTGCTCTGTTTTCACTCCAGTGCCTTCCAACGACTGTTATTTTCATGTATTCTTCCAAAATGCATATATAAGAAAATATAAATATACAGTCTTTACCCACTTTTTACACAAAAGGTAGCATGTATCATTATACTGTTTTGTACCTTGATTTTTTTTCACTTAATAACATAGCTTAGAAATCTTTTCAGATCAGAAGATAATTTCCTTATTCTTTTATTTTTATTTTTACAGCTTCATATTATTCCATTGTATGGAGGTACCTTAACTTAGTCAGTCACCTACTGATGGACATCGGGGCTGTTTCCAGTCTTCCATAGGCAATGCCATTGTTCAGAAACTTGTACATACTTCTCGCTTATCCCAGAATATCTGTAGGATAAATTTCCTAAAAAGGAATTGCTGGGTCAGAGTATATGCATTCGTAGCATTTGTGATTTTCATTGATTTGTCCTCCGTTGACAGTTGTACCAATTGACCGCCCCCCGCCGCCCCAGCAATATATGCAAGTACTTGATTCCCCATATTTTAACTTTTGCATAATAGTTCAGTTCTTGCCTCATTTTCTTCCCTTTCTTTCTTTCTTTCTTTCTTCCTTTCTTTTTTCTTCCTCTCTCTCTCTCTTTCGGTATTTCGCTTTGTTTTATACATTTTTATGTTCAGAAGTTTTGAATGGGTTATTACCTGCACAACTTGAGTCATTTTTTATTTTTTTTAAAGATTTTATTTATTTATTTGACAGAGAGAGAGAGAGCACAGGTAGGCAGAGTGGCAGGCAGAGGGAGAGGGAGAAGCAGACTCCCCGCTGAGCAAGGAGCCCGATGTGGGGCTCGATCCCAGGACCCTGAGATCATGACCTGAGCCGAAGGCAGACGCTTAACGACTGAGCCACCCAGGCGCCCCATCTTGAGTCATTTTTTAAAGCATTTTTGTTAATAGCTCTGTTGTGGTGTAATTCACATACCACACAATTTCCCTGCTTAAAGTACACCCTTCGATGGTTTTAGTCTGTAGCCCATTTTTAATGCTCATCTCTAACCTTTTAAAAAAGTGTTTTTTCTAATTATGGAAGTAATACCTGTTCAGTTCAGAAAACTTGGAAAAAACAAAAGCCACCAAGAAAAATAACATAGTGCCATCATTGTTAACATTTCTTTTTATTTTATTTTATTTTATTTTGGTTAACATTTGTTTTTAAACAAAAATGGTACCTGATGTATATACTATGCTGAAGTTTGCTTTTGTCATTCTCAGTCCCTTTAAGTCTGTCACTCAGGTCTTCAACCGCTAGGGCTGCTAACTGACATCATCACCATCATTAGGACAACAATGGCAATACCAAAGCTAATGTTCCCCGCTCACGCTGAGCTTACTGGGTGCCACATGCTGGCTGTTGCACACTTTATGTACTCAATCTCAACTGACCCTTGAAGTAATTTGGTGACATTGGTACTATGCTCATCCCATTTTACAGCTACAGAAACTGTGGCTCAGAGAGGTTAAGTAAACTGCCCTAACGTTAAACAGGTAGCAAGTGAAGGAGCCACGGCTTGAACTCTTATCTGTGTGACTTCAAAAGCCCTGGTGACTTAACCTATACGTCCGATGAAAGACATTCAGACCTGGTTCAAAGAAACCAGCTTCTCCCTCAGGAAGAGTCTCGGCAGAACCCCATCTCCCGGCTGGGTGGGGCGTGGACGTCTCTGCCCCTCTCTGCTCCTTTAGCTTGCGGAAAGGGAATGGAGGGTCAGGGGGTGGGTTGCTGGAGAAGCAGCCTACATCACAAGATGTGGAGACCCCTCCGCACCAGTCCCAGTGCATGGCTCCCCCAGCCCCAACCTGTTGGTGCAGAATTATGGAACAATCGGAAAAGCACTGAACTCTGCACTTCATGTTCCCTTCTCTCATTTCCCACGCGCCCCCACCGTGTTCCAGCCTTTCCACCACTTTGGGCCTATCTTGCCCTGAGTTTGCTAAGCCACAGAGCCAGCGGGAGGCTCCTGGCTGTTAACTAGAACAGCAGGTTGGCTGCTTGGTTGCCGTGGCAACGGCTGTCGTGCGTAAGTGGGCCTTGTGGCAGAAGACAATTTAATAAACCAAATTTGGAAAAAACAACAACAACAACAACAACAACACAAATTTGGGAGCCCAGTGGGCATCTACTAGAGACCTTATTGGGTGTCTTCTGTGGCACTGGGCCGCACGTAGGATGTGACTGAGGAGGTGCCAGCCCAGTGGTGCATCCTGTGTCCTCAGAGATCCTGAGACTCAGCTCTAGTCATCACCCAAGGCCAAGGCCTTGCACTTCTGCTTCTAGCTACGGTGTATGGGAGCACCCTCCCCCTGAGAACCGCTGGGAAATCTGGACAAAGCATTAAAAAGTCTGTGGGAGGCTGAGAATGAGGTGGCAGATGTCCACCCCAGGGACCCGTTTTGGGGCCGGCGCAGTGGTCCGGGGGGAGCCGTGAGCTGTTTCTCGGTCTGAGCTGCTGTGAAAATAGCAAAACTCTTGCAAAAACTTGTCCACGCTTGCTGCCTGGCTTCTCTCCTTCCGTTCCTTTTTGATCCACTCCAGCCAGGTTTTTGTCCCCACCATTCCTCTAAAATGCTCTTGTCAAGGTCACCAATGACCTCCAAGTGACTAGATCCCATTCTTAATTCTTGGTCCTCCTCTTTCTTTTCTACCAGCTGCCTTTGACACTGTCAGTCACTCTCTCTTCTCCTGCTTCAGGGAGACCACACTCCCCAGCGGGTCCTTCCCCTTCTGTGTGCTGGGGCTTCCTCCTCCCTGACCCTTAAACTTTGGAGGGCCCCAGGCTCAGGGCTTGGTTCTCTGGTTCATTCAGTCTTTACATGCTCCCTGAGGGATCTCACCCAGACTCAGGTTCCTGGGAAACAGGCTCTGAGCCAGAGACTCGCCTGCGGGCTTCATTGGGAGTGCCTTGGGATGAGTACCTGTAAGGGAGTGAGGGACTCCGGTCCAGAGGGACAAGTTTACCTGTGACTGTCATAGCAAAGGCTTTAGCCCACAGCACTAGGATCCGGGGAGCACCGGGCACTGTGCTTTGCAGGAATTCGCTTACTGAATTTGCCTAGATCCTCTGTGAAGGGGGTTCTGTCATTGTCTCCATTTCACAGGTGCAGAGGTTGAGGCTTGTGAGGTTATCCAGCCGCCCACCACGAGGAGCTGGGACTCAGACCCAGTCTGGCTGCCTCCCAGAACCCTGGCCTTCTGCTGCACTCAAAAGAGCCTCAAAAGAGCATGCGGAGTAAACCCTTGGGCCAGGTTCCTCGGAGGCCCTGCACTCCCCTCACCACCAGCACCCCAGAATGCACACTGCAGGGCTCCTCAGGCCTGTCCCCAGAGCCCTTCACCCTGCCAAGGAGAGGACACTTTTTCCTCCAGAGGTCTGGGCCAGGGCCTCAGAGCCAGGAGTCTCTTGTTTCAAAGATGTATGAGAAGTTTGTACCTGCTTCATGGTTAATAGAAAAGTAATGTCCCATCTTCCAAACACTTGAATAAAAGGAAGAAGCACTGTGATTGATTATCTTATGTCTTTGTGCTTCCCTGGATGGATTACCTCATATCCTTGACCCCTTTATCTAGTAGATGTGGGGACTGAAATGAGGGCAGGTGAGCAGATTCTGCTTCCCTCTCACCCCCCACACCATCCTTCCTTCCTTTCCTGCCTTTTCTCCAGGTGCTATGACTCACACCCCCCTGGGCTGGCTGGGGGTGGGGGTGGCGGAAGG
Organism: Halichoerus grypus; assembly: GCF_964656455.1. Taxonomy (NCBI): domain Eukaryota; kingdom Metazoa; phylum Chordata; class Mammalia; order Carnivora; family Phocidae; genus Halichoerus; species Halichoerus grypus. The sequence goes on from NC_135719.1 coordinate 120,695,814, forward strand.
TGCTGCTAGAGGGGCCTCCCTCAGATTCTGTCCCGATCTGCTCCTAATACACCAAGGCTGCTGTGTTTTGGGATCTGACAGAGCTATTCTCTGCTGATGAAAGAATTTAAGCAGCCCCAGAGGCAAGATGAAGGAATGAGCACCCCGAGAGCCAGACCCCTCTTTTCCCAAGTCCCCTAGTGGCTGCTTTCAGCATGTAGTGTGCAGACTTCAGGGAGGGACATTTCCTATCTTACTGCCATACGTGACAAGTGGTTTGGAAACTGGATGAAAAAAAAAGTTCAATGCCCAAATAAGCAAATTTCTAACCTTTGGGGATGAACCCCTCTGCCTTTCTGAAGAGCTTTTATATTTATTTATTTTATTATTATTATTTTTTAAGATTTTATTTATTTATTTGAGAGAGAGAATGAGATAGAGAGAGCATGAGAGGGGGGAGGGTCAGAGGGAGAAGCAGACTCCCCGCTGGGCAGGGACCCAAATGTGGGACTCAATCCCAGGACTCCAGGATCATGACCTGAGCCGAAGGCAGGCGCTTAACCAACTGAGCCACCCAGGCGCCCTAGAGCTTTTATATTTAAAGTACATGGGGTGCCTGGGTGGCTCAGTTGGTTAAGCATCTGCCTTTGGCTCAGGTCCTGGGATGGAGCCCCGCATCCGGTCCCCGCTTAGTGGGGAGTCTGCTTCTCCCTCTCCCTCTGCCCTTCCCTCCGCTCTTGCTCGCTCTCAAATAAATAAATAAATAATCTTTAAAATATCTGTGTGTGTCCACACATACAGAAGCCCCATACTCACAAACATGCCCATGTCCGCAGGAAAGCTTGTACCCAATGCATATGCATAAGCAGCCCCATGCTACCCACAGGTAGGCCCGTGCATACACACAAGTGTGCCCACACTCATACAAGCACGCAGACCCAGAACTAGAGGCCCTGGCCAGAGTCAGGACCGGCTGGAAGCTGTCCTCACCATTGCTGTCGGTGCCGCGGTTGTGGCTTGGCGACAGCCTGATCTCTCTGAAAACCGTTCTTGCTTTTGCCCACTCAGAGCTGGGGTGACGTTCGAAGTGTGCCGGAGAGGCTTTGAATGTAGGTTTGGGAGATGGCCAATGAAGCATCTGCAGAACTTTCACAGCATCCTTCCTGAGGCTGGAGGGAGAATGGGGTAGGCTGGCTTTAGATGTGGTAGCCTGGGTCTTTCTGACTGTGGGAGTGCTGGGCATCAGGGTGGGGCCCCCACGAGGAGGGCTGAAGACTGGGTTCTTAGTGGGTGGTGGGAGTTGGAGGTGGAGGAGGGGCACTGGCTCAGTGTGGAGTCCCTGGAGTGGGGTCCTGCCCAGACAGGGGAGGAAAGGAATGACTGCCCAGTGGCAGAGGCCAAGGACTTCGGTTGGCTGGTATTTGAGAAGGCCGGCTAGCAGTGCTGGGTTTTAGGGCTACAGCCTGTGCCCCTAACCTTGGCCTAGCCAGACAACGCAGGAAGGACTGGAGCTTGGCAGATCCCTTCAGTGGATCAAGAGCCACAGGGCAGGCATTGGCCCCATTTTACAGAGAGGACATCAGGTCAGACAACTCATGGTGGCAGAGCCAGGAATAAAAGCCCATGTTCTTTCTTTAAAAAAGATGATTAGATTTTTAAAAAATCACAAAAGCATGGGGCGCCTGGGTGATTCAGTCAGTTAAGCGTCTGCCTTCGCCTCAGGTCATGGTCCCAGGAGCCTGGTTTGGAACCCTTCGTCTGGGCTCCCTGCTCAGCAGGGTGTCTGCTTCTCCCTCCCCCCGCCACCCCATGCTCTCTCATGCACTCTCTCTCAAATAAATAAAATAAAATCTTTAAAAAAAATAAAGAATAAATCACAAAAGCTACACATGCCTGTTTTAGCAAATGCATTAATACAGAGCTATTTAAAGGAGACATTAACTCTCCTCCTGCCCCTTCTGGCCACCCCACTCCAATACCATCTACCTGAGCTAAACATTCACAGCCTGCCACGTAATTTTCTTTTCCCTATGATCACAGAAATGCACACACACACACATAGCTAGCTCTCTCCCCTGCTCTTTCTTTACACAGAAGATGGAATCTTACCCTTACAAATGATCCAGCCAGTGTGCTTTCCCCCTTAAAATACTGGGGACATCTCTCAGGACAGTGTGCTTAGATCTACCTCATTCTGTAGAATGGCCTTACAACAGTTTGTATAATGGGTCCCGGCTAATGGACATTCAGGGTGTTTCAAGCCTTTGCCAGTATACAAAATGCTAGAAGAAACATGCATACATGGGCCTTTACACACTCGTGCTTTTCTTTCTGTTGTGTAAAGCTCCCAAACTGGGATTACCGCTCGGTGTGTTTTATTTTTTTAATTAAAAATTTTAATTAAAATTTAAAATTTTTTTTAATTAAAAATTTGTATGTTTTAAAGTTTTTTTTTAAATTAATTTATTTTTTAGAGAGAGAGGCAGACAGAGGGAGAAGCAGACTCCCCACTGAGCAAGGAGCCCGATGCAGGACTCAATTCCAGAACCCTGGGATCATAACCTGAGCTGAAGGCAGATGCTCAACCGACTGAGCCACCCAGTCCCAAAGCTCTGTATGTTTTAAATGTAAACACACCTTGCCAAATTATTTTCCCCAGAGTGATAGAACGGAATATCTCTGCTGTCAGTCCTGCCTGCAGTCTCATCACCTTGGACGGTACTATTCCTTTTCGTCTGCCCATCTGATGGATGAAGATGGCATCTTCTATTACCTTGATTTTTTACCTCTCAGTAGTTTCATATGTTCATTTGCATTTCTTCCTTGAGGCATTGTCCATGTCCTTTGCCCATGTATTATTTGGGTTGTCTTTTTTTTTTTCTTTTGAGTAAGCTCTTAGGCCCAGCATGGGGCTCAAACTCACGAACCCGAGAGCGAGTCTCACACTCTACTGACTGAGCCAGCCGGCGCCCCTGTCTTTTTCATATCAGTTTGGCGGAGCTCTTAACATATTTCAGGCATTAACCTTTTATCTGTCAAATGTATAAATATTGACTTATTATATAATAGGATATTATTTGTCTGTTGAATTTGTTAATAGTACTCCTGCCATGGGAAAATTCTTGATTTTTGTGTAACACAGCCTAGCTACTTTATCCTTAATTGTTTATGGGCTTCCTGCCCTCCTTAAGGATCTTCCTCACTGTTCAGTTATTCTACTAAATTTTATTACAATATATTTTTTATGTGTATATTTTATTTTATTCTTTTTCTTCAAGTTTTTATTTAAATTCTAGTTAGTTAACATATATGGTAAAATTGGATTCAGGAGTAGAATTTAGTGAATCATCACTTACATACAACACCCAGTGCTCATCATAACAAGTGTCCTCCTTTTTTTTTTTTTTTTAACATTTTATTTATTTGAGAGAGAGAGAGAGAACACGCACCTGCAAGCACAAGCAGGGGGAAAGGGCAGAGGCAGAGGGAGAAGATGACTCCCCACCGAGCAGGGAGCCCGAGGAGGGGCTCGATCCCAGGACCTTGAGATCATGACCTGAGCGGAAGGCAGATGCTTCACCGACTGAGCCACCCAGGCGCCCCAACAAGTTCCCTCCTTAATGCCCATCACCCATCTTGCCCCTCCCTGGCCCACCTCCCATTCATCAGCCTTCAGTTTGTTCTCTATATAAAGAGTCTCTTATCATATGTATATTTTAAATTCATCTGGAATTTGTTTCAGTATCTGTTGTGACGTGAGGGCCTAATTTTGTTTTCTTCCATATGAATAGCCAGTTATGCCAGCACTATTTATGCCAGACTATCTTTTCCTCACTGAATTAGAATGCCGATTTGTCATATACTGAGTTCTTGTATATATTATTTCTAGATTATATTCTGTTCCACTGACCTGTTTGTCTTTTCCTCAGCCAGCACCATATCATTTTGATTAGAGAGGCTTTCGATTAGATTTAATAACTGGCAAGGCAAGTCTCTCCCATTGTTTTTGGCTTTCTTTTTGGGGAGGAGGGGGTGGATTGGAGAGGTCAGGGCTCTTTTCAGATGTTTGTTCTTCCAGAGGAATTTGCAAATCTTTTTGTCAAGATGAAAGTAAAGAGAGAGAAGATGACGGGTGTTCCCACTGGAAGGGTGTCCGCTGCATCTTGCATGAGTTGGGAAGCCCACGCTCCCGCCACTGGACAGGGCTGTCCCCGGCCTTCCTGGCCTTGAGATCCCTGGATCGCATAGGAGTGCAGTGAAAAAGATAAAGGCAGCTTTAGCTTGAGCTTGGAACTTCCCCTCTGCAGAGTATTGTGTTTTCCCTTGGAAAAGAGACACAAATTCACATTATGGTCATCGGGTTTGGGTTTGGTCATTATGTTTTGGTTTAAAACCAATCATGGATTGGAGAGAACTTTGTGCTGCTTGACAGACTGCAAAAAGTACCCCGTACCTGTCTTTTCAGGTATGTAGGTAAGTTCTGTTTCTTCGTTTTTAAGAGATGCCAAAGGCAGGTTTGCTAGATGGGAGCGCGTGCGTATTTATCATTTCAAGAGCTTGGGCCAGATTGCCCGGCCCGCCAGGGGCTGCCCTCCTAGGCTCCCAGCAGTCTCCCCACCTTGTCCGTGGCCTCTGCTTGGTTCTTGGGGTGGAATCCGGGTTGGTTCGCTATACAGCTGCTTAAGAGAGCTACTGAAGAGCGTGGGCAGCAGACGTGGAGCTGACACCCCTCTCCTCCCTGCCCCTTCAGCCACCCCAAAGGCACAGGTCACGCAAGGAAGAGGTGCCAACTTTGCCTTTCCCTTCTGGTTCTTCTTCCTGTCTGTGGATCCCCTGCTGACTCCAATGCTTTCCAGCAGCAATTCTTCTCTGCATCACAGCCCCCCCCCCCCCGCCCCAGCCCCTCCTGCCCCACTGCTCTGGAAGTACTCGCTTTGGGACAGTGCCCTGGGAGGGCTGGGCTAGATTCTATCCTTGGCTTTGTCTCTCTCTTTTTTTTCCCAAAATCTATATTTAACCAGTTTGGCCCCAAAGGGAATTAGCCAAGTCAGGGCTCGAGCGAGTGCCACAGGCTTGGGATTGCACCAGGAGTTCTGAACCCAGAGCCCGAGAACGGACCTCAGGGGGTTTGTGAACATCTGAAGTCGCCTGCGGCAGCACGTGGAGCCATGTGGGCTTTTTTCCCCTGAGGAGAGTCCTTAGCTTTTAATGGGGTCTCAGAACAGATGTGTGACCACTCCGATTCCCTCCCCCCCACAAAAGAACCCCTGCCATGAGGACAGGGTAAGTAGCTTTATAAGCAAGCAGAGTAAAGGAACGGCATTCTAGAACTCTAGTGAAGGGTCTTATCAAGAAGGGATGGGAGGGGAAACTGTATGCAAAATTTTGTGTGAATATGCCTTCTGAGAATAGATTAGAGAGCTTTCGTTAGATCCCCAAAGGGTTCATAACTCCCAAATTTAAGAATCACAAATACAGAAGCTCAACGACATTAAAGTATTAATGTCATCTGAGAAGATAGATATTTCTAATAGAAATTTTTTTTCAAAATGTAAATACATTTAATTCATTGTAGAAAATCTGAAAAAATCTGGAAATCTTCTAAAATTCACTTACAATCCTGACGCCCACTTTTTTTTTTTTTAAGGATTATTCCAGAATGTCCGCTGTCTCTCATTCTCTCTCTCTCCCTCTCCATTATGCACGTGTGTATATGCAAAATTAGAATCATACTGTTTTTTTTTTTCACATTAAAGCACTCATAATTGGAGTATTTTTATTTTATGTACAATGAGTTGGCATTAAAGTAGGTATCTTGGATATCTGCCGTTAAGGTAGGTTATCTTGGATGACCAATTCAAGGAAGTTCACTTAATCCAACTTAATGAAGCCTATATCCTTCATGTACTGACGGGAACACTGGCGGCACATATCGAGGCCGTATTCCCGGATCAGACCGTGCCGGTTCGAGCAGACGCCGCAGGAACGAGAACCTGGCCAGATCTCCTCGGATGGCCCCGGTACGGGGCTGGCGACCCATCTTGCTCTCTCGGATGCAACAAGGCGAAAGGAGAATCATACTGTTTTTTAACAAGACTTTTTCTACTTATTATTTTGTGAGCACTGTCACCTGTTCTTGGTTTTCTTTTTCTACTTACTATTTTGTGAGAACTGTCACCTGTTCTTGGTTTTCTAAAACAATGTTTTTCAAACTTCTCTTAAGGAATGGAACCCTTATTTTCAAACCAAATCTTACGCAGAAGTCTAAAATATGAAATAAAAGATGTGAGGTTCTAGCTAAAGCACAGGGAGAGAAGAAACAATTTGAAAGCCGCTGGTCTGAAAATGAGTTTTAATGGCTACGTAGTAGTCTATCATATGGATGTGTAGCCTGGCCAGATTTAGCAAATAAAAATATAAGACATCTAGGTAAATTAGAATTTCAGATAAACATTGAATTTTTTTTTTTTTTTTGGATTTCATTTATTTACTTGTCAGAGAGAGAGAGAGCACAAGCAGGGGGAACAACAGGCAGAGGGAGAAGCAGGCTCCCTGCCGAGCGGGAAGCCCCACGTGGGATCCCAGAGCAGGGCCCTGGGATCGTGACCTGAGCCGAAGGCAGATGCCCAACCAACTAAGCCACCCAGGCGTCCCTGAATAATTTTTTAGTATAACCATATTCCAATTTCAATTTCAGAGAAACAATGAGTACTTTTTTTGGAATAAGCATATCCCATGCAATATTTGGGACATACTTACACTAAAAACAATTATTCATTGTTTATCTGAAATTCTCATTTAACTGGGCATCCTGTATTTTACGTGGCAACCTTATGATGTGCCACAGTTTGTCTAACCAAGCTCCCATTGTTGGACATTTAGATTATTTCCAGTGTTGTACTAGTATAAAAAATACTGAGTGGTATATCTTTGTACCCACATTTTCATAGACTTCTTATTTTATAACACCCTAGAATCAGAATTGCTAGACCAAAAGGTGGTAAACACTTTAAAGGCTTTTGGTACAATGCCATGTTGTTTTCCACCAAGGAAACTGTACCCTCAAGAGCTGTGCATGCAAGCGCCTGTTTCTGGAAGAGTTAAATGTGCAGCAGTCCATTATTAGTGATTCGTGTTAGGTGGTCTCTCTGCCCTGGCAAGACCCTGAGACAGTCAGCTTCAAGGCTGGCAAGTTTGATCCTTGGGGTCCAGGATGGCTAGAAAGGGCTGGTTAGTCCAACAACATCTGGGTGCTTCGAGTCAGGGGTCAGGGCTGATAAGAAATAGGGTAGAGATGTACCGGCCCTAAAAGGAGAAGGGGTCACCAGGACAGACTTGACCCAGGAGAAGTAAAAGTAAGCTGTACAGAACTAGGCCCATTGTAAGGCATTATTTTTAGTAAGCAGCCTTGCATTCCATAAAGACAACTATTCTAAGGAGGGGAGAGGCCACGGAGGAAAAAGTCTCAAAGGAGGTTTTTTCCACTTAAAAATAAACATTACATAAACATAGTAATAACCAAAAGGATAGAAAATCATCCATAATCTCCCCCTCCTAACAAACCACTGTTTCTGTTTTTCAATATGCCTTTCTGGTCAAGCTCCATCATTTTCAGAAAGCTGCAGTCACCTGGCATGTGGGATTTATACCCTGCCCCTCTTCTCCCATTACCGAGCCAGCATTTTTCTGGGCCGCTCCAGAGCTTTCAGACCTAATATTGTTAATGCTATTTTTTCTTGATTTCACAGGTAATAATTATTCATTAAGACAGATTAGAACGTCCAGATAAACAAAATGGAGTCGCAACGCCCATATTTTTTTTTTTTTTTTTTAAAGATTTTATTTATTTATTTGAGAGAGAGAATGAGACAGAGAGAGAGCATGAGATGGGGGAGGGTCAGAGGGAGAAGCAGACTCCCTGCTGAGCAGGGAGCCCGATGCGGGACTCGATCCCGGGACTCCAGGATCATGACCTGAGCCGAAGGCAGTCGCTTAACCAACTGAGCCACCCAGGCGCCCTCGCAACGCCCATATTAATTTGTAGCCTGCTTTTCTTCACTTCGCTTTGTATGGTGAACAGCTTTCCATGTTAAAAAAAATACATTTCTACATCTTTTTAAGTGATTGCAATGTATTCTATTGAAGGCCATACCATAACTTACTGAACCAATTCCCTACTACTGGAAATCTAGGGTTTTTTCCTCTACAATATTTTGCTATTATAAATGGAACCCACTTTAATAATTTCCTTAGGAGGGATTCCTAAAATTGAATCCTATGTATACATCATTTTCAGACCCTTGATATGTACTGGTAAGTTTACCTCTAGAAGATTTTTTTTTAAATTTATTTAAAGATTTTATTTATTTATTTGACAGAGAGAGACACAGCGAGAGAGGGAACACAAGCAGGGGGAGTGGGAGAGGGAAAAGCAGGCTTCCCGCTGAGCAGGGAGCCCGATGCAGGGCTCGATCCCAGGATCCTGGGATCACGACCTGAGCCGAAGGCAGACACTTAACAACTGAGCCGCCCAGGGGCCCCTACCTCTAGAAGATTTATACCAGTTTATACTCCCTCTAATAAAGCATGAGAGCATACTTATTTTCCCACAGCCTATAACAATTATTGTAAATGGCTACTAAATATTCTTTTCAATTGATGGAACATAATTTACTTACTCTTTTCCCCAGTGTTGACATTTAGATTGTTTTCAAATTTTCATTCTTATAAATAAGACCATTGTGAACATCTTTGTGCCTAATATTTGTCTATGACTAATTGTGTGATTAAAACAGGAATCCTAGATGAGAGGGCATATTTACTCCAGTTACTCCCTCCTTCCAAAGGTTAAATTTAAATCTTCTGGTTATATGGGAGATTTGGGGCCCACCTGGCACCCTGCCATGGCTAGGGGAAGATAATGGATAGAATAAAATAGAAAAGGCTTTGTGCCAAAGGATATAGCACTAGAAGTGTACTGCCAGACTGTTTTCCAAAAGGGTACTAATTTAATAACCATTCTGGTGGCTTAAAAACAATTTAATGTAATATTCAAAGATATTAGTCAAGGAAGAAAAGCACTATCCACCATTAACCCACAACAATGTCATTCCCCACAAAGGACTCTTCAACTGCAATTAAACCACACATTTCTGTCCCTCCCGGACTGCCCATCTGCCCAGCTCATGCACTTGGCGGGAGCCACTGGTGGGGCTCCCATTTCCTGCAGCTTCCCCACTCTAGAGATCCTGTGTATTCTTACCTCCTGTCCAAAGCTCAAGGAGGAAGCAGGTGCTCTTTTGATGACACTTGACCAGAGCTGCTGACCGCTCTTCCAGTTCCCACGTAGCTGGGATCTTTGGGGCACCGTGTACACACCCTCTTGATGGGACAAACATCCCCTAAGCACCTACTGTGTGTCAAGAACAGCAGTAGGTCATTAACAAAGCAGCTCTTGGCTCTTCAGAGGGGTTCCGGGATCTGTAATAAATACGTATTGAAGAACGATAGGGTGAATGGATGTTGTTACAGATCATTTCATGTTCAAGATGGAGAGGCCTCAGAGAGCATCTCGCTCAAACCCCCTCCTTTTGTTTTTTAATTGTTGAATCTTTGTTTTTAAGTAAATTCCGGTTAGTTAACATACAGGGTTATACCAGTTTCTGGTTTTCGATATAGTGATCCAATATTTCCATACAATACCCGGTGCTCATCACGACAAGTGCACTCCTTAATCCCCACCCCCTATTTCCCCCATCCCCCACCCCCCTCCCCTCTGGTAACCCTCGGTTTTTTTGTTCTTTATAGTTAAGAATCTGTTTCTTGGTTTGTCTCTCTCTCTCTTTTCTTCTCCTTTGCTCATCTGTTTCAAACCCCCTCCTTTTATGCAGTCATTGAGAGAGGGCCTCCCGTGGATGTGGACAGGGTGCAATGATTTTATTTAATGCGCTCAAAACCCCTGGGCGGTAAGCATCATTACCTCCTTTCTGCAGCTGTGGAAATGCTGTTCCCAGAGGGTATCTCAGGCCTGCAGAATGGCTTGTGGGCTAGCCTGAGGGACTTGACTGACAGCACTTTTCAGCTCCCCTTGGCCCGCCCGCCCCTTTCAACCAAGTTACTAAGCGAAACACTCCATACAAGGCATTTTACAAGAGGTTTTTTTAAAAAAAGCTAAAAATGGACAAATGGTAAAGGAAAGGTCTGAGTACCATCCCCTTCAGAGTGTTCTGTGGTCGGTGCCTAGAGCACAGGTGAGGTCATGGCCCTGGACCAGGGCTCGCCTTCTTAGCCTTCCCCCTAAGCCCCATTTTCGATTGTTAGGCTTGCGCTTTGGGGAGAAATCAGGAGACGTCAATCTGGGCCTCCAAGCATTACCTGGACGTTGGATTCACCTGCTATAACACCCACACACACACTCGAGGGCTCAGCCACCGTATACTGCTCCCCTCCAGCCTCCACTTTGAAAGGTAGCAGAAAACGCCACCCAAAAGATGCCACTTTGGTATATTGATTATTTTGAGCTGTAGGCATTTGAAAACCAGCAAATGCAGGGAGATGCTTTCTCTGAACTCCCATCATCTGCCTAAACACAGATCCTCCAAAAGGAACTCACTGGTCATAAATCCCCTTCCCGTGAGTTTCAGCGGCCAAGGAAGTTGACTGTTATCATGGGAGAGAAGACTAAAGTCAATACCACACCCAGACAAACTGTCACAAACCATCATACCTCCCATCTAGTTTTCTAAGGGCCAATTCATCTTCCTAAAACCCATTTACTCACCCTTAAGAGGTCTACATCCTCCTCCCCTTTCCCTATTAAGATGGTGTGTAATCCTGAATTCTGAGTGCCTTGGGGAGTTACTCATTTTTCTCTGGGTATCTTCCTTGTATACATGTTAATAGACTTCTGTTTGTTTTTTCTCTTGTTAATCTGTTGTGATTTATTTTATTTTTTTTAGAAGATTTTATTTATTCATTTGAGATACAGAAAGAGAGCACACGTAGTGGGAGAGGCAGGGGGAGAAGCAGAGGGAGAGGGAGAGGGAGAAGCAGGCTTCCCACAGAGCAGGGAGCCTGACGTGGGGCTTGATCCCAGGACCCTGGGATCATGACCTGAGCCGAAGGCAGACGCTTAACGATTGAGCCACCCAGGCGCCCCAATCTGTTGTGATTTATAAGAAATATATCTTTGTTCTTGGTCCTAAACCCTTGGAATTTCCTGAGTGATAAGAGCAATGGGAGCATGTTTTATTATAATATTGGGTCTCGTGTCCTCAGTTATGTTAATGAGGTGACTTTTGGATGGGGACTGGTTGCCAGGGGAATGAATACCTTGAACTGTGAATGGAGGAGAGGACCTTTCAGTCCCACCCCCTGATTTCCGGGGAGGAGAGGGGAGAAGAGGCTGAAGGTTGAATCAAATGCCAATGGCCAATGATTTAATCAATCATGTCTATGTAATATGAAGCCTCCATAAAAGCCAAAAGGAGGGAGTCTGGAGAGCTGCCTGGTTGGGGAACCAGAACACTTTCGCGTGCCACCCAAGCTCCACCAGAACAGAAGCTCCTTTGTTTTGGATTTTGCCCTATGTATCTCTTCATCTGGTTGTTGATTTGTATCCTTCAGTAGCCTTTGTAATAAGCCGGTAATGTAGTAAGTAAGCTCTCAGTGGCTCTAACAGAGTAATGGAACCCCAGGAGGGGGTCGTGATTTTGTAGCCAGTTCGTTAGAAGCACAAGTAACAGCCTGGGCTTGTGACTGGCCTGTGAGGAGGTGGACCTCCTGTGGGACTGGGTCCTCCACCTGTGGGATCTGAGGCCATCTCCAGGTAGACAGTGTCAGAATTGGGCTGAACTGTAGGTCATCCAGTTGCTGTCTGAGAATTGCTTGCTAGTGGTGTGGGGAAAACCCTGCCACGTTGAAACTGGGTCCCAGAACACTTTATCTGTCTTTTATTATAGGAGTCTCAGCTAAGACCTCAGAAAGGTAGAGGGAAAATTATTCTTTTTCCCTTGCAACTTCCCTTCCCCTCCTCTTCATCAGGACTAACCTGTTCCTGGCTGGTACTTCTGCCCCCAAATGTTTCAGGTGAGGAAGGGCTTACTTTTCATCTATTTATTTATATCTGTGATACATTCTGAAGATGATGATGTTGATGATGACAATAATTTAGCTCAGTTCTTTTATCTTAGGTAGAGAAGAATTAAGGTTCATCTGGTTGTTTTTTTTTTTTAAGATTTTATTTATTTTGACAGAGAGAGGGAACACAAGCAGGGGGAGTGGGAGAGGGAGAAGCAGGCTTCCCGCCGAGCAGGGATCCCGATGTGGGACTCGATTCCAGGACCCTAAGATCATGACCTGAGCTGAAGGCAGACGCCCAACGACTGAGCCACCCAGGTGCTCCCGGTTCATCCGGTTTTTGTAAAGAATTTTATTGTATGGTGCCTGAGTGGCTCAGTTGGTTAAGCAACTGCCTTCAGCTCAGGTCATGATCCCAGGGTCCTGGGATCTAGTCCCACGTCAGGCTCCCTGCCCAGGGGGTGTCTGCTTCTCCTTCTTCCTCTGTCCCTCCCCACCACTCTTGTGCGTACTCTCTTCAAATAAATAAAATCTTTAAAAAAAGAATTTTATTGTAAAAGAGTACTTATTTATAAAAAAACCAAGCTTGTATAAAGGAAAAGGTAAAATTCTTCAGTCTTCCAGCCCACTCCTGTGCCACTTTCTGGAGGTGACCCCAGTATACCAGTTTGCCCTGTATTTTTCCAGATACATCTATACATTTACATACGCATGCATTTATGAACTCTTGATACAAAATCAATCACAGTGTACATACATAACTTATTCTTTCTAACATTTATTTAGAATTCTACTCTAAGGATAAACTATAATTTAGGGATTATATAGTCTTTTACCTAAACTAAGACAAATTCTAATTCACAGGGGCTCCTGAGAGCACAGGTGTATACTGGGACTGTCTCAGGAAAACCAAATTTATGTTTACCTAAAAATGGAACTTCTACTGAGTCAAAAAGTAGTATTTAAAATGATGTTGTCAAGAGTGCCTGGGTGGCTTAGTTGGTTGAGCATCTGACTCTTGGTTTCGGCTCAGGTCATGATCTCAGGGTTATGAGATAGAGCCTGAGTGGGGCTCCACGCCCCCGCTTTGGGCTCCATGTGGGGTTTGCTTGAGAGATTCTGTCTCTCCCTCCCCCTCTGCACCTCCCCACACCCATGCTCCCTCTCTCTCAAATAAATAAATAAATAAATAACATCTTGAAAAAAAAAGAATAAAATGATGTTGTCACACGGTCTTGGTCATGCCAATTTATAATCTATCAACATATAAGGGCTTCTATTTCTTCAATATTTCAAAATACTGAGCATTATATATAATAGTCTTTTAAAAAGAAGAAATCAAAGATATTCAACCTCATTGATTATTAAGTGCAAATTAAAATAAGATACAATTTCTTACTAATTTCGCAAATCCAAGAATAAAGACTCATTCATTTAAATTGAGAGAGAGAGCGCGCGCAGGTAGGCACGCACATGCAGCAGGGGAGGGGCCAAGGGAGAGAATCCTTTAAGCCAACTCCCCACCAAGTGGGGAGCCCGACAGGGGCTCAGTCCCACAACCCATGAGATCATGACCTGAGCCAAAACCAAGAGTCCATGCCCAACCGACTGAGCCACTCAGACGCCCCTCTTTTCTTTCTTTCTTTCTTTTTTTTTTAAAGATTTTATTTATTTATTTGTCAGAGAGAGAGAGAGTACAAGCAGGGGGAGCAGCAGGCAGAGGGAGAAGCAGGTTCCCCACTGAGCAAGGAGTCCAACGAGAGACTCGATCCCAGGACCCTGGGATCATGACCTGAGCTGAAGGCAGAGGCTCAACCGACTGAGCCACCCAGGCATCAACCCCTTTCATTTCTTATTGGTCATTTGTATTTCACATTTCTATGAACTACTTGTTCATATCCTTTTTGTCTACATTTCTTTTGAATTATTGGTTCTTTTTTATTGATTTATAAAAGTTCTTTGCATATTGAAGGAATTAATTCTTTGGCTTATATTTGGCTAATATTTTTTTCCCAGCATAATGTTTGTATCTTGACTTTGTGGTTTTTTTAGCCTTATAAAATTTTTAAATCTTTATGTACATTTTTTGGTGACATTTGGATTTTACATCTGAGATTGCGAAAAACAAGAACAAAAAGTAATTTTTTCTGTATACTTTTTAGTTTCTTTTTTATTTTATTTTACTTTTTTTTTTTTAAGATGTTTTATTTTTAAGTAATCTCTACACTCACCGTGGGACTGAAATTCACAACCCCGAGATCAAGAGTCACATGTTCCACTGACTGAGCCAGCCAGGCACCCCTAGTTTTTTTTTTAATTTTAAATTTTGAGCCACCTAAAATTGATTTTGGTTTAAAAAATAAATTCAGCTTTACTTGTTTCCATATTGTCTGGTCACTTTCCCTAACATCAGTCACTGAATAGCGTGTCTCTCCCTTCCCCCTGCCATTTGAAATGCAACTATATCTTGTGCCAACCCTCCATATGTACTTGGTTCTATTTCTAACCTCTCTGTTTTCTTTTATTGATTTGTTTGGCTTTATACCAATAGTATCTTGCTATATAAAGTCTGCAGTCTTTCATATGTCTTAATATCTGGTAGGTTTATTTCCCTATCTTCAATTTTTTTCAGATTTTTCCTGATTGTTCACTCATGCTTAAATTCTTCCAGCTGAATCCTCCTCTCTCCCCACCACTCCCAGTACAGTTGTTATTTGATCAGTATTGCACTAAATTTGTAGATTAAGTCAAGGAGGATTTACATCTCTGTAGCACTGAGTCTTTTTCAAGAATGAGCTGCACTTCCTGTTAAGGTTCTGTTTAACTACAGGGTGGTCATCAAGGAAAACGTGGACAAACATATATATTATTATTTAGGTTACATTGCAATGCATGACATAGGCATTGTATTGTGACTTATTAACAATGTATGGTTTGGTGCACGGTGCAAAATTGTAATGAATGAGATGCATAACACTATATTTCCATTGATCCCAGCCGTGATCAGATGATTTGTGTCTCTGATTTCTGCTTGAATAAAACTGTATCCTGGGACACCTGGGTGGCTCAGTCGGTTAAGCCCCTGCCTTCCGCTCAGGTCATGATCCCAGGGTCCTGGGATTGAGTCCCGCATCATCGGGCTCCCTGCTCAGCGGGGAGCCTCCTTCTCCCCTGCCTGCAACTCCCCCTGTTTGTGCTCTCTCTCTGACAAATAAATCAATAAAATCTTTAAAAAGTTTTTTTAAAAAACCCTGCATCTTTAGCATACCCTAGAAGAATTAATCGAAAGGGCTCTGTTCATTAAAAAGAAAATCTTAGTATTAGCCCCATTTCCAGATTTTTATGGCCATTTTGCATATTGCACCTAGGTAAAATGCTGGGCTGTCAGGGGAGGTGCCAATCTGGGGACACAAGTTGTACTCGGGCCTGCAGTGCCCCTTGGAGAAAGTCACATGAACCAGGCTGCTTTTTTCCTGTTCCCCTTCCCCTCCTCTTTCTTTTTGCTTAATTTGATTTTAAAAGTCTGCCTTTGTAATGAATGCTGTCTCTATTGGAGGGTATAACCTAATCCTTTAATTATATTAATTATATATGAAGCACAGGTAATGTACTTCTAAACTTGACCTACCGTGCCAATAATGTACTGCGCCAGATCACTACATTAATTTGGCTCTTTGTTCCAAAAAGTGCTATGAACTGAGGCATCAGGCCACAGTCAGCCCCTGCTGAGTGCTAACGGCTGGGATTTGGTCCTGGCCCAGCCGGGATCCTCAGTGGGTGAGGCAGGAGGCTGCTGACACTCTTGAAATAGTCGTACTGGAGGTATTCTATGTAGTACGTGGCCCATAATTGCTTTTATTTTTCCAGTTAATATCAAGTTCAATAGACTGAATATGAAGCACCGGAAATGACACTGACAAATTACACCTGTGTGATCTGCACCATATGTGGGCTGGGAGGGTGTTTGTGGGGGCCTGGGGAGCCCTGAGGTGGCCCTGTCTCAGCTGTTCTTTCTGCTCACTTCTTTTCTCTCGGTCGCAGAGCGTGGCAATGTTGTTGGGGGGTTGGTACCTTCAAGCAGACAAGAACCTGAACAGGAATTGGCTTTGTCCCCCTTTTCTGTGACTGCAGCTGCAGGTCGTCAGGACCCTGAGGACGTGCCTGGCTGGGAAGACCGAGGAGGGCCCGGACTGACCCAAGGAAATTTGGTTATGTGCTGTTTTCGTCTAATACAAACTCTTATTCTTTTCATTTTTTCCACGTCCTTTCTAGCCAAAACAGAGAAGCGTTTCCATGCCCATGTCAAGCCAGGAGATGACAGCACTGGGCAAGTCTGCCTCTGAACCATGAGCTGATGCTCTGAACCCTGAGCCTAGTGGGGAGGCAGCCTCCAGCCTGCACTTGTCAGGGCCTGGCTGTGTTCCGGGCACCAGAGGCCAGCTTGTTTTGGAGCTGAGGGACTCAGAATTGGAAGGCAGTGCGAAGCCCATCTGTGCCTAGGAGTAGTCTGAAGACATACAGAGAAAGCTTTGTGCTTAAGCCCTGTAGCCAGACAGCCTCAATTCCGGGCCCAGCCCAGCCACTCAGCAGCTCTGTGACCTTGGCATGTTATTTTATCTCCCTGGGCCTCAGTTTCCACCTCTGTAAAAGCAGGCTCAGAGGAGCACCCATTTGGCAGGACTACTTGAAGCTGGAAATAAGCACCTAGCATAGCACCCAGCTCATAGCAGGCCCTCAGGAAGCAGTCAGCATCTGCTCATTACTGCAAGAGAGGCCTCCTTGTTCCTTACACTCTGCAGCAGCTGTGACGGGGGCGGGGGGTACGGCAGGGTTTGGTACTCTTCGCAAACCCAGGAATGCTCTACTCAAGCTGATACGCAGGTGGAAACTGAGCTATCCCACCGCACGTCCCTAGCATTGCCCGCCTTCAGAATCCCTCCACCCCTGGATGACCTCTGGGCCTAGCAGAGTGTGGAAAATGGGACCTGGGGAGCTTGATTGGACCTGAAATCTCCCTGAACCTGAACAGAGACCATCTGGGGAACGCACTCCCCCTCTTTCTTGATGAGACCACTGGTGTCATAAAGCTGTGTGGTCATCAGCGCCCCTGGAGAAACCAGGTTGTGGTGGCAAATCTAACCAGAAGCCCAAGGTGGGCTTCCCAGGTGGCCCTTACCCTGTGCTCCTTGGTATGTAATTGAACTAGAGCCTCCAGGGCACGTGGGCAAGTGTTACAAGGTGGTGGTTTCTATAGTAACAACGAAGGCTCCAGCTGAGTTCCAGTTGGCTCTGCTGATGGTGAAGCAGTAGAGAGGCCAAAACCCAGACTCACCCTGAGGCTCCTTGGGAAGGGGGTCAGGGGAGATGGCCTCCGAGGTCCCTTCTAGTCCTTGGTCCTGTGATTTCCCCAGCTCACTGTCCTGCATCTATATAAAGCGGCAGCTCAACCTTGCTAGCGCACTGGGACACCTGGAGAGCTTTAAGAACTCCTGATGCTAGTCTTCCACCTCCAGAGATTCTGATTGAATCGGTCTTGGGTAGGGCCTGGACATCAGGATTTTTTAAATATTCCAATTCTTCGGATTCTAATGTGCAGCCAAGGTGGAGAACAACTGGTAAAAAGGCAGGCGAGCTAATAATAATTAATAATTATAATTTATGTGCCAGATAGTGTGCTAAGCATGTTATTTACATCGTGTCCTTTAATCCTCACAACAATCCCCATTTTCTAGCTGAAGAAGCAGGCTCAGAAAGGGTAAGTGACTTCCCAAGGCCAGAGAGCAGTAAACACCTGCATTCTATCCCCCCAGATTTCAAAGGCCGGGCTGGTAACCCTTACATAACTGTTTTGGAGGCCATGTGAAAGGGGAACTGGGGACATGTCTGGGGCAGGCCCCTGAGGGACCCTTGATACCCTAGGCGAGGTTTCCTGTACCCAAGCTGAGGTCCCCAGCCCTGTGCCACCCCCAGCGTCTTGTCTGGTTGGATAGGAGCGCGGGTAGGCCAGGCGTGGTTGGCTGCTTCCCCAGAACCCAGTGGCTTGCGGGGAGGCCCAGTGGGACCCGCCTTTTCATTCGGGAGAGGTGGAACCTGACACCTTGCACTCAGAGCTGGTGAATCATGTACTCCATTTCCCAGCCTTCCTGAAGAATGGCAGTCTTTCAACTTTGGATGCAGCATAAGATGAGACTTTGTTCCCAGGGGAGTGGGGAGTGGTTGGGAAGCACATTTTGTTCACCAGGTAGTTGGGGTTTAGAGCAGACTCAGGAAAAAAGTCAGGAGCCATAAAATAGGACCAGGGCCTTTTTATTTGCAGTTTCATTGAACTTGAGTGAAAGGCCAGCCCAGCAGGTACCTGTTTTACTGGCAGTAAAAGGAAATTAGGCAGCAGTTATTTAAAAGGAGTTTGAGTTGTTTAAATCTACAATTTAGAGGTGCATGTATGTTTTAAAAGAAAGTTTACAGGGCTTGGGGATTTGGGTTGAACGTTTTTGATAAAAAGTGATGTGGAAAATATTTTCCTTTCTTATTTCAAACCTTCCCCTTTGCTGTTTGCTTCCGAAATTTAGCAGTCAAGGAGAAGTAAGCAAATCTAGCTGGAAAAAAAAAAAATTAAAGCCAGGCAGGCAAGATTCAAAGTTTAACTGAAGTGATGGACTGAAAATACAACTCTCCAAGATGAGAAATAATTCTTCCCGTTTTATAGAGCAGAGTCATTATTTCAGTTTAAACAATTTCATATGTGATTGACCTTGTTGGATGTGGAAGTGCTGGGTTGGGCATTTCCCCAAAGGACAGACCGGGGAGGAGACCATCCTCTAACCATCTAACCCTCAGCCAAGAGCTCTTGGAGGAGGCTGGAGGGTTGTGGGAGGCCCAGCAGGCTGCCACTTACCATCTCCCAGCCCTCCTTCCTTGTCAGGGCAACTCAAGGGACTCTTATGTTGTGGTCCAGATGGACCCCTGCCCCGATCCCCAAGCCTGACCACAGCCCTGCCTGCTGGGAAGGCAGAGAATGCCCCACCTGACTGTAGGCTCAAGTCACTGGGCCAGATGCCAGGGACCAGCCTGGTCCACTGCCACCAAACTCTGTCATTTCCATTCGTGGCTCGTTTTTTGGTGTTTGTTTTTGATTTTGTTTCTTACTTTTTTTAAAAGATTTTTATTTATTTATTTGAGAGAGAGCACGTGCACTTGAGCAAGAGAGCACAAGCAGGGGGAGCAGCAGAGGCAGAGGGAGAAGCAGACTCCGCGGAGCAGGGAGCCCGACGCGGGGCTCAACCCTAGGACCCTGGGATCATGACCTGAGCCGAAGGCAGATTCTTAACCAACTGAGCCACCCAGGCACCTCTGTTTCTTACTTTTGGAGAATGGTTTTCTATTCACTGGAATGACTGAAGGACTGACATCTCTGAATTTTGGGTTATTAGAGAGGATAGTCAACTCAAACTAGTTTAAGCAAAAAAAAAAAAAAAGAGGACAGATAGGTAGTAGATAAGACAGGTAGGTAGGTAGGAAGGTAGATAGGCAGATAGATAGACAGATACAAAAAAAACCCAAGATGAATTGGGATCAGATATGACTAGCTCCAGGGATCCCCAAATAATATCACTATAGCTCTTTCTGTCTCTTGGCTCTGATTGTTTCTTCTTCATTCTCCAGACAAAATTTCTCCATGTAATAGGCAAGAGGAGTTGCCTCCCAGGTTTATGGGACATGACAAAAAGAACTCATCTTATAGAAAGTTCTCAGAGTGGATTCTGATTGGCCCAGATGGAGTCAAATGATGATTGCTTCACCAATCTCTATGATAGATCAGCCTAGCCTGGGCCTTGTGCCCACCCCTGTGGGGGTGATCAAGGCGTTGATGGGACAGGAGGACAGTGTTTAACACTCCTGCCAAGAGATATGAGTGGGAAGGAGATCCCCAAGGTAAGCAGAAACTACCCTGCCACCAGCTTGGTCCACCTCAGTTCCAAGGAATGTGTTAGCCAAGTACGCATATGTGGGAGGGGAAGGCGATGAGTGGGGTCATGACAGCTCATCACTCGCATATTCATTAGCCATTGATTTTGAATCCTACCAACAGGCACTGTTCCGGGTTTTGGGATCCAGCATTAAACAAAACAGACCATCCCTTCCCTAGTGACTCTTATATTCTTGTGGGGAGAAGCAGTCAGAAAGATAAAATAACTAAGCAAAATACACATAGAAAGAACATCAGATGACACTTCCATCAGCTAGAAGGAAATTTAGAACAAGGCAGGAGGATAGGGAATGAGGGGCTGGGGTCATAGTGTTATAGGTGGGGGGGGGCGGTTAGGGAAGGCTCACAGAAGAAGTGAGGTTTGAGCAGAGCCTTGCAGAGGGGTGAAGGAGGGAGCCATGCAGACATCTGGAAGAGCCTTCCAGGAAGGAGAAGGAACAGAAGGGTTGAGGGGAAGGGTGCCGGCAGGCTCAAGGAACACCAGGAGGCTAGTGTGGCCAGAACAGAGCCAGGGAGGGGGCAACAGCAGAACCCGAGCCCATGAGGTAACTGGGCCCCCACCCATAGAGTGCCCTGGGCCACTGTGAGCTCTGTCAGGAGAGCAAAAGCCACAGAAGGTCATGTGATATGTCAGAGCATTCCCTTTTGTTAGCTGTGGTTTTCTCCCCTGTTGATTATAGGTAAGTTGAGAGCAGGGACATTATTTAGGTATTCATTCATTCGTTCATTCACTCATTCATTCCTTTATTCAGCAGACATCCACTCAGTACCTACTACGTGCTGGGTGCTGGGAGCCTGAAGGTGGGGATCTCACCATCTAGTGGAAAAGAAAGAGAAGTAAAGCACAGATGTCGGTGCCACGTGATCTGTGAATTCCACAAGCAGCTCCAAGTGCCCTCATCCCCTCCAGAAAGGGCAGCAGTACGAGTCCCATATAGTGGCTCCAACTGGCTCCAAGCCCAGGATCTCAGATCTCCCAGGCTGATCCAGATATAGCTCCTCATGGTCCTACAGCCTCGAGCCAAAGGATGCCTTTACCCCTCGCCAGTGTGCTTAGTAAGCGGTGTGGGTGGGAAAACAGGGCAGAAGGGGAAGAGCATTCACTGGTCCCCAGTCTGTGGCGCATGCACCCTGTCTGGACTCCTGTTCCAGCTAGGCTTGGGGTGGGATGGGCTTCCACGGCCAGTTCTCCAGCTACCCATGATCTGAGGTTGAGGGTGAGGGTTTCTTCTTGAACTTCCGTGGCCAGGTCTGGCATAGGATGGGGGAGCCGCGAGGGGTGATCTAGGTTCCTAGATTTCTCTTCTGGGGTCCATACTGCTTTTGCTTATTTCCATCTTCCCAGCCTCTTGCACAGTGCCTGCACGTACGAGACTTGCAGGAAATATTTGTTGATTTAGCACTAGTGGTGAGCCCGTAGGACACCGCTGTGGATGTGCAGGGCCGTGGTCTCGGTCAGGCTGAGGAGCATCGGGGAAGACATCACGGACGACCCCTGCATGTGTTATTGGGAGGACCAGGAGGTCAGCACTGCCCACCTCGGCAACCAGCCATGCAGGAGAAGCATGTGGTGGTCTTCAGGGACAAATTCGTTTTGAGGTGTTGAGTTAGCGGTACCGATGGGCCATTCAAAGACCTGGAAGTCTCAAGATCAAAGAACAGGGCCAAAGGGAAAGGAGGGGTCGAGAGCCGTGAGGAAATATGAGCTGCGGTGCAGGCATATGAACTAGTGAGATACCAGGTAGAAGAGGTCTGGGTCGGGACGGGGTGAGGCCAGGGAGGCGCTGGGCAGAGAGGAAGTTAAAGCCCTGCAGAGATCACATCCTACCCTTCCTTAGTGTCCCCTCCACTTGGCTGACTCGGGGCCAACTGATGTTTCGGCTCCAGGCCCCAGAGATGCTGGGTCAACGTGGAAGCAGGGCTAAGACCCCCGGGAGGGAGCAGGGACTGGGACTCCACAGCACCCTTCTTCACGAGGTGGCTCACAAGTGAAGGGTCTAGCCTTGGAGGACAGCTGGAGCACCCTCGGAGGCTATGGTCTGCGGGAGGGAGCAGCAGACGCTTCTGAACAGCATCTTTGAGGATGTCTAGCTCATCCTAGTGAGCTTCGCTAGTGAACGGAACTTCTCTAGTGAACCTTGGCCTGAGCCCTTGGTCTTCCACAACATTCTCTAGAGCCCTGAGGAAGCTTTGCCTGAGGCGCAGGAAGGCTGCAGGCTGGAGATGGGGGAAGAGTCTCCTGAGCATTCCTTCCTTCTGGCACCAGGGAGTGCTCTGTGGAGCTCTGCGGAATGACTGGGTGGCTGGATGAAGGAGTGAGTGAACTCAAGCATTCTTGAACAACTGAATGAATGATCAGATAGGCCTTGGAACTTGGCAGAGGGGTGTCCCAGTGCCTGGTAGATGCACTGCTCTCAATCCATGTTTCTTGGGTGATGGGTGAGTGTGGGATGAGGACTCAGAGGTTTCCTGAGCCCACAGAGTGGCCAGAAGCCCTAAATAAATAAACACGGTTATTTCCCACAGTTGGCTTGCAGGATAATTAAGTGGCATACTCTCCCTTTGGGAGCTTCTGCAGTTTTTCTTTTATTTTATCTCAGATATCAATAGAAGCTGCTTTCCATTTCTCTGACCTGGGCTCAGAGGAATTGGGGGGGCAGAGTTAGCGCCCGTCCTTCTCCCAGGTGGGAAGGACACAGAGAACTTCTCCTGCTCACTCTCCAAGATGGACAGCTTGGGTCCTTCTAGCAATCCAGGGTTCAGGTCAAAACAGCCTTCCTCTCCCTCTCTCCTTCCTTCCCTCCTTCTGTCTTTCCTGAAACGTATTTCCAGCCCATGGGGGCTCTGCCACATCTGTCCAGCCCTTGTCATGGCACCAACTCCGAATATCAATCACAGTGTGGCTGCCGCAGCCGTGGCCACCATCCTGAGCATCTGTGTGTAGCTGGGCCCGGTGGACACGAGGAGACCTCCCTCACCAGCTCTGACCTCGGGGAGCTCAGGGGCTGGCTCCTAGGACAGGATGCACCCGGAGGCTGGAACCCGACGGAGTGGCATCCCTGAAGGAGATACTCACCCCCTGGAGCCTTCCGCATTCTTGCTGGCGAGGTCTGGGGCTAGGCTTTCATGGAGGCCCTGGGCCACTGTGGATGTCCCCCAGCATCACCCAACACCTCGGTCTCCTCTCCCCCACGTCCAGCTACCTTCCAGGGACCATCCCTCTGGGGCTAGGCCTTTGATGGAGTCCTCATGCAGAGTTCTGTGTCTGGATAACCCTCGCCCACCTTCCCGCTGCCTCTGGGGGCCCACAGCTCCAGCCCAGGCTGCTGGGCAGGTGGGAGGGCTGCAGTCAGGATGCGCTCACCATTGATGATATTTCAAGGCACTCTGGGGGAACATCCGGCCAGCAGTTTGGTTCAAATAATGAGATGTCAGGATCCATCTATCTCTCCATTCATCTCAGATGTGTCCTTCCCCAGGGTCTTTCATGGGGGGACTTTGGGAGTACAGAGTGGGGTGTGGCTAAGAGGAGAGAGGCTGGGCCATGGCCTGTGTGATCCATCACTCCTCCGGTGAGCCAGGAGCTCTGACTATCTCAGCAGCAAGTGCCAGTCCCCGAGAAGATGCACCATTGTCTGCGTTTGGGTGTTCTGGCAGCTCTGGCGCGAGCCTGGAAGGGCCTGCTTGTCCTCACAGGTAGTTCTCTGGACAGCAGCTCATCCAAGCCCCGGGTGTTTTACTGCATGCCTAGTCCAGGGTCAGGCCCAAGTTTATCCCTAGGACACTGTAGGTTGCTTGGCGACCTCCAGCTTGGCTGGTGGTCCCCTCAGGACACCTCATCTCGGGGGTCACCTTCTCCAAATCCAGCAAAGAGCACTGGGCAAGAGAATGACTTTCCGGGTCAGAAAAACCAGTTTGAATCCAGAACCTGTGACTCATTAGCTCTGACCTTGGGCTTTAAAAAAAAAAAAAAAAAGCCTTCATTTTTTAAGAGCAGTTTGGGTACTGTTTTTTTAACTTCTTGAGCCTCGGTTTCCTTATCTGTACAAGGGGGGAAGTACCGATCTCCTGCTCACAGAGTTGGGATGAAGTACGGACGAGGTAAGGCAGCTGGCTCCTGCCGGCGGGATCAGGGCTTACCCCACAGTGGCGGCTTTATCCTCCCGCCTGCGACCCCTCTGATGCTGACCTTTGGCTCAGGTGACAGGAACACCCTCCAGAGGCTTCGATGAGAAGGCGTACCTGGCAGCCAAGCAGCTGAAGGCCGGAGAGGACCCTTACAGGCAGCATGCCTTCAACCAGCTGGAGAGTGACAAGCTGAGCCCAGACCGAGCCATCCGGGACACACGCCATTACAGGTACAGCGTCCATGGCGCCGTGGAGGGCAGGGCCGGCCCCCGTCAGCAGTCCCCGGGACTGAAGGAATGAGAAGGATCGCCTCAGACTCCATCTGGTTGTTGAGAGCCTCACACCCTCACCCTCAGTTGTCTCTTGCCTCCTCTGTTTCATTGACCTCCAGAGGGCCTGAGACGGCCAAGGAGACTCAGCGGGCACCGGGGAGGCCCCTCAGCACCTCAGTCTGGAGTCCCAGTGAGAGGGGGCTGCCAGGGGACCACAGGGAGGCCGGAGGGGGTGGGCGAGCCTGCTGATGGTGGCTGAGGTGAAGAGGGGCCACCAACCCTGCCCGCACTGTGCAAGGGATTCTCGTCTTCCTGCCCCGCTGCCCCTGCTTCCTCAGAAGTTCCCAGAAATGCTCCCCAGCCTTGCTCTTGGCTCTCCCAGTGGTGTAGGTAGGAGAGGCCCCAGAGCAGGACCAAGGACACCTTCCGTGATGTTCCCCACTCCGACTGCACTCGGTGTGAGTGACCGACCTTGGACAAGCCATCAATGCCCCCTCCTTGGTTCAGGCCCTTGATGTGTCCTGTCTGGATTGTAGTTGCCACCTCCAGCCCCCCCTTCCTGCCCTTACCTATGGGAATAGTCTGAGGTCCTTACCCTGAAGTGCAAGCCACCCCTCCTGGCCCTGAACCTCTGCTCCTTTTCGCCTAGCACTTAATGCTCCCGCAGTTCTATACCCTTCTGTCCCCCTGCCCTTGTCTATGCACACACTGTTTCCCCCGCCTGAACCCCACCCCCCACCTGTACCTTCACACCTCCCCTCAGTGTCCTCTCCTCCGGGGAAGGTTCCTTGCCAACCCAGGCTGGTCTGGGGGCTTCGTCTGTGCTCCGTGCCGACAGGGCAGGAGGGGCTCTTGGAGCAGACTCACCCATGTGCCTGCGTTTCTGAGGGACCCACATGGGCTGTGTTGGACCAGCTGTGTTCCTAGCACCAGGCTGGTCCTGGTCTAAGGGTAGGTGGGGATGATGCGGGTCAAGATTGCTTTTCCTTCTGAAGCAGCTACTCCACAGCACAAAAGGTATGTGTGAGATAAGGGTGCAGAAAGGGACATGCTTCTAGCACTTTCCATGTCACTCATGGAGGTGAGCCTGAAATCCGGTGGGCTTGGCCGCCTGTCAAGAGGAGATGGACATGGAGTCGGGGGAGCCCCAGACTGTCCTCACTGTCTTGGAATCCCAGCACTGCCAGTACGACGATAATCCTGCTACTCCGAAAGGCCTCCCCACAGGTCCACTGGCCAGCTCAGATCTCACAAGTTCTTTCTCGGTCAATGCTGGTGCGGAGTCCACCTGCACTGTGGGGCCTACAAGGCTATGTCCACACAACTCTGCTTGGAGACCTTTCCTGGCAACCCCGGCTACGGCCAACCTTGACCCCAAGGCGTAGAGGTCCTATGGATCCAAATCTCTGAACTGACCCAGGGTTAACCTGGATCACCTCTGCCCTCACTCCCACTAAGCCCCCCTCCTAGCTTCTCAGGTGCTCACTGAAGAACTTAAAGGAGGAGTTCCTCTTGGGGAGACACAGGTCTTAAAACGAGACTCTTCGAGTGTGAGGCAGGGGTGGTTTGGTGAGGCCAGCCTCCCTTCCTGCCCCCGTGTTGCTACCAGCCCTCCCAGAAGCCTGAGGTGGATCGGGGTGTGTGTGTGTGTGTGTGTGTGCGCGTGTAGGTGGAGCAACGGAGGGGCTGGCTTTCACGTGCTGGGGTGAGCCTTGCTCTTCTCCTTGGCCCTCCAGACAGCAGCTTCTGCTGGCCTCCAAACAGTCAGGATAGTTCCTCGTCCAGCCCTCAATCTGGGGAGCCCCCTCAAGGGGAACAGAGAGACCAGGCAAGACAGACCTACTAGCAACACAAAGAAAACCCCACCAGCCCCAAACCTGAAACACAGGCCTGGGGCAAACGTCTTCAAAGGCTCTTGGCTCCTGAGATCCGGATAAATCGCCATCATCATGGTTGTAAATCCCAGAGAAATGCAGAGTGGAGAGAGTTGGAGGGGGTGGGTTGGGGGGAGGTCAAGTCTACCCTCCAGATGGGGTATGGGTAGGTAGGCCACTTTCAGGTGGAAAATGGGCATCACTATCCAGATTCTCTCCTTCCTGGGCACCAGATGGTTGGGGTTCCCAGTCAGGACGTGGGTCCCTGGAGGTCAGTGCTGGGGGGCCGGGAACCCAGGAGGCAGCTGCTTCTCCCAGCACTCCCCCTGTCCCAGCAGGCCAAGCCCACTCCCACCCCCAAATCTGCATGCCTCTGGGAGGATGCACTTGGGAAGCCTGGCTTCTCGGGGGGCAGAGGTGAATTTCCCTACCCCTCCACCCCTCCTACTCCCTACATCGCCTGTCAGGGAGAATGATTCTAAAGCCTCTCAGGATTCCTCCCATGGGGGTCCCAGGCTGGTGGGACTCCTGCCTTTCTGACCCCATCTGCTCTGCAGGGCAGGAAATGGGCCTGGGAATCCGGCTGTAAGACGCTGTCGGGGCGTGAGTGCTGGAATGAGAAAACAGACCCTGCTGGAATAGTCAGAGAGCAATTGTAATAAAGAAGATTGCCATGAAAACCAGCTGCCTTCCCGCTGGCCCCAGGAGCACGAATAAAAGCACCCGCAGAAGCGACAGGGATGGAGGCTGGCAGGAAGGGATTGTTTTAATTCCCTTTCCTGAGGAGGGGGAAGCCAATGGCTGAAAATGTGGTGTGAGCCGGAGAAGGGGGAGGGAGCGGGGTGGCAGGCACTGCTCGTGGTCTTCTCGGGGCTTCTGTGTGCTCCAGGGGGAGGCCAGGGCCCCCGGAGGAGACAGCCTGCTCCCCCGCCCCAGGTCACCAGCCAGCTGTCCAGGCTGGGCAGCGAGAGGGAGGGAGTCACAGGACGATAGCAGAGGGGCGATTCCTCTCCAGATCCTCCAAATGTCGCGAGCCGGGAGAAGAGAAAGAAGCTACAGGGTGCTGTGGCTGTAGCTGAACAGAGGCTGGTCTCCCCGTCTCCCCCATTTTGTCTCTCCGGCAGGCAGGGAGCTCCGTCTGTTGGCCCAGGGCTGGGTCCCCGGGGCCTGGAGCGGTGCCCACACAGACACGATGGTCAGAACCCTTCTGAACACTTCAGTGATGGGGGTTCTGAGGGCTCTAGGTCTTTGGTAAAGATGACCAGGCCGGGGAAAGTACCCCAACCTGTGGCTTCCCTCTTAGGGCTCCAGGCCGGATGGGCTGAGCGGGGTGGAGTGCGGGCTTGGAGGGCAGCCCCGCCCCCTGGCTTCAGGCTTGCCTTCCCTGTCCCACAGAGGTATTCCCGGGGGCAGCAGGCTGGACAGAGAGAAGCCTCAAGCCTGTCCTAAGGATGCTCCCACGCTGCCCTCTGACCCCTGTGCTCCATTTGCAGTTGCCCGTCTGTTTCCTACTCTGCGGACCTGGCGGCCACCAGCGTCATCATCACCTTCCACAATGAGGCCCGCTCCACCCTCCTGCGCACTGTGAAGAGGTGAGCCCCATCTCAGGACCCTCGCCTCAATGGTGCTGCTCCCCGAGGCCTCGGGAAGATCTGCCAAGCCCCCGGCAGGAGTGCACATTGAGACAGGGTGCGGGGCCAGATGGTGTGAAGAGGTCAGCCACTGGGAGGTGGAGTCCTGTCCTTCCGAGAAGCTGGAGCTGGTGAATCAGGGTCAGAGAGACCCCAGCAATCTAGTTATTGGGATGCACAAACACAAGGTCAGGTCCCCAGGACAAAGGCAGATATTCAAGGGTCAGGAGCCCAGGGAGTCAGGGAGGGACATGAAGCCTCAGGTGGATGGCCGTGAGCCCAGTAGGTGCCATCCAACAATTCATAGGGAGGTGCCCCTCTGTCCTCCTTAACTTGGCCCTGCGGTCAAGTTTAACTCCTACTCGCCCCATTTCTTCAATGAGGATAGGATTTGGAGTATTCCAGGGATTAAAGAAGCTTGGGGTTCCTTTCCCAGGGAGTAGAGGAAGAGGAAGGATGGTGGGAAGGAAAGCAGGCCCCCCCGCCCCCACCGCTCCCGGCCCTGGCAGAACTTGTTAAGCCTAAGCAGTCAGAGCAGCTACAGGTCCTGTCTTGGCAACAAAACTGGGGCAGTTCCCACAACCCATCTGGCCCAGGTCCCGGGTGCCTGCAGGTCCAGGCAGCAGGGTCAGCCAGGTCCTTGGAAGAGCCTGAGGACGATACTGCTCCTCAGCCGCTCATCAGGGCCCGGGAGTTTTGCAAGGAGCTGCTCGTGGCTAGTGTCCCGGCCCCTGAGCTGGGTGGTGGGGGAGTCCTGGGGCAGGGAGAGGTAAATGGAAGGTGACCCCTAAATCCAGGCTCCTCTGTCCCCATCACTATGTCCCCATCACTCCAGTGTCCTGAACCGAACTCCAGCCAGCCTGATCCAGGAGATCATCTTAGTGGATGACTTCAGTTCAGATCGTAAGTTTCTACCTCCTGTTATTCGCACCCTTCCAAACTCTCATTTCCCCAGAGCGTGGAGGCAAGCACTCCCAGGGCCATGCTGGATATCACGGGCTGACCCCTGCCCCTCAATTGGGATCTTTTTTTTTTTTTTTAAAGATTTTATTTATTTGACAGAGAAACTGTGAGAGAGCACAAGCAGGGGGAACAGTTGAGGGAGAGGGAGAAGCAGGTTCCCTGCGGAGCAGGGAGCCCGATGCGGGGCTGATCCCAGCACCCAGGGATCATGACCTGAGCTGAAGGCAGACGCTCAACCGTCTGAGCCACCCAGGTGCCCCAACCGGATCTTTAGTCTTCTAGGTGCCCTCCCTGACTCTGTTCCCAGGTGCCAAGGAAGGGGAAAGAGTGGTGTTGTTTTGATGGGACACCAGTGAGATGACATTTTTTAAAAACAGAAGCAACATTAGCAGCATCCTTTGTTCTTACAAGTGCCGAATGCTGAGGATTGTCCCTTCAGTGTGGCCGCGCTGGTGTTGACCTGGCTACCCGGTGACCTGCTGGTGCTCTCTGGCGCCCCCTGGGGCAATGCCATAAGTATTCCTCAGTCTGGCCTGGGAGTGAGGCACAGGGCAATCCTTGGCCATTAGAGATGACCATGCTCCTGTGTACCTCCCCACCCCCATCCCTTTCCCTGGACCTACTGTGAGACATCTTCTGGGCGGTTCCAGGGGCGACCAAACCCCTTGTGGTCTGACGCCCATATCTGAATGAGCTTGCTTCCTTCTCTTCACCTTCAGCTGAAGACTGTCTGCTCCTGACCAGGATCCCCAAGGTCAAGTGCCTGCGCAATGATCGGCGGGAAGGTAAGTTCTTGGATCCTGGGTGCCACTGCAGACCTATTTTGGTCTAGACCTCTGCACCTCCCCATTCCCTTTTGGCACCATGTCACACTAACCCAGCATGCGCCTACTCCATTCCTAGTGGCCAGGACCAAGGGGTGTGGAAAGACCCTTCTGCTATCCCGGGTCAGCCTCGGCCATGGCATGACCGTAGGCAAGTCGCCCTACTTCTGGCTGCTGGGTTGTCTCTTCTGAGAAGTGGAGTTAGTAATAGTCCCCTTTCTGCCTTGCATGGCTATTGTAAGGATTAAATGAGATAAACTATGTGGAAATGCTTCAAGAAAACCAAAGGACATTATTTTTTTAAAAGATTTTATTTATTTATTTGACAGAGAGAGAGAGAAAGAGCAAGCAGGGGGAGTGACAGGCAGAGGGAGAGGGAGAAGCAGGCTCCCTGCCAAGCAGGGAGCCCGATGCGGGGCTCGATCCCAGGATGCTGGGATCACGACCTGAGCTGAAGGCAGATGCTTAACCGACCGAGCCACCCAGGCGCCCTGGGGCATTATAAAGCAGATGTCACCTCACTTCCAATCGAGAGGTGTTTCGGAGCATCAGCCACGCAGCTAGGATTGTACATGGCACTCTAGGAAGCACAAAACAAGTATGAAACTTGGTCCCTGCCCTCGGAGAGCTTATTGTAAGGCCAAGGAGTCAGGACCCACCGCAGGCACAGACTGGTCATGGTGATGTGGGGGCAGATGCCAGGAGAGGGACGTGATGGGGGACTAGGCCTTGCCTGGGTGAGGGCGCAGTGAAACAGGTGAAGGGAGCAAGCAGGGCAGCCCAGGCTCGCGGACTCGGCACGAGGGCTGGCCTGGCACGGGCGCACCTGTCATACCAACAGCCCTCTCCCTGAGGGCTCACCTGTAACAGGCGTCCACTCTGCCTGTGTTCTCACAGTCCTTCTTCTTAACAGCCCATCGTCCCCCTTCGCACATAAGGAAAGTGAGGCCTAGGGAGGTTCAGTGATTTGCCCACGGTGATGAGTAGAGGAGCCAGAATTCCAACCTGGAGGAGGGAGGCCACCCTTAACCTCCCTGTCCTCCTCCCTGCCTGGGAGAATCTGGGTCTGGTCAGGAGGGGAAATGGTGGGGTGAGGGTAGATGGCAGAAGACCTTGGAAGCCAGAGAAAGGCATTTAGACTTGATAAGGCAGGTAGTAGGGAGCCACTGAAAGTTTGAGAGAGAGAGAGAGAGAGAGAGAGATGTGAGGGGCATAATTAAGAAAGACCAGTCAGACCAAGGAGATCTGCTCACTGGCATGGAAGAGGCCAGAGAGAAATGAAATTTCTCCCAAGCACTGGGTTGTAGGTACCTTTAGGCCCAGGAATATAATGTTTCCTGGGGTTTGCCCAACACGGGTACAAACCTTCAGTGCTTGCTACCTACCGGTGGAGTGCAAGGATGGGACAGATGGATTTTTGCACAGATGGGTGTATAGTCAGATGGATGGAGGCAGAGTACAGGGCAGAGGTATGGCCAGGGAAATCTCTCCAAGGAGCAACTGTATGCTGAGCTCTTAGAGCGAGGCCCCTCCATCTCCACAGCTCACAGGACATCAGTGGCTGTTCTCTCAGTAGTCCCAGCTGGGCCTCCTCTCTCCCCAGGAGCTGCCAAAAGCGAGGCCATTCTTTGACAGCTGGTGAGCCATCAGCAAGACTGTTTGGGGTGGGGGTCGAAGCAGAGCAGAATCTAGCACGTGTCGGCCTCCTAGACACCGGGCACTCTCCCCGGCAGGTGGGGATTGTTTTCTCTCTGAGTCTTTTAGATGAGAAAACCCAGGCTCAGAGAGGTTAAATAACATGCTTAAGGTATGTGAAGGGTCTGGCATACTAACTCCAGACTGTCTTAGTCTAGAAGATTCTCACGAGGTCACCTCTCACGAGGTCACACATGATGATGCAGCTGAAGGGGACGGCTTAGAGATCCCGGGGGGTAGGGAGGAAAGGGTTTTGGTTTCTGGTTTTCTTTTGGTACCAAAACACACTCGAATGCACATTCCGTTCACTAATGCCTGACTGTTCATCGGTGTGTCCCCAGAGCCCAGAACAGTATCTGGTACACAGAGAGCACTCAGAGAATGAGCCTGGAGTAATGATGGTTGCTGAGTGGATGAGAGAAAAGAGAGGGAGGGAGGGAGGAAATAATCAAATACAAAGTAAAGCTCAATCACAGTAACTCAGAGGAAGCCTTGAGAGCCCTGAGACTTTTGAGGGATGGCGGGGAAGCAAACTGGCCCCGTCCCAGTATCAACCCCTGTCCACTCCCATGGCAGGGTTGATCCGGTCCCGCGTTCGTGGGGCAGATGTGGCTACAGCTGCCGTGCTCACCTTTCTGGACAGCCACTGTGAAGTGAACACCGAGTGGCTGCAGCCCATGCTGCAGCGGGTCAAGGAGGTGAGTCCCTCTGTCCCTGGGGGAGCTCTGTCCCTTGGGATGTGCCCACCGTGTTCTTGGCATGAGGGCGCGTGAACAGTCATTGACGTTGGATAGGCAGAGTAGGAGCCTAAATGGTCTGCTTCCTCCAGAGTGACATCATGTTAATGAGCTTTCTCCTCTGAAAATGGGGTAACTGTAGTATTCGTCTCACGGGGTTGTTGTGAGAATTCATGTGGATGTGAGCTTGGGTGAGCTGTAAAGCTCCTACTACGAATGGTGGTGAGGTTTTGCTCCCGGGGGAGGCGGGTCCTGTGCAGGGGCGGGGTGCAGCTTGGGGTCAAGGCTGGGAAGCCTGAGAAGGAGGAAGGGGGGTGTGTGTCCTTGTCAAGGACAGATGAGGACGGGGTTCCCTAGCATGTGCCTGCATTTCACTAGAAGGGGGAGGGTAGGACAGGTGGAGGGAAGGATGAGGTAATCACGGATCAACCACAAAAAGACAAATAACCCAACTTAAAAATGGGCAAAGGATTTGGATGAACATTTCTTCAAGGCAAATACACAAATGGCCAACAAGCACAGGAAAAGATCCTCAACATTTTTAAGCCTTGAGGGAAATGCAAGTCAAAACCACAGTCAGATACCACTCGATACCTACAGGATGGCTGTGACCAAAGGGTGGACAGTGACAAGGGCTGGTGAGGGTGTGGAGAAGTGGGAGCCTTTTCACTCATGGCTGGTGAGAATGTAACGTGGGGCAGCCGCTTTGGAAAACAGTCCTGCAATTCCTCAAAAGCTTAAACACGGAGTTACCTGATGACCCTTCCACTGCTGGGTATATACCCAAGAGAAATGGAAACCCACTCCACACAAAAACTTGCACTGCAGTTTTCGGGGCAGCATCATTCAGAATAGCCAAAATGTGGAAAGAGCCCAGATGTCTGTCAAGATAGCCATACAACAAAGTACTAGTCAGCCATAAAAAGGAATGGAGTACTGATAACGTGCAACGATGTGGATGAAAACATTTCCCTAAGTGAAAGAAGCCGGTCACAAAAGGCCACGTGTTCTATGATTCCACTGATATGAGATGTCCAGAATAAAACAAAGCCATAGAAACAGAAAGGAGATGAGTGGTTGTCAGGGGCTGGAGGGAGAGAGGATGGGGAGTGACCGCTAACAGGTACAGGGTTTCTTGTTGGAGTGATGAAAATGTTCTGGAATTAGATAGGGGTGATGGGTGCACAGTCTTGTGAATATATTGTAAGCCAAATTTGTACACTTTAAAATGGTGAATTTTATCGCATGTCAGTTACGGCTGATGAAATTGCTATAAAAATGTGAATTATATCTCAGAACAAAAAAGTGTATAAAAAGGCAAAGGCGAGGCCCCCACAGAGCTCTGTGGGAAACCATGGGTGGTCTCCCCTGCTCTGGTCCTGAGAGGGGGTGTGAACCGAGGGGCAGAGCTGGGCTCCAAGTTGCAGACAAGAGGATTTTGAGGGTCAGCACAGAGTGCGGGGAGAGAAGAGGCTCTGGTCTGGGTCCCTCTGTGGAGGGAGAGGGAAGAGAGGGCTGATGGCCATTGATAGTTTTGCATAGCGTGAATGACATAAGCCACCCCACCCCCGAATCTTCAGTAAAATTGACATTACCCACCAATGTTTTGGAGGTGGATTTGTGCCTAGGAGGGTGAAGGGAGTAATGCATCTGACCTTGCAGCGGATGTGGCATGAAAGAGTGACAGCCAGGTTGCACAGGGATGGCGGAGTCCCTGCCCTCACGCTGCTGGTGGTCCAGTTGGGAAGACTCAGTCCGAACATGTACAAAGGTGGATGACGATTAATAAAACAACAGTTCAAACCAGCAACAGAAGAGCCACCTCAGACAGCATATGATTCAGTGCCCCAGGAATTGTCTGGACTGTAACTGTGAGAGCAGCTTAAAAGAGGAAGAAATCTTCAGCCTGCAGCAATCCGGCAGGGCTTCACTGAGGAGGTGCGATCCCAGCAGGGCTAAGCATGATGTGAACGGAAGAGGCTGCGAGGGCACTGTGCCCATGGGCCCCAGGTGGGATCTTCCAGGAGCAGGACAGCTCGCAAGAACCTGCCGCATCCTGCAGAAAGGGCTGAGTGCCCCGTGGCTCGGAGAGAACTTCTGCCCACAGTCCAGGCAGCGGGGCCTTTCTTCACAGAGTCCTTGGCCTCACACCATCTCTCGTTCCCTCCCCTCCAGGACCACACCCGTGTGGTGAGCCCCATCATCGATGTCATCAGTCTGGATAACTTTGCCTACCTTGCTGCATCTGCTGATCTTCGTGGAGGTGGGTCCATCCTCCAGAGGAGGGGCTGTAGACTTGAGAGGGGCAGGGGAGGGCAGTCTCAAGCCTTGGTTTGGTGCTCTTCTGCCCAGCTGTGCCAGAGCGTCTCACAGCACCAGAAAATGGAAAGCTCTGGGGTTGGGGACAAAGCCCTCTGGCCCAATCAGTGACAGAGCCCAGCTAGTCTTGTGTCTTCCCCTCCGAGGCACAAGCCCTGACACATCCTTCCCAGAGGCTGCCAGCCCAGGGACCATGCCCACAGTCCTGGCAGAAAGGCATGATGGGACAGTGTCATGCATGAATTCCTGATACGTACACCTGCAGGTGGTCCGGACCCGGGCTGTCTAATGCAGTAACTATGGGCCGCATACGGCTATTGAGCTCTTAAAATGTGACCAACCTGGATTGAGATGTGCTGTAGGTGGAAAATACACACCAGGTTTCAAAGTCTTATTATGAAAGAATGTAAAATATCTCATCAGTAGTTTTTTATATTGATTACATGTTGAAATAATAACATTTTGGGTATTTTGCATTAAAATATATTCAAATTAATTTCATATGTTCTTTTTGATATGGCTACTAGAAAAATTTACATATGTAGCTTGCATTTCTGCCTTGCATCATATTTCTTTTGGACAGCTCTGGTTTAGACTTTTTAGCCGTGCTGTCCAATATAATAGCCATATTTGGCTATTTATATTTAAATTACAATTAAATAAAATTCAAATTCACTTCCTAACTTGTACTAGCCACATTTCAAGTGCTCAATAACCCCCCGTGGCTAGTGCCTACCATACTGGACAGTCAGTACAGATATAGAACATTTCCATCATTGCAGAAAGTTCTATTGGACAGGCTGCACTAGAGAATCTGTTGCTAGGAGCTAGTGGGCAGAGTGGTCTTCCTTTTTGGGGCCCAGACTTCCAAAAAATGGAAATAGCTATTACTTAGATCTTGGAGTTGAGTGGGGTTCTGAAGGGAGCCAGGCATTTCTCCTTTGGGAAATCACTTCAGGGCCTTTGCACTTGCTGTTCCCCCAGCCTGGAATTCCATTTCCCCAGATATCTGCATGGATCAGTCCTTCATTCAGGTCAAATGTGACCTCTTTAGAGAGCCTTTCCTGACTACCCTTACTAGAATAGTATGAACACCTTTCTTTTCTTTATTTTTCTTTTTAACACTTTTCACCTTTGACTAGCAGATTGTTTTATTGATTTATTTTTGTAGTCTCTGTCCTACCCAGTAGATCAATGAGGGCAGGGACCCGTCTCGTTCTGAGTGAAGGAATGACTGCATGAATTGCCCAGGGCCCTCTGCGAGCTGGGCTCTGATCAAGGGAGACTGAGGGCTGCAGCAGCTCTGCCCTGAGCTCCGTCCTCACCCCACTCTGTCCCTTAGGATTTGACTGGAGCCTGCATTTCAAGTGGGAGCAGATCCCTCTTGAGCAGAAGATTGCCCGGACCGACCCCACCAAGCCCATAAGGTCAGTGCTGCCATGGGCTCTGCAGAGACCCCTTCCTTCCCTGGGTCAGGGGGCCTGGGAGGCTGCTGTGGGGGGCTGTTTCAGTTGCTGGTGCTCCTTAGGGAGCACTGTCTCAGTGCTGACTCCGTTCTGGGCCCCAGGGACAGAGAGGACAGAGGTCAGGGAGTTGCTGGATGTCCTGCCCCTGTGACTCTGCAAGCGGGGGATTCTGGGGCAAATGACCTG
Source organism: Halichoerus grypus (assembly GCF_964656455.1). Classification (NCBI taxonomy): domain Eukaryota; kingdom Metazoa; phylum Chordata; class Mammalia; order Carnivora; family Phocidae; genus Halichoerus; species Halichoerus grypus. The sequence continues at coordinate 120,731,953 of NC_135719.1, forward strand.
GGGTTCTGGGGCCATCTAGAAGGGTTCCCAGCTTCTCCAGCTCATGCACTGCCTCTTTCCTCTCCTTGCTCCCAGGACTCCTGTCATAGCTGGAGGAATCTTTGTGATCGACAAGTCCTGGTTTAACCACTTGGGAAAGTATGATGCCCAGATGGACATCTGGGGTGGAGAGAATTTTGGTAAGTTGGAAATAACAATAACAGTAACAACAATAATAGATAACCCTGCTCGAGCGCATTCTATGCATAAGGCCCTGTTCTACACATGTATGCATTTGTTTAATACTCACAACTCTCTGAGGTAAGTACTATTATATCTCCATTTTACAGATAAAGAAACTGAGGCACAGAGAGGTTAAGTAATTGGTCCAGAGCCACACAGCTAGTAAACAAAGATTTAGGTGGTCAGGGGAGCCTGTGGTCACATGGCTAGACATGTGTGTGGAAGGACACACAGACTGTAACCGGGGCTGCAGCTTTAACCACCACAGCTGATTCTCTTCCAGAAAAGCCAGGGGTGGGGGGTGCAGCGGAGTTTGGTGGTTAAATGTAAGAATGGGGGCAAATGGCCTGGGTGCAAATCCTGGCCCTACCACCTACAAGCTGTTTGGCCCTGGACAAGTTAAAGCCTCCCGAAGCCTCCATTTCCTCAAGGGGCTGGTATGAGCACCAAATAAGAGATGAGTTAAAACACGTGGCATGCTGCTGGCGGCCATTACCATTACTGATGGGGCTGGGGGAGCCCTCTAGCTCCAGCAGGAAAGGGAAGAGCGCAGCGAGCTCCCAGGGTTGTCAGCGAGGTTCGGTTAGATAAAGGCCTGCTACAGTGGATCAGCCGACATGGGTAATGTAAGGGGCTTTACTAAAGAGACCGTCCACACGGTGTGGGCGAGATACAGGGAGCCGCAGGGACAGCGCAGTCCTGGGCTGGCTGGTGACTGCTGTGAGGTGTGGCCACCCCTAGGTCTGAAAGACGGGGAGGGAGTGCTCCCTGACAGGAGCTGTGGTCTTGGGGCACCTGCAGCCAGCCCACAGCACCCAGGCAGAGGGTGTCGGGGGATAAATACCCACCCTCGCTCTCCCCTCTCTCTGCTCTGATGGAGCCTGCCAGTCCGCAGGAAGGAAGCCAACAGTGCAGCCCGCACCGCGAGGAGCAGGGCGAAGGATGGGGAGCGATCCGGGGGTCTCCTGTTCTTTGCAGAGCCCTTTGTTTCCTTCTTCATCCTCACCACGTTTCTTGCAAAGTAAATACGGCTGGTGGTATCTCACCCATTTGACAGGTGGGAAAACTGAGGTGGACACTGCCTTCCAGATTTCAATCAGGAAGCTCCACATCTGACAGGTGTGCGTAGTGCCCCAACCAGAGCCACTTCAGTGTTGTGAGGTGTGATCAAAGCAAATTCTGTGTTTCTGAGAGGTGAGGGGCAGGTCTTTCTTCTCTCTCCCTGATTGCAACACAGATGAGCAGTGGGGCTTGGTTTTTTTTTTTTTCTTAAAGATTTTATTTATTTATTTGAGAGAGACAGAGATAGCAACAGAGATAGCAAGAGAGCATGAGTGGGGAGGAGAGGGGGAAGCAGGCTCCCCGCTGAGCAGGGAGCCTGATGTGGGGGCTCAATCCCAGGACCCTGGGATCATGACCTGAGCTGAGGGCAGATGCTTAACCCCTTAACCGACTGAGCCACCCAGGCGCCCCAGCAGTGGGGCTTATAATAGGTCTGATCCTAACTCAAAACCAACTGGAGTGGAAACAGGCGTGGAATGTTCTCCCTTTTATAACTTACTCTTGGAAACCATTTGCAGACAGGCATTTGAAGAAGTAAATTCTGGGAACCGAGTGCACTGACCCTTCCGTTCTGACCTTTCGCATGTTGTGGGCCCAAGTGACCTCCTGTGTGCCCTCAGTCTCAGCCTGAAGAGAGCCTTGGCGAAGCGGGCTTCCTGTACAGACTCAGAGGACTGGGAAACGAATGGTCTCTCCTGCATCCAGGAGCTTTTTTCTTTTTCTTTTTTTACAGCTGGTGATTGACAGAGAAACAAGTAAATGATCAAACGGCTAACTTCAAATTCTGCCTGAGGCGAGGGCTCAGTGGTTGGGGAACTTGAAAGGTGAACCACAGAGTGTTTCTGCGAAGGGTTTTGTTTCTTAGAAGAAAGTCAAAGAAATTTCTAGGCTAGCGGGTGCTCAGACATTCAGCTGCTGGGAGCAGTTTTGAGCCGGGAGAGCTCTGTTGCTGGTGGGTTTGGGCCTTTCATTTCATTCTTTTGTTGAAGGAAGGAAGATGCCTAAACTGAGACTCATTCCTGTGTCCCCTCAGAGAGCCCCAGAGGCCACTGTAAGTGGAGGTGGCCAATGTGAAAACCTTGGGATTCCCATTAGAGGTCCTTTTAAAAGGTAGTCAGATCATGTCGGTCCTCTGCTCATGACCCTGCAGGGACTCTGTCACATCACTGAGAGCAAAGCCCACAGTCTTCACGCCATCTGCCCTCCCCTCATGGCACACCCCCAGCTCTCCCACCCGGCCTCGCTCCACCCCGCAGCCGCCTCCACCAGGCCCCCTTGCGGTCCCGGAACTTGCCGCCCACTCCAGCCTCTACATCTTTGTCCTTGCCGATCCTTCTGCCTGAAATGCTTCTCCCCCAAAAGCCACATGACTTGCTTCCTCCCCTCCTTCAGGTCTGAGCTCAAATGTCCCCTTTTGCTGGAGAACTTCCCAATCAGATTAAAACTGTAGCCCACCCCAGCTCCACTGGCGCTCTTCAGCCCCTTCCTGCTTTGTCTGTCTCCATTGCACTTAATACCATCGGAGAGACTACGCATTTCACTCATCTTCTTGTCTACTGACATCTTTGTTCCTTATTTTAGTGAGTTCCCGTCACCTACCCATGAGTGTGTAAGGATTCTAGAACAGTGCATGACACATAATTAACAGGTGCCCAATAAAATTTTGCTGAATGAACTAAGGAGTCTGATTCAAACAGTGCAGCTTGCTGGACAAAATATGAACTTGACATTATAATTCTGCAAGAGTATTTGGGTGATCTTGGAGAGGTTAACACGTTTGAGCTTCCCAGTCCTGATTAAAAACATGGGGACGGGGCACCTGGCTGGCTCAGTTGGTAAAGCATGCGACTCTTGACCTCAGGGTCATGAGTTCGAGCCCCATGTTAGGCATGGAGCCTACTTAAAAGGAATAAATAATTTCTTAAAAATTAAAACAAACAAAACATGAGGATGAGAATACCAGCTTCACATGCTTGCTGTGAGAATTAGACCTGGGTTATAGAGCATGGCACATGGCAAGGGCTCAGTAAATGGGTGACAGTTACTGCTCGTGACCGTGTTGTGGGTAATGCCAAGAACAGTATGGACAGGGCAGGCTGGTGGGATGAAGTGACTTATTAGCGTAACCAAGTTAGTCTGGTAGAAATGGAACCAGAATGCAGCTCTTCTGTCCCCTGGGTCTGCCCCTAGTTCTAAATCTCACTTGCTGACCCAGCTGCAGAGCTCTTCCCAGGAGAAGGGACGCAAGCCTGGCAGTCTGCAGGCCGACCTAGGGAAGCCCATCAGCATGGCCAGCCCTGCTATGGCATGTGTCCCGCCCTGGCCCCCGGCCCCCGGCCCACGTCTGGAAACTGTCTGCTGCACACAGGCTGGACAGAGGGGGGCGTTAGTCACTGGGGGTGGGGGGTGGGCCCCGACGGGCTGCGCCAGGTGGGAACCCCCAGGCCTGGCCAGGGACCATGAGTGTCTGTACGGCCAGCTGGGGAGTGGGACGAGGGACCGAGGCTGGAACTCATGAGAAAATGGTCTTTTTTTTTTTAATTAAAAACAAAACAAAACAAACAAACAAAACACAAGGGTTGTGTATTTTCTGGGACAGGAAGGAGGTGTTTTAATGTCACAGGGTGTCTGTCCAACTGTAGGGTTCATACGAAAGGGTCATCAGAAGAGAGTATGAGAGGTTCAGCCAGCCACCACGGTGGGTCCTTGGCAGCAGTGACAATCGTTGAGTGGAGAACAGAGCGGGCAGTGTGTGATGGCCCCCTCTAGGAAGCAGAATGGCTACTTGCATCTCCCTGCCCTAAGAGGGACCACAGTCCCTCACAGTCCTACAGAAGCTCATTCAGCATCCCCACCACTATCAAAAGGAAGCGTGTCTCAAGAGGGCCAGTGGTAGCCTGTAAATGGAGACCCCCTGTGCCAAGAGGGAGGTCTGGAGCCAGAAAGACACCAGCTGGAGCGGCCCGTGGCCTGGTTGGTGGCTGGTATTCCAGCCTCGTGGATGCCCAGAGCTGACTGATGAGCAAATGCATTCTTCCTTAGCAATGTCTGGATGGGGCTTTCTGGTCGGAGGCTGGAAATGATGCTGCGTTTGATTCAGTTTTCCTTCTCCTCATGGTCTTGGTGTTGCTTCAATGCTTTCCCCACTGCTCTTCCAGGGCTCAGATGCGGGCAGTGTGTAAGGGGTTGGCAATGGAGGGTGTGTGTGTGTGGGGGGGGTGTATGTGTGGTGTGTGTGGGGTGGGGTGTGTGGAAGGGGTGTGTGTGGAGGGTGTGTGTGGTGTGTGTGTGTATGTGTTTGTGCAGGAGATGTGGGTGGAGGGGGTATGTGGGGTGTGTGTGTGGTGTGTGTGTAAGTGGTATGTGTGTATGTGGTGTGTGTATAGATGTGTGTGGAGGGGTGTGTGTGGTGTGTGTGTGTGTGGTATGTGTGTAGGAGATGTGTGTGGAGGAGGTGTGTGTGGAGGGGTGTGTGTGGTGTGTGTGTAAGTGGTATGTGTGTATGTGGTGTGTGTATAGATGTGTGTGGAGGGGTGTGTGTGGTGTGTGTGTGTGTGGTATGTGTGGAGGGGGTGTGTGTGGGGCGGGATGGGGAGTGGGGTGTGTGGAGGGGGGCGTGTGTGGTGGGGGGCGGGGGTGTGCACATTCATGGAGTGAACAGTCAGGAACGTGTGCAAGGATGGGCACGTCCCATGTAGATGGGCCCAGGAGCCCTGAGCCCCGCCTGTGCCTCCAAGGAGACACCAGGGGCGAGGGCGAGGAAGCCTAGCTCCTTCCCACCTTCACTCCGGGGGGACTTGCCAGGGGCTCTCCCCTCCTGACGGCCCCCATCTCCTGCAGAGCTCTCCTTCAGGGTGTGGATGTGCGGTGGGAGCTTGGAGATCGTGCCCTGCAGCCGGGTGGGCCACGTCTTCAGGAAACGGCATCCCTACAACTTCCCTGAGGGCAATGCCCTCACCTACATCAGGTAGGTCACAATGCAAAGAGCACCAGGCTAGGAGCCGGGACACCTAGGTCCGAGACCCCACCAGCCCTGTCGGTTACTCCTGCGGCTTTGGGCAGCTGCACCCCCTTTCTGGGCCTCAGTTTCCCCATTTGTTCCTACCAGTTCTGGGATTCCAGGTACCTTGAGGGGTGGAAGGGTGAAATGGAGAGTGTTGCCACCAGGCCTCCCTTGTCTTGACCCTCTTTGTCCATGAACGTCTTGGAAAACTGGCCCAATCACTAACTGGACTAACTGGACCCTCCACTCACTGGGCCCCAGGTTCTGGTCCTGGATGCCATGTCCTGAGCCTGACTTGTTCAGCATCTGCCCATCCATGTCCCCAGCCACAGGATGTGCTTGGCCCTAGAGTCCAGCCATCACCCGCGCTCCTGGTGGGGGTGGAAGGGGAAGAGGGTCCCGAGCACCCCCTCTGAGGACAATTCTTTTGCTTGTCAGGCCCACGCTTCCTTGTTTGCCACAGTGGCTCCCCAGTCTAGCTAATTGAATGGCTTACTATTTCGGTTTGCTTCCCCCCACCCCATTTTTTGTTTTTATAATTATAAAAGTAATATATGTTCGCTATAAAATGCAAGCTGCACCAGGATATATTACCTATACACATCTGTACGTATATGTGTTTTTACTCTTCATATCCTATACAGAGGAAAAAGCAAAAGTCCCTTTTACCCAATCTGACTCTTATCCCACTTGTCTCTCCAAAAGTAGCTACTGTGACTAGATTTCTGGTCTATCATTTCAGGCCTTTTAACCCCTTTTCATATATGCAGTTCATGTAGAGAGAAGCATACACACCATAACTTTGTGTTTTTATATAAATGGGGTCACGCTGTGTGTTCTGTCTGCAGCTTGCTTTCCTGCCACTCTACCCTAAATGGTAGACATCCTTCTGTGTCAGTGCGTGCTCACCATGGCCTGTACTCCATCATATAAAAGTAGGGGCCGTTATTCTCCTATTGATGGGCATTCAGGTTGTCACCCTTGTTTTAGTAAACAAATATTTGGTCCATGTCCCTTTTGCCCACATGCAGGCATTTTGGCAGAGTAGAGTCCTCCAGTGGAGTGTGAAGAGCATACAGACACGAGCTGATGGATGCTAACGGATTGTACTCATTTATACCAGCCCAATCATACTACTGCGCATACATTCCCAAGATTCTCATCACCCTGTACTGCACAGAGCTGATCTTGATCCTAACTCTGTCACCTCCCTGGTGACTTTATTTTGTTCCTTCTTCCCCTTTTAGGAACACCAAGCGCACTGCAGAGGTGTGGATGGATGAATACAAGCAGTATTACTATGAGGCCCGGCCCTCGGCCATCGGGAAGGCCTTTGGCAGGTGGGCACCCCCCTGCCCCCCCCCCGCCAGCCCTGTTTGCCTCCCTCCACCCACGTTAGCACAACCAGAACAAAACACAAAATGGTGTGGACTCCAGGAAAGCACTCAGTCTCCTTGGTAACTGAGCCCCTCCCCGCTGGACTCTTGGGGGTGGGGGGTTCTGGTAGGATACACAATGTGAGACAGGACTGGGTCCTTGAGGAGCACACAACCTTGAGGTTGTTTCTGGGAAAAACAACCAGAGAAGGCTCGCTGCTGAAGATGAGCTGCCCGTTCACCAGCTGCCTGCGGGAAAAAGGACAGCCGTGGGAGTAGTCAGGGCCGGGCTGTCTGCAGAAAACCCTTGGGGTTTGGCCACCACCCCCTGCTGTTCAAAATACGCCTGGGACCTGTTAGCCTCTTTTCCTGTCCTGGGCTGGTATGATGACAGTCTAGTTAAGCATTTTCAAAATGTAGATTGGTTATGAAATCAATTTCATGGGTCGTGACCGGCATTTAAAAAAAAAAATGATAGAGAACACGATAGATTGGAACAGAGCGAGTAGAAAAGAACAGTTGATTACAGTTAAAGCTAAGTATTGTTTGGTGAAATTTCTTTCAGTTATATGTGTATGTGTGTAGCTATATATGCACATGGGAATACTCGATCACAATGTAAGATACATTTATTTCTTAAGATTGTGGTCAGAAGACTAAAAACATTAGTGATCATCTCTGAATATTCTTCCCTCTGTTTATTCATATCTATATCCCTTAAAAAAAAAAAAACTACATCTCTGACTATTTCTTTTCATGGCGAACTAACCTTTACTGAAGACCTACCCTGTGCTAGGCTCTTATGCTCTCTTAATTCATTTGATTCTCTGAAAACCTTCTGGGATAGGTGGTCATGTTTACTGGTGGAGAAACTGAGGCTCAGAGAGGCGGTGGGGGGTCATCTGTCAGTGGCCATTCCAGTCAGGGTAGCCGAGGACCCTGGGGAGGTGGAACTGTAGCGTCCACGGGCACATCAGAGGGTTCTCATTTGCCAAAATTCCTGAAAGACCTTTAAAGTGTGCTTTTCTTGTTAGATTCTTTCTGCTAAAATTGGAATGCAGGAAAGGAAAACTTGGAGTTCATTAAAGCTCTGCTTAAGGACCAGCTAGGGGTGTGCTGAGGTCTCAAGGTGTGAGAAGCCAGAGTCAAGCAGGGCCCCGGTGGGCTGCACTGATCCTGGAAAGTGAGCAGGAATTTGAGGAAAGAAATGAGGAATGGCCAGGAGACCTGGGGTGACCTTGCAGGTCAGAGAAGGATTTGCGGCAGGTGGCCACGGCTGGATGGCAGGCTGCGACAGCTCCTGGCCCTGCCCTGCTTGGGGTAGGCGGAAAGAGGGGGCCAGCCTCCTGGGGCTTCCTCCTTGTGCCCGCTTGCCAAAGCCTGAGCCTTCCCTTCTCTTCCAGCGTAGCCACGCGGATCGAGCAAAGGAAGAAGATGAACTGCAAGTCCTTCCGCTGGTACCTGGATAACGTCTACCCAGAGCTCACGTGAGTGCAGCCCTCAGCTTGTGCATCTGGCCTGGGTGGGGGACCACCCTGAGATCTCCCCATCTTGGGCAGTCCGGTTCTTTCTAGCTGTCGGTGTTGAATCTTCAGGTGAAGGCTCTGGGGGGAATGGGAAGGAGTTAAAAGTGAGATGTGGCAGGAACCAAACTTTTAACAGACTGGGTCATAGAGCCAGAAAAGGGCATTATCCCCATAGGGAGACAACGCTGCATTATGTAGCAAAAGCCGCAGAAATAAAGACTCATCCCTTTTGACTCTGTTCTCTCCCTTCTGGGAGTTTATCCTCAGGAAATAAAGCAACCAAAGCAAAAAACTATTGACAAGAGATGTTTATTCAGTGTAGACTTCTCTGCTGCTGTGAAAAATCTAGAGATAACTAGTAGTAAGGGGTGGGTTTAGTGAATCCCAACACATGGATCCAAACAAATATTACGCGTCCATTACGATTGCAATCATAAAGCCATGCAAAGCCGTGGGGAAACGTTTGCTCTGACAAACTGGAAGTGGGATGCAGAAGGGGTGTGAGCTGGGGGTGAGGCTGCACCTGCGTGTGCGCGCGTGAGCTCCCGGCCTGGGGGTGAGGCTGCATCTGCGTGTGCGCGTGTGAGCTCCCGGCCTGGGGGTGAGGCTGCATCTGCGTGTGCGCGCGTGAGCTCCCGGCCTGGGGGTGAGGCTGCATCTGCGTGTGCGCGCGTGTGAGCTCCCGGCCTGGGGGTCAGGCTGCATCTGCGTGTGTGCGTGTGAGCTCCCGGCCTGGGGGTGAGGCTGCATCTGCGTGTGCGCGCGTGAGCTCCCGGCCTGGGGGTCAGGCTGCATCTGCGTGTGCGCGCGTGAGCTCCCGGCCTGGGGGTGAGGCTGCATCTGCGTGTGCGCGCGTGAGCTCCCGGCCTGGGGGTGAGGCTGCATCTGCGTGTGCGCGTGTGAGCTCCCGGCCTGGGGGTGAGGCTGCATCTGCGTGTGCGCGCGTGAGCTCCCGGCCTGGGGGTGAGGCTGCATCTGCGTGTGCGCGCGTGAGCTCCCGGCCTGGGGGTGAGGCTGCATCTGCGTGTGCGCGCGTGAGCTCCCGGCCTGGGGGTGAGGCTGCATCTGCGTGTGCGCGCGTGAGCTCCCGGCCTGGGGGTGAGGCTGCATCTGCGTGTGCGCGCGTGAGCTCCCGGCCTGGGGGTGAGGCTGCATCTGCGTGTGCGCGTGTGAGCTCCCGGCCTGGGGGTGAGGCTGCATCTGCGTGTGCGCGTGTGAGCTCCCGGCCTGGGGGTGAGGCTGCATCTGCGTGTGCGCGTGTGAGCTCCCGGCCTGGGGGTGAGGCTGCATCTGCGTGTGCGCGTGTGAGCTCCCGGCCTGGGGGTGAGGCTGCATCTGCGTGTGCGCGTGTGAGCTCCCGGCCTGGGGGTGAGGCTGCATCTGCGTGTGCGCGTGTGAGCTCCCGGCCTGGGGGTGAGGCTGCATCTGCGTGTGCGCGTGTGAGCTCCCGGCCTGGGGGTGAGGCTGCATCTGCGTGTGCGCGTGTGAGCTCCCGGCCTGGGGGTGAGGCTGCATCTGCGTGTGCGCGTGTGAGCTCCCGGCCTGGGGGTGAGGCTGCATCTGCGTGTGCGCGCGTGAGCTCCCGGCCTGGGGGTGAGGCTGCATCTGCGTGTGCGCGTGTGAGCTCCCGGCCTGGGGGTCAGGCTGCATCTGCGTGTGCGCGCGTGAGCTCCCGGCCTGGGGGTGAGGCTGCATCTGCGTGTGCGCGCGTGAGCTCCCGGCCTGGGGGTGAGGCTGCATCTGCGTGTGCGCGCGTGAGCTCCCGGCCTGGGGGTGAGGCTGCATCTGCGTGTGCGCGCGTGAGCTCCCGGCCTGGGGGTGAGGCTGCATCTGCGTGTGTGCGTGTGAGCTCCCGGCCTGGGGGTGAGGCTGCATCTGCGTGTGCGCGTGTGAGCTCCCGGCCTGGGGGTGAGGCTGCATCTGCGTGTGCGCGTGTGAGCTCCCGGCCTGGGGGTGAGGCTGCATCTGCGTGTGCGCGTGTGAGCTCCCGGCCTGGGGGTGAGGCTGCATCTGCGTGTGCGCGTGTGAGCTCCCGGCCTGGGGGTGAGGCTGCATCTGCGTGTGCGCGTGTGAGCTCCCGGCCTGGGGGTGAGGCTGCATCTGCGTGTGCGCGCGTGAGCTCCCGGCCTGGGGGTGAGGCTGCATCTGCGTGTGCGCGTGTGAGCTCCCGGCCTGGGGGTCAGGCTGCATCTGCGTGTGCGCGCGTGAGCTCCCGGCCTGGGGGTGAGGCTGCATCTGCGTGTGCGCGCGTGAGCTCCCGGCCTGGGGGTGAGGCTGCATCTGCGTGTGCGCGCGTGAGCTCCCGGCCTGGGGGTGAGGCTGCATCTGCGTGTGCGCGCGTGAGCTCCCGGCCTGGGGGTGAGGCTGCATCTGCGTGTGTGCGTGTGAGCTCCCGGCCTGGGGGTGAGGCTGCATCTGCGTGTGCGCGCGTGTGAGCTCCCGGCCTGGGGGTGAGGCTGCATCTGCGTGTGCGCGCGTGAGCTCCCGGCCTGGGGGTGAGGCTGCATCTGCGTGTGCGCGCGTGAGCTCCCGGCCTGGGGGTGAGGCTGCATCTGCGTGTGCGCGCGTGAGCTCCCGGCCTGAGGCTGGCGCGGGGCAGTGAGCCTTCCTTTTTTCTCAATTCAAAATCCCTTTTATCCACATGGCTCCTGGCTTCACTTACTCAGGTCTTGACTCAAATGTCCCCTTCTGGGGGGGGGGGAGGGCGCCTCCCCAAACAGTCTCTGTTTGCAGAGCACTCCCTTCCCCAGCATCCCCTGTTCCATGCTCGCCATCCAGCTCCTATGTGGCCAGTTCATTTCGTTATTGCCCCCCCCCATGTGACAGTAAGCTCCATCAGGGTAGAGGTGCAGATCTGCTTTGTTCGCTGTTTGATCTCCGGCCCCTAGAACAGGGCCTGTCACAAAACGGGCAGTCGATAAATATCTTTAACTGAATAAATTGCATAGTCAATGAGCCTCAATAGTAATAACTTGGAAATTAGCATTCTCCTTTCAATAGCTGTCACCTTAGGGAACGGGTTATTCCGTCACTGGCAGCTGTCTCCCAAGGATGCTGCTGAGGCTTTCCAGAACACTCCACCCCTCAGAGACTGCATGTCCTCGAAAAAGGCAAATCTCTGTTCTTTGAGGGCAGCTTTGATTTTTGGAAAACAGCCATAGTTAGGTTGTCACCAAGTGCAGTGAAGAAGGCGATTCCCCCAGATAAGGTGATCCTGGGTCCCTGATAGAGCAGGACCAGGACTGAAACAAGTATCAAGAGTAAACTGATTCTGGGAGCAAGTTTCAAGGAATTTTGAAACAATTTAAGCAACATCAGCATCCTTGAAAAGAGTTCGCGGCCTGGATGAGCCAGTTCCCCAGATGATGGCTGTGAAGGGAAAGAACATTAACTTATAAAAGTATAATAAATGGACCACTTTCTCCAGTGGCCACTTTTAAGGGGATAATTTCATTCAGACATGTCATTTCTGAGGGAAAAAGCAGCCGTTTCTTTTCATCCTGTCAGAGTTCGGGCAACATTGGGATGGAGCCCTGGGCTCTAGGCCTCGGGCGGGAGCTGGGCTGCCTGTGGGAGGCACCAGGGAGGACCAGGAATATGTCTCTCCTCTCCACACCCAATCCGCCCGCACAGTGTCCCATGTCATCCCCTGAGGACTGAGAGGAAAGAGTACTTTATACCTATCAGAAACCTGGATCCATCACAAGACAGGAGAGTGGATGTGACCAGCTATGTGAAATGAGGAGCATGAGTCTTCTTCCGTTTGTTTTGGCACTGTCCAGAGGTTTTTTTTTGTTTTTTTTTTAAAGATTTTATTTATTTGACAGAGAGAGAGACAGCGAGAGCAGGAACACAAGCAGGGGGAGTGGGAGAAGCAGGCCCTCCTCCGAGCAGGGAGCCCGATATGGGACTTGATCCCAGGACCCAGGGATCATGACCTGAGCTGAAGGCAGACGCTTAACGACTGAGCCACCCAGGCGCCCTGTCCAGAGGTTTTAAAAAACTATCTTGTGTCCGTAAGATAGAAACTGTGCACCTCATTCCTGTCCAGGTTGCTCATGCCCAGTCTGCTCTTCAGGTTGTGCCTCAGTTCTCGGGGTGAGGGGCCGGCAGCGGCTCAGGTCGTTGGTTAGGAAGGACATCTGTATGCCAAGCTTTCCTCCAAACAGGGGGTCCTAATGGTTGGCCCCCACTTGCAGACGGTCAGTGGGGAGACTGAGGAGGCTAAGGGAGAGGTCCCTGCTTTCCTAGGCCTGCCTACAGCCCCGGCACAGCTCTGTCCCCCCCAGATCGGAGGGCTGCTGCGGGCCTCAACAACCACTGATCTAGTACTTGTATTAGGACGGCCGGGAACCGTGCAAGCTGTGCTCACATTTGCCAGGGCGCTAACCACACAGTGGATATTGTACATTTATTATAACACTTCCTGGCAGATGGCAGTAAAAGTCTTCTAACAAAACCAGTATATTATGACAGTTTTCTAACAGATGGAAGTAAAATGTCTCGAGGAAGGGATGCTTTTGCTATTTCTACAGAGGCATCGTAAGGGCTGATGGCAGCCCCGCTGGGAGGAGGCCCACGGAGAGGGAAGCAGATGCAGATGTAGTGGAGCCGGCTCGGCCAGGAAGCCAGGGAGGGTGGTGGAGACGACCATCCCAGAGGCCCCCGGGGCCAGGACCACACAGACCCCTCACGAGCCCCATCCAGTTTGGAGACTGTTGCCTAAGCCCCGCGTCTCCCCCATAAGCATCAGTGGGCAGGCCTTTGTGCCCGTGGCTGTGGCCCCCCATGTGGACAGTGCCCACCTCAGTGCTGAAAGCTGACCACCCCGCACATCTCCCTGAGGACAGCGGGCAGGGAGAGGAAACATACAGAAGGATCTGAACAGCCTGGGCTGCATTCCTGAGCTGGCTGAGAAGCCTCAGCAGGTGTCTCGTCTCCATAGAGAGGGACAATAGAACAGGCTGCCCCTGGATGAAGCAGAGGGGGTGGAGTCTGCATCCCAACACCCTCACCCCCGGGTAGAGGTCACAAATTCAAATCCTACAGTGATCAGATGGGTGATGCAAACCAATCTTGTGGGCAGCAATGAGACACAAGGCAGTTGTGGGGACCATGGCCAACTGGGATGCAAAAGCCCCTCCCCCCAGGGGCAGCACGACCACGTGTTTGTGCCTTGAGTGCCTCGCTGGAAGATCTTCCTATTTTCTCAAAAGAGGCTGGATCCAGATTTCTTTGTGTAACCTTCAGATTTTTAATATTGCCAATTAGCTAAAAACAACAACAACCACACTATGCAGGTCAGACAAAATGTGTTTGAGGCCGGAGCCTCCCCCCCACCCCTGAATCAGAGAGCTCCCATTGACACCCTCTGGCAGGGCCCACCCCGATCCCAGGACAGAGACAGGAACGAGCAAAGAGCTGGAGGAATGCCATGCTCCCGCTGGCTCAGGGTTGTGTGGAAATTCGAACTCAGGGAAGGCCTGGGTGGGAGAGTGACTCAGAGGCTGATCTGGGTACCCAGGACCTGGGGGCCCTGACTCCCAGCCCTTATTCTGCCTCTCTCTTCTGCTCCCAGCCCGTACTGGGAATAGAATGGCCCCCTTTCTGCCCTGGGGCCCGTCTGCCCTGGAGTCCAGGGGGGATTATGCCAAAGCTCTCCTTTCCAGTGCCAAGCCTCAGAAAACCTGCAAGCAAGAGTCGGGATGAGGGGTGGAGGACTGGGCCTCTGGGAGCAATCTGGGGTCTTGGCTGTGGACTGTCCAGCCTCTAGGTGAGGCCAAGTTGGGGCATATCATGGTCTCTGCTTAGGGTCAAGATAGGAAAGACGACATCTGATCCAAAGGAAAGGAGGATGGGGCACCTGGCTGGCATAGTCAACAGAGCATGCGACTCTTGATCTCGGGGTTATGAGTTCAAGCCCATGTTGGGTGTAGAGATTACTTAAAAAATAAAAATATATATATTTTTTTCAAAGGAAAGGAGGATAGACAAGGAGCAGGGAGGAAGCAGGTGAAGGAAGTGGGAGAGGGAAGGGGAAGGAAAGGAAGTAGAAGAAGCAGTCTTAGTGATTGGCAGGAGGGGAGAGGCATCCAGAGGAGAAGTAGAGGGATAAAGGAGGAGTAGTGAAGAAGAGCAGAGAGCCGATGGCGCCCACGGAGGGGAGCACTGCTGATAGGGGCCTTTCTGGGGAGGGGCTTGGTGCAGTTGGCCCTTCCCAGAAAGGGGAGGTGGTCCTTTTTTCAAAGCTTCAACCACCTGTGTATTAGGGGATCATAGGGGGCATTTTATTATTGATCATAGTCATTATTGTTATTATATTACTATTTTTATTAAACTTCCCTCTACTGACAAGTTGGGGGCAAAATAAGTATTTATCTCTTCAAATGCCATATTCCCAGGAGGGATCGACTCTGATGCTCTGTGAGGCAATAAGAAACCAATAAAGACGACTTTTTAAGCTAAAAAAAAATGTGTTTGGGACCATATTCAGCTTGGGGGCCAGCAGTTTTCAACCTGTGGTCTAGAATTATGCAAACTCTGAAGAGGGGCCTGGGGGGGGTGCGCACTCCTGCCAGGAGTGTGCGAGAGAAAGTGAAGATGTCTTCCTGAGGCTCTGTGAGAGTGGGTCGTGGTTGGGGGTTCTGGGGGCTTCCAGTCAGCCTTGAGGAAGGAAGACCTGGTTTGGTTGAGATTTAAGAATTCCAGAAGTGTTATGATGCCCCCCTCCCCAGCCCACCTAGGTGCTCTTTGGACAGAGGTAACAAGAGGTGGTTAAGATTAGGCACATGGGGGCACCTGGGTGGCTCAGTCGTTAAGCATCTGCCTTCGGCTCAGGTCATGATCCCAGGGTCCTGGGATCGAGCCCCACATCGGGCTCCCTGCTCGGAGGAGAGCCTGCTTCTCCCTCTCCCACTCCCCCTGCTTGTGTTCCCTCTCTCGCTGTGTCTCTCTCTGTCAAATAAATAAATAAAATCTTTAAAAAAAAAAAAAAGATTAGGCACATGACCAGACTCTGAGCCCCATCACCCCATGGGGCCATAACCCAGGAGGGTGTATGACCCTCTAAACCCAGGAATGCAAGCCTGCGTCAGCTGGGCCAGCAGCCTCCTTAGGTTTATTATCCACAAAATAAGACAATGTGTCGTGTGTGTGTGTGTGTGTGTGTGTGTGTGTGTATGTGTGTGTGAGAGAGAGAGAGAGAGATGTGTGTTTAAGCATATTTTAAATAATAATAAGCATTATTATTTAAAAATATAAATTTTTAAATAATATTTTGAAATGCCTGTTTTATTTAACAGTATGTTATAAACATTTTTGCATGCTATCAGATACTCGTTTGGAGTCATTTTTAATGGCTATGGGGCTTTCTATCCTACAGATGAATCAGTATTTATTTAGCCCACCCCCTATTGTTGGATATCTACTTTTTCAGTATAACCAATCACTCTGCAAACATCCAAAATTATTGCCGCAGGATAACAAATTTCCAGAAGTAGGATTGAGATTGTTAGGTCAAACGTATGCACATTATTTTTTGTGTGCTTTTTATTGTTGAAATACAACTGACATACAATGTATTCATTTCAGGTGTACAACATAGTGATTCAACAATCCTCTACATCATGCAATGCTCTCCATGATAAGTGTAGTCACCACCTGTCACCATACGACGCTATTACAGTATTATTGACTATATTCCCTATGCTGGACTTTTCATCTCTGTGACTTATTTTATAACTGGAAGTTTGTACCTCTTAACCCCTTTTATCTATGTGTGCACATTTTTAAAGCTTTGGATACATAATGCCACATTGCCCTCCAGAACGGTTGGGCCAGTTTATGCTCCCACCCATAGAGTATGAGAAGATCTGATCCCATAGCTATTGCCAACACTGGGGATTGATATTGATTGGTGTTGATATAATATGATACATATGATATATTTTATATAAGTAAATATATAGAAATAATACATATTTATTACATATTATATGTTATGCACATATATAAACAGTGGTAACTCTCTAATATGTATTTCTTTAATCATTAGTGAGATTGAACACATTTTCCTAGTTGTATGTTTGAAATTTGCCTCTCCAAAGTGACCTTTTCCCTGTCATTTTGAGATGTCCTATTGAGTCCATATTTAGACCCCAGTCTCTCCCCAGGTTTTCTTCTCTCTAGACTGGGGAGCCTTGGCTTTCTGGTCTGAGCTCTTTTCCCAGGGTCCTCCCAGGCTTGGCCTCCAGGGCTGCCCTTAGGGCTCCCAGAGGCATCCTGCTCCTTCCCCCGTCCCCTGCCCTCCTGCCCCTGCTGGCTAGGTCTGCTCCCCAGGGCCCCTTCCCATGAGACTGAGACCAAAAGCATGGTGCCCCGGGAGCTGACCGAGCACTGCCTTCTGGCTGAGGGGTGAGTAAGCCTAGAGAGGGCAGAGGACAAGCCTGAACCACTCCATTTTCTCTCAGAGTCCCCGTGAAGGAAGTGCTCCCTGGCATCATTAAGCAAGGGGTTAATTGCTTAGAATCCCAGGGCCAGGACTCAGCTGGGAACTTCCTGCTTGGAATGGGCATCTGCAGAGGGTCTGCCAAGAACCCCCCAGCACCCCAGGTAAGCTGCTTAGGGCCTCGAGGTCAGAATCAGGAGGGGGAAAGGAGCCTTGGGTCATTGTCCAGGAGTGGGGGAGGGGGCTTCCCTTGGCTCATTCTCACTTTCTCTCTGCTTACACCCTCCACAAACCCACTCTCCCAGGAACCACGTACACTGTCCCCTCACACTGCTCCTTGGGTCTGCTTCTGCCACATTCCCGTCCCTTTTCCCACCCGTGCCACAGTTGCCCTCTGGGCACCACCCACTTTCTCCTTGCCGAGGGAGAAATGTTACCCAGGCGGCACCCGGTTCTCTCCTGGGATGCAGCTGTGGTCAGCGTGTATCATGGACAGCAGGGCATCCAAGACTCCTGTGTGTATGTGCGTGTGCCACATATGAGGGTCGCTGCACTCATGTCAAAATGAGCAGGTCGTGGAGATCCCCTAGCTGCCCTGGTCCTGCATCCTGTCTCTCCCTGGCCCCCCCGCCCTTGGCATCCCTTGGTACATCCTTGGTTGCCCTCCAGCCCGCTCCAGCTATGCTGCCCCCCATCCTTTTATTACGAAAACTTTCAAACATACAGAAAAGTTGAAAGAACAGTACAGTGAATACCCATATACTCACTCTTATTATTTGTAGAAAATTCTGCCAACATACACGGTATTTGTTTTCTAACCTGTCTACCCCCCTCCCCATCCCTCACCGCACACTTGGACTCGGCCCTTCACGTGCCTGTCTTCTAGGCGTGGCTGTTCAGCGACCATCTCATCCAGCAGCAGGGGAAGTGCCTGACTGCCGCCTCCACGTCCGTCACCCCAGGTTCCCTGGTCCTACTGCAGGGGTGCAACCCGAGAGAAGGCAGGCAGGTGAGTCTCCTCACCCCCCGGGGATGCGCAGGCTGGGTGGCAGCTCCTGGCATGGGAGCCCTGGGTTGAATCAGATGGACTCAAATACGCCCTCCAGAGTGAGGGTCCCTCCAAGTCAGCAGCGAGGTCAAGTCTGTTGTGCTCATGAGGAAGCACTTCTTCAAGTAAATACGGTTACATGTCCATCCTGCCAGCCTGTGGGTGACACGAGGGCAGAGGCCGTCTGTCTTGTATCCTTAGCCCCTGACAACCACTGCAGCCAAACTCGAGCTGGCTTTTACCAAGAGCCGGTGATAGGAGTTTTACATAGACCATCTCATCTTATCCTCGTGCAACCCAGGGGTTTGGGCCCTCGTCCCCTCCCCATCTTACAGGTGAGTCAGCCGAGGCTTGCTGAATTTAAGAAACAGGTGTCAGATGAAACACAGCTGGGAAGGGGTAGAGCCGAGATTCAAACCCAGGTCAGTGTGACTCCTAAGCCCACGGTCTTAACCCAGAACATAGTAGATGTTCGGTAAGTATTTCTTGTTTGTGGCTGCCGGGAAAGTGAGACCCAGATACACCGATTTCCAAGCTGGCATGACAGCCTCCCATGAGCACTACCTTTTCCATTTGTCAAACACTCAGCCGCCCCGTCTCCATGAATCCTGGGAGACAGGTCAGGCCCACCGGTCGAGGAAGAATCCGATGTTCCGAGAGATGACATCACTTGCTCTCAGGGTCTGCATCAGCCAGCGGCAGAGTCAGCTCAGCTCCCTTCCTGGCTGGGGGGAGCCGCTCTGCCCGAGGGTTGGAACACAAAGGCCAGAGGTTTCCTCCAGCCCTTCCCCTGCCCACACGCCCCGGTAGCCATCCCCGTGCCTGACTCTGGCCGGCCGGCGGGACAGTGCGGGGCCGAGGAGAGCGCCTGGCCTTTCCTCCCACCCTTTTCCTGTTTGCCTGGGTCAGCTCTTTCTTTAGGGATGACTGGCAAGTGGCTACGCCATTCTGGAAAAGCAGCCAGATCCCCGCCCTCCAGCCTCTGAGTGCATGCATGCATGCGTGTGTGTGTGTGTGTGTGTGTGTGTGTGTGAATTGTGTGCCAGGATCTGCTTGCTGGGCCTGCTGGACACTTCTGAGGTGTTTCTGATTGGCAGAGGAAGTTTGTCTTGCTATCTCCGCCCCTGGCCTGCAGTGAGGGATGTCCTCAGGCTCTTCTTCACTGGGGGCAGCAGACCTCTCTGAGGGTCAGGCTTTGAGCCCACTCCCATCAATCCTTGCCACCCCAGGAAGTAGCTCCTGGGGGGGCCACCACTCACTTAATTCTCTCGAGCTCTATCTAATCTGCTCCTGCAAGTCCTGTCAGGCCCCCAGCGGCACCCTGGCCCCCGGGCCCTCTCCTCCCAGAGGATAGGATGAGCGGGTCTCCCATTGCTGGTGCCTTCTCAAAGCTAGGCCTTCCTTCTTGGTCCCCCTTTGGCTTCCACGGCCACTGGGCATCATGGATCCGAGAGGCTCTGTGTCCTGGAGCCAGTGGGATGCAGTCGGCAGACCCCAGCCCCGCCACCCCTCACCTCTCTGAGCCTCGGTCTCCTCCCTGCCTGCCTTGCAAGGCGCCTGCAGGAACGGAGGCTGAGGAGATAGGAGAGTGCCGTGAGGGGCACTGATTCTCTGTCCAGGCCCAGGCCTGAGCGGCCGGGAGAGTGCTCGATGGCATGGGTAGGAAGTGAGAATCCTGTGGTTCTGGGAGCACCTCCAGTGATTGGGTGATCGTTCACTCATCCGCGCATTCACCCTTCATAAATACCACTGCGCTGGGCCCCTGCCTGTTCTCGGGAAGGTACGGCTCCTGTTGGCCACAGGCAGAAAGGAGGACGGGGTCCAGCGATGCCCTGTGCGGGGGACCTCCCGGGAGGTCAGGGACTAGAAGAGCACAAAGCAACAAAATGCTGTGAGTTCCAGAGGGACCAAGGCCCTGTCCTACCCACTGCCCCAACTTTTAGGCCAGGGACCCCTCTCTGCTGGGGCTGCATGGGCACCCTACAGGCCCACATTCCCAAGGGGAGTCCACAACCCCCACCTTCCCCCCAAGTCAGTTCGCTTCTCCACCCACCCCTAGGCCTGGCCCTGCAGCTGGGTGCGGCTCAGCCCTTCTGCGGGCATTCTGGCAAGCCCACGGCCCCAGCCCCTCAGAGCCACGGCGGGGTGGGGGGGGGCGCCTCCATGCATGGTCAAGCACTCCCCACTTCCTGTGGAGAACAAGAACAAGGGGGATACAGGAAGAGGAGAGATGGACAGACAGGCCTCTCTCACTATTCTTCCCTGAGCCTTGAAGCCTGGGCCAGCCTCTCAGCCCTTCTCCTGAGTGTTCCAAAGGACACCCCCTTCCTCCACCCAGGCATCTCCAAATGTTCCACGGGAACACCTCTTTTCCCCTTCCACAAGCCTGGGGAAGGGGAGGCTCAGGAGGGGACTGTGACGGGGACCCCAGGCCTCCCACCATCCCACTGGCCTTACTCCTCATCGCTGCAGACATGGTGACTGGATCCCCCTTACGGCCCTTGGTCACCTGCCGCCTGCTTACAGGCCAGGCTGGAAGCTCAGAGCTGTGGGGAGAGGAAATCTTGTTTGAAGAAGCAAAACACGCACTAAGCCAGGACCCGCAGACTCAACGTGCCAGCAGGGAGGGATGGGGTGTGCTGCAGGGGTGGGGTGTGCTGTCCCGGGCAGGACCTTGGTAAATGGAGAGCAAGAGCCCACCTCTAGCAGGGAGCAGCAGCTCAGCCCCAACTGCCCCGGGCCGTATAAGAAACTGGCCCACGTCTAAAGGGAAGCTAGAAACGCAGATTTTCATGTGACAACGAAGGCCAATTTTAAACAGACACTGTGCAGGCCAAACAAAATACAGCCCCGGGTCAGATTCATTCGGCCCACGGGCCTCTGATCTCGCCTTCTGCTGGACTGTGGAAGCAGGGGTGCCCCAGCAGGGAAGGGGTTTAAGACTGCGTGTGGGGTCGGGGAGCTTATGTAAGGGACATAGTCTGCTCTAAGTGAGGGGGGGCGGTATCCGAGGGATATTCAGGCCCTTATATAGATGCGAATTATTATGATTGTTAATCGTTGTGTTTTCTTCCCCGTCCTCCCCCCCAGAGATGGAGGAGAAAAGCCTCTTTCATCCAGCACTCGGTCAGCGGCCTCTGCCTGGAGGCCAAACCCGCCCAGCTGGTGACCAGCAAGTGCCAGGCCGATGCCCCGGCCCAGCAGTGGCAGCTGACGCCGCACACGTGACGGTAGCCTGGGGCCTCCCATACCTTTTGCATGAGACTTTGGGACTGGAAGCGGGTTAGGGTGGGGGAGTGTAAAGCAGGCCGTCCCCATCTCCTCACATTTCTGCCGGAATCATCAGCAAACCCCCCTGCCACGACACACAGTTCCCTCAAAGCTTGTTCGGGGCGGGCACAGGGGGGCAGGCCCTGATGCTCCGGCTGCCAGCCCGGCCTTGCCCCAGAAGAGGAGACGGTCAGGATGCTGCTGCTGGGCAGAGACTGGGCAGCCCACCCCCCGGCCCTTTGTCCCCTTCCCTTCACCCTCCCAGGGTCCCGGACAGTGTTTGGGGGAGTCGTCCCCCATTGGCTGGGGAGAGCAAGGACAGAAGCCCACGTAGGGCCCCTGCCGGGTCACAGGGCCTAGCTGTGGGACCAGCATGAGAGGAGAACGTGGGCAGCATGGATGGGGAGGCTGAGGGCCGGGCGAGGGGGTGCAGCCTGAAGGCAGGTGGAGAAGAAGAAGGAGGTGAGAAGCTCTGTGGCCTGTCCCAGGCAGGTGCTGGGTTGAGCGTGGGAAGGATAGGATCTGGAGCAAAGGATGGGTAATTTGCAGAAGGACATGGATGGAAAAGCAGCAAAGCACCAAAAGAATTAGTCTCTTCCGGACAACCCATTGTTCTTCCCATGCTGTGTCAGTCCCTGTGCATTGCGCCCGGCGCTCTGGCCTCCACGTTCCTAGCAAGAGGCTGCAACGGGGTCTTCATGGGCAGCCTTGGGACCCAGTTTATTAAACAGATCCCACTTCTGTTTGGCCATGTGTCAGGCCAAGCCCTCTTTTCTTGGGCCTAAAGACCAGCTGGTGCCCTGTCTGCTCTGCCTGGGCCCATGGTGATGACCCCGGGTGGGCAGGCAACCACCTGCACCCTGGAGCAGCCCCATCCTCGTTCAGACTTTGACTCCTGCCTTCTCAAAAGCCTTTGTCTCTGTAAATACAGCGTTATGGTGTTGAAGTAGCTGGTAAGAACAGGACCTCCCTTCCGGAGCTAAACATTCCCTAAGACATTAGGGAGTAAGTCACGGAGGCTAAGCCTCATCCTCACCCCTCCCCACTGCAGGAGGGAGGCCTGAGAGGGTCAGTTCCCACAGTGAGCGGGGAGGCTGGCTGGTGGCTCCTGTTTGTGTGGAGAACCCCAGCTCCTTCTCACGGCCATTGGGCCCACGGCCTGGTCTTGGAAACACTTCTGCTATTCCTCTTTTCCTCTTCCCCAACCCTACTGGCTCAGGCAGGGTGATTTTTGGCAAAAGACCAGGGGTATGAGGACCCCTGGGCGTCCCCCTCCCAAAGCAAATCCGCCTGGGACCTCTAGGGAGTTCATGGATTCCAGAGGGCCCGGGACTCTCCTGAAATTGTCCCCCAAATCGTGCATGTGTGTGCAGATGTACATTTTCCTGGGGAGGGGGTCCATAGATTGCCCCAGCTTCTTGCAGAGGTCCCTGATCCCCAAAGGGTCTGTGCCTCTGCTCTGGCCTGGAGCAACCACCAGGCTGAGCTGCCGTGCACCTTCTCCCTCCCTGGTGAGCCTAGACTGCTGGTTCCTGCTCCTCCATGGGCCCTCAGGCCAGCAGCCCCGCCATGGGGGGCCTCGGTAGCTTCCTCACCCCCTGGCTCTCACCAGGCCCTCTCAAGCAGTGCTCCTGGGCCGCAGCACAGGGCCTTGGCCCCCCAGGGGGCCCCATCTCCCGTCCTCTGTCACCGTGTTTCCTCCGCCCCCATCTCTTTTGTGCGTGTACCCCCCACCCTCCCTGCAGCGTGTCCCCTTGGGGATGGGGGGCACAGCTTCCCTCGCTGAGTGTAAGGGGGCTGCTGCTCAGAGAAGCCTGAGAGCCCCTCCCTTCCCCAGGGGCCGACTGCACCTGTCCACCGCCCCTCCCTTCCCCGTGGGCCAACTGCACCTGTCAGACGCCCCTCCCTTCCCCGTGGGCCCACTGCACCTGTCAGACGCCCCTCCCTTCCCCGTGGGCCCACTGCACCTGTCCACCGCCCCTCCCTTCCCCGTGGGCCCACTGCACTTGTCCACCGCCCCTCCCTTCCCCGTGGGCCCCCTGCACCTGTCAGACGCTCCTCCCTTCCCCGTGAGCCCACTGCACCTGTCCACCGCCCCTCCCTTCCCCGTGGGCCCCCTGCACCTGTCAGACGCCCCTCCCTTCCCCGTGGGCCCCCTGCACCTGTCAAACGCCCCTCCCTTCCCTGTGGGCCCACTGCACCTGTCCACCGCCCCTCCCTTCCCCGTGGGCTCACTGCACCTGTCCACCACCCCTCCCTTCCCCGTGGGCCCACTGCACCTGTCCACCGCCCCTCCCTTCCCCGTGGGCCCCCTGCACCTGTCAGACGCCCCTCCCTTCCCCGTGGGCCCCCTGCACCTGTCAGACGCCCCTCCCTTCCCCGTGGGCCCACTGCACCTGTCCACCGCCCCTCCCTTCCCCGTGGGCCCCCTGCACCTGTCAGACGCCCCTCCCTTCCCCGTGGGCCCACTGCACCTGTCCACCGCCCCTCCCTTCCCCGTGGGCCCCCTGCACCTGTCCACCGCCCCTCCCTTCCCTGTGGGCCCACTGCACCTGTCCACCGCCCCTCCCTTCCCCGTGGGCCCCCTGCACCTGTCCACCGCCCCTCCCTTCCCCGTGGGCCCACTGCACCTGTCCACCGCCCCTCCCTTCCCCGTGGGCTCACTGCACCTGTCCACCGCCCCTCCCTTCCCCGTGGGCCCACTGCACCTGTCCACCGCCCCTCCCTTCCCCGTGGGCCCCCTGCACCTGTCCACCACCCCTCCCTTCCCCGTGGGCCCACTGCACCTGTCCACCGCCCCTCCCTTCCCCGTGGGCCCCCTGCACCTGTCCACCGCCCCTCCCTTCCCCGTGGGCCCACTGCACCTGTCCACCGCCCCTCCCTTCCCCGTGGGCTCACTGCACCTGTCAGACGCCCCTCCCTTCCCCGTGGGCCCACTGCACCTGTCCACCGCCCCTCCCTTCCCCGTGGGCCCACTGCACCTGTCCACCGCCCCTCCCTTCCCCGTGGGCCCCCTGCACCTGTCAGACGCCCCTCCCTTCCCCGTGGGCCCCCTGCACCTGTCCACCGCCCCTCCCTTCCCCGTGGGCCCCCTGCACCTGTCAGACGCCCCTCCCTTCCCCGTGGGCCCCCTGCACCTGTCCACCGCCCCTCCCTTCCCCGTGGGCCCCCTGCACCTGTCAGACGCCCCTCCCTTCCCCATGGGCCAACTACACCTGTCCGCCGTCCTTCGTGGGCCTCAGCCCTGCTCTGCTCTTGCTTTTCCTCTTCTTGACCAAAGCATGTGCCACTCGCCGTCCCTGAGGGGCCTCGTCTTTATGAAACATGCACTTGGAATAAAACCACTTCTCACCCGTACACGTGCACCTGCGCCTTTCTCACCCCAGAGCCACCCTCCCCTGCCGCGTGGGCAAGTTGGGGCCTCGATGCTGTAAAACTGAAACTGAACGCGCTCGGGTCTCACCCCCTCCTGTACCTGACAGCTTGCTCCTCGGCCTACATGCCCCACGATACCCCAGGGTGTCCTGGATGACAGGCTGGCAGCTCTGGGGGACTAGCAGGTGTCCCTGCTGCTGGGGCGGGCTGGGACCAGAGCCCCGCTCCGGCTCCGTGGCCTCCTCGTGGGACCCTACTTGGGGCTTTGAAGTGGAAACCACGGGGCTTTTCCGAATACTTGCCTTTTGCCAACCCTCTCTCCTTCCCTGGGTGATAGCCCTGACCCCCCAGAACTGCCCTTCCCCGCCTCCACCACACAAGAAGGCAGTGGGAAAATGCAGGTGGGACATCTTCCTGGGTAGAAACAGCAAACTAATTCCAGAAAGAGTCCTATCAGCCTAGCCTTGTTGATCGGGTAGCAGATGCTGTGCGTAACGTTTCCATGGAAACCAATGGAAAGCCCCCACCACTCCTATGATCAGAAGCTGAACCTACCCAGGTAAAAATAAACGCTGCTTCGGTGCACATATGAACAGTGGTGGGCAGGCCAGTGCGCACCTTTCCTGCACGCAGCCATTTCTGCCCCACCCCCCACTTCATCTCAGGGGTTCCCAGAACTTCTGGCCACCATGCCCCTGGCTGGTGACAGTTCCAAGCACACAGTGTGGCTGCACAGCCCAGCTTGGGCTAACTGGGCACAGGGAACAATTTACTGCAGAAGACTCTGGCTGTAGTCTCTGTCCATCCTCTCAAGGAGTACATCCCACTGCCCACCTCCTTCTTAGGGTTCTGGCCAAGCTGGGCCAGCTCTCCACATTCCCCCTTTTTTCCTTCCCAGCCTCCAAGGGCTCTGGTGCTGCTTCTCCTGAGTCGTGCTCTTTTGCCCTCCTCCAAACCTACCTCTCTGGAGGCCCATTTTTCTCTTCCACCTCCCCTTTTTTTTTTCTGGAAGATAAGACTGTGAGCCTTTAGCCAGCTCCTGGAGGGGTCGGCAAAAACTCTCAGGCTGGCCCTTAGGGACTTACAGAACACAGCAGAAAAGTCTCAAAGAGTGCATGGGTGGGGAGGGCAGGAGGGACATGGGCATGAGGCCCGCCTCCCGTTTATCCAGCAGGGAGGAGTGCCTCCATCCCTGGGCCTCTGTGACTTGCCTTCAGTTTTCCCAGTGGCTCGGCCCCACACCCCTCAGGAGAGGGCTCTCCATCTGCAGTTGGGAGAAATAACATGGGCAACACCTGTCTTCCAAGGGGTCCGGCACCCCCAGGCCTGCGGAGAATCTTCCATCACCGGGCGGGGTGTGGTCCTCTCCCACCAAGGGAACAGAATAGGAAAGCTGGAAAAGAAAAGCTACAGTTCGTGACACCCACAGCTTCATTCCCGACAGTGCTCCCACCATCCTTGGTGTGTCCCTGCCATGGTTGGGTCAGTTTCCTCCAGAGGGAGGGAGGGGTCCAGGCAGCTTCTCATCTTAAAAGGTCTTCATGGCTGGGCAAAGAGCTCAGGTGAGGCAGGTGGGGGCCGCCCTCTCCTGGGCCTGCAGCCAGGCTGTGTGGGTCAGCAGGAGGGTGGAGGCTCCCGAGCCATCTGAGGACAGCCCTCTGCCTCGGGACTCGACCCCATGAAGTGCGAGGAAGTGGGTAGACAGAGTGTGGATCCCAGGGCCCTCGTCAGCCAGTCTGTCCTCACTCTGCCACTTACTGGCCGTGTGGTCTTGAGTCTCTCAGCCTTGGGTTCCTCACCTGGAGGAAGGGGTCACTTCGAGCCCTGGAGGGGTTTTGTGAGGAATGATTTATTTCTCGTGTGCAAAGCATCTCTCTAAAAGCCTAGTGAACATGCATTCGTGCCACTATTAATAAACATTTTTGGAGGGCCTGCTACGTACTAGGCGCTTTACCAGGGGTGGTGACACACATCTAAAACAGAAATTGTCTCTGCCCTTAAGAACATTCTAGCAGGGGACATGGACAAAGAAAGAGGCCTCTGTGATACCACATGATAAAAGCCACAGGGAAGGCAGGAACTATGGGAGCAGCAAGGAGGGGCCTCTTGCTGTGGGCTGGGGGGCCAGGAGTCCTGATGCTTCCAGGACAGCTGCTCATGACCCTCGGGGCAACGCCTGCCTCGGCTGGGTGGAGGGTGGGCTGGATGAGGCCTGGTGGGAGCTAGAATGCTAGCCGGGCTGGTGGCTCAGCAGGTACCGTGGAATGGCCTGGGCTTGTCACCTCGGTGCACACAGCATCATGGGGATGTAGACCAGCCTGTAATCGTAGAAGGATTCTAGAAGGAAGGTATGGCAGCCGTTTAAACCCAAACAGATAAACCCTTTCCTTCTTGAGCTAATGACCATTACTCCAGGGCTCAGTCTTCTTTGGTGAGGGCAGAGGAAAGGATGGGGAAATAGGTGGCGGGGAGAACTGGATGATTCTTATCTGGAGACAATGAATACAAATGACCAGGTGGTGTTCCAGAAAGACTTGTTTTCTCCTTCCTCCTTGGTTCAGGTTATCTCTGATCCATTCAAGCCATCTGAAAGCAAAGCCTGTCTCCCAACAATTTGTCTTTCAAATAAGTGTCTCTCAAGTTTCAGCCCCCAGATAAGCTGGGGCAATCAGGTGGAGGCACTCGTAGGCACGTTTGTCCCCAGGCTCCCACCCAGATCTGCTGACTCCGAATTTCCATGTGTGTCCCGTGGCCTAGGTGATACAGATTCACCTGGAGTCTGCGACCCTCTGAAGCATGAGGCAGACCTGGAGGCCCAGGGAGGAGAAGCCACGCAGGGGATACTCAGGATGAGCCCCAGCTCTGCACCGAGTACTCCAGTACTTGACCTCACTGCGAGCAGGAGAAGCCAAGGGGAAAGAAGGCCACCCCTGTGCTCCTTACCAGCAGAAGGATGTAGGAGCTGGATGTCTGAGCCAGAACTGGCTCCCAAGGAGAGCAGTGACAGACAGATGCCCCCAGCTAGGACACCCTCATTTGAACAAGAAACCAGGGCTGGCAGGAGAGTCTGGGGTTCTGGGTCCAGGACCAGGAGAGAAGTGTCTCCAGACGTGGTTGCTTAGGTCTCTGGGGCCTCTCCCCACCACCTGAGTCAGAGGCAGCCCCCAGCTGAAGCCCCCAGCTGGGTTAGAGGCAGCTTGCTGAAGTGTGGGTGGCCCATAGGCCCCATAGCAATCTCAGACACAGCCACTGACGTTGGCAAGGGCGTCCCTCAGCCCGGGATGACTGATCTCCAGAGCCTTGTTCTCCGGGGGGAGGGGCAGTAGGACAGTGGGGGCTTGTTAAGGTTAGATCAGGTCACAGTGGGAGCAGCAGGTGGATCCAGGGGCTTTCTCCTGGGTATGCAGTGTGACCTCAGCCCTGCGCTCACATCCTGTAGCTGTCGGGTAGAGACTGATCGTCTCTTGCGTTCCAGTGGATGCCGGGCAGGTGAGCAGGCTCTGGGCCGCGGTCTGAGCTTCTCAGGGATGCCTCTTGTGGATCACATAGTCTCTTACCCCTGTGGCATCTTCACCACGAACATCACCGAGCCCACGATGATGTGCTGAGCACCTACCGCAGAGGATATACAATGGGCTCAAGGAGTCCTGTAAACCCCCAGTGGTCAAGGCTGTCCACTGCCAGACACCAGACAGCCAGGCCAACCTCAGCTCCCATCCTCCAGCCACACTCACCTGTGGCATTTCTGGAAGTTGCTTTCTGCCTTCTCTTGCCTGTGCTTGCTGTTCCTTCCACTCTCTACCTTGTCGTCTCCATGGGTCGATGCTACCCATTTTTCCAGACAGATGGCTGCTTCCACAAGGAAACATTCCCAGTCTCCCACTTGTCTGAGGGCATCCCTCCAGCTTGTTTCTTCAATGTCTTGAATGTTCCTCTCCAGCCACAGTGGTCACCTTCTTCCATATGCTGTGATGAGGACTTGTCTTCTCTAGTCCTTATTTGTCCTCTTTGCGGCCAGGCTGGATCTCGTGGATACCAGGACCCATGTCTGCTCCCCACAGCCGCCGCTCGGAGCCTGGCTCTCGGAATCACAGTAAATGCTGGCTTGCCAAATGAATGAACTCACAGATTCTCACTGGGCTGTGTTTTAGTTTTATTTTGTTCCATCTTGTTCTAGTGACAAGGCATTTTTACATTTAGGAATTAGGACAATGCATACAGAAAGCCCTCAGTCCATATTTGTTCATTTTTCCTGTCACTTCTCCCTGTAAGCTTGATATCTTCACAACCCCACCCTTCCTACTTATTAGTTGTCTCCAAGCCCTCAGCAGCGAGGTGCTGGCGATGCCAAGGGCTGCCACGGATTGAGCATTTCCTGGGTACCCAGCACCTGATACTGCTACAGGTGTCGGTCCCCAACACCCCCTGGGAGGTGGGTTCTGGTGTGCCCACTTCCCGGCTGAGGAAGCGGGGGCTCAGTCAGAAGAGACTTGCCCAAGGACAAATATCGAGGTTTAAACTTGGTTCCCGAGAAGTGAGCGTTGTGTGGTCCCACAGACCAGCAGCATCAGCGGCATCTGGGAACCTACTAGCAATGCCAACTCTTGGGCCCCACTCAGACCTACTGAATCAGAAACTCTGGCGGCGGGGCCCAGCTACCTGGGTTTAACCAGCCCCCAGAGGCTTCTGATGCTCCTGGAGTTTGAGAGTCACTGGTTTGGTGACTAGGATGGGTCCTGGTCCCCTGACTGGAGGGCATGGGTCACCACCTGGCATAGCCGGCCTTGCTCTGCTGAGCAGGCTGCCTCCCATTGAGCCCTGGGCTGTGATGGATCTCTCTGGGGCCGAGGGTGGGTGGGGATGAGACTGGCCAAGGCTTGCCACTGAGCCACATGCCACATGCCAGCCGTGCTTCGTGTGATTTATGAGCTTCTGCCCCAACAGCAGCCACAGACGGCTGACGTGCTTATAAAAGAGCTCCCACCCCAGAAGATTCCTTAATCAAGGCATCAGCGGTGCACGCCCTGGCCTGCAGGATGGGCAGACATTTTCCCATGAGTTATGTGGCTCAGTCCTTTTTAGGGACCATCTGACGGATGACGTTCAGGGCCACTCACATCACATACTCACCAGGCGCTGAGCCTCCCACATTTTCACTTCTTTAATCCTCACAGCAGCTCTGCCAGGTAAGTATTTTCATTATCACCCCATTTACGAGCTGGGAAATTGAAGCCCAAGAGGCTAACACACCTGCCCACGATTACCCAAGCCGGTAGAGGTTGAGCCAGGCTTTGAGATCATGAAGTCTGGCCCAGGCCCCATGCCCTGCACTGGCTTTATCGCCTTTCACATGAGTTTACAGCCTCGTGCCAACACCGACACTTGTGTACTGTTCTGTCCCCATTTTACTCTTCAGGAGACTGGCCCTTTGCAAAGCTCTTAGTCTCAGTCCAGAGCCCAAGATATGTCCCCCACCACCCCACACCCTTTCACAGCTGATTCGTAGAAGCCTGAAAGCTACGGTGGCCAGGGCTGACTCATCACCCACAGATGTAGAAAAGGCTGAGAGGCCGATGGGCCCTACGTCAAAAGGCAGGAATCGGGAGCACCGGGATGCCGTCGACCGGAGAATGTGACGGTCCCTCTCACAGCGACAGAAGCTATTGCTGCCGGCTCTCCCTGGCGCCAGGTGTCCTCTGGAGCTCAGGGGGGTGAGACCGTCGGCATGACCCGGCCCCCAAGGGCTCAGGGCCGCTTTGCCGCATTGTTTGCTCTCTCCCTGCTCGCGGGCCAGGGCTATTGCTTTCCAAATGCATTTTCTCCTCGGACACTAGCCTTGTGCTTGTTCGGGTGGATTCTCCTTCTGCAGGCCTGCCACTTTGGCTCTTGGGGAGTTGAGGGTGGTGGTGGGGAGTTGAGGGTGCTTCGTGGTGCCTAAGGGCTCACCCACAGTTTGCACCAGGAACCTGGGCCTTTGTATGCTCATCCAGCAGCTGGGCTGATTTTTAATTTACTATAAGCAAATGTATCCATCCCAGTTACTTTTGGCTGATTGAGCGGGTGCCAGCAGGGTGCCAGCAGGGGTAGAGAGGAGAGTTCTAGCCTTGCAGTAGGAGAACACTCACTCCAGCTCTGGCCCAACCATCCATGAGCTCAGTGACCTCCAGCGAGCCACTTAAGTTTCCTGAGCCTCAGTGTCCTCAACTGAAAAACGGGGCTGACGTGGGGGAAGATGAGATGAGAAAATGTCTGTGCTCAGGCCTTGTAAACTGGAAAGCGCGTGCAGCAGTCTGGGAGCTACGAGGGAGTGTTTCTCCGACCCTGGGGCAGGCTGTGGATTTTCCGAATGCTAAGGACATGCACCAGCCATCAGGGCTCAGTCATGGGGGCCAGAGGGGGTGGGAAGCTGACTAGGAAAGATGAGGTGAGGAGTCCAGCAGTCCACCTTGTTCCTGAGGTTGCTGATCAGCCTATGAAAACTTTTTTGGTGGCACTTGCTTTTACCTTTGAGAAGCAAGACAAGTAGATCCAGCAGGGGACTCGATGTTACAAGAAGGCCTTGAAAACCTTCAGACTAGTGGGGTAAGCCAGGATGGGAGCCAGGAGGGAGGTTGAGGCCAGAAAAGTGGCTCTGTCTGGGGTCTTCAGAGCTGCCCCTCTCTCACCCGCATCCCCCACCTGACATGGAGTAGGGCTCACTGGGCCTGCCCCATGGAGCAGAGGAGCTGGGGCCTGGAATGACTGTCCTAGCCCAGGCGCCTCTGTCTGTGGAGGACACACAGGATGCGGCCTGGCCTCTCTCAGAAGGCCTCAGGCAGGATGACCAAGCCGCATTGTGGAGACCTTATACCACAGATCCTTATCAACGACACAGAGAAAGCCATGGTTGGGAGCCCCCTTTCTGGCCCAGGGTTCACTCTGCCTGGCAGGACAGAAAGAGCAGGGGCTGTGGAGCCAAACCAGAGCTGAAGCCTGGCTGTTTCTCCTAGTAGCTGGACCACACGTGGCAAGTTACTTTCCCTGTCTAAACCTCAGTCCTCTCACTGGGAAAACCGGGATAACACCACCCACTTCTTAGGGAGTTTGAACGGGCTGACAGTCATGGAGGGGTTGGAATAAAGAAAGAAAGGGGGACACGGTGGCCAGAGAAGTGCCCACCCTCCCTGAGGGGGCATTTGCCTTTGCACAGCTGGACCACCAGACCCCCACACAGAATATGGTCAATAAGTGTGAATGAATGAATGAGTCAACGAATGAATGAATGAATGAAGCTCTGTGTGTGAGGCAAATGCGTCTCCCTGGGAAGGCCTTGAGTCCAAGCTTAGCCCCAGCCCTCGCCCAGTGTCCCCAGGACTCCAAAAGGGGGAATGTATTCAAGATAGATACATGTTAGACAGGTTAACTTTGCCGACCGAGGAGTCCTGGCAGACGTGGAACTGAGAGATGGACAAATGGATGTCATTTTTGGGCAAGCATGCCTGAGAACGTCCCTGAGATTCTCTACCCCACCCCTAGCCCCTGGGGCAGGGGCCTTCCTAGAGGTTCCCTGAGTAGCCACGCTTCGGCCTTTGGTGGTGAATCAGGGTTGTGTCCGAGGGGCTTGTGTTTTCCTATAGTCCCGCTAGCTTGCACACTGCGTGCAGAAAAAGACGTGTCCGCGGAGCCTGGTACAGCGCCAGCACCTGCCAGGTGCTCAGTAACTGTGTGTTGAACGAATAAGGAGTCTAATAAAACTGCTATTCTCCCTGAGTGCTGGGAAGCTCTGGTCTTGGAACACAAGGTTTGGGATGCGTATCAGTTTGTGCTCAGCTTTCTCTTCTAATCTGGCTGTTGATTTGGGTTTTTAAAGAATCCGTGAGGTCTGACCAGTGAACATTCCTTTTCATCAGGCACAGGAGACCCAGCATTTGCAAGTTAATGCCAGATCAGTGCCTGATTGAACCATGCGTGTGAGGACAAGGGGAACAGCAGAGATGATGTAGCAAATTCAGATGGGGGTGCCCCGACCTGCAGAGAAAAGTGCCTTACCTACTAATGAACACGTCAAAGGCTAAGGCAGTGAAAACTGCAGCTTTGGGATCATCTAAGGTTTTAGTTGGCAGCAGAGAGAAAGGATGAAGGCTTCTCTGTGTACCAAGCTGTGGTCTTCCTGAAGCTTTGGTCTGGGGCCAGGTCTCTGCTCAGGATAGGGAGTCTTTAGTTTATTTGCATACAATTTGCTAACATCAACAAAGTCTTTGCTCAAGCAATTTTTAAGTACAATGTTATTGCTTCCCTGAAGGCTATAATTCCTTGGTTTTTCTCCTCAACATTCTTCTTTCTCACTTAGCAGCCACTCACATTGACCCAGATCTTCCCACCCAGGAGTGTCAGGGGGAGTTGAAAGAGCCGAAGGAGGGGAGCACAAAGAAGGGAGCAGGCCGCTGAGCAATCGAACCCGCTTTTCGGGATGCCCTCAACTTGACCTAAGGGTTTTAAGTATTATTTTGTTTAATTCTCAAGCCAACTCTGGGGGATGCACACTATTACCATCTCCATTTGTAACAAGGAAACCAAGGTCAGGAAATGTTTTATGAGTCGCTCAAGATCACACAGCCAGGAAATGGCAGAACCTGGACTCCAAGGATGTCTGGCTCTTAGAATTATGTTCTCAAACTAAGGATCCCTGTAAATCACTTACCCTTTACATCTCTTTAAACATATAAGACAGTCCTGTTACAATTGTTTGATAGTGTGCAAGGGCCACTGGCTTGTCCCTGAACGGTTTTCAACTCTGATTGTGCTGGGGAACTTTCCGGAGTCATCACCGGGGTAGGGCTGGCTACATAACTTGTGGGGTTCAGTGTAAAATGAAAATATGGGTCACCTCATTCACAAATTATTAAGAATTTCAAAAATGATGCCAGCAGCATGGGTCCCTCAAAGGCCCGGGCCCCGTACAACTTTAAGTGCATGGGTTGTTTGCCTGCGAAGCCGGCCCTGAGTCAGGGTTCTGGGTGGACCCTGGCATTAGGTCTAGCACATGATAAACATTAAACATGTTGGCTAACGGAATGAACCAATTCAATAAATATTCATCTACTGTTACAGACCACGCAGTGTTCTAGGCACAACGGATAGAGCAGGAAGCAATACGTGTCGGTTCCCTCATCCCATGGAGCGTATATTCTAGACAGAAAAACAAGTGATCCGAAAGACGTACAAGATCATTCCAAGATACTAATAGGTGTAATGCAGAAAATAAACGGGGCCGATGTGATTGTGTTGCTAGGAAGGCAAGGGCTACCTTTAGATGGGGTAAGAGTTGGCATTTGATGCAAGACCTGAGTGATGGGAGCCGGTGGGAGGATTCTCTGGGGAAGAGTGTTCAGGCAGAGGGAGTAGGGAGCACGGGGCTTTGCAGGGCGGGGCCCTTGGCCTGAATGAATGGATGAGTGGGTGGAGTGGCTGCATCCCCATCGGAGTTCCTGGTGGTAAGCGAGGGTCTCAAGCTGTGCCCCTCCATCCGTGACAGTCCCCCACCTACCTGTCCCTCCTCATGTGCTCCTCACCGTCTGTGGTGTGTGTGGCAGTCTCCTTGGAATTCCGCAGACGCACTAACCTCATTCCTGCTTAGAGCCTTTGCACTTCGGATCCTCTGCCTATGACATGTGTCCCCCCCCACCCCTGCTCTTTCTCATCTTTCAGATCGCAGCTTAGATGCCGAGGCTTAGAAGGGCCTCTGCCCATCCAAGCTCAAGTAACTCAAAATATTGCGCTCTCTTGGGAAACCTTAATGATTTCCTTCACAGTGGTAGTCACGTTCGGGTCTAGTCTGGCCTGTAAGCACCATGAGGGTATCATGGACCAGGGTCATGCCGATTTCATTCACTATGAACCTGAACTGAGGTAGTAAAGACAAGTTGATCCCCAAGCCCCGCACTCCTTTATACAGGAACCAGTGTTGATAGGCAAGTGCAGGTGAGAGTAGCTCCTTGATGCCATTGCTCAATTGATTAGCTAAACGATTTACCAGTTAGTCAACAAACACATACTGAGAACCAATTATTTGGAAGGTACTAAGGATTCCAATATGAAAGATTTAATTCCGTCTTCAAAGAGCAGAGATTATTGAGGGAGGTAGATAAATCCCACCAGGAATTCCACACAGTGTGATAGCAGCCATGACGGAGGACACTACCAGAGCTCAGAAGCTAGATAAGTAGAGGATTTGGTGATCACGGAAGGCTTCCTGGAGGTGGTGATGCTTGAGTTGAGCCTTAACTTACAATTAGGGGTTAAAGTATGTGGGCCTTGAGGAAGTAGACATGCCCATTAAAGGAAGGGAGTGTGCAAAGGCATGCAAGAGATCGTGTGGCATACTCGTGGAGCTGTACAAAGTATGGCCGGAGCAGGAGGGAGGGGGACTGGTTGGAGCCAAGTCTGACAAGTGGGCAGGTGCTAATCATGAGGGACCTTGGGTATCAAGCTACAGATTTGGATTTTATTTTATGAGTGACAGCTTTAAGAATTTCAAGCAGGGAAGTGACATAATCAGATTTTTCATTATAGAAAAACCTGTCTTCCATAGCAGGAGAGAGGACAGACTGGGAGCAGCAGGCCCGCCCTTCCGTTCCTGGATTATGTGCCTTCCCTCATGCTGTGAACCAGAAGCTTCTGTTTTGTTACAGACCCTATTAGTTATCTATTGCTGTGTAACAAATGACCTCCCCATTTAGCGACTGACAACAACTGACAGTCTCTCAGAGGTTCTGTGGGGCAGGATCCAGAAATGGCTTAGCTGGATGGTTCTGCTCAGGGATGCTCAGGAGGTGGAAATCAGGGTGTCCGCCAGGGCTGCAATGCTCTCCACACTCACCCAGGGCTAGACTGTCTGCTTCCAAGCCCACTCACAAGGGGCCTCTTGCACAACATGGCAAGCTGACTGTCCCCAGAGTGAACGGTCCACGAGAGTGAGAGAACACGAAGATGGACGTCACAGTCCTTTTATAACTGAACGCTGGAAGTGAGATGCCATCACTGCCACGGGTATTCTATTTTTTTATTATTTTATTTATTTGACAGAGACACAGCAAGAGAGGGAACACAAGCAGGGGGAGTGGGAGAGGGAGAAGCAGGCTTCCTGCCGAGCAGGGAGCCCGATGCAGGGCTTGGTCCCAGGACCCTGAGATCATGACCTGAGCTGAAGGCAGACGCTTAACGACTGAGCCACCCAGGCACCCCTGGTATTCTACTTTTTAGAAGAGAGTCATTCCTAAGTCCAGCCCTCACTGAAGAGTAAGGGTTGACACAAGGGCACAACTCCCTGGAGGTGCGGATCCCTGGGGGTCATTCAGAGGCTGCCTACCACCCAGATCCCACCTCTTCCTTCAGTCAGGTGACCCATGCTGGGTCAACCAGAACATTTCCTTGGGATTTGTGAACTCAACCAGAAAGATGAATCTGAAGTGAAGCTCAGAGACTCTGTGGACAGCCATGTTGCCCACTAAGTGGAAGAAGCTGGTGTCTGGGACAAATGGAGCTGACACCTAACGGCGGACAGAGATCAGAAATGGTAGGCATTCCCGACAGCCCACATTTCTGGTTTTATTTGACCCTGAGATGCATTTGTGTTCTGGCCGTTCCTGCAGTTTGGACTATGGCCCCATGAACTACACACCCCCTCTATTGCTGCCTAAGCCATGGTTGGCCGGCTGCCCTATGCAAGACGGAAGAGCTGTTTTGGATGGGGTCAGCCAGGAGGGCTGGCAGGTGTTTTCAAGATGAGTGCCTGCTCGTAGGAAACAGAAAAGTTAACCTACCTACCTGAGGAACATTCGTGTTGTTGGCCTCCTTAACTCTGACCGCGTGACCAGCTGAATGGCACAACTACCTGCACTCAAAGCATATTGGCTCAGTAGAGAAAGACCTAATTTTGCAAATAGGCAATGATCACAATCCCCTTGGTGACTGGTTGGTCCTTGATTAGGAAGGGACGGAAGTTAACATGACAAAATCAGCTGTCAAGTGTCAGCCTAATGAGTCCTTCTGACAGTTCCCTTGGTTCCCCGAAGGACGGCTCACTTCCCAGCCAGAATGAGGACGATTATGGAGATGGGTCGAGCCGCTTGAAATTGGGTATGCGGAAAACACATTTGCTTTCCTCTAACGGGAACGGCGTGTCAAACGCAATTACCCACACTGAGGCCGGCCGAGTTGGCAGCTTTTTAAAACCTGGCGTTGTACAGCCATCGGGAGTGGGAACGCCCCCTTCTATGCTGGCACTCCGGGGCCGGTCAGAAGCAGACAGGGGCGATGGCTAAGCAGAGGTGGTTAAATTCCCCCAGAATTTAGTTTGAAGTGCTGACTGTTTACATCCCTGAAGGAAGCTCATTAGCATGTGTCAGAAATGCAGCTTCAGTGGCTCCAAACATCCCCTGCTGCTCGCGGCTTGCAGGCAGCCAGCCCCACACTGCACTCCTCGCTGGGCTCGCTGAGTCCCTCCCGCCTGCGTGGCCAAGCTGTAGAGCGAAGGCTTCATTTGTGACCCCAGTCTGTCCTGCTTGGAGAATGCGGCATTTCCTGGGGGCCGGGCTCGGGCGGCAGGGAGGGAGCTGGGCAGAGTTCCAGGCTGGAGAGGGCTAAACAGGAGGCGCGGAGGGACAGGAGTGAGGGGCCAGCGCACCTCGCCAGCCTCAGAACCCACCAGACTGGCCGTAGCATGAGAGCTGCGCGTAGGAGCCAAGACAGGATTGTCCTTGCATTCTCAATGGTTTTTGTTTTTCACTCTTCATTGTGGAAAAGTTCAAGCATGTAAAAAAAGCGAAGGGATTAATAATACCGCCCAGATTCAACAATGATCAATTTATGACTAATCTTGTTTCATCTACATACTTCTACTGGATTATTTCAAAACAAATCACAGATATTACGTCATTTTATCTGAAAACATTTCAGTACATGCTCTAAAAGATACCTTAAAAAAAGAACAATACCATTATCAAACCTAAAAAACTTGACAATAATTCCTTAATGCTGATGGAATCCATACTGGTGAGAAGAGGAGGCTTCTGCACTCCCTTCCTTTTTTTTTTTTTTTAAAGATTTTATTTATTTATTTGACAGAGAGACACAGCGAGAGAGGGAACACAAGCAGGGGGAGTGGGAGAGGGAGAAGCAGGCTTCCCACCAAGCAGGGAGCCCGATGCGGGGCTCTATCCCAGAACCCTGGGATCATGACCTGAGCTGAAGGCAGATGCTTAACGACTGAGCCACCCAGGCGCCCCTCCCTTCCTTTTTACCTTATTTCTAACAGGAACAGTGGATCAAAGGCAAAACAATGAGGAAAAAAAAGGAGAAGGCGAAGGATCAAGGCAAGACAAAATTATGCCCACACTAGGACCATCACCCATGTGCTTCGCAACTTTAGTAGTTTTATTTATTTATTAAATTTTTTAAATTTAAATTCAATTTAATGAACATACAGTGTATTAGTTTCAGAGGTAGAATTCAATGATTCAAGTGCCCTCCTTAATGCCCATCACCCAGTTACCCCATCCCTCCACCCACCTCCCCTCCAGCAACCCTGTTTCTTTTCTGCAGTTAAGTCTCTTACCGTTTGTCTCCCTCTGTTTTCGTCTTATTTTTTTTAATTAATTATTTATTTATAATTTTTTTATTTTTAAAGATTTTATTTTATTTTTTAAGTAATTTCTATGCCCAATGTGGGGCTCGAACTCACAACCCCTAGATCAAGAGTTGCACACTCCACTGACTGAGCTAACCAGGTGCCCCGCAACTTGAGTAATTTTTTAATTTATTTTATTTTATTTTTATTTATTTGACAGAAAGAGACACAGCAAGAGAGGGAACACAAGCAGGAGGAGTGGGAGAGGGAGAGGGAGAAGCAGGCTTCCCGCAGAGCAGGGAGACCCGATGAGGGGCTTGATCCCAGGACCCTAGGATCATGACCCGAGTCGAAGGCAGAGGCTTAACGACTGAGCCACCCAGATGCCCCAGTTCTAAGCATTTTATAGAAATAAAAAGTTTTGTATAATTTCTCAATCCGACTACTTGAACAGATCCAGAGAGGATCTGGCTCAGAGATGTCACCAAATGCTGGAGAATCAAGACTTCCTACCTTGAGAGATCCCTAAGAGCTGCATCAGGACTTCATACTAATGAGCATTTGCCCTCAGTGGCCTTTCAGTACCCGTACCTTCAGCTCCTTTCATAACACTCCTCTGAAGGGACTATGAGGCTAACTCCCCTCCCTCACAACTGCAGCCTCCTGTTGGGACTTGCTTAAAAACTGGAAGGGCCTTATGGTAATCCTTCCTGGAATTGCATTACCTGTGGAAGGAAGTGAGTAACCATGCTTCCAACATGCACCTGGGCTCACTGTCAGTGTCAAAGACAAAGCAATCTCTGGAATGTCCAGGGCCACTGGGGAGAAGTGGCCCAGCATTGTTAGACGCTTCTCAAATTGTTCACCCTGGAGCAGGTACTAAGACTCAAACATACTCCTTTTTTCTCAAAGACTAGAGGGGCAATATAATTGGCCGAGCCTGGGGGTTCCTGGAACAGAGTAGGTAATCCACAACAAATGCCAGTAAGTGAGTTAGAGTTAGCATTACCATGGCAACCCATCCAACCTCAGGCTTCCAAGGATAAAACCATGATCTATCCCATTTCTCTTACAGTCTGAAGACCTTAAATTCAAACATCTGTTGACAAAGACATAGGGCCTGTCTCGGTTAAGTGATACCATCAGTCCTCATTAGCCTTCTCCCCACTCTCTTGAAAAGCATAAAGAAAATTACCTTTGGCACAGAAGAGGCTTTTAAGCCAAGCTCTTCACAGCATGCCTCAAATTGAGTATCTAGTTAAAGCACGTAATTGTAAAAAAGAAAGAAGTGTGCTAGATAAGTTGACACAGGATCTCTAAATGTAGCTGAAAGGACTACTACTGTCTTCAAAGATATCTTTCTTAGATCAGGTTTCCAAGTAGAGAACTATGTAGTGCAGGAGACAGGAAAGTGAATCACTAAGAATCTTAATTATCCCCTCTCTCAGGTTTCTATCGCTGAAATTCCCCTCAGATCATCATCTAGCCTCTTCTAACTTCTCTACCGAATGTCTTCATGATTTCAGTCTCTCAGCCCCTTCTTATGTCTTAGCCCATCACTCACTTGCCTTTGTGTGTAGCCTGGAGCTCGGCTGTTTTTTGGAAGTATAATGGCCATACAATGTTACATTAGTTTCAAAGTTAGCCTTTCTATATCATGCTTGTTACCTATCATTATGTATATATTATAATAAATTTTTAAAATCTTAGATCCTTCCTTTACTTACATTACTTATATACATGGACAAATTGCCTTTAAAAAAAAAAAAAAATCTGTCGTTCCAACTCATCATTCCATATTCCCACTTCCTTCTTTCAAGTTCCCAGTGAACTTTGCCTTCCCTGCCTATTCTTCACTATTTCCTGGGCGAGCTCTTCACCTGCCAATTGGTTTCTGTCTTCATGTTACACTCCTGAAAAAACTGCCTAAATTCCAGATCCAAAGCTTTTTTACAGTTCCTCATCTTACCTGTCTCACTGAAAAATTCTCTTGCTTTGGCTTCTGGGACATTAAATTCTCTAGTTTTCCAATCTAATCTACACAGAGCAGTGAATTTCATCCTCCTAAAGCTGATTTGACAGGTTTGCCTTAAAAATCTTTAAAGGTTATTCACGGCCTACGAAGTTAAACTCTGTAGCTTCATGTTCCAGGCGTCCCACTACTAGCTTTCCTGGCCTTTACACCACCGCTCCCCTAAATACTCACTTTACTCTGGCCATGATGGCTTCCTTGCTGTCCCTCAAACATTACAGTGTTTACTACCTTGTTATTCTCCTGTCCCATTTTCCTATGTTCCAAGTTTAGCCACTTTTCAAGGCTCAAATGTTACCTCCCACATGAAAGTAAGCTAGATGTGCCATCTCACCCTTAAGTATCTGTGGATGAAGGATTAGCAAAACTGCTCTACGACCAAATTTGACCTTGGGTTAACGTTCTGGCTCTGTTCTTGAGAAAAAATATTACTAGACAAGATTGTTGATCAGAGGTAAAATGACCTCTGATCATTTATACTTCGAGTAGGTGAAAACTACAAATTCCTGGTGGGAAGGTCGAACTTTGTGCTTCTCCGAATGCAATGACTTATAACTGGGAAAGGTCTCTTGGTGACCTAGAAACTAAGTCTATGGAGTTATAACAAGAGATCGCGGCTCCTGTTGTACACAGGGCTTCTAGGTCAGCGTAGCTCTTGCACCTGAGCTATCATCTGTCTGTGTGTGCAGAGAATACTTCTTGGATTACTGTGTGAACTGCCATGAGGACCACTCCAATGGAAGAGAAACACTCCATAATGCTGGGCTAGCAAGCTGTTTTGTGTCCTCTATGCTTTTGATTAAACTGGTGACAAATGAGACCTATACCTATTCAGGTCTTATGGATCTAAAAAGCTTCCTTTGCTAGGCACCCACCAGAGATCCATTATTTAGCTCACAGCTATTCATTTTGTGGGAGCTACCTACTCTCAAGATCTGAGGTTAAGACCATGTCTTTTTCAGCTAGTAAAATCTTTGTGGTTATGCTGTGTGATCTGGGTGAGGGACTTGAACAATCTGAGCCTATCTCCTCACCATTAACAGAGGAACAATGGTTTCCAACCTCAAAGGGCCGCTGTGTGGATTAAATAAGATATATGTAAATGTTTCCTAAGCAGGAAATGCTATGCCTAAGTAGTAATATTAGGAGCTTTATGCCAACACACAAATTAATCGTCTTTCTTCTAAATATATCTGTACAAATGTAGTAAAATTTATTAAACAGTTCATTTATTTTTGCCAATTTTCATTCTGATCTTTGAAAAATTAGTAAAAACAAGTTTGATAAAGGAAGGGCCAAACTGATATGAAGCTGATGTCATCCTAAGAACTGCCCTGCCCTCTTTCTAACCCTGTCTGGTCTGCTGCTGGAAGGAAAACAGGCCCCCAGCATTCCCAACGCAACAACAGGAATAAGATACATAACTTGTCCAAACAATGCCCAAGGTGTTTAGCAAGGTGCTGCAAATATTTTAAGCCCAAGGACTGCCAGTGAAGTGACACAGTTAAAATCCCCCTTTTATACTCCTGTAACCTCTTAGATCAAATGCTGAGAAGGAACATTGTCAAGAAATATCTTATATGCCCAGGTATATAAATAAGATAGATGAGAATC
Organism: Halichoerus grypus; assembly: GCF_964656455.1. Lineage (NCBI taxonomy): Eukaryota > Metazoa > Chordata > Mammalia > Carnivora > Phocidae > Halichoerus > Halichoerus grypus. Next base: position 120,773,533 of record NC_135719.1, read on the forward strand.
AAGAATTTTGTAATTTGTCTGTAGGTTTCACTTGTAGGTAGCAGTGTAAAATATGTGTATGAACAGAAATCAGACCTGTTTTACTTGTGGTTGGGGAAAGGCCACACAATCAATATACCAACTCTTCAACAACAGGGGAATGGTGGTTATAGCTTGGCCAAACCACTGAAGGTTTTTTTTTTTTTCTTTTTTTATTATTATGTTATGTTAATCACCATACATCATTAGTTTTTTTACCACTGAAGGTTTTATCACAGACTTCACCTCCACGATGAAAGGCTACTTCTGCTCCTTTTCTTTGTGATGCTGGACATAAATGTATATATATGTCCACATTTATTCCAGTCCTATTCTTCCTTAAGCCTTATAAAATATGATCTGAATACTGCTCCCTTTCCCTTTGTGCTCATCACCCAACATCTAGGACCCAGGTGTTTTCCACTTTCCTTAGAAAATCGTATTTTCCTCTCTAAACCTAACATTAGAAACTGTATTTGAGTATCAAGGGGTCCCATTCCCTCCAGACGTGCTTGAGTATTTTTCAAAAAATGAAGCCAAGATCACATCTGTTACAGAAATAAAACTGTATTGGCAGGACAGACCACATGAAAAGCAAGACAATCTGACTTACTTTGGGATCTATTCCTTTTTCACTGGGAACATTTTAGCTTTAAAATCTGGCTGACTCACAGTGAAATACTAACCATAGCTATACGTAACTTAGTAAGGCACCTTAATTTTATTTCTTAAAAGATTTTATTTGAGAGAGAGCACAAGCAGAGGGGAGGAGTAGAGGGAGAGGGAGAAGCTGAACAGGGAGCCCGATGCAGGGCTTGATCCCAGGACCCCAGGATCATGATCTGAGGCAAAGGCACACACTTAACCGACTGAGCCACCCAGGCGCCCCAAGGCACCCTAATTTTAATGATCCTTTGATACTGTGATGACATTTCATTAACAGAATAACTATTCTACAGTAAAAGTGAGCACATATAACTACTAACTCAGAATTTCATTCTGTATAAAATAGGAAAAATGGTTAAGGCTCTAATGTGGAAGTAGGGCTGAGGACATGGGGAAGGCCCGTCACAAAGCCTCCAAAAAAACTGCCCATCTTACAGTGTGTAAAGATACTGGCTGCTGGTGAAGTGTGCGAGAAGCAGAATCAGGGAATGTTTGCACACTTGGATGACTGGCAGTACAGTACAGTGTATGTTCGAGTCATGTGATCAACACTCTTTCCATCAAAAGCAAAATGATCTTGTCCTTTTCTGTGGTCTTTCCATTACCCTTACAGCTTTCATACAGAAGTGGTAAACAGTGTTCAACTGCTGAAGGCTATGAGAAGGGCACAAGAACCTCCCAGAAAGAGTACATGACCAAAACTAAGGACCTAACCTGGCTGCTACAGACAAGCTAGGTCACCAGAAAAATCTTTCATCATGTTTGCATCAATAGCAAGTACAAACCTTGGAGCTACAATCAAGATTTACTTATAAGGCTGGAAAAACGAGGTAAAAGCTTGTTAGCTTCACCTAAACCACAGTGAAATGTATTCAACACATACATAAGCTTTCTTCAACTTCTTTGTGTGGCAGCCTATAGGTTTTGAAACTGATAATGCTTTGTAAGAAACGTCAATGTTCGGAGACCAAGAAAAAAAAATCACTCAAGGGGAAAATATAACTAAAGAACATTTATTCATTTTTCACTAAGACTTTATCTTGAGCATGTAACTAAACTGTCACTACCCCCCTACCCCAACCTGAAGAAGGGTTAGTACAGTGAATGTTATAAAGCAGATATGAACAGTTTGAAGGACTGGAACCAAGATTAACTGACAAACAACTTCCATCTAAATTATCATAAAAATGTTTAAGTAAAAAAAAAAGGGAGGGGAAGGGGACAATGGGGGTTTCAGATTGAACAAGATCCTCACATTCATCTAATACATTCAATCCTGGCTAGAGTATACCAAAATGGAAACAGGATTACTATAATACAGAACTTCCACTACAGCACGCTGTACACACCTGTGTTCCAAGCCCACCCCCATCCCCCTACTGCTTCTAACTCAACTATTTCCCGGCCTGTTGGGCCTGCCGACGAAGGAGCACGTAGATCTTCTCTTTAATCCAGTCTTTGTTATAGGGCTGGTATGTCTGGGTATCAGCTCGGTAACTGAGGAACAGAAAGGCAGAAGCAAAGTTATAATGGTCAATTACTGTCGTGTTTTTAAAACCCTAAATTATAACTGCCCAATGATGGCACAGGTGTGCATGTTTATACATGAACTTAATGAAAACATAAAAGAGCTGCTTACATTACTGAATTTTAAGCCATAGGAACTTTAGACCACCAAGTACAATCTTAGAGCAGAAAAAGAAACCAAGATCTAGAAATCTTAAGTTAAATGCTCAATGTGTTACACATCTACTTCTTGACAAAGTATGACTAGAAACCGTGTGTTCTTTCTATCTAGTTAACAACTTTTATGGTTTCTTTAGTAATTAAAATATAAAAACCAAACACTGGTACAAACTTGAGATTTGCTAAATTTATTTAGAATTAACTAAAAAATCTTTAAAAAACATGTTACTACCAAAAGATTTCCTCCCTGTAAAGTGTTAAGGGAAAACTTTTAACCTATATTTCAAGATTTGCTTTTTTTTTTGGATTTTATTTATTTGAGAGAGCGAGTGAGCATGCTCGAGTGTGTGAGCAAGGGGAGGGGCAGAGGGAGGAGAAGCAGACTCTCCACTGAGCACGGAGCCCAACGTGGGACTCGATGCCAGGACCCTGGGATCATGACCTGAGCTGAAGGCAGCTGCTCAACTGACTGAGCCACCCAGGTGCCCCAGGATTTGCTTCTTAAAATAAATCACGCTAGAGGCTGGTAGAGAATTAATGGAAGACATAAAAAGCTTCAAAATGGCTCTAATCAGAAGAGGGTCAGGAGAGTAAGTAAGTAAAGTAAGTAAGTAAAGTAAACCTGCAGCATTAGCAATGAGACTCCAGTGGGACTCCAGGCGTTCTGAGGCCAAGGTATCACCAAATAGCCAACCACTCAAGATATCTTTAGAAGACTCAAATAGTGACCTACCACTGAAATCTCATTGGTTAAGCAATAAAATCATTTTTGGGGTAAAAAACTAAGGCTAGAGTATAAAAAAGCAGACAATAAGTAACCAGAGATTGCACAAATAAAAATCACTTCAGTGTTTCAAAGCCATGTGCACCATGTGGTAGAAGCACTACATGGCAAAAAAAAAAAAAAGCAGCACTACATGGCATCCAAGAGAGATAAAGATACACTTTGCCTAAAAAAATAATAAAAAAACCCAACCTAAAGGATACTTTAGAAAAACAAAATTATTTAATTTATCAATTAGTACTTATCTGAATCAACTCACTTAATCCTTATTACAACCCTGCAGGTAGATACTAATTTTTTCTTAAGATTTTATTTATTTGTCAGAGACAGAGAACACACAAGCTGGGCGAGTGGCAGGCAGAGGGAGAGGGAGAAGCAGGCTCCCTGCTGAGCAGGGAGCCTGATGAGGGGCTCGATCCCAGGACCCTGGGATCAGCTTAAAGACTGAGCCACCCAGGCGCCCTATTAGTGCCTCCTAATTAAATAAGGGTTAATCTAGTCTGCTTCAGAAATGGTTCAATAGGCTACAATATTTATATCAACACTGGAGAAGAACTAAAGAAAGAACAATTTTTCAGAACTGTATCAGGGTGGGACAGACTCATTTAAGATTTATTTATTTGGGGCGGGGAAGTGCATAAGGTCGGGGGGAGAAGCAGAAGGAGAGGAACAAGCAGACTCCACACTAAGCACAGAGCTCAATGCAGGGCTCAATCCCAAGACCCTGAGATCATGACCTGAGACGAAATCAAGAGTCAGATGCTTAACTGACTAAGTCACCCAGGAGCCCCAACAAAACTTTCATATTGGGGGCGCCTGGGTGGCTCAGTCGGTTAAGCATCTGACTTTGGCTCAGGTCGTGATCTCAGGGTCCTGGGATTGAGTCCTATGTAGGGCTCCGTGCTCAGTGGGGTGTCTGCTTGACCCTTTCCCTCTGCCCCTCTCCCCCAGTCATGCTCTCACGTACGCTCTCTCAAATAAAATCTTTAAAAACAAAAAAACCCTTAAAAAAAAAACAAACCCCAAAAAACCTTTCTTCTTCTTATTAATATATTTCATTAAAGACCAGACCTGGGGTACCTGGGTGGTTCCGTTGTTAAGCGTCTCCCTTCAGCTCAGTTCATGATCCCAGGGTTCTGGGATCAAGTCCCGCACCAGGCTCCCTGCTCAGCGGGAAGCCTGCTTCCCCCTCTCCCACTCCCCCTGCTTGTGTTCCCTCTCTCACTGTCCCTCTCTTTCTGTCAAATAAATAAATAAAAAATCTTAAAAAATAAATAAAGACCAGACCTAAATCACTGGGATGTTTTGAGTTAGTTAAGTAAAACTCAAATATTCCAACAAAATACAAGTTTTCACTTTGGTGAAACAGCAAGTCCTGGCCTGGCCCCAGTCATAATCCAGGAGTCACAGGAAGTGCCTGTGAGTAGGACGTATATATTTTTCAAAAACATATTTAATTCTATGACAGTATCTGCCATGTAAGATTCAAGCACCTGATTACTGAAGATCATCTCATTATAAGGTATTCTCATTTTCCTTTGTCATGAAAACAGAATCATCTTAGTTTTAACCCAAAGCCAACTGCTTTAGGACAAAGACTTTGAGGGGGAAAAACCCTAAAAAACAAAACAAAAAACACCCCCCCCCCCCCCCAAACGACTTTGGTTTAAGAAACCAAGATCAGGACTTTGAACTTCTCAGCATTCTCTCTGCATACTAACTTCCATCAATTAGCAAAATTCTCAAGCTTTTCCTGTGCCATTAGCTTTATGTTGCCAAATTAATTTATGAGCCATATGTAGATGAAATATTACTATATAGTAGTCAAAATGCAAAGATCAGTGTGAGGCATACAGTGAGCTCAGAATACCATAAATCACCTCAAACAGCTGGATATACAACAGAAAAATACACCTTAAGAGATATGGTGGCTAATACTTACACAAGGCAGCTGAGGTCTGCCAGATCGTCAATAAAATCAAACAACTGACTGATATCATATGTGATAGAGGGGCTGTTGGGATTCATTCTCTTCAGATGTTCTTCATACATTTTACAAACACCTAAGAGAGGAGAAAAACCAAGATCTTACAATTGTATAAACTTTAGATATGGATAGCATATATATAACATATATATAGCAATACCATAGTATTTTAATTTTTTTTAAGGATTTAATTTTTTAAAGTAATCTCTACACCCAACGTGGGGCTTGAGCCTACAACCCTGAGATTAAGAGTCGCATGCTCCACTGACTGAGCCAGTCAGGCATCCCCTTAATATTTATTTTTATAAAGTTGGGCTGGGAAAAGAAGAGTAAGTTCGTCACTTTTGTTTTAACGTTTGTCACTAGCAAATTTCTTTTAATTTTATATATTCGCCAGAATGTTAAGTATTTTATGCCTTAAAAATAAAATAAATGATTACTTCAAGCCACTAGGTCTAAAAGAACTTTACAGACTTGGCATATGAGAGTTTAAACAAGTGATGACAGTGTGAGTCTTATCAGGTTTTTCAATAAACAATATTCCTAAAGCCTCAGAATAAAGAAAAACACCGCATTTGGGAATGATGGATGACAAATAGAGGCTTTTCTATCCTGCTTTCAAATTTTGATACAATGCAAAAAACAAACAAAAACAAAACTGGCACCGAGGAAGAGATTGTCATGAGTACTTTAAAAGACTGGACTCTGGATTCAGAGACTTGAATTCTAGTTCTGTCCTTTACTAACGACTCCATCCCCAGAACTACTTGTCAAATGGTGAGAACAACAATATTCTCGATGGAGCTATGGTGAAGGTTATGCAAAATGATGCATGTAAAAGCATTAGCACATGTAAGAGCATGTAGGTACTCAAATATAAGTCATACAAAGACAATGAACAAAATCACTGAGAGCAAGCACACATTAATATAATTATCTAAAGAGCACATTTAATTTTTATTCAGTGACATACTCCTGTTGTTCCCACACAATGGAAACATAACCTTTTCTGTCCATTCCCACTATCAAACGCTTTTAATACCACTATGATGAATGAACAAGCGAATAAATGTCATCTGGGAAAACATGTCCTATCCTCTACACTCAGGTCCTTCATGTACCTCTAAATTGACTTCGTAAACTTCCCAATAGGAAAAAAAAAACCCAAAAAACCACTAAGTAATATTCAACGACAGATCTATGAAAAGCTCTCTGAGTTAGGGTTTTTGACTGATCCTGGTACACCACACCATGATCACAGAGTACCACTCACGAGTTACTGAACGGAAAGGTCAAAGTAGAAAGGAAATAAAAACCAGGAAAATGAATTCACCATGTATCTTAGAAAGGCACTGACCCATTGCTACCATGATATTTAATGGTGAAAGACTAGATACTTTCCCACTCAGATTAGAAAGAACACTAGAATATCTACTCTGTCATTTGTAGTCAACACTGTACTGGAGGTTCTGGCCCGGGTGACTTGACAAGAAAAAGAAACAGCAGGCATTCAGATTGGAAAAAAAGAAGTGTAACTTCTCTCTTCACAGAGGACACGATCTTGTATACACAACATCCTAAGGAAACCACACACACACGTGGGCGCACGCGCAAAACCATTAGAACTAATAAACGAATACAGCAGAACTGCAGGATATGAGTTAATATACAAAATTCAACTGTATTTCTATACCCCAACAATAAACGATCTAAAATTAAGTAAACAGCTCCATGTACAACAGCATCAAAAAATAAAATCCTTAGGAATAAATTTAATAATAAAAAGCACAGAATGTACACTGAAAGCTACAAAATGTCACTTAAAGATTTAAATAAATGGAAGATCTCATGTTCATGGATCAGGAGACTTAATATTAAGATGGTAATCCTCCCCAGGAACACCCGGATGGCTCAGTCAGTTAAGCATCCAACTCTTGATTTCAGCTTAGGTCATATCTCAGGGTCCTGAGATCTGAGCCCCTCATCAGGCTCCCTCTGCTCATGCTTTCTCTCAGATAAATCTTAAAAAAAAAAAAAAAGATGGTAATGACCCCCAAAATGATCTATAAATTCAATGTAATCCCTATCAAAATCCAACCTAATTTTGCAGAAATTGACAAGCTGATCTTAAATTTGATATGAAAATACAAGAGGCCCAGGATAACCCAAAAGATCTAGAAAAAGAACAAAGCTGGGAAGACTCACACTTACCAATTCCAAAACTTACTATGAAACTACACTAACAAAGACCGTATGGTACTGCTTATACATAAGTATGGGCATACAGATCAATGGAATAGAAAAGAGGGTCCACAAATAAACCCTCACATTTATGGTCAATTGTTTTTTGACCAGGATACAAAGACAAAACTTGATGAAGAAAGAACAGTCTTTTCAACAAATGGTGGTAGGACAACTGGAGAGTCACATGCAAAAGAATAAAGTTGGGCCCACACTTCACATCATAAATGGCCCAGAGACCTAAATGTAAGAGCCCAAACTATAACACACTTGGAAGAAAATACAGGCACAGATTTTCATGACTTTGAACAGGGCAGTGGAATCTCAGATATGGCACCAAAACCATGAGAGGAAAAAAATAAATTGGAGTTCATCAAAATTTAAAACTTTTGTGCTTCAAAGGGCACTATCAAGAAAGTGAAAAGATAAGCCACAGACTGGGAGAAAATCTTTGCAAAACATATATCTTGATAAAGGACTAGCATCCAAAAAAAGAACACCCTAAAACTCAATAATTAAAAAAAGTAAACACCCGGGCGCCTGGGTGGCTCAGTTGGTTAAGCGACTGCCTTCAGTTCAGGTCATGATCCTGGAGTCCTGGGATCGAGTCCCAAATCGGACTCCCTGCTCCGCGGGGAGTCTGCTTCTCCCTCTGACCCTCCCGCCTCTCATGCTCTTTCTGTCTCATTCTTTCTCTCTCAAATAAATAAATAAAATCTTAAAAAAAAAAAAGTAAACACCTCAATTAAAAAGTAGGCAAGGGATCTGAAAAGATACCTCACCAAGGAAGATATACAGATGGCAAATAAGCATGATGCAAAGAAAACTACAAATTAAAACAAGATATCGCCATATACCTATTAGAATGACAGAAATCCAGAACACTGACAGCACCAAATGCTGCGAAGGATGTGGAGCAATAGGAATTCTCATTCATTGCTGGTGAGAATGCAAAATGGTGCAGCGACATCTCAAGATAGTTTGTCAGCTTTTTACAAAGCTGAACACAATCTTACCATATGATGCAACAATCACATTCCTTAGTTTACCCAAAGGGGTTGAAAACTTAGGTACACACAGAAACCTGCACTCGAATGTTTGTAGCAGGTGGATCATAACTGCCAATACCCGGAAGCAATTATGATGTCCTTCAGTAGGTGAATGGAAAACCAAACTGCGGTATATCCAAATGACAGATTATTCAGCAATAAAAAGAAATGAGCTATTAGGCCATGAAAAGGTACTGAAGAATCTTAAAAGCACACTCTTTGGGGGCGCCTGGGTGGCTCAATTCATTAAACGTCTGACTTCGGCTCAGATAAGGATCTCAGGGTCCTGGGATCCCTGCTCAGCGGGGAGTCTGCTTGTCTCTCTCCCTCTGCCCCTCCCCCTGCTTGTATGCTAACAAATAAATAAGTAAAATCTTTAAAAACAAACAAAAAACCCCACTGTTTTGTGAAAGAGCCAACCTGAAAAAGCTATATACTGTGTAATTTCAACTACCTGACATTTTGGAAAAGGTGATGCTATGGAGATATTAAAACGGTAAGTGGTTGCCAGAGGTTTGGAGGGAGGAACAGGTGAAGCACTAGATTTTTAGGGCAGTAAATGGTAGATACCTGTCGCTATATAAGCCAAAACCCATAAAATGTCCAAAGCAAAGACTGAACACTAATGTAAACTATGGCCTTTAGTCAATAATGTATCAGTACTGGTTCTACAATGGTAACTAATGTATCACACTAATACAGGATGTTAAGTAGAAGGGGAAACTGGAAGGAGAGGGTAGAGAAGAAGGGGTGTGATAGAATTCTCTGTACTTTTTAATCAATTTTCCTGTAAACCTGCAACTACTCTAAAAAAACTAAATCTATTAATTTAAAAAGATATGGAAGAACCTCAAATGCATACTGCTGAGTGAAACCAGCCAGTCTGAAAGGGCGACATATGGTAATGATTCCAACTCTATGACATTTTGGAAAAGGCAAACTATGGAGGGGACAATAAGACCAATAGTTGTCAGGAGGCAAAGGGTGAAGTGGGGAGGAGGAATGACAGGTGGAGCACAGGAATTTTTAGGTAAGTGAAAATTGTTCTGTATGATACTGTACCAATGGATATATGATGTTATGCATTTGGTAAAACCCACAGAACTGTACAACACGAAGAATGAGCTTTAGTTAATAATAACAGACTTCAGTTAATAGTAGACTTTAGTTAATAATAATGTATCAATACTGGGTTCATTGGGGTGCCTGGGTGGCTCAGTTGGTTAAGCATCTGTCTTCGGCTCAGGTCATGATCTCAGGGTCCTGGGATCAAGCCCTGTGTCCAGCTCCCTCCTCAGCAGGTAGTCCGCTTCTCCCTCTGCCTCCCCCCCGCCCCCCCCCCCCGGCTTGTGCTTATGTGCACTCTCTCTCTCAAATAATTCTTAAAAAAAATATTGGGTTCATCAGCTACAAACATACCACACCAATGTAAGGTGTTATTAATGGGGGAAACTGTGGAGGTGGGGAAAGGGAGTACAAGGGAACCTTAAACTGCTCTAGAAATAAAGTGTATTAATTAAAAAGAAAAAGTTAGGCTTCACTAAAATCAGCAGAGGTTGGCAGAGTACCTGCAGAATCAAAGACCAAACATAATAATACAGATAAGGCAGCACGTGCACAAAGTCTACCATAATGGTCAGCAGAGGAAGGGTCCTGAAATGAGGGAAGAACAAGAGCTGCTCTTCTTTTAAAATTAAAGAGAATCTGCAATCAGGAAGGCATGGTGCCAACTTAACCTAGATGTCTCTAGTTATTACTAGTAGTTTTTTTCCCACAGATCTACCCACTGTTGGCTTTACAAGGACAGATTTTAAGGCTAACCCAGTTAGCTTTGGATAATCAACAAATTGAGAGACATGCCCAGCAGCAGAAACAGTGAATATAAAATCTTTATAGGAAGAAGTGAAGAATGGACAATTTGCTAAAAAGGGTACAGAATGTGCACAACTGGTTTACTTGATATAATGATTAAATGTAAGGATGAATCCAATTTGTGATGATCCAATCTATGTGCTCTCATCTAATGGTTTACTGAGTAAAGAAACATTAAGGGCTAATAGTTTCCTTCAGGGTGGTGTCAGCTTACCAAATGCATAATAAATTATACTTATTTGGTTCAATTTGCCTTTATTCTCTGAGCTAACTTTTATTTTCTAACACTCTGATGGAATGTAACCAAACCTCAACAGCTTTTAATGTTTATTTGTTCAATGAGCAGACTAATAGGTTCTGAAGGTATCCCTAGAGCCTGTCTTAACAACTCTATAGTGCTTGAGTTTAACCAGAATACATAAGGAATAACTGTTAAGATATTTACATATCACAACAAATACTGGAGTATCAACATAACAAAGGGAGGCTTCAGAAAGTCATTCATTGTAATCATGAGCTGGAAAAAAAAAATATATGCAGCAGAAAGATAATATATATAATCAATGTTTCAATATTCAACAAATATGGTCCTTAATATCCTCCTTCCCTGTTCAAATTAATAATTCAAGAAATCTGGAGGAAAAACAAGCCCAGTTCCTAAATGAGACATGTTCTAATAGTGAAGGTTAGGAAAACAAAAATACAAACTTTTGATTAGTGTTTAAACTCACCTTCCATGCATTCATTCACAGATTCATAGTCAGCGTAAGTTCTGCCTTCTGGCCTCTTGGTAGGCTGTACCAGCAAAATGGTGTGAGACTGCAGGGGGAAAAGTGATTTCAACGTAAGTTTCTAACTCATATTTGAGAAATTCATAGTATGATATAAAATCCCCAGTCACGACACAATGATCATTGGTTATTAAAACACTATTAGGGTGCTTGTCCTACATTTATGCCTTTGTGTAAGCGTGGTGTCAGAAGGTGGACTGATAGCTTCTCTGTAAGGACTCCCAGTCCTTTTTTTTTTTTTTTTTAAGATTTTATTTACTTGAGAGAGAGGGCACGAGCGAGAGCACAAGCAGGGGGAGCAGTACAGGGAGAGGGAGAAGCAGACCCCCTACTGAGCAGGGAGCCCGACATGGGGCTCGATCTCATGACCTAAGCCGAAAACAGCCACCCAACCAACCGAGCCACCCAGGCACCCCAGGTCTCCCAGTCCTTAAGGGCTGTTTTCTCCAACTGTTGTACTTACTGCCTGTAAGCAATCAGCATAAGCTACCTTGTACTGTTTTTTTTTTCTTTCCTTTCTCCCCAACTAGATCATATTATATTTTGTGAGAAACATAAGTATGTATGTAGATGTGACTCCACAGTTGTGCTAAGGTTGGAAAAAACATAAATCGGATCCAGTGCTTACAGTCATTAATAGTGTTTCCCTTTTTCTCCTTTTATCAGTCTACATCTGAGTTTTTATTAAGGGACTTAATAGGGCTGGAGATAGAAAGTGACCAGTGGAGACAGAAAACCTAAGTGGGTTTATGAGAGCACAAGCAGAGGGAGAGGGAGAAGCAGACTCCCCACTGAGCAGGGAGTCCGACATGGGGCTCGATCTCATGACCTAAGCCGAAGACAGCCACCCAACCAACTGAGCCACCCAGGTGCCCCAGGTCTCCCAGTCCTTAAAGGCTGTTTTCTCCAACTGTTGTACTTATTGCCTGTAAGCATTCAGCATAAGCTACCTTGTACTGTTTTTTTCTTTCCTATCTTTCTCCCCAACTAAATCATAAACCCACTTAGGTTTTCTATCTCCACATTCACTTTCTATCTCTAGCCCTATTAAGTCCCTTAATAAAAACTCAGATGTAGGCTGATAAAAGGAGAAAAAGAGAAACACTATTAATGACTGTAAGCACTGGATCCGATTTATGTTTTTTCCAACGTGAAGGCAGAAGATAAATAGGCAGTATAAAATTAATATATAGTTAACATTACCCTAGAAAAACCATTAAGCTATTCACCCAGTAGACGACTCACCTTAAGAGGCTATACTATCTCAAAATCACGTATTTTTAAACACTAGAATCACACGAAATAGATGATCAACTGTGACAACTGTGAATATGCCTGAAGAACAGCAGATAGACTTAACATCTTCCACCTCATCATGCTCAGTAGGAGGCATGTTTTTGTTAGTGGGTCTATTTCACAGTTTCTCAATCTCTGTACTTTTACAATTTGGGCTTGAAGGGTCCTCCTTATAGAGGCAGTCCTGTGCACTGTAGGATGTTTAGAAGCATCCCTGGCCTATTCCCACTAAATACCAGTAGCACTTGAACCCCCTGCCTCCTCCTAGGCAAAACTGTGACAACCAAAAATGTCTCCAAACTATTGGTCCTATCGAAATTATGGCCCCTTCAATCTTTTGCCAAGTGTGTAAAGTCAATTAATTAAATGCAAGTATGATGCAACCTCACTGTACACCCAGTCTTCAAACTATTCACATTCTTCTCTTTTACTGTACTATTATTTTGGGGTCCAAAAAATCCTTTATGACAGGTCCCCCAAACTGTTTTGAAATGATCAGAATTTTCAACCATCAAGATATTGGAACTGAATAGTTGAGGCCTAGAGTTTCTGAATAAGCACCAAAAAAACCCCAGTACTCTGAACACTATATAAAAATCAAAGAAACTGCTCATATTCCTCCCTCCCCATCAAGAACTAACTCATTCTGATGAAAAGTTTGAGAGGATTTGAGATAAAAATAGACGCTGGTGACAAGAGATGAAGGGTAATTGGCCTTTGTTAAATAGGCATTATAAACCAGAGAAAGCATTTTATTAGATTATTTGTTATACAGAATTTTTTCTAAGTCACTTACTCAAAAAAAAAAAGGTTCGATGGGTCATATGTTGAGAAGAAAATAATTTTATAGAAACCACACTAGCATTCCTGCAGTAGGGCTCGCTCTGTATATTAGCCACACCAGTTGCTACTATATTAATTTTGTTCTCATTCTAATGCAAATTAAGGGACTAATTTACTTAACAGAGTAAAGATATGGAAATGGCTATTCAGTATGCTACTGTTTACATCTAGTCTTAGAATGAACTTCTGACAAAGCTCACTATTTTCAATACTTACTACCCAAAGATTAGGATTAAAAACTAAGAACAAAAAATGACTAAATTTACAAATCTGTAATTGAAACGAGTATTATTTTTAAGTGGCAGTGCTTTCCTATTAACATTTTAAGATCATAAAACTTCCCAAATCAGTTTTGATCACTTTCTTCTTACTGGAGCTATTTTTGAAGCTGTTTGGTTTTATTTTTTTTTTTTCTTTTTTTCTTTTTTTAAAGATTTTATTTATTTATTTGACAGAGAGAGACACAGTGAGAGAGGGAATACAAGCAGGGGGAGTGGGAGACGGAGAAGCAGGCTTCCCGCGGAGCAGGGAGTCCGATGCGGGGCTCGATCCCAGGATCCTGGGATCATGACCTGAGCCGAAGGCAGACGCTTAACGACTGAGCCACCCAGGCGCCCTGTTTGGTTTTATTAAAAAACAAATATATATGCAAAATATAAGTACATATAGGCAAATACATATATACTTAAATTTCTCACAATAGAAAAAAAAATTGCAAAATCTAAATCAGGAAAAGATATGCAGAATTACCTTAATAAAATTCTTATTCTCTCTGATTACCAGGCACAAGTCAATCACTTTAATAGTTAATCCTGACTTACTTTTTAAAAGTCTCACACACGAATTCTAAGAATCATTCTACTGCTACAGAAGAACAATACATACGATTTGCACATTAGCTTCAAATGCTTCTCCCAAACTACCAAAAAAAAAAAAACTAAACAAAACACCAAACAACCCACACCTAAAGCTTTTATCTTTAATAAAGCAAAGGTATTTAAGACTATTGAACCAATAATTGTTTTACATACAAATTCTAATTTTTAATGCTACTTGGCCTGAGAAGAAATTATCACTGATATTCGCCCAACAAGAATGGGTTAATTGCTGTCACTTCCTCAGATTTTAATCTAAGCATTATAACACAATACCAAATAGTGACATAAAAGGCAAAGAAGGAAACTAAGAGATCAAAGACTTGTCCAAAGTCACATTGCTAGTTATGACAAAACAAGAACTGGAAACCCAGTCTTCTAATTCCTAGTCCTCTCTGGGAAACCATGTTGGGTCAAACACTGAAACATTTCAATTCAGAAAAGTACAACCTCAAAAAGTTCCTTGCCAACAACAGCTGCATAACCTGTTAACAGTAACTGCGGCAATCAGAAAACGAAAGCTGAAGTGTGGAAGTAACCATGATTCCTCATAATCCCTGTGGAGCATCTCCTTTTTGGTGGAATAAAATAAAAAATACAAACAAAATACCCAGTCACTCCACTACCACCCCGATCAGATTCTAAGGAACCCTCAGCTGAGCCTATCTTTTCAGCTTTCAGTCCCAAGAGAATGAGTACGAACAGGATTGAGAGCTGGGAGAAACGCCAAATCAGGCATCTGGAGTCTTGGAAAAGAGAAAAAACGTTATATGTATATTTAAAGACAGAGCACAGCAAAACAAAAGAGAATAGTTGAGAAAGCGCACTACAAAGCGAAGACGACCCCTCCCGGCCCACACGCTGGGTGCAGTACACTGAATCTGTCAGCTTTGGTAACAGGTTTGTCAGACATCCCTCGGCCATTGTTCCTACATTGGGCCAGAGAGTCTGGAGGGAAAAAACAGCATCCCCACGCCTGCCTCTACCGAGCTGCAATTGGGAGAAAGCGCATCCTCCACACCGCACGCCTCGCCGGAGCCCGCAGGCGGGCGCGCAAACGTAGGGCGGACCCGGGCTCCGGGGCCTAGTGCCAGGCCAAGCGTCTCCGCGGCGGGAAGGGGAAGGGTCCAGCCACAAGCTGGTGGGCCGGGGAGCTGCACGCTCGCGCTGGATGGGGTGGGGAAAAGATGTACAGGGCTGGGACCGCCCCGGAGGCTGGGGGACCGGGGAGCCGCTGAGGCCTTTCTCACCATCGCGCCAAACTCTCTCGCTGCAGCCGCTGCCGACACCGCCGCCGCACACGAGCTTAGCCGCAACGCCGCCAACAGCCAATCCCCGCGAGAGGAGCCGCCGGAAGTCGTCAGAAACGCACCGCGAAAGCGCCTTTTGGACCATAGAGGCGCGCACATTTCCGGCAGCTAGAGCGGATACTGACTCTGTCTCAGCCATCTTGGATAAGGGCGATGACATACAAAGGGAATTGCTGCGGAACTTGAAAAATATCATTTCTTCTCAAGACACTGTCTTCCTTACTCTCGTTATTAGACGTACGGCTAGAGTGGACAAAGATATAGACTCTGACACCAGACATCTTTCATTGGCCCTACTCAAAAATGGCGGTAGCATAAGACTCCCGGGCCATAGGTCGGTTGTAACCCGGAAGTATTCTTCTAAAGGACGGGGCGGTGAAGCAATCCGGAAGTGGATGTAATGAAGAGGTGCCACTTGGCGGCCATGGCAGCTGTAGTATCGGTGGCTCCGGGTCAAGGCCCAGCGGAGTGGAGTAATATGGGCAGCATCGGGTATAGGGCAGGGACAGCTTCGTATCAGCTTCGCTGCTGAACCCCTGAGCCCATCGTTAGAGACCTGCAGGACTCTTTCCCCATTCTAGACTCGGAGGAGAGTTGGCTGGGACTGGTGGGCTGGTCCCAGCCTGGGGGGGACTGCCCCAGGGACATAGGGGCGCCGGGAGAAAGAACAAGTTTGCTTGGGTTTTCCTCCTTTTCCTGCTGCCCCCTGGGACGTTGTCTGTGGAGGGAGTGGGCCCATTGTGCCACCATTCCGACCATTGAAGAAATCGCTCTTTCGCATACCTTTAACTGTTAACCGTAGGGAATCCAGTGACTGGCATCTGAAAACGCAGGGGCCGGGACCTGAGATTGCTGAAAGTTCTGTCTGGTGTTAATATCAGGAAAAAGGGGCTGTTTCCAGGTGCGTTCCAGAGAAGGGTTTCGTGAACACGTCTGCTGGTGGGGAGGACGAAAGAACTGGAAAGTCCACTTGTTCTCTTGGAAACACCACACGCGTTTAAGAACCTAAGGACCCTTTGAAGCCACTGAAAATTTGTAGTCTGCTGGCGG
Source organism: Halichoerus grypus (assembly GCF_964656455.1). Classification (NCBI taxonomy): domain Eukaryota; kingdom Metazoa; phylum Chordata; class Mammalia; order Carnivora; family Phocidae; genus Halichoerus; species Halichoerus grypus. The sequence goes on from NC_135719.1 coordinate 120,790,001, forward strand.
TGGGTAAATAAAGGAGGACAGAATGGATGATTTCATCTCCATTAGTCTGTTGTCTCTGGCTATGTTGGTGGGATGTTACGTGGCTGGAATCGTTCCCTTGGCTGTTAATTTCTCTGAGGTAAGAAATTCTCAATTTTCTGTCAGCTGTCAGGATGGCTGCTAGGAAGTAGTGACAGTTGTAAAGGGAAGCTGCTTCCCCAATTAATCTCAGAGCTAAAGGTCTTACTAAGGAGGGCTATCTTAAAAAGATGTATAGCATTTCATAATAGAAACGAACCTCTTTTTAAGCACTAGAGTCCTCAATTTGGGGTGGGTGGATCCACCGAAGATCCTGGGGTACTCTGAACCTTGTGAAATGGCACACAAAAATTTAGGGCTCTGTGCTTTTTCCTGGAAAGAGACACCATAACATTCTTTTTTTTTTTTTTAATTTTTTAATTGTTATGTTAATCCCTATAACACCATAACATTCTTTTGATTCCCAGAGGTTCCAAGGAATTGAGGTTCCAGATTGCTATCAGGAAACATAAATGGAGAATATTATTTGTCAATATGCATAGAAATCAGGATAACTCCTCTTTTTGAGAAAATGAAGCATAGTTTTTTTGGGGGGAAAGGTAGTTTTTTGGATTAGAATCCAAAAAAGTTTTCTGGTGATTTGAATTTTTTGTATTAGAATGAAGATAAGAAAAAAACTAAATTAAATTGTTCTTAACTCACATTTTCTTTTAAAGAAAGAGGGCATTGGAATGGATATTTGAAGTTGTTTCAAATCTTTGCTTAGAAATGAATTTTTTGTTAATATGTTTTGACATTTGGTTAATTTGTTCATTTGTTATTACTTGAACAAACATTAGTGGAAGAAAGATGAAAGCATTGTTCAGTGAAAATGCAGGTAAGTTCTTCATAAAGAGTTCACAGCATGCACAGTGCTCAAAAGATTTAGGGAGAAAAACTACTACATTTGGAGGGAACAGGATTTCATGAGTATCTTGGGGTTCAGCAGTAAAATAGGCCCAGTTTCACTGCCAGTCCTGAAGTAGCTTCATGAAAGAGCAAACTGGTAGTCATACCAAAACTAGCCCACAGACTTACTTTGTTAGATAGCAGAGTATTTTTATTATTGTTATTGATTTTTGTCTGTATTTTCTCAAGGCAACAGTTGGCTAGAGCTGACTAGCCGTAGATTGTCACAGTCCTCCTTGACTGTGAAGCCTACCTCACTTATTTGGGCCACCTGTCCAGTACTTTGTGAGCCTGCTCCTCCAACTATCTGGTAAATGACCACTTCTTGTTTTTGTTTAATTTCCATTCCATTGCAGACCAATATATTTATAAAAATTAAATACTAAGAAAATGAAATGGAAAAAAAGACATACAAAATATAAGCCCAAATGTAGTGTTATTATATTCAATAGACATACTCCTCTATGTCTGTTACTCCTATAATTGTAATATTCATATTCTATAAAATTTTTTGAAGGCTTTGTCTCATTTTCATACTTTCCTTGTGGCAGACCAGTTTGGATTATAATGCCACATTCTTCATGTGTTAAAATAGTATGGACCCATAGGTATGCAGATGAAAGTAGTGCTGCTCTTACTTCAATAAAGAATTTAAGATATTAGTAATGCACTAATTTCCCAGGAACTATCTGGGACAGGTAGTGTAGTTCAAAATCAGCGTCACTATTTGAGGCAAGCTATTTAACATCAAAATCTCTTCTATTAAATGACCTCATAGGATTGTTGTGAGGATGTAATGAATTAATATGAGCTCAAGACTGTATTCTAGAACATAATAAGAACTTTAGAAAATGTTGAGGATTGTTCTTAATGATTATGAAAACAACTTTAAGGTTTTCATTTTTAGAACTTTGTTCAAAATTATAATTTTTAAGCCTTTATTTGGAACAGACTTCTAATAATGGGTAGACTCCTCCATCTGCCTCTCCAGTTACTGGAAGCTTCTCAGCAATTTGTTTTGGATCTGAAAGGTCTAGTTTGGTGGTTGGCATTCCTATTCACCATGAATGTTCCATTTGGAACAGCCTTCTCTCGTCTCCCTGCCTTGTAGTATTTTTCTTAGTATTTTCTTAGTATTTCTTAGTATTCTTTCTTTTCATTAATTTTCATTTTAAGTCTTGTTTTGTTTTTCATGTGTTAAAAAGTTTTGTGTCTAACTGTAATAACTGACTCATTCAATAATAGATATCTTTGGGGCTTTGAGTTACCAACAAATCAAACATTTGTGTCTGAAGAACAAATTTGTTCAGCCAGTATGCTCTTCTCCTACAATTGGTTCTTTTTGAAATAGATGTGACAAAGTTGCATTTTTCAGGGCTTTTGCGTTGTCTGGTATGTTAACGTTTTATTCTCTTCAGATAATGCAATAGATATTAATGTTATGTCTGTTTGGAATTTCATTTCTAAAATAAAACATTTTACACTTTGCATTCTAATTTACCCGTGTCTGGAAAGCAATCAGTAATTTTGCCTTTCCTCAGATTATTGTCTTATAAGGTTATTGTTTCGTAAGTATTTTTGCTTGATAAAAGTATTTGGATCAAATAAAATCTAGATAAAATCTGATTGAATATTTTCCTGAAAAACTTTCTTTTCCCTAGGATATTCTATGGATAAGTGTTCTTGAAATTTATCTGCTTAATAATATTAATAATAGGTAACTTACTGAGCTCCTTCTGTGTAGTGCCAGGCACTGATGGCACATTGTCTTATTAAATCTTCAGGAGGAGACTGTGAGATAGATACTGTTAAACCTCACTTTCCAGATGTGCATACTCCAGCTCAGAGAGTATGGTAGACACTGGTAGAGATGGGATTTGAAACTAAGTCAGTTTGATTACCAATCCAAAGCACTTGACCATTAGATGGTATTTGTTTTTCTGATGAACACTGTAAAGAAGGAATGAAAATACCATGGATCTAAATTGGCACCTTAGCTCCCCAAATTAGGAATGTCTTAACACCACTAACATTATCTCCGTTAGCTCTCCAAATTAGAAATATCTTTAACATCACTGACGTTCTCCCTTCCACAGTATATCTCCTACCTTGTGTTTTGTCAGTGTAGCAGAATTGAAACTACAGAGGTAAACCATCTTCAAATAGCACTGAAACCTATAAGAAAGAGTGGAATGTCTTAGATGCCCTTTAAATCGACACCTGCCAAGTTAGAATCTGAAGCAATTCCTATTTTGAACTATCCAAAATTAATTTCGTACTTGATGTCTTTTTAGTCAAGACAGTTCTAAATTGTGATATTCAAAAATTCACATCCTTTTTGAGGGAAGAAGACCTGAAATGGATTCTGGAATGCTTCTGTATGTGACAGTCTTTTTTTTTTTTTTTTTTTTTTAAAGAATTTATTTATTTATTTGACAGAGAGAGACACAGCGAGAGAGGGAACACAAGCAGGGGGAATGGGAGAGGGAGAAGCAGGCTTCCCGCGGAGCAGAGAGCCCGATGTGGGGCTCGATCCCAGGACGCTGGGATCATGACCTGAGCAGAAGGCAGACGCTTAACGACTGAGCCACCCAGGCGCCCCTGTATGTGACAGTCTTAACCTTTCCTTTAATTGTAGAAGAAGTGCAACTTTGTTGAATGATAACAAGGTTTAAGATCCTCTATAGCTCAGTTTGGAATTCCAGGTAACAAGTAGTAATGCTAAGTGTAAGTACAGGTATTTCTTAAAACCTATGACAGAATTCTAGAAGTCTCAATCCTCCTCAAATACTAATATTGAATGTCTAATTTTATTGAAATAAAATAGAATAAAATAAAATAGGAATAGGTATCAGTTGCTCTGGAAATTCTTCTGCCCCGTTGTATGGAGTTTTAAGTGATGATGTCTTGGGGTTAACTACTAGATAAGTACATCAGACTATCTATTGCAAGCTCTATATTTCTCTAGGGGTCGGTTTTCTAGTAACCAAAAAATTATACCCTGGCTTCTGCACCTGTATGTTTCCTTCAATAATTTTTCTTGCATTTGACAAAGGCAAATTGGGGAAACAAGACGGGTGCTAAAAGCAAAAAATGAAACAATGAAATGGATTTTGTAGTGAAACAGTTTAGCATTGTGTTTAAGAGTATAGATTCTGGGATGGACCTAGAGGGTATTATGCTAAGAAAAATAAGTCAGTCAGAGAAAGACAAATACCGTATGATTTCACTCATGTGGAATTTGAGAAACAAAACATGAATATAGGGGAAGAGAAGGAAAAATAAGATGAAAATAGGGGGAGGCAAACCGTAAGAGGCACTGAACTCTAGGAAACAAACTGAGAGTTGCTGGAGGGGAGGTAGGTGGGGGAAGGGGTAATTGGGTGATGGGCATTAAGGAGGGCACTTGATGTCATGAGCACTGGGTGTTATATGCAGCTGATGAATCACTAAATTCTATCCCTGAAACTAATAATACACTATGTGTTAACGAAATTGAATTTAAATACAAAGAAAAGAAGAGTATAGATTCTGGAGCTAAATTATGTAGATTCAGATTGTGGCTCTGGCATTTGCCTGCCTGTTGTGAACCTGGACAAATTACTTGAACTTTTGTAAAGTGAAGATAATACAAGTATCTATCTCATAGGATTGTTGTGAGGATTAAATGAATTGATATATGTGAGGTGATATAATAGAACATGCTTGGCACAGTAAGTACTTAATAAATATTAGTTATTATAATAGAGATGAAGGAGAATATTGGTAGCACCTCTTTTGTGTAGAACTTGTCCATCCAGAAACTTCATTAATCTACAGCACCAGAAAAGTCTGTGAGTAGCTAAATAGGTAGCCTAAAGAGCAAGCATTTTACTTGCTCTCTTCTGTTCTTGGCTGTCACTTGGCTTCTGTGTATCTTTTTTTGTAACTCTAGTAGGTTAGTGTGCCAGTTATCAATGTATTGCCTCTCAGCTCCAAATTTACTCTTCATTGACTACTCTGCAGAAATGGATATGGGCCCTTTAAGAATTTTTTCCTTTGCCAGCTGGCCCAGTAGAGGATACTGGCGAGAAAGAGGAAGGGTTTTTCCTTCTTGGTCCGTGCTTGCTTCTAGGCAACTACTCTGGCAGCCATTCTTATGGCACAGGCAGCCAGCCTCCCCGGTGCCCAGCTTCCCCAGTGCAGGCTCCTGCAGCATACACGTTTGGCTTCTCTGGCCTCCAGCTTGGCTTCTCCAGGGCCCAGCTCCGGCACTGCAGGCAGGTTTTCAAGCCGTAGACTCCTGCTGAACACATACTTCTCCAGCACCCAGCAGTCAGTAGTTCTCACTGGCACCACCCTGCCTTGGGTAGTTTTATAGGATAGGAGAGTCTCTCCCATGGCGCGCCTGGGTGGCTCAGTCGGTTAAGCGGCTGCCTTTGGCTCAGGTCATGATCCCAGGGTCCTGGGGTCAAGCCCCGCGTCGGGCTCCCTGCTCAGTGGAGAGTCTGCTTCTCCCTCCCCCTCTGCCTGCCTCTCTGCCTACTTGTGCTCTCTATCTCTCTGTCAAATAAATAAATAAAATCTTAAAAAAAAAAAAGACACTTCTCCATGAACAGCTTTCTCCAACAGCCAAGAGTGCAGATTTCCAGCAAGTTCCACCAGTGTGGTGCCACAGAAACTTCTCTGCCTCTAATATTGTGCTTTATAATCAGTATAGAGTTGGTCTTCCTATTTCTGCCACAGAGGTCCTAAAACCCTTGGAATTTCCAAAGTGATGAGAGCCATAAAGGTGTCTTTTGCCATGTGAATGAGATGATTTTTAGAATGCCCCTAGGTAATCTAAGGTTGGAGGCCGGTTGCCAGGAGAACCAACCATGTGACTGGAAGGTTGGAACCTTCATTCCCAACCTGGAAGGGAGAGGAGCCGGAGGTTAAATCAATTGCCAGTGCCAATCTTGCCTGTGTAATGAAGCCTTCATAAAAACCCAGAAAGACAGGGATCAAAGAGTTTCTAGGTTGATGAACACATGGAGATGCTGGGAGAGTTTTACGCCAGGAGAGGGCTTGGAAGCTCTGTGCCCTTTCCCCATACCTGGCCCTGTGCGTCTCTTCCATCTGGCTGTATCTGAATTATATCTTTTTTATAATAAACCAATTAATCTAATAAGTAAAATGTTTGAGTTCCGTGATCCACTGTAGCAGATTAATCAAACCCGAGGAGAGGAGGTCAGTCAGAAACATAGGTGACAACCTGGACTTGGACTGGTGTTGAATGTAGCTGGGGCGCAGGGGCACGAGAGCACCCGGCTCCAGGGGGTCCCAGACACACCAGGTTTGGCCACTTGCTGCTGACAAAATCCGAAGGCAGAGAGATGAATGATGGTGAAACGAGAAAGGAGTTTATGTTAGTGAGGCCAACACTGGGAAGACAGCGGACTAGCGTCTCAAAGACAGTCTCCAAAGTGCTGCAAATACTTCCAGGTTTATATGAGGAAAATGTGGGGCAAAGGTCGGTGGGTGTGTGCAGGTGGGCAGTAGACAGTCATGGCCTTGGAGTCAGTTATACAGGGTCTTGCTGTCTCAGGGCAGCCCTTATTGTTCGAGGGGGTAGTTTTGGTTTCTGTCAGGGGATGCTTTGCCTGCAGGGTCTTTTGCCACAGTTAAGAGATAAGCTGGAAAGAAGAACTTGATCAGTTAGAAAGGTTGAGGTCAAAATGGAGGCAGTTGATGTTCTCTTTCATGAAGGTGGGGCGCAGTCTTATAGGACTGAACCCTTAACCTGTGGGATCTGATGTCTTCACGCAGATAGTGTTAGAATTAAGTTGGATTGTGGTACACCCAGCTGGTGTCCCAGCATTGCTTGGTGTGGGGACCCCCCCCCAACACACACACATCAGAATTTGTCCCAGAATCTTTTACTGCTCTTCATTGAGCCCCAGCCATGCCCTTTCTAGCAGGGTTTGGATCTCCGCCCACTTGGGACGTCTTCTTTGACCACTCTTACCTCAGTCCTATAGTGGCACTTCTTTCATCTGCTGCTATTCTTATATTCTTTAGAGTTCTGTCCTATTAGTTATTTTCTCATTATTCTGTCCCCTGTTTTAAACTTTCTCTGTTCAAATTATGATTTCTCTTTCTTGATTGGACCCTGACTAATACAACTAGGTAATGGGTCATAAAAGTCAGTAACTGCTAAGGCTGAACAGTGAATCAGGCCTGGAATAAGATAAAACAGTTCAAGTGCCACAATATGTGGTAGCTGACCTTGAGTGTCAGGGCCTGGGAGTCATGAGGGAGTGGTGAGAACTGTGGTCATCTGAATGTGTGTCATTGGACAACCTCAGTCTTGGTGTGGCCAAATCATCCTACTTTTCAGAAGCTGGAAATCAGGGGCGCCTGGGTGGCTCAGTCGTTAAGCGTCTGCCTTCGGCTCAGGTCATGATCCCAGGGTCCTGGGATTGAGCCCCGCATCGGGCTCCCTGCTCAGCGGGGAGTCTGCTTCTCCCTCTCCCACTCCCCCTGCTTGTGTGCTCTCTCTCTCGCTGTATCTCTCTCTGTCAAATAAATAAATAAAATCTTTAAAAAAAAAAGCTGGAAATCAGGGTTTTTACATGACATGTTTTGAATTTTACATTTTGGCTATTAAATCAAGTATTGTTACATCACTCTGTGGGCCAAGCAACCCGTGTTTATGAGTTGTCAGTCTATAACCTCTGGGCTGGACTGATTTCTAAGCTCTTTGAAAACTAGAAACAGCAAACTAGAAGGGGTGGGGGAAGCAAGTAGAGGAAATACATCACAACATGACAAGAGGGGGAGACTGGAAAACATTTCAGATTATTACAGAAGGTCAAAGTGCAGTTGTTTAGAACCACTTAATAAAGGGGAAGACATCTCCAAGTATACATTATTGAGGGTATTGTGCTCTCTGACCACAGTACAATAATTAATAGTAATAATAGCTACAGTGGTAATTTATGTGTCAAGTTCTGTGTTGATTTTAACAGTAACCTTGAGAGGGAAGAATTCTTGTCCTGTTTATAGATGAGGAAACTAAGCTCAAACTGAGTTTACTAAGTTCAAAGCCGTTATTTATATAGCCTCTAAATAAATGAACAAATTTTTTTTTTTTTTTTAAAGCTTGGCTGTGGGGCGCTTGGGTGGCTCAGTCGTTGGGCGCCTGCCTTCGGCTCGGGTCATGATCCCAGGGTCCTGGGATCGAGCCCTGCATGGGGCTCCCTGCTCCGCGGGAGGCCTGCTTCTCCCCCTCCCACTCTCCCTGCTTGTGTTCCCTCTCTCGCTGTGTCTCTCTGTGTCAAATAAATAAAATCTTTAAAAAAAAAAAAAAAAAGCTTGGCTGTATAATAGAGGCTCTTTGTGAAAATTTAGAAAATATGATAATTTGTAAAAGGAAAATAATATCATCTATTATCCCACTGTCCAGTGACAATTGCTAGTAACATTTTTTATTTCTTTCCATTCTTTTTTTTCTATTTGTCTTCATTTTTAACGTGGTTAATTATGTGGTTTATATATAATTTTACATTCTCCCTTCTTTTACCTGGTAGTATAACATAAGCATTTTATTTTATTGCTAAAAATGTGTTCTAGGCATTTTTTAATGTTTTCATTACCCTTAGTTGTTTTATGCATAGAAATTCTTATTATGTATTTAAATTTGTTCTCACATTTTTGCCATGATAATAGTGTTGAATGAATATTCTTGTGTCTAATGCTATGAACATATTTCAGATTATTTCCTTAGGAGTAGAATGACAAGATTAAAGGGCATAAATGTTCTTCAGAAGGTTCTCAATCTGTATTACGAAGGTTTTTTTTAAAGATTTTTTTAATTTATTTTTTGACAGAGACACAGCGAGAGAGGGAACACAAGCAGAAGGAGTGGGAGAGGGAGAAGCAGGCTTCCTGCAGAGCAGGAAGCCTGATATGGGGCTCTATCCAGGACCCTGGGATCATGACCTGAGCTGAAGGCAGACGCTTAACAACTGAGCCACCCAGGCGCCCCGAGGGTTTTTTTTAATGCATTTTTTCCAACAAATGCACATGACACTGTATTCTCACAAAGATTGAATACTATTATTGTTAAGTTTTTAAACTTTGCTAATTTGATAAAGGAAAAATTTTTGGGGGGAGGAGCAGAGGGAGAGAGAATTTTTTTTTTTTTTTTTGAGGATTTTATTTATTCATTTGAGAGAGAGCACAAAGCAGGGGGAGGCAGAAGCAGACTCCTCGCTGAGCTGGGAGCCTGACATGGGGCTTGATTCCAGGACCTGGAGATCATGACCTGAGCTGAAGGCAGACGCCTAACCATCTGAGCCACCCAGGCGCCCCGGGAGAGAAAGAGAATCTTAGGCAGGCTCCATGCGCTGCATGAGTCCCACGTGGGTCTTGATCTCACGACCCCTGAGATCACGACTTGAGCCAGAATCAAAAGTTGGACGCTTAACTGAGTGAGCCACCCAGGAGCCTCGAGGAAAATGTATTTTTATTATTTTAATTTTCTCAGGTCAATTAAACTTCTTACATATTAATAATATAATATGTGTTGCCAGTGTTCTTCCAGGTTCTCTCCCAGTGGGTTTTTGTTTGTGTTTGTTTTTGTAGTCACACTGAACAGTCCTATGGGATTTCCATTATGCTTAGTTCTTTTATGTTTGAAAAAACTCTTACTCAAAAAAAAAAAAAAAAATTAGTCTTGTTTATCCAAAATTGGAGGAAGTGGAATTAATAAAGTATTGCTTGTTATTACCTCTAAGTCAAATGAATTAGGAAAGGGGAAGCCTATATGCCACTGGAAAAATGGCAAATTATTGGAGATTGTTTGCTGAATTTTTATCCAAGTATCTGGGGTTTCATTTGTTATTCTTGCGAAGGGGGGGCTTAGAAGCCCCTTCTGCGTGCTGCTAATGATGTTAGAGAGTAATGATGACTTGCCCTGTGCTAAGTGTGCTGATGTTCTGCTCCTGCATGATAATCGTAGCGTCTGCCGTATGCCCTTCTTACAGAGGAGGACACTGAACTTACTCACGGTCACTGCTGCAACTTAGAGGCAGGAAACTTCTGGGCAGCTTGTCGCAGTTGTCAGGACTTGAAGAACAAAGTTCACATTTGAGTTTTCTTTATTACCTGTTCCTGACAATTAACAGCAGGTAATACAGCAGTTAAATTTGCAGTAGGAAGTATTTCCTTGAAGTACGTTTGTTTGTAAGAAGATGGAGATGACCACTGTTGCTTGAACAGGAGTTACTCTGTACCCTAGGATATTTCATCTCTTTAATGCCTAGAGCTTTGAAGGGAGCAGTCTTATAATAAAAGAGCCATCTTTAATTTTTTAGAAAACTGTAGTTGATGCTTTCAGTACCAAAATGAACATGGTACAAGGGGGATTGAAATAAACTGTTTTAAATATTATAAGCTTTTAAATTATTGGCTTATATTTCATCAAACGAAATAGTTTATTGATTATTTCTGTGAGTAAGGAAAGAAAAACTATTTAACTATGTTGGTGTCTGCCAAGAAAATTAAACTGGTTTCAAAGCTTTACACTGATAGTGAATGGCATTGAATACAAGCTGTTTTAATTAATACATCTGGTCAATCCTTTGGCTCAGTCAGGTTGCAGCTGTGAGACCATAGAATGAACGTAAAACCAGTGGCATTGCATAGTTCATGCCTCTCTTGAGCAAATAATGTCATTTCTCTAACAGAAACTATTGCTCTGGGTACTCCATTTTCATCTTGAACCACACTTGGAATTTGTAGTTCTTCATTCAAATACATCCTTATAGTGACTTACCATAAGCAAAGGAGAGAACCTGTCAGCATTTTAACTTTGACATATACACAGTTTTGAGATTGAATACCAAGTTGTGAAACTGTGAAAAAATATAGCTATGCAAATAACATGGAGCCACATCTCTAGTGCTTGAAATAAATCAGATTGCATCTAAAATAATTTAGGTAATTAAGAAATTTTTAGAAAATAAAAATGGAAACCACAAGCTGTGACAGTGCTGCTTATCTTTTTGACAACTGATTCTTTTTGTCATTACAAGTGTTACCTCTGTAGTATTAGTCATCCTGAGAAGGTTAGTAGACATTTACCTAGCTCATAAAAGTTATGGAGGATGAACAATCTTTGTATTGCTTTGTTGAAGATTGAAGTAGTGACTGAACAAGATTCTGAGCTCCTTGGGAAAAAAAAAAATAGATGTCATTTAAGATATTTGCATTAATGAGACAAATGACAGCATTGCTTCACATTTACTATAATGGAATCCCATTATGGTTCTTTATTATATGTACTTGAATACCCCTTGAGCTAAAGCATAAATTTCAAAGCATCTAACCACTGAAAATTCTTGATATGGTTACACTTGTAAGGAATATGTTAGGCCTATTTCCCAGGCCTAAAGAGGTTCCACTGCATTTGTGTATCTGTTGATATTAGAGCCAGTGAAATGGGCGGGGGTACCAAGTCCCTAGTCCCTTGCATGGTACTAGGCATTTAATTCATTCTTTCAATAAATATTTAGGGAGAATTTGTTATATGCCAGTTTCTGTCCTATAAACCGCTGAGCGTTGAGCAGTAAATTAAAAACGAAAACTCATTCCCTCACAGAACAGAATTTTGGGGTAAGGACAAACATAGTGTTCAGTGGATGTTTAACCTCATTTGGTAAATAAATGTGCTTTACTTAATTTCAAAAGGAACTAGAACATAATGCAGTAATTTTAGCTCTCATTGTCTTTCCTCCAAGGAGGTTTTATAAAACCAGATGATTTACTCACGTTTACCTTGATCTTTTCTTATATTTTCTCAAATTCTTTGTTTCAAAATTTGTTTATGGTAGTATAATACAGATCTCATGTTTACACTGAAGGTCAGGGTTTTCCAGGCTTTTGCGTTTCACAGATCAGTAATATTTTTGAAATTAGGGAAAATTGACACAAGATTGCTTTTAATTTTGCCAAGTAAGGAAACTAAAAATGAAAACTATTGTCACCATCATTTTTTAAAAGAAAGAACATTTTAAGATGAAAAAACAGGGGCGCCTGGGTGGCTCAGTCGTTAAGCGTCTGCCTTCGGCTCAGGTCATGATCCCAGGGTCCTGGGATCGAGCCCCGCATCGGGCTCCCTGCTCAGCGGGAAGCCTGCTTCTCCCTCTCCCACTCCCTCTGCTTGTGTTCCCTCTCTCGCTGTGTCTCTCTGTCAAATAAATAAAATCTTTAAAAAAAAAAAAAAAAAAAAGATGAAAAAACAGGTAGGACATAATCTCAGAATGAAGAATAGCCTTCTACATTGAAGAAATAAAACCGTAGGAAAAGCTTGGTACATTGTCCTTCTCCTACTTTGCCATGGAGCTTTAGAAACTGTCAATAGAGAACAATTATAACTAATTATAATTTTGGTTTTTCTTTTGATGTTGTTTAGGGATTCTGCTGGCTCACACTGTTTAAAGAGGCAGTGTGATTGAATGTTACCTTTCTTCAGAGGTAAATTTTGTATAAGGAATTGTATATATTGTGCCATGTGGTGAACATTGTCTTGGAATGTACGGGGCAACAGAGTACATTGTCAAATCTAATCATGTCCCTCCCACTAACCAGCCTACCCATGGGATCTTGAGCAAATTATTTCTCACCTTTGGCCTTTGATTCTTCATCTGTATATTGAAAGAAGATCATTTTTTACATTTTCTTCCAGTTCTTAAACTTGGATTCTGTGTTGATAACTTTGGTAGCTAGTATCCCTCTTATTAATCTGAAGATTAGTAAAACAAAAGAAAATATAAATAATTTTTACTGTGTCTTTCTAGAAATTTGGATCAGGCAGCATTTTAGGAGAATTATTTTTTTACTTCATGGATTTGAAAGTTTTTTTCTTAATGCCCATAGATGTCTAAGTTATTCTGGATGGCATGTATCCCTCAGTTATTTTGCATGGTACTACTTCACCTGCAACTTAATTTTGCAGAATGAAAGCCTCAAGAACTCACCTCTGCTCCTGGTTTTTAAATCTTGTCTCTATAGTACTTCACGTGACACCAATGTAGAATATTCTAAAGCACTTGGTCAGTGCCTAGTGAATTTGTGGATTGGTCCAGAATTGTGAATACTACTGGTTTTTCCATGCAGTCATTGACACAAAATTGTGAGGAATGATTTTAAAGGAATGTCTGAATGACAGATGAATTGTTTAAGAAAGAATTTTGGAAGTGCCTTTTAGTATTATACATAGACTCTGAGCTTGGTTTCAAAGAGCTGCCATGAAGAAGCTTTGTTACAATTGAATAGTTCTAAAATGAATTCTTTCAGGGCTCCTGGCAGAGTAAATTAGTACCCAGGCAATTTTTTATAGATATGTAATTTTGTAGAGTAAAAGGCACCTATCTTAATGCAGTTTGATGAACTTTGACAGATGTATACAAATGTCCGTCATGTCCCAGTCAAGATTTAGAACATTCCAATCATCCTAACAAAAATAACCTGGTGCCATTTTCTAGTTAATGTTAATCTCTCCTGCCACTATGTTCTCACACTAACCCCTTCTGCTGGAGGCAGCCACTGTTCTGATTTCTTTTGCCAAGGGTTAGTTTGGACTGCTTTTAAACTTCATATAAATGGACTCGGACAGTAAGTAACTCTTTTGTGTAAGGCTTCTTTCATTTAAACATCAGAATAATGTTTTTGAACTTCATCAGGTTGCTGTCTGTAGCAGTAGTTTATTCCTTTTTGTTACTGAGTAGTATTCCATTGTATGAGTATACCAGTTTGTTTATACATTCTCCTCTTGATGGACATCTGATCAAATTGTGCCTCTTATTGATAAAGCTCCTATGAACATTCTTGTACAAGTGTTTTTGTGAACATACATTTTTATTTCTCTTGGAAAGTACCAAAAGTGGAATTGCTGATAAGAGAATAACTTATCAGGTTATTCTTGATAGCAGAATAACTTGATAAGAGACTAATAGTTTTCCAAAGTGGTTGTACCATTTTATGGTCCCAGCAGCAGTGCATGAGAGCTCCACTTGCTCTGTATCTTTGCCATCATTTAGTGTCGTCAGTCTTTAATCTGAGCCATTCTAGTGGGTGTAAGGAAGTATCTTGTAGTTTAGATTTGCGTTTTCCTGGTGAGTAAAGATGCTGAGCATCTTTTCATGTATTGGACATTCATGTATCTTTGGTGAAGTACCTATTCAATATTTTACCCATTTTTTGTTGTGTGGGTTTTTTGTTTGTTTTTGCCTCTTACTGAGTTGTGAAAGTTGTGGAAGTTCTTTATATTTCACAAGCCCTTTATCAGTATCTTAGGTTGGGTTCCCCAGAAAACAGACTCTGAGAAGGAGATTTGCATGCAGGAAGTTTATTGGGGAGTGCTCTTGGGAATAACACGTGGGAAAGAATGAGTAGAATTAAGCAGATGGAGAAGTTGAATTGTAATTCGTACAGTAGAGGCCTCAGCTCACCTGGCTCGGAAGCTGGATGGCTCTTCAGAGATATCCGGAATTGAGGCAAGAGGACCTGGCTTTGTACCTCCTTCCAGACAACCCAGGGGACTAGTCATGGGATGTGAACTGCCCTGCGAGAGGAAATACAGCCTTAGGTTAGTCAGTATCCTTTGGCCCCAAGTCAGGTCCTCAGAGAGACTCAGCTGTGAGCCATCAGTAGGCAACACTCCCAGCAGCTAGGGGAACAGGTGTCCCCAACCTGGAGGAGATGGACGTGGGCAGTGTTACCAGCATCCACTACAGATATATGTGTTGTGGATATTTTCTTCCAGTATGTAGCTTGTCCATTTTCTTAGTGGATCAGCAAATGTTTTAAATTCTTTTTTTTTTTCCCGAAGATTCCATTTATTTATTTGCCAGAGAGAGAGGGAGAGTACAAGCAGGGGGAGTGGCAGGCAGAGGGAGAAGCAGGCTCCCCGCTAAGCAAGGAGCCCGATGCGGGACTCGATCCCAGGACCCTGAGATCATGACCCGAGCCGAAGGCAGACGCCCAACCATCTGAGCCACCCAGGCGCCCCTGTTTTACAGTCAGTTTTTTTTTATTATGTTAATCACCATACATTACATCATTAATTTTTGATGTAGTGTTCCATGATTCATTGTTTGCGTATAACACCCAGTGCTCCAAGAATGTGCACTCTTTAATACCCATCACCAGGCTAACCCATCCTCCCACTCCCCTCCCCTCTAGAATCTTCAGTTTGTTTTTCTGAGTCCATCGTCTCTTATGGTTCATCTCAGGCGCCCCTGTTTTAAATTCTTTTTGTGTGCGTGTCCTTGCTAAGAAATTTTGCCAACATCAAGATTGCAAAAATATTCTTCCTTCTAGAAGTTTTTGTGTTCTAGATTTTATATTGAAGTATAATCCATCAAGAATTAATTTATGTGTATGATGTGAGCTGCCACCCCAGTAATTCTTGAGGGTGCTCAGCTCTTTTCTCTTTTAAGTACACCCCTTTCATCACTTCTCATCTTCCCTTAATTTGCAATGCAGGGGCATCTTTCATTTCCATTTCCCAGAGTAGAGCATAGTCATAGTCAAAATGCTGATAGGACAATTTTCTTCCCTAGCAATTTATTCATTAGTTTGAATTGTGGAGTTCTGAAACCAAGTCCCTACAATGAAATGGTATGCTCAGTCCAGTTCAGTTTACCATTATTTTTGTCCTTCCTCGGGAGTAAAACTTTACATTCATGAATTTTTTTAAAGCAAAGGTGACTTTTATGAATTCATTAGAGAAAATGAGGAGAAGACTAAGTCATATACCATGTCCCCTTCTACACAGAATAGAGCTGTTTTTCCATCTCGTGTTCTCCATGCTCTGACAGTTCATCTCAAATGAATGCCGTGATTAACAGTGCTTTGATGAGTTTGGTAACTTGTAAACGACAAAAGCTCTTAGAATAGCTCAGGATTAAATATTAAAATAGTAACACCAAAAAAATAAAATAAAATAGTAACACCAGTTGTTTGTTGTAATTTTTCCAAAATGCTTCTATCACTTTCTCGTTGCCTCCTATATAAGACATGTAGAAGTATTTATTTTACAGAAGAAAAGCTAAAGTACTGAATTATTAACCAGTTTGGACATGGAGCCAGTTCTACCTCCCAAGCCAGTGCCCCCAACTGCTGGATGCATTCAGAATGCTCTATTTATAAGTAGCTAATAATGGCCATCCTGAATGTATGAAGGCCCGACCTGGCCTGTGTGCGAGGGAGTGGGGGCTTCTCCTCTTGCTATATGGCAAGTATTAGTTGGTGCTGACTTTGCAACTGTAGTTTCTCCATTTTCACTAGAGACACGATGAGATACAGATTCCTTTCTTCCTCCCAAACGAGGGGGTGGTAATGCTTCAACCAGCCTGTCAGCTAAGAACCCATTTTCCTATAGAGACAGTGTATATGTATGTATGTATGTGTATATTATATATTTATTCCCCTAGCCTCAGAGTCACAAGTGCAGTAGTATGTCAGAGATAATACAGCCATTGTTATTTTTGCTGACCTCATAAAGGAAACTAAAACAGAAAAGTGAAGTACATGACACTCCATTAATTAGTGAAACTTTTTCTTAAGTAATATACATAATTTCCTCCTTTTAGTTTTTAAGGTCATTTTTCATACTGCTAAGACTCCAGGAAGCCGTATAGGGTACACCACTGCCTCAAAAAATTTTGAAATGGGGGTGCCTGGGTGGCTCAATCATTAAACATCTGCCTTCGGCTCAGGTCATGATCCCAGGGTCTTGGGATCAAGCCCCACATCGGGCTCCCTACTCAGCGGGAAGCCTGCTTCTCCCTCTCCCACTCCCCCTGCTTGTGTTCCCACTCTCACTGTGTCTCTCTCTGTCAAATAAATAAATAAAATCTTAAAAAAAAAAAAAGAAATTT
This sequence comes from Halichoerus grypus, assembly GCF_964656455.1. NCBI lineage: Eukaryota > Metazoa > Chordata > Mammalia > Carnivora > Phocidae > Halichoerus > Halichoerus grypus. Next base: position 120,806,875 of record NC_135719.1, read on the forward strand.
TGAAATGTAATCTTTTATATCTTGTATGTCAGGAGGCAGTCTCTCAAAGAAATTTGGGTAGTAAGAAAAAAATTGAGATTAGGTTGGATTAAAACCGTAGATCATTTAGGGCATAGATTGTGATGATGGTTTCACAGATATATGTTTATCTCCATACACGTCAAGTTGTATACATTAAACATCTACAGTTTTTGGTATTTCAGTCATACCTCAGTAAAGCAGTTTTTAAAGACATCCATAGAACATTTTAGTACTGAATTAATTAAGCACATTTTTTTATTGTATGAGTAATACATGTTCATTGTAGCTCAGTTACAAATATGTTTTTATAAGTTGTATATTACATATTATGTTTATATATTATAAAGTCAAAAATTTGTTAATGTTTGATTTACACTTGTTCTACTTATGTGTATACTTTTTATTACAAATATGAGATTTGTAATAAAATTATCAGTGCATATGGTTTGCCACCAGCTTTTTCCTCATAGCAGTGCATCATGACTTTCTGTATCCATGAATAGACCTGAATCATATAATGGCGGGGTGTTGTACTGTGATGAAGTATTATGGTTTACTCAATCAAACTCCTTGTTTGAACATTTAGGATATTTTCAGGTTTGCACTCTTAGTGCGGTGATCATCTTTGCATAGTTCTTTCTTAGGATGAATTTCTAGAAGTGAAATTGCTGGATCAAAGAATTCACATTTTTGAGGCTTCAAATTGAAATCACCAAATAGCGGTCCAGATAGGTTGTAGCAATTTACATTTCTCCCAGCATCGGACAAGTGTGCTCTTTTCTCCCATCATGGATAATAGACAAGTTTTCCCACATCATTGCCAATCTAGCAAATTTGTAAGTGGCATCTCCCTGTTTTTTTTTTTAATTGGCATTAATTCTTCATGAAGCTGACCCTGTTTCATGTTCATTGGCTATTGTAGATTTTGGTCTCACAAATGAGCAGCTCATGGTCTTGATTACAGATACTTCAGAAACTTTTTCTCATTCAGTCATCAATCTTTTCATCAGTTTCTTGTGTTTCCTTTCCAGGAGCGGCTAAAGCTGGTGACTGTTTTGGGTGCTGGCCTTCTCTGTGGAACTGCACTGGCGGTCATCGTGCCCGAAGGAGTACACGCACTTTATGAAGATATTCTTGAGGGTGAGAAAGAAGAGGGTCTGCTTTGAGATATGTTGTTGACATAGAGGGTTGAAAGGAGAAGCCTAGTGGGTTTTTTTCCTGAACATACTTCATATTTGCCATGGAATTCTACCCTGGGAAGAGTTCTTAAAACATATCTTCTGACATCTTTGACATTGAACACATCCTTAGCAGTTTGTGAATTGAATCCCCAATTCATGAATACCACTTAAGATTTATTTGCAGTAATGCATGAATTCCAGTCTAAGTATGACAGTCCTTTTTTAAAGCCCACTTAAAAACTTCCCAAATTCTACATGATAGTAATTGTATTTTTAGTGTTCTTTAATTGAAAAAATAAACAGATTATACACATTTGGATTCAAGGAGTCTTTACAGTAAACTTGTAGGTATTTGGTGGGGATCTCTGCAGTAAAGGAGAGCCAAAAAAGTGAAAGAAGTCTTTCCTGACCCTAAGAACAATGAGCAGAGAACGAAGAGTATAGGTATGTGAGAGTAAATACTGGGCAGGCGGCTTGGGTCACTCACCTGCTAGACAGTTTGGTCCTCACACCTGGAAACATACTTGATTTGGATTTGTGACTCAGCAAAATCAGATTACTGCTTGTCACGCAACTTCAGACACCTGTGAAGGGGGCGCCTGGGTGGCTCAGTTGGTTAAGCGACTGCCTCCGGCTCAGGTCATGATCCTGGAGTCCCGGGATCGAATCCCACATCGGGCTCCCTGCTCAGCAGGGAGTCTGCTTCTCCCTCTGACCCTCCCCCCTCTCATGCTCTCTCTATCTCATTCTCTCTCTCAAATAAATAAATAAAATCTTTTAAAAAAAAAAAGACACCTGTGAAGGATCGAAATCACAACTATTACGTTGTTGAGTGGAATCTTCAAGTGCCAGTACTCAACTGGACTTTAAGAGTAGTATAGAAAGGTAGGCACTTTCCAAATTTCATACTAGATACAATATAATAAGCAGCTTTTCAGATCTCAGTCAAGGAAAAAAGCTGTGTCCTTTATCCAGAGTGATGATGCTCTCCTCCCTGGGGTGTCAGTATAGGCATAATGAATGTTGTCAATATAGGCATAATGAATGGTGTTGGGTAGGCAAAGAGTGGCGGCAGAAGTTATATATGAGGATTGTGGGGGTCTTATTGCAAAATAGGAGAGAGGATGAAGACTGGTCAAATTTAGGGGGGAGATAATAAATCAGGAGTCCAGAGCAGTGGTTTCTGCTCTTTTTGATCACACATCCTATTGGGGGGGAAAAATAAGTATGCACTATTGCACTGATTTACTGTATGCATTATAAAACACAAACCTAAAATAGAAAATTTTGAAGTATGAGGTTTAAAGTAAATTTGTATAGAAGACCAATACAGTTGACCTTTGAACAACACAGGTTTGAACTATGTGGGTCCACTTAATATGTGGCTTTTTTTTTTGATACAGTACTATAAATGTGTTTCCTCTTCCTTAATCTTTTCTCTGGCTTACTTTATTGTAAGAATATAGTATGTAATATGTAGAACATACAAAATATGCGTTAAAAGACTATGTTATCAGTAAGGCATCTGGTCAACGGTAGGCTATTAATAGTTAAGTTTTTGAGGAGTCACAAGCTATATGCGGGTTTTCAACTGCGCAAGGGGTCAGCACCCTAACCCCCCATGTTTTTCAAGCATCACCTGTATTTTCTTTCGTATCCCAGTGGATCATCTTGAATTTTTCTGATGTGTGATTATTTCAGTGCAGAGATCACTATTCTGGTATACTAGAAAACTTTCAGATCATGACCAAATAGACAATTAAAAATTTTTTTCCTTGACCTTGTAGCTAAGAAAGAATTATGAGTAGCAGCTGTTTTCCTTAAAAAGTTCCTTTTTTAGGGGTGCAGTTTAAAAGTTTTCTGGTCCCTAACCTAGACTACAAAATCAGAATCTCGAGAGAAGGGACCTGGGAATATCTATTTTTAACAGGTTTTCATCTGATTCTTACTAGAAAAGTTTGGGAAACACTTGGGTAAAGGAAAAAAAAAGTTTTTCAGGTATATTTTTTGGGTTTTTTTAAATAGCAGTTTTATTAAGATATAATTGACATAACAGATTTCAGGTATAGTTTTAAGCTTAAATTTAGCTATCATGTTGTCGGGTTGCATTCCTTTATTTTCAGTGTTCTTGATTTGGGGCCCAAAATAATTTTGTGGATTCATTTGAAAGCAGATACAATGTGCTTTTTAAACCTGCTTTTCTAAAAAGTAAGCATTCTAGTCTCTTTAGCCTTTCATCATGGATTAGTCTCCAGCCCTAAACCGTCATTTCAATTAAGAAAGGTATTTTCATTTATATATTTTACATTCACTCTTCTTAGTGTACACGTCCTTGAGTTTTGACAGATGCATAGTCATGTTATCACCAGTGTAATCAAAATACAGAACAGTGCCATCACCCAAAAACCATTCCCTCATGCTGCCCTTCTGTAATCATACCCTTCCTCCACCCCCAACCTCTGGCAACCATAGATCTCTTCCCTCTCCCTATAGTTTTGCCTTTTCAGAACGTCATATAAATGAAATTGTGCAGCCTTTTGGTCTGGCTTCTTTTGCTTAGCCTCATGCATTTGAGAGCCATCATGTTGTGCTGTATATCTCTCGCTGGTCTGTTGTGCCTTTTTATTTCTGAGTAGTGTTCCATTGTTTGGATGAACCGTAGTTTGTTTTTTCCTTCACCTTTTCCTTTCCTTTTTCTTTCCTTCCTTTAAAGACATATTGGTTTTTGGGGCGCCTGGGTGGCTCAGTCGTTAAGTGTCTTCCTTCGGCTCGGGTCATGATCCCAGGATCTTGGGATCAAGCCCCGCATCGGGCTCCCTGCTCCGCGGGAAGCCTGCTTCTCCCTCTTCCACTCCCCCTGCTTGTGTTCCCTCTCTCGCTGTGTCTCTGTCAAATAAAAAATAAAAATAAAAAAAAAGACATTGGTTTTTTTCAGTTTGGGTGGAAATATGAATAAAGTCACTATAAACATTTGTATACAGGTTTTTGTGTGAACATGAGTTTTTATTTTTCTTGTGTAATTACTTATAAGTAGAATGGTTGGATCATATGGTAAGTGTATGTTTAACTTAAGAAATTACCAAACTCTTTTTCTAAGTAGCTGTACCATTTTGCATTCCCAGCAATAATGGATGAGAGTTCAATTGCTTCCCTTTCTTGTCAGCACTTGATGCTATTTATTTTGTTTTTTTTTTTTTTAATTTATTTGACAGAGAGAGACACAGGGAGAGAGGGAACACAAGTAGGGGGAGTGGGAGAGGGAGAAGCAGGCTTCCCGCGGAGCAGGGAGCCCGATGCGGGGCTCGATCCCAAGATCCTGGGATCATGACCTGAGCTGAAGGCAGACACTTAACGACTGAGCCACCCAGGTGCCCCTTGTTTGGTTTTTTTATTTTTAGCCATTCTAATAGGTAGGTAATGCTATCCCAGTGTGGTTTTAATTTGCAATTCCCTAATGGTTAATGATGTTAAACATCTTTTCATATGCTTGTTTGCCATTATTATGTGTTCTTTGATGATTCAAATTTTCGCCTATTTTTTGAGTTTTCTTATTATTGAGTTTTGAGGGTTCTTTACATGTTCTGGACACAAGTTATTATTTTTTTGCTTTTTGTTTTTAAGTAAGCTCTAGGCCCAACATGGGGCTTGAACTCATGACCCCAGCATCAAGGGTTGCATGCTGTACCAACTGAGCCAGACAGGGGCCCCCTGGATACAAGTCTTTTTTTTTTTTTTAAGATTATTTATTTGAGACAGAGAGACAGAGAGAGTGAGCATGAGCAGGGGGAGGGGCAGAGGGAGAGGGAGGGAGATAGAGACTCCTGAAGCAGACTCCCCAATGAGCGTGGAGCCTGACATGGGGCTCAATCCCAGGACCCTGAGATCATGACCTGAGCTGAAATCAGGAGTCAGCCACTTATCTGACTGAGCCACTCCGGCCACCCCTGGATACAAGTCTTATCAGATAGGTGATCTACAAATATTTTCTCCTAGTCTTTGGCTTATCTTTTCAGTCTCTTAACAGTATCATTGACAGAGTAGTTTTTAATTTTGATAAAGTCCAATTTATCAATTCTTTCTTTCATGAATTGTGCTTTGGGGTCATACCTAAAATCCCTTTGCTGAACCCAAGTTCACAAATGTTTTCTCGTTTGTTTTCCTCTAGAAGTTTTGTAATTTTAGGTTTTACACTTAGTATGTGTTAACTCAACAAAATTGAGTTAATTTTGTATCTGATGTAAGGTTCATTTTTTTGGGATATGGATGGATGTCCAATAGTTCTAACACCCTTTGTTGAAAAGATTAATTACCTTTGCACCTTTGTCAAAAATCAATTGACCACATTTGTGTTGGTCTATTTCTAGACTCTCTATTCTGTTCAGTTGATCTACATGTCTGTCCTTTGCCAATACAACCTTGTCTTTTTGTTTTTTCTTTTTAAGATTTTATTTATTTATTGGAGAGAGTTGAGTGAGTGAGAGCACGAGCTCGGGGAGGAGCAGAGGGAGAAGGAGAAGCAGACTCCCCACTGAGCAGGGATCCTGACGAAGGGCTCAATCCCAGGGCTCCGGGATCATGACCTGAACTGAAGGCAGACGCTTAACTGACTAAGCCATCCAGGCGCCCCCAGTACAACCTTGTCTTGATGACTGTAGTTTTATAACAAATCTTGACATCAGATGGTGAAGTCCTTCTAACTTCATTTTTGTTTTTCAAAATTATTTTGGTTAAACTAGTTCCTTTGCCTTTCTATAAAAACTTTAGAATCAGCTTGTCAATGTCTACACAAAAAATCATGCTGAGACTCTGATTGAGTTGAATCTATAGATTAATTTGGGGAGAATTGACATCTTGAAAATACTGTATTTTCCAATCCATGAATATAATATATTTCCATTTTTTTAGGTCTTTGATTTCTTTTATCAGTGGTGTAGTTTTAAAATTTTTTTGATTTTAATTTTTATTTCTTTTTAAGTAACTTCCATGCCCAACAATGGGGCTCAAACTCACAGCTCCAAGATCAAGAGTCCTATGCTCCACTGACTGAGCCAGCTAGGCACCCCCAGTGTTGTAGTTTTTAGCATACAGATCTATAGGTATTCTGTTATATTTATACCTAAATATTTCCTGTTTTTAGTGTGATTGTAAATGATACTTTAAAAATATTTCAATTTCCAGTATTCTAGTATATAGAAATTTGCTAAACTCACTTGTTATAGGAGCTTTTTATAGATTCCTTGTGATTTGCTACACAATCATATCATCTATGAATATAGACAGTTTAATGCTTTCTTTTCCGGAGACACTTCCATGTTTTCTTTTCCAATATGCTTTAAAAATTTTTTTCCGGGCGCCTGGGTGGCTCAGTCATTAAGCGTCTGCCTTCGGCTCAGGTCATGATCCCGGGGTCCTGGGATCGAGTCCTACATCAGGCTCCCCTTGCTCTGCGGGGAGTCTGCTTCTCCCTTTGCCTCTGCGTGAGCTCCCCCTGCTTGTGCTCTCTCTCTCTCTTTTCAAATAAATAAATAAAATCTTTTAAAAAAATAAAATAAAATAAACATTTTTTTCCTTTCCTTATTGCACTGGTTAGACCATCTAGTATGAGGTTGATTAGGAATGAAAATAGTCAGCCTTGCCTTATTGTCACTCAGTCTTTCACCATTAAGTATAATGTTAGCTGTAGATTTTTTTTTTAATTTATTCATTCGAGATAGAGAGAGAGCATGAGCAGGGGTAGAAGCAGAGGGAGGGGGAGAAGCAGACTCCCCACTGAGCAGGGAGCCCGATGCGGGGTTCCATCCCAGGACCCTGGGATTATGACCTGAGCCGAAGGCAGACGCTTAACCATCTGAGCCACCCAAGTGCCCCAGCTGTAGATTTTTTAAAGATTCCCTCTTCAGGTTAAGGAAGTTTCCTTTTATTCCTGGTTTGCTGAGAGTTTTTATCTAGTCTGTTAATGTGGTGAATTAAAGTGATATTCAAATATTGAACTAGATTTGCATATGCCACCCCCATTGATTGTTAGGGATTGTCATCACTGGATTCAGTCTGCTAACATCCTGTTGAGGATATTTGTATCTCTGTTCATGAGGAGTATTGGCCTGTGGTTTTCCTTTCTTACAATGTCTTTTTATGGCTTTGTTAGAGTAGTGCTGACCTCTTAGGGTTGGAAAGTGTTCCCTCTTCTACATTCTGGAAGAGACTGTATAGAACCAGTGAAACCATCTGGGCCTGGAGTTTTCTATGTTGGAAAGTTTTTAGCTATGAATTCAATTTCTTTAATAGATATAAAATTATTCAAGTTACCTGTTTCTTCTAAGTTGAAGAATTTATAGTAAGAGTTGTTCATGGTAATCTTTTATTATCCTTTTAATATCTACAGTAATGTCTTCTTTTAAAATTTTTTTCCCAAAGAACCATGTTTGATTTCATTTTTTTTCTGCTTTGTATTTTATTGATTTCTATTTGGCTTTATCCATATTAAAGCTTTTTGGTCAGGTGCCTACACATTTAGGGTTGCTATGTCTTTTGGTGAATTGACCTTTTTCATTATTATGTAATGTCCCTATTTATTCCTGGTAATATTTCTTGTTCTCAAGTCTATTTTATTTGGTATTAACATAGCCACTCCGGTTTCCTTTTGATTAGTGTTTACTTGATAGATCTTTTTTCATCCTCTTACTTTTAACCTATGTCATTCACTATATTTAAATTGGATTTCTTATAAACAGCATATAGTGAATCATATTTTTAAAATCCCATTTGACAATCTCTCTGTCTTCTAATTCATATATTTAGACCGGAGGTCAGCAAAGTTTTTCTGTAACAGGTCAGACAATAAATATTTCAGACTTTGTGAGCCATGTGGACTCTGTTGATACTGTTCAATTCTGTCATTATAACCAACAGTACTGATTCTTTCCTTTGTGATCATCAGTCCTCTAGTGAGCCATCCAGTGAACTTACTGTTTCAGATACTATCTTTTTCAATTTTGAAATTTCTACTTGGTTTCTTTGTATAGTTTCTATTTCTTCAAGTGACACTTATTCATTTGAAGTGTTTTTACCTTTACCCCAGAGCACATAGTTATTTTTTTAATCTTTTTTTTTTTTAAGATTTTTATTTATTTATTTGACAGAGAGATAGAGCACAAGTAGGCAGAGTGAGAAGCAGGCTCTCCGCTGAGCAGGGAGCCCGATGCAGGACTCGATCCCAGGACCCTGGGATCATGACCTGAGCCGAAGGCAGACGCTTAACGACTGAGCCACCCAGGTGCCCCGAGAGCACGTAGTTATGATAACTGATTTAAAGTCTTGAGTATTCCAGTATCTGATTTGCTTTGGGATTGGATTGATTCTTTTTTCCCTTCATGATTGGTGAAATTTTTCTTCTTCTTTTTTTTTTTTTTTTTTTTTTTAAGATTTTATTTATGAGAGAGAGAGCACAAGCAGGGGGGCAGGACAGAGGGAGAAGCAGATTCCCCATTGAGCAGGGAGCCCGATGCGGGACTCAATCCCAGGACCCCGGAATCATGACCTGAGCCCAAGGCAGATGCTTAACTGACTGAGCCACCCAGGTGCCCCAATTTTTCTGTTTCTTTGTATGTCAAGCAAGTTTGGGTTGTATCCTGTACATTTTTAATAATATATTTTGGAACTTTGGGTCCTTTCAAAATCCTCTAGAGAATATTTATTTCTTTTGTTTTCGCAGTCACTAACCTGGTTGGTTTCAGACTTCCAGTTCTGTGGTGCCTTTTTGTGTGATGGTTTTAATTTTAGTTCAGTTTTCAAAGCCTTTGTAATGCTGCTTTGGGTATGTCCTATCCCTGCAGAGTTCAGGGGTAAGTCTGGGACTGGTGCCATTTATACACACTGTTAGGGGAACCCTCCTTAGCCGTTTCCTCTCCAGTATTCTTCTCACACTCCCTGCCTCCCAGGGGACCTTTTACCTAGCCCTGGGACCTTTTACCTAGCCCTGTGGCCAGAAAAATGGGGTTTTTCTAGGAGTTGTAGCTGCCTGTGCTGCCATTGCACAGTTCTGGGTAACTCGGGGTGCCCTCAGGGCAAAGTGGCAGGAGAAAAGAGAAAACAAAATAACCATATCTCCCCCCCGCCCCCTGTGTTCTTCCGACCACTCTGGCCAGAAAGTTGGGGGTTTTTCTGGGGGTTTTCACTGCCTGTGTTGCTGCCATGCAGTTCCCCAACTGGGACTGCCTTCAAGGCCAGGCTGGAAAAGAAAAAAGGGGGTGGTTTCCCTCCATAAGGACATCCCCCAGCAGCCCCTTTCCCTGGTTCTCTGGCCAGAAGGACAAGGTTTCTTTTGCAGTTTTTGCTGCCCTCTCTCCTCTTGTTACTGTTTACATTTGTAGTCCTTAGGTAGTTCTTTGGTTGTTTTGTCCAGAGTTTCTGTAGTAATCATTGTATGATTGAGGCAACACTAGGTTTACTCCATCTGAGCCAGCTCCAAAAGTCCCCATCATTCTTTTTAAAAAGTAAAATATTAATACCCCACTCTGAAAAATTTTTTGAGGTAGCTTAACCATCATAGTAACCGTAAGCTGTCTCCGCATTTTCCACATCTGTCTGCACACTGGTGAGCTTAGTCACATCGCTTTCATTTCTGCTACTTTATCTTTTTCTCCACCCCCTCTTTCTTTATTGTAGATCCAACCAGCTTTTCTCCCAACTTCAAGAAAGGAGTTTGTGTACATGTTTACTACAACCTATAGTTTAGCTCTTCTGTGGACCTTATAATTATAATTAACAGATATTTTTTCAGAGCTCAATATATCATGTTAACTGAGTGCTCTGGCACTTTAATAAGCATTATTAAATACTAATTAATGTAAAGAGGAACCTCTCATACTTTTCTCTAATTATAGCTCTAAAATCACTGGAATTAGATCAGCATTCGTGTGAGAAGACTGTCTCTACAGAAACAGGTTTTAAGAATGTAGTCTATTGAGGACTGCAGTGCTTGTTTACTGTGGGGCTAAATTTGAAACCACCATAATTCTTTGGAACATGAGAATTGGTATATTGAGAAAGGCAGGCTATGGGGTCAAAGACCTAAATAGAAACCTGAAGCCTATATTATTCATAATTGTTAGGATAGTCCTAACTGTTATTTGGAGTGGTTCAATATAGATTATTTCACTAAATTTCTCCATGAATGCCACATATCAGATTTTTTAGAGAAGTACAGTTATCTTATGGTTTTGTCATTTTGCTCTACATTTAAATAAAAGGAGAGGGTTAAATCTGTTATATTTAACTAACTCTTGGCCTGTCATTCATTAATAAAAATGGAGCTCTTTAAAACTCTTACACTTTATCCTCAGGATTCTAAAATATGGATGATCATGGAATGATATCTATCTCTTCTACTTCTTATTTTGTCTGCTAAAATGTCTGATCTCTGCTTTTTTCCCCTGCCCCTTCCCCTCCCTTCCCCCAACATTGTTTATTACTCACTATTGTTTCTGACTGATATTCAGATCAATTATATAACAAAAGATGTTTAAAAATGAATCTCCCAAATTCCATTTAATATATAACTATGTTCCTGAACATTTAGTGAACACTTAGCATATACCAACTATTGTGTGGAGCCCTTCACATTTATTGCCTAATCATCACAACAGCCATCTGAGGTGGGTACTGTTTTACAGATGAGGACATGAAGCCACAAAGAGGTGGAATGACATGTCCAAGATACTCAGCTAGTAAGTGTCACAATCAGGATTTGAACACAGGCAATCTTACTCTGAAACCTATACTTTTTTTTTAAGCTTAAGTTTCCCCACAAGGAGAATTTTATTGACAGCACTAGTTTATTTTCCTCTTAAGAGCCCAGTTGCAGCCAAATGAAGTGAACATACCTCAAAATTTTATTGTCTTCATAATATAACAAAATATGAAGCTTAGAACTGGATCACTTGTCCTTTTCTCTTCCTATCTCCTCCCAGTTCATACTGCTTGCATCTCTTAATAGCCAGTATTCTCTTAGATCTGCAGTTGGGCTCAACACATTCAACCCTCAGCACAATCTTCTTTGGAGTTTTAGCCTTTTTCCAGAAAATCCACTTAGTCTGCCCACCATAGCCACTCTTCCTGTCATAACTTTGCTTTCCCTGGGTGTAAAGAGAATCTTTGCCTTTCTTGTACTGTGTCACTTTGTGGGGTTGGTACTTACAGAAACTTTCTTACAGGAAGTCTGGTGGGTTTTGGGACCATTCACCATGTTTGTGAGAGTACTGTCAGCATGGGAAAAAAAAATGAAGCCTACGTTCTTTTTTTTAAAGGTTTTTATTTTTTGACAGAGACAGCGAGAGAAGGAACACAAGCAGGGGGAGTGTGAGAGGGAGAAGCAGAGCAGGAGCTGGGAGCCCGATGCAGGGCTCGATCCCGGGACCCTGGCATCATGACCTGAGCCGAAGGCAGACGCTCAACAACTGAGCCACCCAGGTGCCCCTGAAGCCTGCATTCTTAATCATAGTCTGCTGCATGGTGTACATCATAAGGAATTTAAAATCACCATTGTAGTGTTTATCTGCTGAAGAAATATATATTTTTTTTAAGTAGTGGAGCCCAACACAGGGCTTAAACTCATGACCCTGAGAGCAAGACCTGAGCTGAGATCAAGAGTCAGGCACTTAACTGACTGAGCCACCCAAGTGCCCCTGAAGAAATCTTATAATAGATTTTTTTCTTCTTAGGGGTGCCTGGGTGGATCCATCAGTTAATGGTCGGACTCTTGATTTCGGCTCAGGTCATCATCTCAGGGTTGTGGGATCAAGCCTGCATCAGATTCTGTGCCCAGTGGGGAATCTACTTGAGACTCTCTCTCCCTCCCTCTCTGTCCCTTCTCCCCCCACCCGCGCCCCCTGCATATGCCCGTGCGCACTCTCTCTCTCTCTCAAATAATTAAATATATCTTTGAAAAAAAGAAAAACAGGGCACCGTCCATTAAGTGTCCGACTCTTGGTATTGGCTCAGGTCACGATCTCATGGGTTGAGGGCATCAAGCCCAGAGTTGAGCTGGAGTCTGCCTCCACTGGGCTCAGTAGGGCGTCTGCTTAAAGATTCTCTTCTTTTGCCCCTACCCCTGCTCACATGCCTGTGCACATTCTCTCTCTCTTTCTCAAATAAATAAATGAATCTTTAAAAAATAAATTTTTAAAAAAATTTTAAAAAGTATACTTTGATCAAAGATTCATTAATTAACATCCCTTTAAAATGTCAGCTTTATGGGTGCCTGGGTGGCCTAGTCAGTTAAGCATCTGCCTTCAGCCCAGGTCATGATCACAGGGTCCTGGGATGGAGCTCCATGTTGGGCTCCCTGCTCAGCGGGAAGTCCGCTTGGCCCTCTGCCCCTCCCCCTGCTCGTGCTCTCTCCCTCCCTCTCTCAAATAAATAAAAAAAATCTTAAATAAAATGCCAGCTTTATACATTTGACTGTGATCAGGTTTTTCTCTTTTACATGAGAAACAGAATACATCATCATTAAGTAGAAGCTATTCTGCCCTTCTTACTGAAAGTACATGTTATGTGTAATGAACTATTTGTCTTTGTCAGAAAAAAAAATACTTAATAGAGAGCTGTAAAAGTCATAAGGTATGAGTAGAAGTTAAGAAATTAAAAACAATCAACAAAGGCCAAAAATATAAAAATTAAAACTGGAGATCACTTAAAAAAAAAAGCCAGATTACCTGAAAATTTGTTTCTTTTATAGAAGCACATGTTAATCTGAAGGAGGAGCTTCAACAAATGTCTTCAAAGGGTAAATTGATTCTCTTACCTTTAATGTAATGTATGTCTGTGACAAAGGACAGCTACTTACCATACTGATGGAACTTACTAGAAAGATTTCTATGTAAATATCTAGGCAAAGAAGCAAGCCCATATGATTTGCTGAACACTCTCTTAGTGGCATGAGAAATATATGTCTGATGTACAATATCCAGTGATAACACCATTGGTTTTTGTACTTTGCAGCAGGGAGTGTGACGTGGAATATGTCTTGGCTAATGAATTACCAACCAGTGTCCTGAGTAGTCAGATATAATAAGCTGAAAGCTTGTTCATGAATGAGTAACATATGTATACAGCTTAATATATTTGAATTTTATAGCTGGTTTTTGAGATCCCAGTTTTTGCTAGTTTCAGTTTCATGTCCAGAGTAGAAGGAAAGATATGTGTATTAATATTCAATATCTGGATTCCATTACTAATTTGTGTATGTACTGTTAAGGTGATGATTGCTCACTTTAAAAAGGGTTTATGTTTTTTTGGTTAATGATTGCAAATAAAACCAAAGCTTACCATTGTGTATATTCCAGTAAGTATTTCATGTTTTTATATAAAGTTAAATTCCACTTAATGATAAGCATTCAGATCTTTTATGAGAAGCCTTAGTCAACAGCACACTTACTTCAAGCAATATTTATTAAATGTTGCTGACATATTACTTATTTGCCAAAATTTTACATCAAAATAAGTATTAACCCCTTCAAAATTGTAGTTCATAAAATTAAGTACTTATAGAAGTGATTGCTGAAAAAATGTTGGAAATTGTTCTTTAATTTACCTCCAGAGTGTGCAGCACATTTAGATGAATATCATCAGTAGCAGCAGGATTTTCCTTGACAGTAGTCTTGGTTTTGGGAAATATAAAATTTGTTTGATGCCAGTCTGCATAATAAGATAGCTCATCAGTTTATTCAATACTATTTTATATCAAAAGCAGGTGATACTATAAAGTAATGACAATTTTATTATGATTCATAAACTTGACTCTTAAGCAATACCAAAAGAAAAGTTCCAAAATTATTTAAAGAAAGCACTGTTGGCACCTTACTCCTGTCGGAATGGCTAGAATCAAAAAGACAATCAAAAGACAGTGTTGGCAAGGTTGCAGAGAAAAGGAAGCCCTCATGCACTGTTGGTAGGGATGTAAATTGGTGCAGCCACTGTGGAAAACAGTATGGAGGTTCCTCAAAAAATTAAAAATAGAAATACTGTATGATCTGGTAATTCCATTATTGAGTATTGACCTAAAGAAAACAAAAGGCTAATTCAGAAAGATATATGTACCCCTGTGTTTATTGCAGCATTATTTACAATAGCCAAGATATGGAAGCTACCCAAGGGTCTATCGATAGATGAATGGATAAAGAAGATGTTGTGTGTGCGTGTGTGTGTATATATATACGCTCAGCCATAGAAAAGAATGAGATCTTACCATTTGCAACAACATGGCTGGATCTGAAGGATATTATACTAAGTGAAATACATCAGACAGAGAAAGACAAATACAATGTGATTTCACTTATATGTAGAATCTAAAAACAAACAAAAAAACCAGACTCTTGAGGCGCCTGGGTGGCTCAGTCAGTTAAGCGTTGGACTCTTGGTTTTGGCTCAGGTCGTGATCTCAGGGTCATGAGACGGAGCCCCTCGTCGGCTCCGAGCTCAGCGTGGAGTCTGCTTGAGATTCTCTCCTTCCCTCTGCCCCTTCCCCTGCTCTCTCTCTCTCTCTTTAAGATAAAGAAATAAATCTTAAGGGAAAAAACAAAACAAAAAACCAGACTCTTAAATGCAGAGAACAAACTGGTGGTTGCCAGAGGGAAGGTGCCTGGGGTGATGAGTGAAATAGGTGAAGGGGGTTTAGAGGTACAAGCTTCCAGTTATAAAATAAGTAAGTCACAGAGATGAAAAGTGTGGCATAGGGAGTTTAGTGAATAATATTTTAATAATGTATGATGACAGATGGTAACTATACTTACTGCGGTCAGCACTAAGTAATATAAAAAATTGTTGGATCAATATGTTATACATCTGAAACTAATATAACATTGTATATTAATTATATTCAGTCTTTTTTAAAAAAGCTTTGTTGGGATAAGATATGGAAGGATCTTATACTCATCTACATTTTAAAATTCTGATATCTGAGCCACCTGGGTGGCTCAATCGATTAAGAGTCTGCCTTCAGCTCAGGTCATGATCCCAGGGTCCTGGGATCAAACCCTGCATTGGGCTCCCTGCTCAGCAGAGAGAGAGAGCCTGCTTCTCCCACTCCCTCTGCTGCTCCTTCTGCTTGTGTGCGCGCTCTCTCTCTCTCTTTCTATATCTGTCAAATAAATAAAATCTTTAAAAAAAAAAAATTCTGATATAGTTATACCTCATAAAGTAAAATGATGTTGACCATCCTTTGAAAGTTGTAATTAGGCTTAACGTTTAGTTTTAGTGCTATGGACATCCCAAAAGTAATTGCCTTTAAAAATTACTATGGCACTGTTCATAAATAATAGCATGACTAACACCCTTTAATAACGTGTTAACCCATGCTCTTACCTAAACTCTTAGTGTAACCTGTCACCTAATTTAGTATATATATGTTACCTATTGAATTTATAAAAAAGCATGTATATAATTATCTTAAAAGAAGACTAAAAGATTATAATTTATTCCCATTAAAAAAAAATCTTTTTGTTAGGGTGCCTGGGTGGCTCAGTTGGTTAGGTGTCTGACTCTTGATTTTGGCTCAGGTCGTGATCTCAGAGTCCTGAGATCGAGCCCCACGTTGCGCTCTGCACTTGGTATGGAGCCTGCTTAAGAGTCTCTCTCCCTCTCTCTCCGCCCCTCCCCCCCCACTCGCACACACACTCTCTCAAAAAAACCCACTTTTTGTCTAGAAAATAATTAATTGCCATAACTTTTGAAATGAAATGCTGCATTAAAAAATTATAGAAGTGAAGGACATTTTTTGCCTTCAACATTTATTTGTTGAGTATTAGCTAGATTTCTGGCCTTCTATTGATTTTTAGCAGTTCAGAGATCTAAGATATAGCCCCAGCCTTCAAGAATTCACAGCCAGTGGAAAATGAATAACAATCAGTGACGGCAGGGGTTGGTTTACGTTTTCTGTAAAGGGCCAGATAGCAAATATTTTAGGCTTTGTGGGCCATATGGTTTCTTTTGCAGTTATTCAACCCTGGTGTCATAGCATGAAAGCAGCCATAGATAATCTGTGAACAAATGAGCGTGGCTATGCTCCAATGCAATTTTTATTTACAAAAATAGGCACCAGCCCTGTACTGTAATTTGCTGATGTCTGAATTATGGTATAGTGAGGTGTAAGACGTATGGTAGAAAGACACCCAGTGTGGTGTGTTTGATAGGAGAAGAGGACACAGAAATCTCAAGGAAGAGGGGACTTCCAAGCTGAGTCTCGAGAGACAAGGTGTTATCCAGGAGAAGCAGCATGGAGGGCCCATGGATTCATTAACTCATGCAAAGTATTGGCAGAGGGAGAGATGGGAGCCCAGGTAAGTGTTAAGTGGGTACCTTATGAAAATGTAAGCATTCAGATCCTCGCCAATAGCATCTTTCTAAGTAGTATTGGAAATTGTAGCTACCAGAATTCTGTGATTTATTTCACATGGGTAGCTTCTTTTCTTTTTTTTTTTTTTTTTTTTAAGATTTTATTTTTAAGTAACCTCTACACCCAACGTGGGGCTTGAACCTACAACCCTGAGATCAAGAGTTGCACAGTCCACTGACTGAGCCAGCCAGACGCCCCACATGGGCAGCTTCTTAACATCTATAAATATGAAGAATTAAATCATGGTTATATATATTAAAATGGAAGCAGACCCAAAATTGCCTTGTCTTTAGAGAAAATAAGATGTTTTAGTTCATTTATTTCACATTTTTGAGACCATGCTAAACTAGTCCCCCAGCTCACAAAGAAGACCTACTTGAAAAAATGATGGGTGCAACCATCTCAGTATTGGATACCAGAGTACTACATTTTGAATTTATTAATTTTTATCAAAATATTGCATACAGTAGTATACATATAGGAAAATACACATATTGGCAGGGTACAAATGATTTTCACAAACTAAATACAGTCATGTTACCACGAGGCTACATTTTAATTGTCCAACATTACTAATTCAAGATTCTTGGACTGCTTTTCAAACTTAATTATTTTTCTTTTTTTTTTTTTAATTTTTATTCATTTGACAGAGAGAGACAGCAAGAGAGGGAACACAAGCAGGGGGAGCAGGAGAGGGAGAAGCAGGCTTCCCGTGGAGCAGGGAGCCTGATGCAAGGCTCGATCCCAGGACCCTGGGATCATGACCTGAGCCGAAGGCAGATGCTTAACGACTGAGCCACCCAGGTGCCCCAGACTTAATTATTTTTCATCTCTGAGCTTTCAGTCAGTTCTTTGGCTTAACGTCCTTACTGCTAACAATTTATTTTGTGTAAGGAACCGAGTGGGCACCTACAACCTGCCAACTTTTTTCTCCTAGGCTTGTTTAGTGTTTAGCTCTCTTTCGTTGACCACTGCAGCCCAGGCTTCTAATTTCCAGAAAATGCCCCTTATTCCAAAATCATCCATTTCTCCTCTGAGTCTCTCCACCTCCAGTAATGCTTTCAAACTGAAGGTAGCAACTCAGTGGGTCTTCAAATAAATTTAGTGAGTTGGACTTGTGACCAATATTTAAAAAGAGCCTGGTGGAGGGACAAAAAAAGAGGGAAAGAGAAAGAAATGGAAGAGTGCGTTGTAAGTATTATAAGCTTCACTGTTTTGTGAAACGTTGCATTTAGTTTTTCATTTATATAAAATTTATTTTTTACTATAGGTCATGGTCTTAAAAGTTTAAAAAACATCATAAATCTCGTTTCAGTAATTTAAAAATACTTAACATTAATGTCAGACTAACTGTGATAGTCATAGACCTTGTTTAAATCAATAAAATGGAAATGTATTGGCTGAAGGAAGTCTTTTCTATCTCTTGGAGGAACACTCCATCTCATTTTAAGATGCCAGTGTGACTCAGAGATGTTACAGGAAAAGAGTTACAGGCAGATATCTCTCATGAATGTACACACAACAGTCCTTTACCAAATGTAGCAAACTGAATCCAGCAGTATAGACAAAGGATAACATGTCTTGACCAATTGGAGTTTATGCCAGGAATGCAAAGTAGGGGTTGGAGTAATATTAAAAAACCAGTTTAATTCATTATATTAATCGAATAAAGTAGAAAAACTTTGATCATCCTTAACAGGTACAGAAAAGCATTTGGGAAAATTAAACTCTCCTTCATTAAAAAAAAATTACAGCAAACTAGGAAAGAACTTCCTTACTGAGAAAGGGCGTATTCAAAAACCCTATGGCTAAGACATCTATAACATTCAGAACAAAGCAAGGCCATCTCCTCTCAACCACTGGTATTTAACATTGTATTTGGGGTCCTAGCCAGCTTCTAGCCTGCAGGAAGGCCAGAAAAAGAAACAAAAGGCATAAAGATCGGAAAGAAGTAAAACTGTTTGCAGATAATGTGATCGAGTATGTTAAATGGTTAAAATTTTAAAGCCTCATATTATCAAATGTTGATAATGGTATAGAGCAACTAGTACTCTCATACACTGCTGTTGGGTGTGTAAGATGGTACAATCACTGTGGAAAACAGGTTTTTTTTATAGCTAAACCTTACACAGAAAGATTTGTACCTGAATGCTCGTAGCAGCTTTATATATAATAGACCAAAATTGGAAATAACCCCAATGTCCGTCAGTGGGTGAATGGGTAAACAAATTGTGATATGTCTATGCAATAGAACATTAGTCAGCAAAAAAGAGGAACAAACAACTGATAAATGCAAAGCATAGATAAATCTCAAAACATTGCTATAAGCAAAAGAATCCTTACACAAAAGTGTTACATATTATATGATTCCATTTATATAAAATCCTAGAACAGAAAAAAAAAAAAAATCTTTCCGGGGACAAGAAGCACATCAGCCCCTGCTTGGGACCAGGAGTGATGTATTGACTTCAGAGGAGCATAAGAGAACTTTTCTGGGATTTTAAAATGTTCTGTATCTTGTCCTTGGTGGTAGTTACTAGAATTTTTGCACTGTGAAAACTCATTGTGTCTTATTGTATGTAAATTATACCTCAATAAAGTAGATTTTTTTTTTAAAGAGATTTAGACATTTAATTTAAAAACAAGTAGACGAAATCACTGTTAGAAAAAAAAGAACTCTACAGATTAAAAAATTCCTTTGGGATGATGAACAAATTCTGGAGATAGATGAAGGTGATGGTTGCAGAACAGTGTGAATGCACTTAATGCTATAGAACTCTACACTTAAAAATGGTTAAAATGGTAAGTAAATTTTATGTATATTTTATCACATTTAAAAAAAAAGGTTAAGAAAAAGAAAATGGCTATGAAAACAAACCAAAAAAATCTTTCAGGAATTAGAAGAATGTATAGGGTTTTTTTTGTTTGTTTTTTGTTTTTTTAATTTTCACATGGCATGTGATTTGTGCCCCTCAAAAATATCTTTTAAAGGATTAAGGCAGGGTCTAAAATATTACAAGCTTGTGTAATTTCTTTGATCAAAGGTAAAAATGCTTAATCTAATTATAAATGAGAAATGTCTAATATGTTGGCCTCTCTTCATTAAACACAGCAAAGATCAGGATTCTGGCCTTGAAGCATTTATGCTTTGAGTGTCATATAAACTAGAAGTATTACTTGGCCAAGTGTCACTTCCTGTAATTCAGAATATCTCAGCAATTGTATTTTTAGAACTGAATTTAGATGGAAAGCTGTGTCTCTTAAACTGCTCTGCCCTTTTAGTTTCTAGTTAGTGATTGCCTCCTGATACATTTTTTTAAGATTTTATTTATTCATTTGAGAGAGAGAGAGAGCACAAGCAGGGGGAAGAGGCAGAGGGAGAGGGAGAAGCAAGATTCCCCACTGAGCTGGGAGCTGGACTCAGGATCGATCCCAGGACCTTGAGATCATGACCTAAGCTGAAGGCAGACGCTTAACTATCTGAGCCACCCAGGTGCCCCCCTCCTGATATTTTTTAAGCTAAAAGGTTTACACTCAGTTTGCTCTTTATTTGCAATTTCTAAATCAACGTAGGTCTAAAACTAGATGAATTTGGTTAAAATTATTTTCATTACTTACTGTTCTTCATTTGCCTATCTTCATCAGAGTAAAACTTACTGTAGTTTCTTGATGATATTGGCACGAATTTCTCAGCCAGAAAGGAGGATCTGAGGATGATACTGCTTGGGAATATGACCGCTTTCTTGCTTGGTGATTTGCTTCCACTTCCAGGTTTTGAGAATAATAGGCAGTTAAAAGATCTGCATGCCAGGTGCCTGGGTGGCACTGTCAATTAAGAGTCTGCCTTCAGCTCAGGTCATGATCCCAGGGTCCTGGGATGGAGCCCCACATCAGGCTCCCTGCCCAGCGGGGAGACTGCTTCCCCCTCCTCTCCTCCCTCTGCCTGCTGCTCCCCCTGCTTGTGCTCTCTCTCTGTCAAATAAGTAAAATCTTAAAAAAAAAAAAAAAATCTGCATGCCAAAAGGAGTTTATGATTGGCTGGATTGTAATATAGGAAGTAGATGTCTTTGCAGAGCTTGAAATACAGAAGAATGGGAGCATCTATGTGAAAATGTTTCAAGGAGGAAAACATTTTCTCTTTACGGTTCATTCTGCTCTAGGTAAACACCACCAAGTGAGTGAAACACAGAATGTGATTGCATCAGACAAAGCAGCAGAAATACCAGTTGCCCATGAACATGAGCACAACCATGACCACACACAGCTGCACGCCTATATTGGTGTTTCCCTTGTGCTGGGCTTCGTTTTCATGTTGCTGGTAGACCAGATTGGCAGCTCCCATGTGCATTCTACTGATGGTAAGTGGCTCCAAGGCTTTCTGGGCAGTGCAATAAATTTACAGTTTAGAAAGTCACAGATGATTGAATAATTCAGCATAGATCAATAGCCTTCTTTAGTGCCAAAAACTCTTGTCTTTCTTGGGTTCTAGTGAACATTTTATTCAGTTGGGGGAGCTGGTGAGTTGTGACATGTGGCACAAGAGAGTGCTTATTGGGTTATTACCATGCTTACCTTAAAGCTGTCTCATTTGGTTGAGAGTCTGGGGCAGAAATTCTTAACCTTTTTTGTGCCGTGGAGCCCTTAGGCATTCTGAAGCCTGTGGACCTTTTATTGGAATCATGTTTTTAAATATGCAAACCGTAACGCATAGGATTACAGAGAATACCCAATTATATTGAAATATAGTTCCAAAACATTAAAAACAAATATATGATATAGTAATATATGTCTTCTTTATTGATGCATTAATTAACCAGATAATATATTTAAATAATATGCAAGGTGGAGTTAAATTTTATTTTTTAGGACAGCAGCATGACAGCTTTTGTTGCTTAGCTTGGCTAAAAACATTAAATTGTGAGACAAGCTTCAACAAGGCAGCAGAGTGTCAAGTTGAACATCCAGTGGATTTGGTTATTTGTTTTGATGGTTACTAGTATAGAAATTCCTGCTTCACAAAGATATTTTCTTACAGATACACTTAAACACATTCATAGCTTGCTTTCCAAGGAGAAATACACTTCTTCAACTACAACTACAATTCTCCAAGACTTAAAATTTAACTCTAGGCATAGTAACTTTTTAAAAATTTTTTTAAAAATTGGTTATTTATTTTTTTAAAGTAAACTCTACCCCCAGCATGGGGCTCGAACCCATGACCGCAAGATCAAGAATCACAGACATCTGTGATGTCTACTAAGCCAAGCCAGGCACCCCCAGATATAGTAACTTTTTTTTTTATGTTATGTTAATCGCCATACATTACATCATTAGTTTTTGATGTAGTGTTCCATGATTCATTGTTTGCATATAACACCCAGTGCTCCATGCAGAACGTGCCTTCTTTAATACCCATCACCAGGCTAACCCATCCTCCCACCCACCTCCCCTCTAGAACACTCAGTTTGTTTTTCAGAGTCCATAGTAGATATAGTAACTTTTTTGTCTTAAGATCAACGAATTCATTAGGAAACAGGACAGGTGAACATAGGGGATGGGAAGAAAAAAATAAGATAAAAACAGAGAGGGAGGCAAACCATAAGAAACTCTGTAACTATACGAAACAAACTGAGGTTTGCCGGAGGGGAGGTGGTGGGGGGCTGGGGTAATTGGGTGATGGGCATTAAGGAAGGCACGCGATGTAATGAGCACTGGGTGTTATATACAACTGATGAATCACTAAATTCTACCCCTGAAACTAATAATACACTATATGTTAACTAAATTGAATTTAAATAAAAATTTTTTTTAAAAAAGATCAATGAATTCATCTTTGGCTGAGTCACCATCTTGATATGGTTTATATTAAAAAAAGATTCTGATCCATGATACAACTTTAATGCCACCATGATAGAATAAATTTGGAAGAGTTACATCAAACTCCTAGGGTTTGGTGATAGAGGGGTTTATAGATACCTGTTTTCAAGTACACTGACAGAGACCTTTGCAGATAGGAGCTGCTGGAGAGCAGCATAGATGTCTTGGTCCCAGTGAGAGATCCCGTGACTTTTGCTGTTAGCGGCTGAATGACCGTAGGTGCAGAGGTGCCTGGTAGTTGCCCAACTTCGTCACATGAGCATCTACAGACAAGAAGACTGTAATCCTGCAGTGTGGTGGCAGTTTATACACCCTTAATTTAAAGCAGTGATGAGTGAAAGCAGTGATATGAAGATGTCTACAACTGTAAAATAACCTGAAATTATCTGATTACTTCTGGCAATAAAGTATAGGTAGTGCCAATATTTGTAGTTTATGGTCTGTATTCATAATCAAAGGAAATGATGGATTTCATTTAGAGGTTAGTAAAAATTAAAATGTGCTTTTTTCCAAGTTAGGGTCACAGGCGCCCCCTGCATTCCACCTGTGTTCTTCTACATGGATCCCAGGTTAAGAATGCCTGGCCTACAAAAAAAATCTGTGGAAAAGCAGGCAAAAGACATGAACAGATAGTTCATAAAAAGATAATTAAAATGGTCCTTAAACATATGAAAAGATGTTCAATTTCACTTAGGAATGCAAATCAAAAGTCTGCCGAGATGCCATTTCTCACCTGTCAGGCAAAAATTCAAAAGCTTGACAATATACTTTGTTATCAAAGCTACAGTGAAACACACCCTCATCTATTGCTGTGGGAATACAAAATTGTATGGCCCCTGCAGAGGGGAATTTGGCCATATCAAACAAGACTACATTTATATTTATCCTCCAACCCCAAAGTCACACTTCTGGGAATTTATTCCGGTAATGCAGCTCCAATATGAAAACACACATGCACAAGATTATTCAGTGCAGCATTATTTATCATTGTAAAACCACTTTTAAATGTCCAGTCATGGAAATTGGTTGAATGAAGTGTGATGTGTGCATATTAATGGAGTTCTAGGTAGCTGTGAAAAAGAATGAGGAATCAGATCTCTGTGAATTGATAGGGAGAGATTTCTAGGAGCTATTTTTGGTGGGGGGGGTGCTGGAAAAGCCGAAATGTAAATTAATATCTATCATAGACTACATTTTGTGTAAGGAACTGGGGGAATAAAACACATATGTGTACTTATTTTTACAGAAAGGAAACATGAAACCTCACGTAGGCAACAGAATTACCCATGAGAGGTAGGGGCAGGGTAGGATGGGGTAGAAGAGTTTCAGAGGGCATGGCACTTCCCTGGGCATGCCTCTTTGATATAGTTTTGACTTTTGGAAGCATGCTGCTATTTCCCATATTCAAAAAATGAAATCAACAAGGATAGGGGAAGTTAACTGCAGCAGATGAACTGTAATTCAAATGAATAACACAATCACACTGAAGGGGATTTAAAAACTCAAGTGACATATGAATGTAGTATTTGACTATATATTTTTAGTTTTGGATGGAGCTGGGGGAGAAGCATAAACAATTATCAAACTCTTTTTAGTAGGCTTTGCTTTTTGTGATGGCACAGGTGAAAACAATTCTGAAACTGTTTTAGGTGTATTGTGCAGGTGTTACTGTCATTTGAGTAAGTGTGTTGCTGTTGGTGGAAGCAGAGTTCTCACTGTGGAAGAGGGGACGTACAAATATGGAATGGGGGAAGGCAAGAAAGAACCCCTATAGGGATGGACTGGAATTGGAGCTATTGGACTCATGATTTCTAAAATGTATATGTGTATATGTGTGTATATGTGTACATATATACGTGTGTGTTTATGTATACATGTATGTATGTCCTAGCTCTGTCTGCAGAGAGGGCCTAGAAGTAAAGACACCCACTAGCAATGAGCATACCAGGGCTCTTCAGAGAAATGGCTGATTCCAGGACAGGGGCAGGGTAAGTACAAAATCAGCTTGGAACATCTAGTGCTCAAAAAAAAAAAAAAGTAGGAAGGAAGGAAGAAAATGGAAACTTGTCACAGAGTATAGAACCAGCTTGAAGGGGTTCCCGCTGGCCAGATCTAAGACAGTTTGAGCACCAAAATAATTATGAACAGTAATGAAGCAAAAACCATTGAGAAAATGGGAAGTGCTGAGCACATCCACGTGAGAGAGGAGGAAGAGGAAGAGGAGGGAGAACACTTGCTTCCGGTGGGTTGCTAAATGTCGACTTGTAAGGGTGGAAAGAGTGCAGGCAGGAGAAAATCTTTTTGCAAGCTTCATGGTAAAAATTGGCGCAGGCCAGAATCAACGAATGTTAAATCTAGGGGGTAAATTTTTATTTGTTTATTAGTTGCAAGGAAAAAAGAGTAATGAAATGAAGAAATCCATAGTACTTTGACCAGATGATCAAGCTTAGTGTCATCGGCGTCTGTTTTCAGTGTGGGCAAATAAGTGCCTATCAGACCAGCCTCCTCACAGATAACTATGAACTCCGGGCAAATTTTTAAAAACCACTACCTAAAGACACAAGAGATGGACCTAAAGCAGGAAAATTCTGGAGGAATAGGGTAAGTTTCTGTGTTTACTGCTTTTAAAAAGCAGTCAGTGCCCAGTTGGGGTAGCTAAAACTGTTAGAAAACACGGTCTGTCTGGCCTAAGGAACTAGAGGTCACGGTAACTACAGACACTGGAAAGTGAGGGGAGAGTCTTAGAAAGGAGAGAGACAGAGAAACACAGCCCCAGATTTTATGTATAAACTCGACCCAAGTCTGGCTGAGCCCTGAACCATTCTTTTGTGGGCAGACTCAGCTAAAGATGAAAGAACTGAACTGGGATTTGAGCAGCTGCCCAAAAAAGAGACTTGGCAGTTTAAGCCAAACCAAGTGACTTCAGGCAAAACACAAAATGGACACTCTTTAGAGGCATATAATAGAATCCAGAGTATCCACAAGATAACATTCACAATGTCCAGGATATAATCCAAAATTCACTCTACTAGCAAGCAGCAGATAGACGTACATTCTGTGCCTCTCGACGTGACATCCTGAGAAGCAGCACCTGTGTAGTATTCCATTTGAGGATGCATAATCTAAGGCCGCATCAGACAAACCCAAAAGGAAGGGATCTTTTTTTTTTTTTTTAAGATTTTATTTATTTGACAGCACAAGCAGGGGGAGCAGGAGAGGGAGAAGCAGGCTCCTCATTGAGCAGGGAGCCCGACGTGGGGCTCCATCCCAGGACCCTGGGATCATGACCTGAGCCACCCAGGCACACCGGAAGGGATCATTCTATTAAAAAACAAGAAAGGCTCAGGAAGGGGCATGTATTCTTCAAATCAGTGTCTTAAAAGTCAAAGGCAGAGAAAATGCTCCAGATTAAAAGGGACTAAAGAGATACAACTAAGTGCATATTTGATCCCAGACTGGACCCTTCCTGGGAGGGAAAAATGCTCTGAAAGACTTTCCTGCAGTTAACAAAATTAGAACATGCAAGAGAAATTAGAAAAAAAGTATCAATATTAAATTTACTGAAGTTGATCAGTGTAAGAAAATATCCTTTCTCTTAGGAAATACCCTTTGAAATATCTGGGGAAAAAGAGTTATGATGTATGCAACTTACTTTGAAATGGTACAGGGAAAAAAATTGTGTGTGTGTGTGTGTGTGTGTGTGTGTGTGTGTGGGTGGGTGGTGTGGATACAGAAAGAACATGAGCACAAATAATGAAGCAAATGGGGCAAAATGTTAGGCAGTAGGTCATTCTGAGAAACGAGTAGGGAGTGTTTTTTGAACATTCTTAAAACTTTTCTGAAGATTTGAAAGATTATTTCAAATTATTATTTCAAAAATTATTTGAAAGATTTGAAATTATTTCCAAATAAAAGGTTTTTTTTTCAAAATTCATTGAACTTAATTAGCCTTTTTAGTCCAAAGATACTTTTTGCTTTGTTAATCTCCTTGCATATACTATTTCTTTTCAGTATTTTTCCATACACTTTTTCTTTTTTAATGGTCTTACATGTATTGGGAAATTGATTTAGGAGTAAATAGTTTTATTTGTGTGCTTTTACCAAATAGCAAATGAGAAGCACCCTCTGGTGGGATGGTGTCTGATTCCAACTGCATTACATAGTTGCTCACAGTGGCCTTTATGACATTTTTGTGATTCTTATCAGTTTCAATTTTAAATGCATTTAAAGGCCCATTAGTGCCCTATAATCCTATACAAAGAATTAAGAATAGCATGTGTTCCTTTATTCTTCCTCCTGTTTCATCTCTGAAGTCATTGTTTTTGCTCACTTTTAATCTGGCTTTACCTATTATCTACAGGGTTTTATATATTATTAAGTATCAGTAAAAATTGATTTATTAAATTTATGCTGAAGTACAGTCTTTTCCTATAGATTTATAAAAACTGTGTTTTAATTTTAAAGCCTCTAATTTTTATTTAAGTTGCTATTTATAACTAGACCACAAGACTCTATAAAGAAAAGTCAAAACAAGGTTGTCACACAGTATAATATGATATTCTTCACAGTTGGGGGCGACATTGAAACATTTGTTGTCTCTGACTAGTTAGGGACTTTAGCTTCCCTTCCTTATAGTGTTTTAATTAGAAGATAATTTTATTTATTTTTACTAAAAAGATAACATGTTACTTTACTTGTATATGTTTTTTCCACTATAAATCATTCCTTCTGTGCACTGGTTTCCCCCAGAAGATTAAATCCCTTGGAATCTATTTGGCTAATGTCCATCTGTCATTTCATCTGGCATTTTGATGTCCCCATCTTTTAATTTTTATGTTGTTTGGACATTATTTACTTGCTTGTATATTTTCTATTATAGCAGAAACATTCATGTAATACAGAGAAGTATTTTTTTCCCCTCTCCAATAAGGATTGTTTAAACAGCTATTGGGTTTCTAGTGCTGTGCTACATTCTGTAAGACGTGAAAAAGAAATGGAAAGAAGTGGAAAATTCACTTTTGTGTAGTTTACAGTCAGTCTGGGGATATAAGACCTATTTGAGTGAAAACAGTTGTATATATCTCAGGTGTGATCTAGGACAAGCTTTGAAGTAGCATGTGGAGTCTGTGCACATAGAGCTCTTGGTTTCTAGGCAAGGGGAACCTTTTGAGCTGGAATTAATCTTTGATTCTTTCTTGAGGGAAGTGGTCCTAGAATTAGACTTTGAACAGTGGCTAGGTTTCAGATTGATGAGCTAAGAAGTTAAAGTTCATGCCGAGAATTAAGGCTGAGAGATTTGGGGAAAGGACAATGAGAAGGTTTTGTTAGAAGATGTTAAAGAAACTGGTTTAACTGGATTGAATAGTGAGAAATAAGATGATAAAGAGCTTAAGATTGATAAATTGATAAAGAGCTTAAGAACCCACTTAATAGAGCAGTTTGGACTGAATCTGAAGAGCAGCAGATAACTGGCGTTTCGGAAGAGTGGGGTGATTCAGAGATGAATCCGACAAGGATGTGTAAGATGAGTTCGATTAGGGAGAAGTGAGAGCAGGGGGAAACCAGCTGGGAGCCTATTGCTCATTCAGGTTCAGGTGGATGCAAATTTAGGTTAGGATGGTGGCAATAAAATAGAGAAGGGCAAACATGACAGACATTTTGGTGCTCAAATAAAGATAAAGTTGCAGGAGGCTGGGGAAGAGGGGCAGGTAGGCAGTGACGACGAGATTGGTCTGCAGAGAAGTGCTGAGAGGCCACAGAGCACTTTCCAGTGAGAGCTCCAGGGTTAAGAGGTGTGAGGCAGTTGAAGCAGTTGGGGGTTACATATTGTCTGTTCAGGGAAGGCTGGAGCAAATGAAGAGTTCCTTTCTGCCCCCTCTTTCAGGACAGGGGAAACTTCTAAGTGTTTAAAGCCAAAGAGAAAAGATAGTCATGGGGAAAATATAATCTACTTTAAGAGCTTTCAAAGAATTCTTCCACCTCCAGGTCAGTGTTCTAGCAGTTTCTGTTTCACATTGCTTCGTGGCTGACTTGCTTATTTTTACTTCAGATCCAGAAACAGCAAGGCCCAGCAATTCCAAAATCACCACCACACTGGGTCTGGTCGTCCATGCTGCAGGTAGGGTTGGATGGCAGTGAGACCCCTTTGTCTTCTGTCCCAGCGTGGGAGGCTTAGTGCGTACATCCCAGGGACTGTCCCCATGAACTGCGGAGAGGGTTGCTTCATGAAGTCTTCCAACACAAGCACAAGCCCGGGCGTACTCAAGTGTCAGGGATTTGCAAGCTAAGAACAATTTTTTATTTTTTTAGTGGAGGAAAATATTTTGTGGCACATGAAAGTTACATGCAATTCAAATTCCAGCGCCTGTAAATAAAGTTTTTTGGAACACAGCCATGCCCACTTATTTACATATCATCTGTGGCTGCCTTTGCAAAGCCTGAAATATTTCGTGTCTGGCCCTTTAAGAAAAAATGTGCTGACCTCTGCCCTAAAGCCTCATCTGGAAAAGAGCCTTGACATTGTCCTGAAGAGCCCTGTTGCTCAGTATAAACCCAAAGTGCCCGTTGAGGCAGAGGCGGGCTGTAGAATGCCAAAGGCGCAGCATCGCTGACTGGGCATGCCTTAGAGTCCTAACTGAAGACCAGTCCCAGCAGTACGAGTCTGTGACTGACAAAGGCATGTGGGAGATGGCACACTGTCACCTGGACCTTTCGGTAGAACATGTTTATCTGACAAAAGTTCATCCATTCAGCCAATATTTACTTCTTGTGTATAAGTCATCTATGTAGAGTTGGAGTGTCTTTATTTTGTGTTTTTTCATCTACAAGACACAGAGATGCTTACTTTGCAATCTTTGCAATTTCTGTTGTAACAGCTGACATATTGAATATTTGGGGCCAGGTGCTAAGCTGTTTACGTATGTTATCTCATTTAACCCTCATGAAAATCCTAAGAATACATATTTCCTTGACCCCATTTTAGAGATGAGAAGGCTAAGGTTCAGAAAAGTTAAGGAACCTTCCCAGAGTCAGATGCAGCTCTCCCTGCCTCTAAAGCCCACACACGAAACTATTACACTATTGTTGTTGTTGTTGTTGTTATAGTATTTTATATTTTATTTTTTCCAAATTTAGCGGATGGTGTGGCCTTAGGAGCAGCAGCCTCTACTTCACAGACTAGCGTCCAGTTAATTGTGTTTGTGGCAATAATGCTACATAAGGTAAGCAGAATTTTAGTGGAAGATTTAATATTGAATATGTTCATAATTAAAATTTCTCTTTGGTCATTGGTATTTTTTTGGAATGGGAAGATTTTTTTAGTTTTTATAATTGACATTCATTTGAGATAGCTGACCAGCTCTGTTCATAGCTAGGATTTTTTGCTACTATTTTTTTAAACTTTCACTTGAAGGGACTTTTTTAATGGTCATACACACAAACTCTTAAATTCTCTACAGATTTCTATATTTTAAAGTAATTTTTGTTCATAAATGTTTTTGTTTTTCTTATACTCTTTTCTTGATTGTCTTTTCCTACTATCTAAGAAACACACACACACACACAAGTAGGATATTTTCTTAGCTTAGAACATTAATTCCTAAAAGGCAGAACTCAGTCTTGGTACCATGCCTGTTTTTTTTTGTGTGTGAGAATTCAGTCAAATGACATGTGCTTCATAATATAGAAGCGATCCATACTTTAATTAGGAATACTTTTTCTTTTCCAGGCACCAGCTGCTTTTGGGCTGGTTTCCTTCCTAATGCATGCTGGCCTAGAACGGAATCGAATCAGAAAACACTTACTGGTCTTTGCACTGGCAGCCCCAGTTATGTCCATGGTGACATACTTAGGACTAAGTAAGGTAAGTCTGATCATTCCTAGCTTATCTAGACAAGTATCTAATTCTTTTGTGATTTACCAGAACCTGTGGTCTTTTATGTTGATTTTTGCAATTAAGTTACTCCCTCAAACAAAGATGAAATTACAAGTAAAAGCCAGTACAGGGTAAACATCTTAATTCCAAGGCATTCTCTTCATAAATTTAGAGCATTTTCCTATTCATTCAATTTCAAAATTTCTTCCCCATCAGTTCTGAAAACATTTGCACAGATATATGATCTTTAAAATAGCATAACTCAAGCCTAACCAAACACACTAATTTTGTTTGACAGATATATAATAAGTCACAACAGTACATATTTAATGTTTAAGCAGGCGCATGAAGAGTGAGGGACAAGCAAACAGCAGTTTTGAGGAGAATAGGGGATGAGCAGAGATGTCTGTATTCTCATATCACCAAATACTAAATATCCAGTTCTTTATCATTGCACTGAACATAACGTCAGACCTGAAGTAACATGTGTCCCTTGTCAGTTCCGAGCCTGGGCATTCTTCCCTGTTGTTCCAGGTGGACCTTTCCCTGCCGTCTAGTTCTGTCCCCTGGGGCTGTAGGTCTTAACAACCCTCCCTGTAGTACTTCAGTGTCAACTGACTGGCCACCGGAGAAAAATCTTAGAACCAAACTGACTCAGGGCTAGTTCATGGAACTGCTTTCCCCCATACTCTCCCTGAGGGTCATTGATTCTTCTGAGTGTCATTCCATTCATAGTTGATACAGTAAAACTTGTATTAAAAGGAACATATGAGAAATGAGGTGGTTAAAACACGATTAAGTTCCTGTTAATCCGGTTTGTTGATCTGGATTGCTAACAAATGAGGTATTATAAAAACCCTCTTTGATCGTTCGAAGACTCTTTTCTTCTTCCAGTCAACAAGCAATATATAGTTCCTTTTTAAGTATTACCCTATTTATCACTTCATTGATCAGTGCAAGTCTTTAGAACTTCTGACAGGAAGGTATAATTCTGGAGGCATGGGGTTACATGTTGCATTATGGCGTGTTCTCTTCTTAAAAATTTAATTGATTGTCATAGTCCATAGGTCCACTTTTTTTTTTTATTTAAAGATTTTATTTATTTATTTGACAGAGAGACAGGAGAGAGGGAACACAAGCAGGGGGAGTGGGAGAGGGAGAAGCAGGCTTCCCGCTGAGCATGGAGCCCGATGCGGGGCTCGATCCCAGGACCCTGGGATCATGACCTGAGCTGAAGGCAGCCGCTTAACCGACTGAGCCACCCAGGTGCCCCAATAGGTCCACTTTTTTAATAGAAAAAGTTGAAATTAATTGTGTCAAGATTAGCTTATAAGATGTTTCTGCCTCTGTGAGGGCAGGTACTGCATCTCGATTCCCACTGTATCTCAAGCACCAGCCTAGAGCCTGGTGTATAGGGATGTTTGTTAAATGTTAGTAGAATAAATGAATGTATGAAATTTAATACTTGCATTAATAATGCCGTTGATTCCATTGTAAGAATAATACATGCCAGACCTGTTCAACCAGACTTGAAGTTTGTTTGAAAAAGCAATTGTGTACGTCATCAATAGTCTTAAATTTGGAAGCTTCTCATCAATAACAAAATTGCTCTGATCTCAAGATGTCCCCAGTGTCCCATATCGGACCAGTTGTGAACACTGTTTTTTTTTTTTTAATCAGGACTTCTTCCTGACCCTGAATTTTACTTGTCTTAATTTTTCTTCTTTCTCTCTCTCTCTCTCTCTCTTCATTCACAGAGCAGTAAAGAAGCCCTTTCAGAGGTCAATGCCACTGGAGTGGCCATGCTTTTCTCTGCCGGGACATTTCTTTATGTTGCCACAGTACATGTCCTCCCTGAGGTGGGCGGAATGGGGCACAGCCACAGATCCGACCCCACTGGCGGGAGGGGCCTCAGCCGCCTGGAGGTGGCCGCCCTGGTTCTGGGTTGCCTCATCCCGCTCATCCTGTCAGTAGGACACCAGCATTAAAGGTCGGATTCGGGCCTCAGGCCACAGCTGTTCGCCATCCCGTGAGAACAGCCAGCACGTGACAGCTGCTCACTTCCTCAGTCTCTTGTCTCACCTTGCCCCATCTCCACCTGTGTTCCTAGAGTCCGGAGGGAGGTGAGATTAAAAGCTGGAGTAATGGAAAGCTTTTAGAGTAGAAACAACACACTGCGACTGGATAGAGACATTCCGTTGTGTTGTTTTTTTAAAAGGCCCTTGGCATTTTGAGTTTTGATGTTTCTCTTAACCCTATGCTCAGGGAAGATGGAATTTCATTTTAAGGAAAAGTGGAGAACTTCATACTCACAATGAAAAAGTAATTATGAAAGTATAGTGTTCTGTAATTAAGCTGGATCTCTGTCTTAGTTTAGAGGCTCTGCCACTTACTTTATCCATTGATTTTTAACATGGTTCTCACCGTGTAAGACTGGTGCTTTAGCGTCTGTGCCACACGCCTTGATAAAGGTCATAATGCCCACTGTCTTAGATGCTAAGGACAATTGTAGTTTATTTGGGGCAAGAGTCAGGAAAATGACAGCAAGGCACATGAAAAGCTGACTTTTTACTCGAGAGCTGTCCGTTGAAAAGAGGATGTCTAGAGAGACTCAACACCTCCTTTCGCGTCTGCCTCTGCCTCTTTAAAGAGAGCCCGCTGTTCCATCAGTGGAGCAACAGAGATGGACTAGCATCGAAGGAGGCCACTAGTATTTCTTCTCAAGTTCTCCTTTGCAGAATACCTGCCTCCAATGCAAAGGAGCCAAGTTCTGGTAGGTTCAGGCCCACTCAGGCTTTCCTTCAAAAACAGTCAGATCCCAAAGTGTCTTTTGAAATGAAGGGATGTTAATTTCAAGTAAATTTGGATAGTAACTGACGTTTTTGTCATAATCTTTTTAAAAGTAAGATAACCAAAACCCTGTGTTGTCCCTTTTTTTCTTTTTACGTATTTATCTTAGCAGACTAGCAGTCCCTCTGGCAAAATACTTGGTGTCCTTTGGAGAGTGCTGGGTCAGCGTCACGTAAGCACCTGTAGCAGTGAAGAGAGTCAAGATGTAGGACAAGTGGGAAGTGTTTGCCTCTTGATTTAAAGCTTATTGAAATCATGTCTCTTGTCTCTTCATCTTTTCCATGCTTTCCTCCTGACCTCCCCCCCAGCCCCTCCTCCCTATCTATAATTTGCTGCTTACTGCGGGTGGCGATGTTGGTATCTGTGTGAATTGAATTCTCATCAGGACAACCACTTCTTGAACTGTGATGATGAAGATAACATTGTCTCTGTTCTTTATTCCCTTCAATGAAGTTACCTTTGTGTCAAATGCAACTTTGTTAACCCCTTAAAATATCACTTCCTCATATGTGAGATGACACAATCACTAATATTCTGGTCATTTAAACAGTTGAGATAGTAAAAGTGTTTAACAAACTGGGATGATTTTTCCGTATTTGCCAAATCCCTGTAAACTTTGTGTTATCAACTAAGTGTATAATAGTATGTTATTAATTTATTTTGATCTTCTGTACCATTTCAAAACACATTATATAAAGAGGGAACCAAGATTATGTTCTTCAGGGCAGTGGGTTTAGGAGTTCGTAAAATGTCTTATATGACGTATATGCCAGCATGCCTGTAATTTCTTTATTTCCTTCCTGGATTTGTCACTGGGTCAGCAGCTATGGAAACAGAACTTGCGAGCCCTCTGCCGGCCGTAGACCAAAGTAGCATAAATAGGATAGGGTTTTGTATAGTGGCTGGCAACCATTGCATACGATGTTAAAACCAACAGAAGGCACAGTCTGGAAAGTCTGAGTGACTTTCCTGATAACAACTCTGACTTATGGGAGTCATGGGGCTTCGTCTGGCCCTTCGAGATGTCATGGTTGCCTTGATTCTCCCTGGAAATTTACTTTGTTAATAAATAGTACATCTTAGTGTCTGGTTTGGTTTGGGTAGCAGCACTTTCTATCATACTGTTGCGTGCAATGATGAGAAATTCGTTCTGCTGGCCAAAGCCTCTTTCAGCAGTGCTTTGCCATCATTAAAAGTTTGGCTAGAATATCTTGCTTGGTAGGGGGGGCCTTGAACTTTGGCAAGGACTGAACCATCAAACTTCCAAATTTGCGTTCCCCTCTGGACCTTGCGTTAACAAGCAGACCTTGCAAGGCCTACCAGCTTTTGGGAGCTGCGGGCTTTCCCAGATTTTAAAGCTGCTGCCTCAGGAGCTACTCATTTCTCTCCTGGTCAGCAGGCAGAAATAGCCATACTAACCTTAGAGGGCTCAAACGCACCTCTAGGCAGCAGGGGACCAAGCAGCATGGCAGACGCTTTCTTCACTGGGGAGGAACTTGCTCGTGCTGGGCAGTGTCCCAGAAGGGGCCACAGCGGTGGTCACTTACTGGCACATTTCAGTTCTGTTTTCCTCTTGTGTTCACTGCCTCCTTAGATGTAGATGCCTTAATGCTCTCATGCATTTGGAAACATTGGCAATACTTAAGTTGCTGCCGTGATCACAGATGGAATTATTGGCTACCAAAGAGATGCACCTGATGATGAAGAGTACAGCCCTCCCTTCCTCATAACCAAAGTTAGTCTTCATTGCAATTTGACTCCATTTCCTTGGTAGGGACAGATTTCTTCAGATTCCGAATGCACTCTTAAATGGCAAATGAAGGTGGAAAACGCTACTGGCCCATTCCCCTCCCTTGTTTTCCAGCGAGTTGCGTATCAGTCCCCATTTCCCCGAAGCAGCGCTGTTCTAGGGCTGGCTGCTTTCCTGTGCATGCTGTTGCCAGATTTTTTTAGGCAGAGGCTCTGCACTGGAGTGTAGAGAGTTGGAAACAGTTCCATCAACAGAGGCTACGTGTTCTCTCTTCCCCCTGTCACCTTTCTATCACCTATTCAAAACAGTTGAGTCAGCCCTGTTCTTGTATTTTGAATCATTAGAGAAAGGACAGAGGTGGTCGTTTTGAGGGGTCAGTTCTTTGCACAGAGGAGACGATGAAATTGTTTTTTACCAGCCTACTTCTAAGTGTCACTGCCTGGTTTTTCTCTTTTTCAAGGATTAGAACTAGAAGGACACACCAGCATTGGAGTATTATGCCCCTCAGACCCATGGTAACTAGATACTAAACAGGGGAGCTGTCTACCAACAGCCCAGACCTCCAGAAAATTTCTTGCCTACAGGGCCTCTGGGCCCCTTGAGAGACTGAGAATATTGACCAGATTCTTCCCAAACTGCTGCAGTGGAAGGTGATCTACAGGAGAACCATCCTTCCATTAGAAAATTTCTACTCAAAACAGAATGATCCCAAGAGCACTGTTGGGGATGCTATGAAAATAAAACCAGTGATGGAGACCCCTCCCCCCCCCCGCTTTGTACCTGAGACATCTAGATTAACCCCAGGAGACTTGAGGGGAATTTGTGACTTGTAGGAAAAGACTAGACAACCATTGGGAATTCTCTAGATATGCTCATCCGAACGCAAGGAAATTGGCTTTGATCTTTTTTCTGATAGCATCTTCTAGCAAGTTGGAAGTCTCATGGGATAAAACTACAGTTCCCCTGGTTCAGTAGTCCAAACAGTGATTTTAAATGTCCCCTTTTCTGGATCCTTTGTAAACATGAAATCATTCCATGGATGGCTGCCTTATAATTTTGTCTCTTTCCACGTTAATTGTGAATGGTTAAACAATTTTTTTTGCTGTTTTCTGATTTGTTTTATGATATTAAATTTTTATTAGCGGATACCTTATGTGAATGGCTCATTACTTAATCTCTTGGCAGTTTGCTTTTCTGTTTGACGACTAGACTTGACCCACATTTGAACATCAGCAAAGGTAATGAAAAGCTTTCAAGGGCAGGGGAAAGATGTGCTCACTATATGCAAATCTTTTAGGGAAGGAGGGAAGCAAAGGAGGAAGGGAGATGAAGGACACAATACACCACGTGTCCCAAAAGATACTAATTCATTGACTTTTATTTTGCTTTGCCATTGGTGTTAAGAAATATTTATGAAGGTAGTGTACTCCAGAAAAGAGAAGCAAGCAATAGACCCCGATCACAGTGGTTCAGTCAAAGGGCAGAGTTGCTCTAGGAGTATATAGAGGCTGTGAATACCTGACCCTAGAAATAGAGATTTTAATAGAAGTGCAGTTTGTAAATTTGTTTCTAACTCCTGTAAGTTAGGGCAGCATCCTACAGTGTAGTTTTATAATGTCAGAAATAAGCGACCTTGTGTCCCATCGCTGTGTCTAAAACGCCCTTCCGCAGCCCCCTTGCCTCCTTCCAGCCTTGATCTAAAGTCTCCTTTAGTTAGGCCTCCTGTGACCACCCTATTTAAAACTAATCTGCCCCACCTTGCCCCAGTGCTCCTTACCTTGTTCTCTTTCTTTTTCTGTAGCACTGGTCACCTTTTAATCTGCTTTATAATATATATATATATCCTTACTTTGCCCTTCCCTACTAAAACATAAGCTCCGGGAAGCTAGGTTCTCAATCTACTATGTGTGGCTAAGTGAATTGCTGTGGCCTGAGGGGGCACTTCCTGATCCGCGGCACTAATCTAGCCCTGCCCTAAGCAGCGGCAGGACCAGCTGCTGGCCGCGCGTCTAGCTCCGCCTGCGCCCAACTGAGGTGAGGAGTCTGCACACAGGGCTGAGTGTACAGGTGGGAAATTAACTGGGTTTGGGTTCCTAATCCACGACCAGCTAACCTTAGTAAGGGACTGTGTGACTGATGGAGGGACCTGAACATCTGGATCCCTTTTCTGGCTCCACTGCTGATTTCTGTTGCAATGTTAGCCATTGCCCAGTTTTCTAAACTTGGGTAGGAATGTGAGGGGAGACCTGTCCCATTCTGACTGCCTTCTTTATGGAGGGACCCTGGCAAATACGAGAGCCATCAGAGGAGGGAGCCCAGTGGAGACAGGATGAGAAGCCAGAGCGTTTGAGGAGGTGTGAAAGGAACTGAATGTTTGCCTTCATCTGGAATGTTCTTGGGGGGCAGAACTTGATGACCACCATCAGATTCTTCAAGGGCTGTCAAATGTATGAGAGCACAGAACTTATTTTATCCAGAAGGTGGAATGGGAGGTAAGCTGAGCCCTACTTCTTCTCCACTTACCTCTTCATTCAGCAGCGTTAACTCAGCACTGAGCCCTTCCTACAGACCAGATACTCGTAGGTGATGAGTGTTCAAAAGGGAGTAGGGGTCACTTCCAGGCCGTAAAGAGCTTGTGGTTCCGAGAGGGATTCAAACAAGGACAGAGTTGCCAGTAGCACCGGGAGGCAGGCACGGGGTGCTCGGGGAACGCATGGGGGCAAGGAACCCAGAGCGAGGCTTCAGGGACAACATCCAGAGGGAGAGGAGGCCTGCGTGAATCAACGGCGGAGCAGTCGGGAATGGTTCTCTGAGCAGGAGGACCTCCATGGCAAAGGCCTGGTGGCACAGGAGAGAGAATGCAGACTCTGCGTAGAAGGTGCCACGGACTGGCTGAAGGATGGGGAGGCACCAACAGATGGTGTGTGAGATGTGTCCATTCCCTAGGTGACGTCTGTGCTTCCAGATTTAAAATTGCACAGATAATTGGGCCTAGCCAGGGTCTCCGTGCTTCCTGCCTCATCGGCAGCCTTCCCAGGTGCAGTCCCGGCTGACCTCTGGAGTTCCTGTCATCACTCGGATGATTCGGGGACGTGGTAGTCCAGAGATCCTTGTGCTCCAGGGGCTCCTATGGCCCCTCAAGGTGGAGCTTGGGGACTTTTTTCCTCCCTTATCCCTGCTTGTCTCCCCCACTTCCTGGCTGGGGCCCAAAGACCCCCTCCTCATCCCACTTGCAAACAGCTGTGTTAGTTATGGTTATGTACAGAGGGCCAGGTGGGAGCTCAGTCTTCCTTCTAGCCTTTGGTTCTCCCTCTCCAAAACTCCTCTGCCCCCTGCGCTCCGGTTTCCGTAAGGGCACATATCGTGGAACACGGCAGCTCTATGGCCACCCTCCACCTCTGAGCTGTCCAGGCTCTGTGTGAAGGTGGCGGTGAGAGCGGGAGGGGCAGGCATGAGAGTAGACCCTCCCTCCTGTTCTCTTCTGTCCCTGACTTTGCCCTGCTCGGTATTTGGGGAAGCCAGGAAAGAACATCTACTATTTGGACCTGGAGAAAACATTCTAAGGGTAGTGCGATGCTGCGAGTTGGCAGGGCCCCTTTTTGATATATGAAGCTGCGAGGGTTTCAAAGAAACTTGCCCAAGGTCTTTAATCAAGTAAAGGTGGAACCCCTGGCACCTGATCCAGTGAATTGCTAATTCGGTTCCGGATAAAAAACCGGCCCCCTGGCTCTTCCTCAGACGTTCTGGGAGAGTGTGTGGGATTGTAACAAAAATGGCTTTGGGTCTCCGGGCCAGACTGAACACATCCCTCTCCCCCAGTGAAATGTACTTGCTCTTAGAAACCAAATTAAGGTACACATTTCAATCCACACATCACCCACGAGGGGGAGCACTGGATACCTTCAGTGTTTCTGAGCAGTGTGCCGCCCCCAGCCGTGGCCTTGGATGCCACGGGACTGTCTTAGTGCCGTGAAGCAGCGGGCTGACTGGCAGGGCAGTAAGGTCCTTGGGTCGACCTCGGCAACCTTGGGTGTGGGCAGTCATCAGGCAGAGAGAGGGCAGAAGCCTAGCAAGAGGTTGACCCTGCTGATGAGAACGGAACTATCACATCTAATGCAAGAATCTTCCAGCCCAGGGCATCTCAAATGCAGGACTGACTCTCCTTTGGCTCCCTCAGCCCCTTCACTTGGCCTGCTGGCTTCGAACGTGCATGCGGTGCCCTGTACCCCACTTCCCCTCCCTCCTGGGTTCCCCTGGGAGGCAGCCAAGCCCTTGCAGGTAAAGGAGCCTAAGACCCATGTTTGGCCTTAGAAAATGCAGTCAAAATGGAACACAATTCAATAAAAAGAGATAGGTGGTTTAAACCTCAGAAGGGGAGGACGGCATGGCATCACAAAAGTGATGTCATCTGAGCTGAATCTTGCCATCGGATTTTTGGGGAGATGAGAGGAGAAGCACTCTGGACTGAGGGCACAGCGAGTAAAAAGGGGCTGTGAAAGTTTGGTAGCTCCTCGGAATATCAGACCCGGCATGGCTGGGGCAGAATTGGGGGGTGGGGGGAGAGAAGGGGGAGTGCGGACAACAGGGTGGGACGAAGGAATGGGATCCAGTGGGGCTGAGAGAACACTGAGGCCCAGAGATGCTCGGTGATTGTCCTCAGTTCACACAACTGATAGCAGAGCCTGGATTTAAACCCCTCTTAACACTAAAAGCAGGCGACAAGTCTGCCATCTCCAGATTGCTTTCGCCTACATTCTCCACCACACCACAGGTCCTGGTTTATTCTCATGAGGGAAAGCTGAGGCCCCGAGGGGTTGGCGTCCATTTGATGTGCAAACAAGAAATTGCAGCACCTGAACGGGGCCAAGTGAAGACAAATCGATTCAGTAAGCATTTGTTGAGCACATACTACAGGCCCTGGACTCTGTCCTCAAGGAGCTCACAGCCTGGAAGGGATGCAAACACAGAGAGGAAAACTCCAAACGAGGCAGACAGACCTGTACTAGAACGGGAGGAGGGGCAAAGGTCCATGGGAGCCAAGCAAAGATAACCCGAGTGATGGTGGTGTGGTTTTAGCCGAATCAGTGCCATACCCTGTGGAACCCAGGACAGGAACCCCAATGGTGGAATTGGGGTCGCAGGAGGGAAAGAGATTCCATGAGAGAGATGATGCTGTAGGAGGGCCTGGCCTACAGCCCAGATCTGTTCTGCTGCTTCTGCTTCTTGGCCCCGTCGGGATGCTTGTGCTGGGTCCAGCCAGCAGCCTGACGCCAGTGCCAGGGCAGCCCAGGGAACCTAAAAGAGGCACATTCCTGGGTCCTTCACTTGGCACCAGCCTGGCCCGCCTGCCCGAGAGTGGGGTCAGGACAAAGAGGGCTGGGAGCTGAAGAGGCGGCACTATGGGAAGATCTGTTCTTGTCCTGGTTGCTGGGAGCTTTTGAGGCCCGATCAGGATGTGACTCCAGGGAGACCCTTGTTACCCCTTCCCTGTCTGAGAATGTCTTCCTGCCCGTTCCTGACTAGAGTGGGTTAAGGAAGACTCTGGCTCACTCTAGCTGAAGTGTAAGATCAGTGAGCTGGATCCCAGTCAGTATTCACACATTTCCTTACCATGGGCCAGTCACGTGTCATGGCCGTGCTTATACCTGTTTCATGGAACAGTGGTGACTATCACATGAGCCTGCAGACTCTGGATAAAAGCAACATCATGGTAATGTATGTTCTTTCATACAGCAAAGGAAATCAAAATGAAAAGGCAACCTAAGGAATGGGGGAAAATATTTGCAAACCATATATATGGTAAGAGTTAATATCCAAAATATATAAGGAACTCCTATAACTCAGTATAACCTGATCAAAAAAATGGACAAAGGATGGAATAGATATATTAGTACCAAGATAGGGCTATTAGTATGGGTGTGAACTGAGACGCTTATGTACAATATAAACACACCCTCTGGTGATTTTAAGGGACAAAATAGATGGTATAATCCCCCAGGGAAAATGCCTAAGCCAGGGATGGTATTGGCTCATGAGGACCAAACCACTACCGTGTTGTTACTAAATGAAGATTTACCAAAAGACACCAAAAGCAAAAGCAAAATAAACAGGTGGGACTACATTGAACCAAAAATCTGCACAGCAAACCAGCAACAAAATGAAAAGGCAACCTATGGAATGGGAGAAGATATCTGTAAATCACTGATCTGATATGGGGCTAATATCCAAAGAACACAATTCAGTATAAAAAAAAAAAACATAATCCGATTAAAAAGTGGGCAGAGGAACTGAACAGATATTTTTCCAAAGAAGAATGGCCAACAGGTACATGAAAAGTATCACTAATCAGGAAAATGCAAATCAAAACCACAGTAAGATACCATTTCACACCTGTTAGCATAGCTGCTATCAAAAAGACAGCAGGTAATAAGGGTTGGCAAGGATGTGGCGGGAAGGGAACTCTCATGAACCGTTGGTGGGAATGTAAATTGGTGCAGCCACTATGGAAAACAGCATGGAAATTCCTTTAAAAAAAAAAAAAAGAACTACCCTATGATCCAACAATATCACTTCTGGGTATAATAACCAAAGGAAATAAGTATCCTGAAGAGATGTCTGCACTCCCATGTTCATAGCAGCATTATTCACAAAAGCCAAGTACAGCAACCACGTAAGTGTCTGTAGAGGGATGAATAAATGAAGAAAATGTGGTACCTATATACACAATGGGATATTAGTCAACTGTAAAAAGAAGGACTTTCTGCCATTTGCAACAACACGGTGAACTTGGAGGACCTCATGGTAAGTGAAATAAAAGGCAAATGCCCTTTGATCTCACTTATGTGTAGAACCTTAAAAAGTCAAATTCATAGAATCAGAGAGTAGAATGATGGTTATCAGGGACTGGGGGTGGGGGAAATGAGGAGATATTGGTCAAAAGGTACAACCTTTCAGTTATAAAATGAGGAAGTTCTGGAGATCCAGTGTACAGCATGGTGTCTATAGTTAATAATACTGTATTGTAACCTCGAAATTTGCTAAGAGAGTAGATCTGAAGTGTTCTCACCACACACAGGCACACACACAAAATGGTAACTATTAAC
This sequence comes from Halichoerus grypus, assembly GCF_964656455.1. Classification (NCBI taxonomy): domain Eukaryota; kingdom Metazoa; phylum Chordata; class Mammalia; order Carnivora; family Phocidae; genus Halichoerus; species Halichoerus grypus. Next base: position 120,848,918 of record NC_135719.1, read on the forward strand.
TTGATTATGGTAAGCATTTCCCAATATATACATGTATTAAATCATGTTGTGCACCTTAATAAATGTTGTACAATCTAAATATTTATGTCAGTCATGCCTCACTAAAGCTGAGGAAAAAGATAAAAGCCAAAAGAAAAAGAAAATGTATATTCCTGTCATTTCCCTCATTCTACACATATTTGAGGGCCTATCATGCTCCAGAAATGACTAGGGGAGTAGTAGGCAACCTTCTTGAACTTCATTTTACTCACCTGGAGAATGAAAAATAATATGTATCTCACTGAGACTGTTCCAAACTTCAATGAAATGGATAGGATGTAAACAAGCTACTTAGAACATCAGCTCTAGGTCTGAGCGTGCAGGGCATGCAGGACCCTGAGTGTCTGCCCTTGACTCATCTCACCCAGGTCCTGATAAGATTGAGCAGCACCGGCCCACGCTCGGTCCAGGGCACTGGATTGACCCCAGCTTGTTTTGTCTTCCTCAGAACTATCTGCCTGGCATTCGGCACTCCCACCAGCGAGGGTAGAGAACACAATGGAAGCAGAAACGGCTTCTCCCAAAGCTCACTTGGTATTATCCGGGCTGCTTAGTTGAGGGAAGCAGAAGCCACTTGTGTATCTAGTGGTCCACCAAACTCATGCTGTTTGCCTCTGGTCTTTCCACCCTGCCTCAACCACCATTACCTAAGGGCTGGTCAGGTGTCCTGTGTGTAGAGGGGATGGGCAAAGATAAGTTTCTCTTCACCCCCGAAGAAACGTGTGCTCTATTTCTTCCATTAAAGACACCAAACCTTTCCTAGGAACCATCCGGGCTTGTTCTGCCCTTGGGAAGCGTTTCCTTAAGAATGATTCCAGGTATCCTGCCTTTCTCCCTCCTACAGCTCACGAGCTCAGCACTAGTCCTTCACAAGCAGCCAAAGCTGGTCCTGACCTGATTAAGCAGAAAAGGAATTAATATATTAAAAGGACATTGGCAGGGCTAGAGAACTAGGCCTGACAGAGGTAAAGCTTCCAGGAATGCTGCCCAACATCATGCTGCGGAAGCCCGCTGACGACAAAGCTGCTGTCACCACAGAGCACTTGATGCTGCGGTCTGCGTGTCCCCTGCCCGGGACGGCCACCGGAGCCCCTGTGGCCACTGCTTGCTGCCCGGGGGACCCAATCTCGCAGCCGCACCTCACCCCCAGTCACAGGCTCCTGGAACCACCTTCGCCGGCCACACTGATGCCTATGCAAGCTTTTTTCTTCATGTTTGTCACCTGCATGTCCAGGACCTGTCCTAGATCCCCTGACCCATGAACGCCACACCACAGGCTCCTAACACAAGTTTCCTAGCTTCCATCTGGGTAAAGCAGGACTCCCCAAGTGGGACATTTTCCATGCCTCAGAACACGTGTCCAAAAGAGCCCCGAAGCACGTGAGATGTCCACTTTGCACTCTATCCACGGGCTGCCGTCCTCTTCCCAGTCCTGTCTCTTCCCACCTGGGGGACCCGGGCCCTGGGCCCTGTGTTCAGGCTGGACCTGATGTGTTTCTGCAGGGGCGTGAGCCAGGAGGGGCACAAGGGAATTCAGATGGGCCCCTTTGGACAGTGAGCACCAGGGGATGCAGCCTAGGCCTGGGAACTCCAGAGTTCATTAGGGGAAGGGTGTGGGAGCCCTTTGGGAGACCCCTTCTTAACCAGACTCCTGGAATGTTAGACCTGGGAAGGCCTCGGGGAGCATCTAGTGAGGATCACAAACTCAAATGCCTACAGGGAGGAGCCAGGCAGTTAATAAATGAGCATAGCAAGCTGAGCAAAGGACAATATGGAGGGTGGTGGGTCTGTAAAGAATGCCATTTTAGGCAGTAAAATTGAAAAAATTTTACAAGGTATGTAAATGTTGGTAAGAGAAAGCAGTTGCTTGGGAGGGGGAGAGGGGTGGCAGTTGACTGGACAGGTGGGATCTTTCTGGGGTGATGGAAATGTTCTGCATCTTGTTTTGGCTGGTGGTTACTCTGCGTATACAATTAACAAACTTCGTCAGATAAATACTTAAGATCTGTGCATTTTATCCTGTAATAATTACACCTCAATTTTTTACTTGGGCAAATTAATACAGTATATCTATAAACCGATTTGGCTCTTAGGCGGCCCATTTGCAAACTTGTTCCAATCCGACTCCTCTCTCGCACACAGGAGGAATCCGAGGCCCTGAGGGGGGAAAGGGGCTTTCTCAAGGGCACAGACGTGGCTCCTCAGCCCGGGGCAGGGTGACTGCAGTGTGGTCCGGCGGGCTGCCTCTCACTGCGCAAACTCACTCCCTCGCTTCGGAGCGGAGCCGGCGGGCGGCGCGGTAACACTGCCTTTGCGCCCGCGGTCCCCGGGGGCTTGGAGGCGAGCCGGTCACCTGGAGCCGCGGCGGAGAGGAGCCCAAGTGGATGGAGCGCCGGGCCCCCCGCGGCACCCGGCAGGCGCGCAGATCAATCACGGCCGCCAACTGCGCTGACGTTGGGGACGGGCACTGAGTGCCAAGCGCCGGCGCGGACAGCCAAGTTCTGGGAAGAGGACTCTGATCCGGGCGAGGCGGCGGCGGGGCCGAGTGAAGCCCACCCGAGGGGGGCGGGGAGGGCAGGGAGCCTGCTCTCCGGGCGGGCGCCTCGGGCACTTACCGAAGTGTTTCCTGGCCGGCGCCCAGCCCGAGGAGGCACTGGCATTCCGCTTTACAGGTGAGAGGAGCAGGGCTCTCCGCAGCTCCTCGGAGCTGCCTGAGGACTCAGTTGGGGTTCCAAGCCCCTGTGTGACACCAAACCCTCGCTCCTTGCTCTCCTCTACCCAGCTCGAGTCGGTGTCTGCAGGAGGGACTCCAAGCCCCTCACAAAGCACACGAGTTCCCAGTCTCGGGGCAGGCCCTGCCCGCACGCCAGAGGGAAGCGGGGGTGGGGGTGCGGGGGTGCGGGGTAGAGCGGGGCCCCAGGGGTGGGGGTGGGGAAATGCTGCGGCCGCTTCCCGGGCCGAGCGACCCGCCGAGACCTTCCGCGCGCACGGAGCCCGGCCCTCCGAGCCGGCGCCCGCACTGATTGGCGCTCGCGGACGGCCTCCAGCTAGCTCACCTGCCCCTCCCAGCCAATCGGGGCCACCAGAATTGGGGCTGTCGCGGGGAGCTGGGGGAGATGCTGCCGGCTGGAGGCTGAGCCGCCCTCCCCGCGGAGTTCCCGCCGGGCCCGCCCCAACCGCGAGTCCCAGCCGCGGGCTGCGCGCCCCGCGTCCCCTCGGCGCCGCGCTCCCCGCCCCGCGCGCTTTCGGGCAGCGGGTCCCGGCCCGGGCAGCTCCGCGTCTCTGCGAGCTGGAACGCGCCCCGACGGCGCCTCCCCGCAGCCTTCCGCCGCGCGCCCGCCCTCGCCCGGAGCCCCGCGTCTGTGCCGGCCCCGGGGAGTGGGTGGGCCCGGCCCGGGGCAGCCCCGCCGAGGCAGGATGTTCATGTCCAAGTCCAACTCGGTGTCGCCCTCGCCGTCCCTGGAGCAGGCTGACTCGGACGCGCTGGACATCAGCACCAAAGTGCAGCTCTACGGTGTGCTGTGGAAGCGGCCCTTCGGGAGGCCGTCCGCCAAGTGGTCCCGGCGGTGAGTGCGCCTCCCGCGCCGGGTGACGACCGCCTGGGGAGGGAGCCCAGGGCCTAAGAACCCCGTACCATCCTCTATCTTACCGTCCTGCCTCTGACTTCCTTTGTGACCTTGGGCTCGCCCTATTTCACTCTACCGTGGCTCTCCCTGGAAGATGTGGATGTCAGCCGGGGCCCGGGCTATCTCTGTCGGAGCGCTGGTCCAGCTGGGGTGGTACCACTGGCCCGGGGGCGGTGGGGAAGTCTCTATGGATTGCATCTAAGTCCGAGTGGGGAGGTAGGGTGTGGGCCGAAGAGGTCATGACCGTGGTAAGCGCCATCTGGGTCAGGTTGGGCCAGACTGCCGGGCAGAGGGAGCCCCGTGGACAATTCCAACATCTCCACAAGCCGCCCTCTCCCAGGCATCAAGGGTCGGGCTTAGAGGTGGGGGGGGGGGTCTCCTGTGTCCTACCCGTCTCCCCCACTTCACCCTGTGCTAGCTCCGCCGGGGCGCTTCTGACTCAGGCCAGGAGAGGGAGGAAGGGTCAGGAAGGGTCTGTGCCCGCCCCTGGTGGAATAATGTTGGCAACCCCTCCAACTGTCCCTCGAACTAATTTTTAAAGAATCTGAGCCTTAGGGAAGAGTCTCCAGTGCTTCTGGCACAGAAGCCTGAGAGGAGAGACTGAGCTGGGGCGGAGATGGGGGGAGGCTGAGGGGGCAGGGGAGGGAATGGATGGGTCCTGTCCCAGGGATTGATTTGTAGGAAGGGGTGCTGAAGAGGGTCAGAGCAGCCCCAGCCCTGGCTTTCAGTGCCAGTTTCCCTGTCCCCAACTGAGAGGGGACTCCCCAGATGTCAGGCAGCAGCCACTTTCCACTTATAAAGGGGCCCAGAAGGTACTGGAGGAAGGGGCTTCTTACTGGAGGAAGGTATTGGAGGAATGGCTCACAGCCCTGAGCTTGCAGGAAGCTCCCTGTGCTGGCTGCAGGAGCAATGGATCATCTTCTGGACAGTTTCCACCCTCAAGCCAATCTCAGTTCTGAGATTTGCTATTAGAATGGTCGATAGAGCTCAGACCCTGACCCAGCCTCTCCCTGAAGGTGTGACCCTGCCAGGAAACGAGGAGTGTGTCTAAATGCTCTTTCCCATCCCACTCTGCGTCTGTCCTGGAGCAGGGCCTCAGATACTTCCAGGACCACAGATCACAGAGATGTGGCAGTGGTGGGTTCTGATGTTCTATTTTGATGAATAATTTAATATTTCTACAAGACCATAGAACAAAAGGATCCATGGAGGGTGTTTCACGGTTTACGGAGCTGGTTCCACCTACCTTTGTTGGTTCTGCCAGGTTTCTCTCTGGGATTGAATGGGCTATAGGTTTCTTGCATTCCTCCAAAGTTAAACTTCTCTCTCATCCCCTAAATGGAGGCCTAGGGCAGCGTGGAGGGCATCTTGCGAGGGGCTTCCAGGGTTGGCTGTCTAAGATGCAGTTCCTGAGGGCAGGAGGAGCCTGGTCTCTAGCAGGGCACCCTGGTGGCGGAGGGGAGGGGGAAGGCTGCTTGTAAATTCAAGTACCATTAGCACAGTGCCCCCACGCCCCTCTCTGCTGCCTCAGCTGCTCCAGGCAGCCACTGCTCCCGCCCCACTGGGTCTGGCTGCCTGCCGTCCTCGGCCTGAGTCTGGGTCTTGTCCTCCAGGACTCTTCTTGCCAGCCACTTGCACCTGACCACATCCCTAGTAAATACTAGGGGCCTGTGAACCCCAGGGTCTATCACCTAGGGCCCCTTACCTACAGTGGTGGGGCCCCGGGCCCTGTACCCACAGGTGATTTCAGGGCTGTGAAGTGTCAGGGGCAAAGGCTCCCGGCTCAAAGCACAATGGGGGAGCCAACAGAGGCTGGGAGGCTTTAGCTCCCCCCCCACCCCATACTCTCCATCAGCAGCCCCCACAGCCACTCCAAAAACCATCCAATCTCATTCAGAACAGTGTGCGCTCTGCAAATACAGCTTCAGGTCAAGTCCTCCAGCCTCCTTCTGAGGAGATTGTCACCTCTGTTCCCTTCTTTTATAGGAATTCTGGAGCTGCCACCTTACAAAGAGTCCCCCTCCCCTGGGGTTCAGGAAATAACTAACAGCCCACCCACCATTTGGGGGTGGGGAAGGCATGATGCTAAGCTTAGCCCCCTCTTGCTTCCTGGCAGGGCCCCCTGGGCCCCAGTTCCCCATTTGTGAAATGGAGTCTGGACTTCAGCTAATTAGCGGCCACAGGAAGGCTTGGGGACGGGGCAGCCTAGGCCTGCCTCCGCAGAGCGATCCATGCCCTGGCTGGGGCAGCGGGGGGGGGGGGGCGCGGCGCTGGAAAAGCTCGCACGCCCCATCAATAACGGATGGGCAGGATGGAACCTCTTCTGCTCAGGACCCATCTCAGGGCATGTGCCTCCAAACCATACCACCCAAGCAGCCCTGCCCTTCCTGGGGTGGGAAGATGCCCTCGAGCGAAACGATCCACTTTCTCCCCATGGGCGACCAAAAGGGAAAGGAATCAAAACATTACTTAGAAGAGAGAAGAGAACCTGGGAGAGGTGTCTAGAGGGTAGGGCTGCTGACTCAGTCCTCCCTCGTCCGTGAGCAGTGGAGATGCAGAGGCTGTTGGCAAAGACCCAGCAGCCTAGAGACAAGGAGGAAAGGCGCCGAGAGCACCTCAGCCTCAGCCAGGGTCAGTTGCCGCAGGGCTGGTCCCACAGGCAGGCCAGCTCTCCCAGGGTTCAATCCTCTCCCCAGCCTCTAATCCCTCTCCCAGACCTTTCTGAACAAAGGCGGAGGCTGGAGCCCCTGATGAGGAGGGCCCAGCCAATTCCTGCTGCTTCCCAAGCCTTCTACACTCCTCCTGGGCCCTCCTTCCCCCCATGTAAGCTGCCCAGTGGGGCCATGCCTCAGGGAGCTAAGATTCAGTGTCCACTAAGTGCCAGGGGAACCGTGAGATGGTAGCCCCACTTCCCAGATCTCAGGGCATCCTGCCCAGGTGTGGAAAGATCAATCTGTGGTCACCAGACCAAAAAGATCTTCGGAGACTTTCTTCCCACAGGGATTTGGGTCTGGGAGTTTCATCTGTGGCCCCGAGTACTGTTTCACAGAGATGACATCGCAACACCGAGCTGTCCCCCAGGGCTGAGGGGAAGAGCCTAGCATGTCACCTCCACACACCAGGCTCAGCCTCTTGTGACCCTGGGATTTGTGTCACTTTCTGGCTTACACAGAACTCTGCACAGCTGGAGCATAACTGCCTGTTTCATCCCAGCTGGAAGGTGCCTGCAGACTCTTCTCCTTACCATCAACTTGTGTTCTTCAGACTTCTTCCAGCGGGACAGTGTGCTGGGAGGGGCCAGGTGGCAGCTGAGGGAGCTCCCCAGATCCTTCTGTTCGTTCCCCCTGCCCCTTTTGAGGTGGTGGCATCAAGGTTGCCCTGAGTCCTTAGGTTAAGGGGATGGGCATAATCTCACAGCCAAACAATGAAATAACGCTCATTAATTCAGGCTTCACTGCAGGAATATGATGATTCACGGCAACTAAGCCTTCTGAAGTGCAGTGAGTTAACAACACGAACAAGCCATACTTCCCTCACCCCCCCAAGCCCAGGAGCTGGCCCTCATGGCTGTTGACGTCCTGTTTGAAAATGAGTCTCACAGGAATAGGGGTCAGACCTCAAGCAGGACACAAGCAGGCAGTTCGGGCCTTGGAAATAACAGAGCAGCTTCCTTTGAGAGTGGCTCTGGCCATGCGGGAAAGCAAAGCTAGGCTCGGAGGCAGGCGCTGAGCGCCGGGACCAGCTGCGTGCGCCAGGCCGAGGCCGGCAGCATCGCACCTCCCTGGCCGCCAAAATGGAGGTGGATCGCACTGTGGTTCTTCAGCTGGGTCTCATGGAGGACTCTAGAGGTTTCTTGACTGTACCACAACGGAGTGGGGCTCTCAGGCTCTACCCACTTCACCCAGTGCCTCTGCACTCTGCTCTGTTTTACATATTAACCTTGTCTTTACTGTGTGGCTTGAAGAATTGCACTACCATTTGTAAAAAGTCCCTCGGACTTGATGATGTCTACATAAACTCCAGCTTGTCATCGGGAGTGCCCTTCACAGCTAGGATTCCTGCTGACCTCGCACGTCAGACCTAACACCACACATAGGCCAGGATGAGCATCCCCTGAGCCTACCAGGCCACCCGGCATGAACAGAAAGGGACATACACTGGGGGCTGTGTCATTTCTACCTTCCTTCTGTCACTTCTGAAAAAAGGACACTTCTGACAAGCTGCCCTTCCCCGGCTCTAGGATTTACCTGGCCCCAAACCCCACACACCTGTTCTCAGTGCCTGAGAGGCCCAGGGAGAAGGGAGAAGGGGTGCTGGTCCTATTCTGGAAGCTTGTGCCTGGGGAAGAAGGGGTGGCCAGGCTGGCTATCTGCCTTCCTGGGAAGTGTAACCCGTGGGGAGCTCATCTGTCCACTGGGTTCTCGCTGCCCTCTCGAGAGTAAGTTATAACTGACCCAAGGTGTAATCCCACGTCCTGAGGAAATTCAAACCTGCACCAGGGCTTCTGGTAATCCTCAAGAGGCTCTGAAAACTTGTTTCCTTGTTTATGGATTACTGTGCTGTCCGCTGTAGGTGGTCCTCGTTGCAAGAACTCAGCTCATCCCTCCGTCTCCCCGGCCCCCCTTCCCCACCACCACAGGGACACACCCGCCTCTCACACAAGGTATTTGTGAGTCTAGTAGGCTATGCTGAAGAGAAGGTTTGGCAATGAAAATGGCGGAAGAGGCATTTAAATCACAGAAGTGTGAACACTGCCTCATTGAATGCTGGCTCCTGTTTTCCCAAGCCTTCCAGATACCCCGTCTTGCCATCCCCGGAGACGGGATTGTTCACCACTGGCTCTTGACACTGTAGGACGCAGACTTGCACATCTTCTCTCTCCTCTGCACTCTCCCATCAACCCTCCTCCCCACGGCGAATTTCCCCTGACTCCAACTTTCTCTCGCTCCGTGCTCCAAGGCCCTTTCTGACCCCGACTCCCAAACTTGGCTTTTGCCTCTCCAGAGAGTAAGGAGCTCAGCAGAGTGGATCCCTTTCTTAAACAGGACCTGCCCAACTTCGAAGGTACCTGTGGGTCTAAGCATGCTGCCTGTTCTCTCGATTCCAGCGGGATTGATCATGAGGCCAGTGCTGGCCATCAGGCTCTGGCCGAGCCTCGTTGCATTTAGAGCACCAAGGAGGGGAGTAAAAGGTGGAGGCAAAGCTTAGGAAACCCCTCCCGAGTTCCCTTGTTCGTGTTGGATGGCAGCGGTGTCCACCCCGTCACCTAAGCCGGCAGCTGCGCTCATCAGCAAGAAGCAGCCTCACCCTGCTCTGGTCCCTGCTTCTCTCTTTGACCTTCACTCGCCCCCTACCGCCCCTCCCCCACACCACTGCCCATCCCTTTTCTCCACTCCTCTGCCGGTAATATCAGACATGTTTTGATAACCTTGAACACATGATTCTTTACATGTGCTATTCCTTCTGTCTGGAACGCATCTTCCCCTTTGGCTTGCTCCCAGATTCCTGAGATACTATTATTCATCCTTCAAAATCCTGCTCAGTTGTCACCTCCTCTCAGAGAATCCCCTTGGCTGGACACCTAAACCATCACTCCTCCCGGTCCTCACTCTTCTCGTACCTCATAAAACTTGCAGCGTCAGCCTTTAGCCGCGTGCTGTACAGTGTTCCAGGATACGCCGGTATTTGCAATGTACAGGACACCTGGTGCTTTCTAATCATCCCAGCTCCCCCTCCTACCAGCTGTGTGAGCTAGGGCATATTACTTAACTTCTCGGCACTCCAGGTACCTCACCTTGATCACGTGAGGAGCGAGTTAACGCACGTAATGATGTTGCCTGGCACAAAGGAGAAGCTCGATAAGCATTAACTATTTTTTAAAGGATTGATTTCTACCCCATCTCTCCTGTATCTGCCTCTAAGCTCCTCGAGGGCAGGGAGTCATCAAGCCCCAGAGCCGCACTGAGGACTTGGACATACCTGGTGATTCCTTAATGCTCCCTGACCTGAGCTGACCGGGAGCTTGCCGTCACTCTGCCGGGATGAGTACTAGGAAGACAAACAGTCATTGCAGGGCAGGAGGGACCAGGAGGGACCACGATGGTCAGGCGTAGTGATGAGGAGGACTGGGCATCACAGAGCACAGCAGTCGAGAACGTGAGCTGTGTCAGCGGACCGAGCCGACTTCCAAGTCCGCCACTCACTCGCTTCTTAATCTCCGTGTGCCTCCGTTAACTCACGAGGATCCAGAACCACACATACCTCCATCTCTTAGAGTCACTGTGAGAGATTTATAAAGATAATGCCAATGAAACACTTACCAAAGTGAGCGTCCTGGCACCTTGCAAATGCTCCTTCAGCTGGACGTGCAGAATACCATCCTTTAGGCCTGAGAGAGGAGGCCGTGGCCTTAACAGACCCCTCCCCTCACCCACATGCTCTGGGCTGCCCCCTCCCCGGCCTAGTGGGGTGACTAGTGGGGCTGATGATGAGAGGCCTGGGGCTACAAAGCTCCTCCCAGGCCTGAAGTTGGCCCGGGATGGAAGGGTGGGCTTCAGACAGGAGGGAGGTGCCTGGTGCTTGGAGGACAGGGGCTGGCCGGCTGGGCTGGAGCCCAGGCCTGCTGCCAGTAGGAGCTAGGAGAGGGCCAATGGGAACGGAGGCTAGGGCAGGCTGCCGCAGACACTGAACCTGATCATAATAAATATAACAGCAGTAATAAAAGTAAGCGTTTATTGAATATTTACCATGTGTCACAATATGCTACGTCTTTATGTGAACAAACTCATTTACTCATCCCAACAACCCTAAGAGATGTAGCTACTATTATTGTCCTCAGTCACACTTGGACCTGAGGCCTGGAGAGATCAGGTGACTTGCCCTGGCCACACAGCTGGTAAGTGGCAGAGCTCTGACCTGTGGCTCCCCAGCCTCGGTGCCTCCTGCCTCTGGCCTGGTGGTTCCCTGCCCGATGCTGGCATGAATGGAAGCGGCTCCGAAGGCGGGGTGGTGTGGGAAGTAAGAGCAGGGACTGTGGTCTGCGGGTTCCAATCCCAGCCCCACCTCTGCCCTAGCTGTGTGACTTTGCACACGTTATTTCACCTCTAGGCCTCAGTTTCCTCATCCGTAAAGTGGGAACAAAAGTCCTGCCTTCCAGGATTGTGACATCGATCAAATACTCGGGTACACTTACAACACTCAGCAGGGGAGCCAACACATGAGAACAGCTAAATAATGGGGATCGTCTCCAGCCCTGGCATAGCCCGCCAACTCCGCAGGGCACAGAAGGAGATGCCCCTGGCTTGCAGTCAGAATGAGAGTGTCAGGGAGCAAGGAGATTTTGAAGAAAGGGACAGGAAGAAGTGTCCTTCTGTGCAGGGGCACTCAGGTCCTGGGCCCCCACCTGCTGAGAGGAGGCTGAGCATCATCAGCTGGAGCAGGGGGCTGTCACTGAGACAGGTTTATGAGTAAAGGTGGCTCCTTGGGACCTGGAAGTGTGCTGGCCAAATGTGCCCTTTTTTGGGCAGTACTCATCCGTGCCAGCTGGGGAGTCGCCCTCCTCCTCCAGGTTCATGCTCCCAGGTTCAGGCTCCTCTCCCTTGACCTTCACTCCCCCCCCCCAAACCCAGCTGAGCACCGCTGGGACGAGGTTGGGCTTGGCATGCATGGTGTGTCAGCCCTTCATGTGCCCTATTATCGGGTCCTGCTGCAGCGATGCTGCAAGCCTCGCAGTTCCTTCCAGAGCCCGGCACGCTTCTCAGGGCCTTTGCCCCTGGGGCTCCTGTGCCGGGAGCATCTTCTCAAATGTCACCTTCATAATCAGGCTCTCCCTGACCACCGTGTTTAATAGCAACCCCCCCCCCGCCCCCCCTTACTTATCCTGCTTTATTTTCCCCCTAGCATTTATTAGCATCTGGTAATAAATAAATCTTATTTATTTACTGTCCGCCTCGCCATGCCACACACTCACTCAAGTATAAGCTCTATGGGGACGGGAATATGTGTCTCTCTTGCCCACCGTTCTCTCCCTAGCACCGAGAACAGTGCCTGGTACACAACAGGAGCTCAGCAATGAATCTTCACAGCAGCCCCAAGAGACAGATATTTGCACCCGTCATTTTATAGAGAAGATTTGAAAGGGAGGCTCAGCAAGGCTGGGAGCTTGCCTGAGACCATGGCTTGAGGGGTGGGGATTGTTCGACTCCAGGGCCCCTGTTGTCTCCCTGCTCATTGTGTCCAGTGATCATCTGCCTGTTACCTCTCCTCCCCAACTAAGTCCCTGGCACAATGCTTTACCCTCAGTGTGGAGGGGACTCCAGAAGTGTCAGAAATGCAAGAAGCTATTTGTCTTTGTTAGGCTCCCATAACAAAATACCAGAGACAGGGTAAATAGCCTCTTAAACTGTTCAACTGTTCTGAGGTAGGTGTTATCATCCCCATTCTACAGGTAAATAAACTGATGCTCAGAGAGGTGAGCTACAGTCCCCCAGCTGGAAAATGGCAGGTCTATCTGATGTCAAAGCCTGTGTTTTTTTTTTTTTTTCCTATATTTGCCTCCCACTAATAAACCTTTATTTCACTCAAACTGAGCAATAAATCTTCCACACTGAAGTATCTTCCTTGCCCAATTAATCTAAAGGAAAAAAACTGAAATGATTAGTAAAGAAAAATGTAGGGACTAACACACCCTTTTAATATGTTTTTAAATATTTTTAAGGTTTAAAAAGTGTTTAAAGTTTGTAATTCCTAGTAGGAAAACATTATCTGAATGAATACCCTAATGGCAAACCACTATAGAATGTTCCAGTTGCATGTGGGGCAGAGGCATAGGGATTCTCTTCACAGCACCCCAGCTTTCTTCATGAGAAGGTCAGAGGTACACTGGTTTGTATTATTGTGACATCCATTAGGTATCGTTGCTTTTCCTTCAGCAAGGGCTTTATTTGTCAGAAGGGCATTATGCTTGACCTCCAAATTTGGCTGACAATTTACTGATGAGATTCATAACCTTTGGGTTGCTCTGATATTTTGACATATTCGCTGGGTTCTGGGCCACATCCTGGAAGGCCACCCTAACTTCTGGATCCTGCATGGCTGCGAGAACCTCTGGATCACTAAGAATTTCATTGAGCCCAGGCATTCCTGCCATTCCAGGCATCCCCCCTGCCATTCCAGGCATTCCTCCAGGAAAATTACCAGGCATTCCCCCAGGAAAGCCACCTGGGAAAGAGCCATACTGAGCTCCTGATTGTCATCTGGCTTCTTCCTCCCTTTGGGCTCTCTCATGTTCTTCCCGAGCCTTCTTAACCCTTTTTTTTTCTTTTTTTAAAGATTTTATTTATTTTTCAACAGAGAAAGAGGGAACACAAGCAGGGGGAGTGGGAAAGGGAGAAGCAGACTTCCCGCCGATCAGGGAGCCCGATGTGGGGCTCGATCCCAGGACCCTGGGATCATGACCTGAGCTGAAGGCAGACGCTTAACCGACTGAGCCACCCAGGCGCCCAACCCTTTCTATTCTTTCTTTGATCTCTCGCTCTTCACGTTTTTGCTCATACTTTCTCTGATGTTCAGCAATTTTCTGGGCCCTCGGTTGAACTTCTTTCAGCACTGCACTAGCATCTTCATCGTAATCCAGTTTACAAGCAAGGGCAAGATCATGTGCTGCTTCTTCCCAACGGCCCAGAAGTCTGTGTGCTTTCCCTCGCCACTTATAAGGCTGAGCTGAATCAGGATTTATTTCAATAGTTCTGTCACAGTCTCGAATGGCAGCATTTGGCTTCTGTAATTTGATGAAGACACTGGCTCTCTTGGCAGACAGACTGGCCAAGCGAGGATTCAGTTTGATGGCATCTGTGAACACGTCAAGGGGGCTTTTTAGTTCACCATCATTTAGGGCATCAATGACAGCCACTTTTTTATCATTTGCCTGATCCATCATTTCCTTGGTTATCTCTACATTTTCATCTCCCATTTCTTGAGGGGCATCAGTATCTGGTTCAATCACACCTTCATTGTCAATTTCTAGATCACGTTCCTCACTTGATTATTCGTCTGTCTTTATGTTTTCCTCCGCCTTCTTACTATCTATCTGTTTTTTCTTCCTTGATATTGTCTTCTGATTTAGTTTTATGAGTGGCAGGTGGTATTTTACCCCCAGTGCTCTCCACCCACTCCCATAGGAAGCGCATTTCCTCGGTGTGCAGAACGCTCGGATCCTGCTTACATATTTTCACGAAGGCCCGAAGCTCGCTCACTTTGCGGGGGTCCATGGTCCAGAGGTGGTGGCAGGCGGCAGGCGTGGCTCAGGTTGCGGCCCGATTCCAGGCCCGGGTACTAGCTCAGTGTGATCGTGTGGCCAAAGCCTGTGTTCTTAACTACTCTGCAAAGTTTCTTTAAAACGGGCAGGGGACATCTCCCTTGGCCTGTGGATCAGAGAGGGCAGGGGCCTGCCCCCCAGGAGCCCAGCATCCCCTCAGGACAAGATGAACACATGGGCATATTGGTGCTAAGTGCCAAGCGCACGGCCCAGTCAGCAAGGGCAGGAGGAGCTCGGATGGCACTGTGGGCTGGGCTGGTCACCAAGGAAGGGTGCAGCCAGATGAAATGCAACAGGCAGGGCTTTTCAGGGAGGACTGCACAACCTCCTTTGCAGGACTGTGCAAAATGTAGTGGGGGGGGTGGTGAGGTCAGTGTTGGCTCGGACAGAGAGGCTGCAGGGCAGGAGCGGTGGGAAAGCCGAGAAGATGGGAAGGGGTCAGGTGCTGGAGGGCCCAGAATGTCCCTGCATCTCTGCAGAGAGTGGTATTTAAGTGTCCTTTCCTCCCTCAGGGGCAGAGAGGCCTGGGGGAGGAGGGCATTAGCAGGATGTCCACAGCTCCATTCGGTATCCGGCTGGGCCAAGAGGGTCAGTGCAAATAAAGCACAAGGGTTGGCCTGGGGCTCACACCACAGGACAAAGCTGAGCTTCTCTTTCCTGGGGGAGGTGAGGTGGCAGTTGTGGGCAGTCCCGGGGACTCTCCCCCGCAGCTGTGGCCTGAGGAAAGATCATGGGGCTGGTGGCTCTTCAGAGAGTCATTGACTTCATGGTGGCCCCAGCAATTTTTTGAAACCCTCACAAGAGTGGGCTTCCAACCAGTAGTGCGCTGGTAAATGGCTAACAATCGGCTCTCTTGGGGGGGGGGGGGGAGTGTTGGGTGGAGCCCTGTTTGTAGCATTTGATGGTTTTCAGGGTGTAAGTGCTCCCACTGTGACTTGTATCAAGCTACCAACACGATGCTACCGAACGCAGAGCAGAGGGGAGAGTCACACGGCCCACAGTCGCCAGCCTACCTGAGCCGGGCTCCAGCACCCACTGCTTCCAGCTCCCCCGATCCTGGGCCCTGGGAGCGAGAAGCCAGCCATTCTGGGTGTCCCTGAGCCTCAGGGCTTTGAGGCCTGGTTGGATCTTGTCCTGGAGGGTACTTGGTGTCCTATTCTGGTCGGCTCCAATCATTAGTCCTATGAGAGTCCCCGGAGTGGGTCCAAGGGCTCCGCATGTTGGCACCAGGCGGTTGGCTGCACAACAACCAGGAAGCATCAAGGTCCCAGGAATCCTGAGTTCGACGTGGTCCCAGAAGGAGGCCATGGAGCTCTCAGACAAAAGGGAATGCAGGTGTCACATGTAGGCGGCGGGCCTGGCCTCACCAGCCTGGTAGCCACATTCCATCCAATTGCCAGTTTCATGATTGCTTGTCAGAAGACCCATCTTGGAATCTTGCACAGTCTCTTAGTGAGGAGGGAGTCCTCCCTAGGCTCTGTGTTCTTCTAGAGCAGAGAGGCTGAGAGGCAGAAATGAGGAAAACTTTCTTCCTTCCCTCCTCCCCCACCCGCCCCACCCCGCTCCTGCGGTAGACCCTACGGGACTGGAGCTATGGCTCAAGGGGGTGAAGATACTAGAGGGGAAGGACTACAGGTGCCCTCCTGTGCTGAGGGTGCCCGTGTGGCAGGATGGAGTTGGCCAGACCCGGAGGCCCGTCGTGGGCTTCCCACTTCCGCTGCCCACCAGCACGAGGGTCAGGCTGCCTAAGGCAGCAGGTGGCTGTCCAGCTGAGGTCTTTGCCCAGATGGGGAATGTGAGCTGGTGAGGATGAGTCATGAGCTGGTGTCCCCATGGGCTCTCCATGTGAGTGCAGGACCTCCAAGGCCTTCTTATTGTCCCAAGAAACCTCACCCCTTCCCTCCTGGTTGCCCCTTCTTCCCCACCACCCACTCTAGGTTTTTCATCATCAAAGAGAGCTTTCTTCTTTACTACTCTGAGAGCGAAAAAAAGAACTTTGAAAGCAATAAATACTTCAATATACATCCTAAGGTGAGGCAGCCTCCCCTCAGGGCCACAGTGGGGAGGGCCTCATGGGGACAACGGGGGAGGGTATCCTGTAAGGGTAGAAGACCGTGTCTTTTCTTGCTCTGGTCTAGCAGAGAGTCTGGAGAACAAATCTTTCCTGGGACACAAGACTCCCTGCCTCTCCTGGGCTGGGCCCCCACCCTCCTGTGCCCCAGAGCCTGCCCCAGCCCTTCCTCTTCCTTCTGGGAGTTGGTTCTGGTCTGGCTCCCAGCTTGAGGCCCTTGGCAGGACCTGGCTTTGGCTGAGGGCTCCCAGAGGCCTTGAGTGACCTGGGCGGGGTGGGGGCTGCCTGTTCTGGTTTTTTCCCAGGGCGTCATCCCCCTGGGAGGCTGCCTGGTGGAGGCCAAGGAAGAACCCAGCATGCCCTATGCCATGAAAATCTCCCACCAGGACTTCCATGTGAGTAAAGCTCTCCCCTCAGCCTGGACTCGGCAGGGCAGACCAGCCTCTCTGGGGGACCTCCAGGCTCCCTGGGGGCAGCCCCTCCAGCGGCCTGGCTTGGGAGGGTTCAGTGTCCTAGGGATGTGTGATGGAGGAGCAGAGCTGGGCCTGGAGGGCCCTGTGGACGGCCTCTGACATCCCGGGAGTGGCCTCCTCTCAGGAACACCTGGGACTCTTCTTCCTGGCAGGGCAACATCTTGCTGGCTGCCGAGTCCGAGTTTGAGCAGACCCAGTGGCTGGAGATGCTGCAGGAATCCGGGAAGGTGTAAGTGCTCAGAGGCGGGGGGGCAGGTCCAGAGAGGGAATGGTCATGGGCTGGGTTCACCCTGATCTCCTTGCCGCTCTGCTGGGATCCTGGTGGGCACTGAGGACACCAAGAAAGGGCAGGGTGGGGAGAAAAATGGCTGGGCCTCCTTGAAAACAGCGCTGTGGACGTTGGTTAGGGTGGGGAAGAAAGGCCAGGCCAGATTTAGAGCATCTGTGAGGGGTCTGCTAAGTGGGCTTTGAGCACAGCGAGCTTGGCCTGTCTGGAGTCACAGGTGGCAGACGTGGACACCACTTGTCTCTAACTCTTGGGAGCAAATCCAGCATTGCTAGGGGGATTCGGCTGCCTCCCGACACCCATCTCACTTCCCCAGGCCCACAGTGAATCCTAGCGCAGACAGGAGCTGGTGCTTTGTAAATCAGAGTCCAGCTCATGGAAACCGCCAGCCCAGCACGGTCTGTTTATACGTAAACCCCTGTCCTGGCATCTGCCTGTTCAAGTTGGGTCATGCTTTCAGTTCAACAAATAATAGTGAGCGCGCGGCCACCAGGCCTTGTGCCCAGGAGTGGCCTACAGTGGTGTGGAAGGCAGCCTGGGAAGCAATCTCTTCCCTGCTCCACAAGTGCTGCTGGCCCCGTCCGCCGTGGCCCACTTTGCAGCCCGGGCCAGCCTCCAGGGACTGTAACCGATCGATGCTGGTGGCACACCCAGAGCCAAGGGTGCCGGAGTGAATGGGGCTGGGATTCTGGACGAGACAGGATGGGCGAGCACAAACCATGCGCAGTCTCCTTCTCCACCACTCTTCTGTTGTAACAATTTTGTGTTTCTTTCTTCTTCTCTTCTCTGTCCCATCTGCCCGCCCTCCCCAGGACTTGGAAGAATGCCCAGCTGGGAGAAGCCATGATCAAAAGCCTGGAGGCCCAGGGGCTGCAGCTGGCCAAGGAAAAGCAGGAGTATTTAGGTTGGCTAGAGGGATGGACTGGAAGCTGAGGCTCCCTAGGTAGCAAGCCCTTCGGGGCCAAGGGTTAGAGCCGGGGCTTGGCGGACGGCCCAGGAAGGGGAGAATCTGGGATGGGGCTTGGCGGGCTACAGGGAGCCAGAGACCAGCCCGAAGCCTAGAGGCTTTGACTGTGTAACCTGTGTCCTTTTGGCCGGCATGACAGAAGGCAGGGGGACCTGGTGGCCGGGAGCCTGGGCTCTGGCCACAGCTTTGCCACTTGTCTGTCAGCTGTGTGTCTCCAGGAAGTGTAGCCCCGGTAAGCCTCGATGTCCTCAGCCTTAAAATGGAGACGAGAATAGTCCCTAGCGTTTAGAGGTGGCAGGGGGGTCAGGGGAAATGAGAACATGCCTGAAAGCCCTTGCGTCCGGCACACAGTATGGGCCCCATAAACGGAGTTGATATTATCCTGCCCTGGGTCCCCAGGTCCTGGATTTGCCCCTAATAACTCCCACCTGCCAGCCCGCTTTACACCTGACCCTATGCCCCTGACTGGCGGGCAAGCATGCTCTGTTGGGAAAGAAGGTGAGACTGGGAGTTTGATCCTTTACCTCGGCTCCTCTCCCCTGCCACCTCCTTAGACACTTGGGGCCTCAGCACTGGTTCCGTTCTGCCTGTCCCCCCAGGACCTGCCCTCCCCCACCCACCAGACACTAGTGCAGAGGGGCAGTGGTCTGGGGAGCAGCACAATTAACAGCACTTCTAGGGTGCAGACACCTACCTGAGCTTCTGAAGATGAGGCCATCCTTGTCTTGTGAATGCACAAAGCAAGCAGAAAGGAGGGCGGCAGCTGAGGACGGCACAGCAGCTTCCAGCCCCAGGAGCTGGCTCAGCCCTCTGGCCGGCCTGGGCATGGCAGGGCTGACCGTTTCTCTGGGAGATCCCGGGCGTGAAGGAGGTTCCTGGAAGGCACTTGCCCCCTCCAGGCCGGAGCTGGAGCGAGCTTTCTGTGAGAGGGTGCGTGCTTGCTTTGCAGACAAACTGATGGAGGAGACGGAAGAACTCTGCCTTCAGAGGGAGCAGAGAGAGGTAGGCGCACCAAGGTGCTCAGCACTGCTGCTCGTCCCCAGCACCTCCCGCTCCGGGCGCCCCTTAGCAGCCACGGCGTGTGGCCTGTATTTCTGGCATTCAGGAATCATGTAAGGGAGCAAAGCACCCAGAGAACTCACTGGAAAGTCAGCCAGGTAGAGCAGAGAGGCCATGAGGTGACAGTGCTTGGGACTTGCCAACTTGTATTTCTTCTTGCCAATCCCCAGGGACAAAAGTAAAAAACGTAGGTGACCACGTTCTAGAGAAAGCCATCCCCAAATTGTATAAGCTACATCAGTAAGCAATGAGCTGCTTGTCACTGGTGATCTTCACAGGAGGCGGGGGTGGCCTCTGTTATCTAGAGAGGGGCTTCTGCACCATCAGTGTGAGTGGGCTGGATGATTTCAGGGTTTCCTTCCTTCTCTAAGTGACACAATGTAAGTTCCAAAAAGGCCAAGCATTAGCCTGGGGCAGCCTGTAGGGAAAAGGAGACCCTGGCCTCGTCTGAGGGTAGGGAGCCCCTGAAGTCCACTTCATTTGGAATCTCTATGCAGCGTTGGGCCTTGCCTGTCCCGAAGGGGCATCAGCACCCCTGAAGGGCAGAGTCAGGTAGTGCTTAGCAGTGCAGACTTGGAGCCGGGCTGCCTATGTCTGTGTTTGAGCTTCCCCACTTCTAGCTGTGTAACCTTGGACAAGTTACCTACCCTCTCTGAACATCAATATTCTTACGTGAAAAATGGAGATGATGGAACCCATCTTATTAGGATGCTGTGAAGATTAAATGAGATATTACATATAAATTGCTTGGCACATAGGATGTGCTGAGTGAATATCTGTGTTTGTTAGTATCATGATCAGCTTGTTATGAATTATGGGCCCATCCTGCACATGAGCTGCCTGAGGCCTCAAGCTGCAGAGTGGCTCGCGTGCACACGGGAGAGCCTGACTCAGTCCACTGCTCTTTGCCCCGTTGCTGTTCCTTGTCCTTATAGGGCTGAGCCCGTCAGCCTCGGCTCAGTGCCTGCCTCTGTGACTTTTCTCTCGCTAAGCACCTTTCCCGACCGCCCTTCACTGGGCTCTGAGACGGACCCTGCGGTCAGGAAGCATCATGTCCCTGCAGCAGCCAGAACATTCCCAGGGCCCGGCACAGCAGCTGGCCCCGGATGAGGGCTTGATAAATGAGGGATGACTCAGTGAGTGAGCATTTTTGATTCTTATAATTTCACATTACATCTTGATTTTAATCCAGTAGGACAATCCAGCCTCATTTTTCTCCTTCCAAAATTATATCTGATATTCTTGCCCACTTACCCTTCCAGCTGGACTTCAGGCTCACTTTGTCGATTCACAACAATAGGAAAAAACAAACAAAAAACAAAACCCCAAAGCCATTGAGGATTTGTATTAGGATTGCATGGATTTGAGGATTGGCACCATGACAGCGCTGAGCCTTCTCCCACCCGGTGGTGTGTGGGCCTCCCTGTCTCTCTGGTGTCATCCAGGTCCTGCAAGAGAGTGCTGGCATTTTCTGCACACAGTTCTGTCATTTTGAGAAGCGAGACTTCTGGTGCGTTGTCAGCAACTTAAGACAGGTAATTGAGGAAGCCAGAGGAAGGGATGGAGTGACGGACACAGCCGCCGGCAGCGAGAGAGACAGACTTATCCATCAGAGAGGCTAAATCTGGGGCAGCTGTCAGCCGGAGGAAAATTTAGACACTCTATCTAGGTCTTTAGGCAGGAAATGAGGACAGTGGAGACCCACTGCACGCAGGCCTCACTTAAAGCCTTAGCATGTTGAAGGAGCGGGGCCTGTCAGCTGTGAACGCCCTGGTTTTGTGGCCCAAGATGGGAATGCGACTCACTCGGGCCCAGCCGATTCCCACGGCCAAGGGTGCCGTGGGTGGGCGAAAGGGAAAGGTTCGGAGGAGCGGAACTCACTGGGGCCCTAACTTGCTCCTCCATGCAATGGGGCTGCCTGTCCCCTGTGCCTTTCCTATCTCCACTGTAAGGCACAGAGGTGGTCTGGGCATGCCTTGGGCCACTTTAGGAAGGCATCTGGTAGGGCCCAGTGAGAAGATGAAGATACTGGTCTTTAAGAGGCAGCCTGGCCTAACGGCAGACTCGGACTCTGGAACCAGGAGACTCAGATTGGAGTCTCAGCTCCATCACTGACTGTGTGGCCTTGGGCAAGCTAACCTTTCCGGGCCTCAGTTTCTCTATCTGTGATGCTCTGATAAGAGTTAACGGCTATGCCCACTTAGCACCTAGGTCGCCGTGAGGCTTGATGACTAGAAGGAACAGAGTGCTTTGTGGATGGGCAAGGCCCATGCAGATGTGCTCCGAGCAGTGGTGGGGCCACAACATCCTCCATGGGGAAGGAAGGCCCTGGGACTCTAGATGCATGAGCAGAGAGTACAGGGGAGCCTGCCTAGGCTCATCTGCCCTGGGGCCAGGAGGCCATGCCCTTCCTTGGGTGCAGGTCCCTCAAATGTCCCTGGCCCCCTGTGACCTCATCTCTCTCATCCCCTGGAGGAGGGCAGCCTGCCTACCTTTCCTTTGCTGGCTGAACTCTTGAGAGCTCAGCCTTGCATGTGAGCAGGCGCATGGGAAATTAGAAATGTCCAAGGCCCGTTAGGCAGGCATCTTGTCACCCAGGCTGCTCCTGGTCAAAACACAGACTCTGGGTGTTGGAAAGAACCTCCCACTTCAAGGTGAGGCTCTTTGTTCACCTCCCTGATGGATGATATCCTGAGTCTGTCATGGGTAACTCACAACCTCTGGAGTTATTCTTTGCCTTATTGCTCTATTGTTTGAAAGCTCTTCCTTTCGTTGAGCTGGAATTTGCCTTTGGGTGACTTCTTTCCAACCCTGTACTCCTGCAACTTAGGTCAGGCCCAGGAGTCGGAGGAACAAGCACTAGACCGTGGAGAGAGGCGTTAGCGTCTGCAGGTCTTAGCTGACCTCAACCAATGGCAGGGTTGCTACAAGTGCTCAGACCATCTTGGCTGCAGGAACAGAAGGTTCTGGATGCTCCGAGTTTATAGATTCTGCTGTCATCAGTCTTCTCAGGCATCAGTTTTAGTTAAAAGTCACACAGGTAAAATGAAAGGTGGAAAAGAAGTGAGCAACCAGGAAGAAGATTCTCTTTCTTTGTCCTTGTTAACATGAAACCTTTTTATTAACAGTAAAAATCGTGCTCTTTGTAGAACACCCGGAAAACAAACGTTATCCTCAATCCCACAATTGACAGACAACTGTTGCCAATATTTTGGTATTTTTCTTCAGTCTTTAAAAATATATATTACTGTAGGGGAACCTGGGTGGCTTAGTCGGTGAAGCATCCAACTCTTGGTTTGGGCTCAGATCATGATCTCAGGGTCGTGAGATCGAGCCCCGTGTCAGGCTCTACGCTCAGCATGGAGTCTAGTTGAGATTCTCTCTCTCTCTCCCTCTGCCTCTGCCCTTCCCCCTGCTTGTGTACGCTCTATAAATAAATAGATGAATAAATAAATAAATAAATAAATAAATAAATAAAATCTTTAATATATATATAATTCTTATATATATTTTCAACATAATAGGATCATAGCAGATATTCTGTTTTATAGCCTGCTTTTTCATTATACCTTCATTAACATTGTACCTTTAGCAAGTTTTCATGTCATTCAACGTTCCTTGAAAACCTCAGTCTTAATGACCAGGTACTGATTCATCCTATGTGATGTTCCATTTAATGACTCTTCTAGTTTTAGACATCCAGACTGTTTTCACTATTATAAATTATGCCACAGTGAACATCTCTGTACACATAAATCTTGGTCTACTGTCTAATTGTTTAGGAGAGATTCCAATGGGGGAAATCCCTGAGTCTGGGCCAGAACTTTTTTTTTTTTTCAAGATTTTATTTATTTGTCAGAGAGAGAGAGAGAGACAGAGACAGAGAGCATAGCAGGGGGAGTGGCAGGCAGAAGGAGAAGCAGGCTCCCCACTGAGCAAGGAGCCCGATGCAGGACTCCATCCCAGGACCCTGGGATCATGATCTGAGCTGAAGGCAGATGTGTAACTGACTGAGCCACCCAGGCGCCCCTGGGCAAGAACTTTTAAGACGCCTGATGCATACTGACAGATTGCTTTTCAGAAAATTTGTACCAGTTTTCACTCTCACCAGCAGTGCATGGACATTTCCATCTTGCTCTACCCCTCTGCCCACGTTTGAGTTCTTCCTTCATCATTTACTAGCTACAGTGTGGGAAAAAGGGATGAAGACACTCATGACTTTGAACAAGTTTACTTGACCTTTATGTACCTCTGTTTTTCTCATCTGTAAAATGAGGGTAAAAATATTATCCACTCTCAGAGTTGTTATGAGGATTAAATGAGTTAATACATGTAAAGTACTTAGAACAGTAAGCTCACAGAGAATGTTATCCGTCATTGTCATTATTATCATATACAAGATCTGTTTCCGAATTCCCTTTTCCATTACTTTGAACTGCTATCTGTGAACAGATACCACACAGTTTCAGTTTATAATACCATCTATCATTTATTAAGCACTGACTATGTTGCAGACAATTTGCATGGATTAGCTCATGTGATCCTCCCATTAACCCTACAAGGAAGTACTGCCCATCTCAAAGAGTACCCCCCACACCCTCTCTTCTCTCTGCACTAGATCCAATGGTAATCTAGACCACACCTCCGGCTTCATTTACTGTGTGCATGCAAATGACTCCCCATTGACAGATGCAGTCCCTTTTCTCTGCTGAGTTCCAGCCCCTTAATATCCAAATGTTGATATTACATCTCCAGCCAGAAGTCTCAAAAGTACTGCAAACTCAGTATGTCCAAGACCACTCATGATCTTCCCCCGCAGAGCCGGTGGTCCTCCTCTAGGGTTCCCTAGCTCAGGGAATTCACCACCATCCATTGTTTGTGCAGACTGGAGACCCAGGAATCATGCCTCACCCTGTCCTTCCCATCTCCCCCACTCCATCCCCAAGTTCTGATAGCATTGCCCCCACAAGCTCTAGAACCTGCCTGGCCACTTCTCTCCATCTCACTGCCCTGCTCTGGTTCACACCACTAGGTCTGGCTAGACTAAGGCAGTGGCCTCCCACCTGGGTTCCCTGTATCCCTCCGGGCCCCTCTTCATCTCTTTTCTCCAAGCTGCAGCCAGAGTCATGGTTTACAATGGAAGTCGATTCTGTTGCCCACCTTCTTCCCCTACTCCCTGCTCAAAACCTTCATTGCTTGTTCTTGCTCAGGAAAAAAGACCCAAATCCCCAGCATAGCCCAAGGCCCTGTGTGGTCCAGCCTCCTCCCTCCCACCCTCACTCTGGGCCCAGCTCTATGGGCCTGTCTTGCTTCTTTCAGGGCAGCAGGTTTCCGAAGGGCTTTTGTACATACTGATCCTTCTTCCTGGAATGCTCTTCTCTGTTACTTATCCACCTTCACCTGTTGGCTCAAGAATCTCCTGCTCCCCCTACCAATCATTCCCTCCTTCTTGTCCAAGGCAACTTTCCATAGAACTGTGTCCCTGCAGGGCACATCACATACCTTGGTTTGTAAACATACTCTCATGTGTGTATTTATTTTATTAGTTTCTGATTCTTGCACTGAGCTGTATGCTCATGAGAACTGAGACGTGTCTGGGTTTGCTCATCTTCACATCCTCAATGCAGAGCCTGGCAGGTGCTTGGCACATATTAAGCACTCAATAAACATGTGTAGCATGAATGAATGAAGCTATAAAAAAAATCTCATTGGGGTTTTTACTGGAATTGCATTGAGCCTATAAATAAACTGGGAAGAACCTTTACTATAATCTTCCCAATCAGGGGCCTGCATTCTTTTCTAAAGCATAGTTACTTTTATTGGGGATTTAGAAATAATGCAGTGAAGCCGGGATTATTTGGCTTGGAGGAGAGGAGACTTGGGGACAGAAGAGCTGTCCCCAACACCTGAAGGGAAAACAGATCAGTCTTGTTCTATGGCTCCAAGGGGAGAAGGTGGACCCACTGATGGAAATTATGAGGAGGCAGATTTGGGCTCAGATGGCGCTGGTGGATGAAACGGGCTGCCCCCTCTCCTGGGTGTACCTGAGGGACTCAGGGTGTCCACAAGTTGGCTGTGTGTTTGGCTTTGCCAGTCTTCTGTTTTGCTAAGTGCCGTTCCCCGGCTCTTCCTTTGCTGGCTGGGGTCTTCAGGCTTCAAGGCTGAGGAGAAGGGCTTAAGACGAGATGGTATCTGAGGCGGCAAGTTCCCAGCAAGGGAGGCAGCTGAAGGGAGAGAGTTCGGTCGAAGGACAGACGTGGCTATGGGGGCGTTGGAGGGCAGTTTTGCTCCATAAATGAGATTCAGCCCTCTCCTTTGAGCCCCACAAAACTTTCGGCAAAGTCTGCGGCCCTTCCTCAGTGCTTCTTGTTGTAACTTTCAGAGAGGGCCCGTGCTGAGGTTGAACCCGGAAGGAAGAGCTTTGAGCAGGTTGTTCTGGAGTGAAACAGGCTGTCTTCATTGGGGGCAAATTCCCTGTCATGAGAGCCATTCAAGCAAGAGCCCGGGCCACCTCTTGGCCGGAAAACTGATTCCGGGACTCGAGTGTGTGATGAAGACCGACGCGCCTTTCAAGTGGCTTTGACCGTAGAAGGCTCTGATTCATGGGTGCCCATTTCTCTGACTGTCGCCCAGCACTCAGTGCGGCCTGGGCACATGGTTATGGACTTAGGTGGGAAACGCACTATATCATGTAGACCTGGGGCCAACGTGGGGAGGAGGGTTAGGAAAAGCCAAAGGACTGTTTTGCCGTGTTATCTTCAGGAGCCTCAGTTTCACTCGGGCTCTTGGAGGCATCGCGAGGGCCTGCTGGCATCTGAGGGGCTAGAAATTATACCCTCCCGCGCTGTGAACTATGGAGGAGCAAAGCAGTTGTCACAAAACTGCTTCCAGCTAAGCTTCCCTCGAAGTGCACCCTGCAGGCCCACCTGCCAGTGAGGCCCAGGAAAACGGGACCCGTGGAGGGCACATACTTGCTGGGGAAATACGGTGCGGGCCAGCATTCCTGACCGGGCGAGTCTGGCCCTGCCTGGGGGCCTGCCCGGCGCTTTCTGGCTCCCCTGTGCCCTTCGGGCCGAGCCCAGGCAAAGCTGCGGCCACCTGGGCTGGTTAACTTCCTAGATGCCCCGAGGAAGAAAGAGTCCTGATTTTCTGACTTTGGGGTTGGGAATGGCTTTCCTTCGCCATCCTTAACCAATGGCATTCTCGGGATCTTTAAGGGAAATACACATTCACCCCCTGTTCCCTCCAGCACTTGAGAGCCGGCCAGCACGCCTGAGGCTATTAGCGATGGGAGTTGCCCAGCAGAGTAGACATCTAGAATGATCATCACCTCCAGTCACAGGGAAACGACATTGGGATCCTTTTTAAACCCTGGCTGCAGCATGCTCAGTATGTTTGATAAGGCTTGTTGAGACTGGGTGTCGCTGAGTGGGACCAGGGCTCCTCGGGACTTAGCCCCGAGTCTGCTCGCACCCGGCCTGGCCTGCACTGCATCCCAGGGGGGGCCCTGGACCAGAGTGGCGGTTCCTGACCTCAGGGGCCCTTTGCTGCCTGTGACGCTTCTCTTCCCCTCTGGTTCTCTTCAGGAGCTTGAGCGCCTTAACCAGGTGCTGGAAGCCGAGAAGCAGCAGTTTGAGGAGGTGGTGCAGGAGCTGAAAATGGAGCAGGAGCAGATCAAAAGGTGGTGGTGGTGCCCAGGAGGGGGTAGGAGGAAGGTGCGCCTCGGGCAGGGCATTAGAACCCACGTCTCCCATCAGGCTCAGGGAGGTCTCACCCAGGAGAGCCTCACTACTTGATGGCTTGGTTTGGGCCTGTCTTCCCAGTGCTGCTCCAGGCCTCGGGGCAGCCCAGAAGGAGCTGTAGACCCCATACAACCTGGAAGTGAGGCACCGGCAGGTGCAGACCGGTGCCCCCCCCCCCCCCCCAGCAACGAGCCCCTCGTGCCTCTGTCAAGTCTTGCTTACCCAGAGGCAGACGGGAACAAGTCAGCCTGGAGGTGCTGTTAGCCAAGACCCTCAACATCCCCTGCTCAGTCCATTCTCATTCTGGCTAATGACGTCCCTTGGGATCTTTAGTCCTGTGTATGGTTTGCAAACCCAGTTCCCAGTTGCACATTACGATCATATAACAGAATGAGAGTCTCTTGAAGGTAGGGCCCAGAGATCTATATTTTATAAAAGCTCTCCAGGTCACTCTGATTCAGACTATCTAGGAATTTGGAGACTAATGCTCTGGGTACTGTTGGTGGTGGTGGTTGTCGCCCTCCTCCTCCTCAACACTACTGATAATCAGTGTTAGCCCAGAAAGGCTTTTCTTGCAACAACCTTATAAAAGGAAGTCAATTAAACAAGTGCTTTGGGAAGGGAGAAGCTCTGAGAATCTTACCAAGTAAATGGTGGAGCACCTGCTTATCTCCAGAATTGTGCCAGATACTAGAATAGAAGATAAGTTCTCTTATCTTACAATGCAGGATCTTACGATCTGGTTGGGAAAACCAGGCTCACACCCAAGAAAGATCAACACAGTAATATATAATCAGGCACTAGGGGGCACAGTGCAGACTCCCTGTGTCATAGGAATTAAGGTATACATGCGATCCTTTGGGCGTGAAGAGAGGTTCGATTGAGCTGGGCCTTGAAGGATGGGTAGGATTTAGGAGACTGGGCAGGAGAAAAGGGAAAGGCATTTCAAGCAGGAGGAAGGGAAACCAGGGGTAAATGCCTGAGGGGGCCCAGGCTTGTTAAGAAAGCAGCAAAGGGGTTATCACCCCAGAGAAGGGCCTCAGCCATGTCCCAAGTCAGAGTAAACAGGGGTTCTAGCAGGGTCTGTCCCGGGAAGACAGGAGGTAGGGCCAGGTTTCTCCAGTGCTTCTCTCTGCCTGTGGGGTGGTCCTGGGTTTATCCCACCTGACAGATGCCTGTGTACCTGGAGCAAGTGACTTCAACCCCATTTGGCTGGGATCTCCTTCTTTCAGGCCCAGGTCCCTACAGCTGCTGTCAGGAGCCCACCATGCAGAGAGGGGCTGGCCTTCCAAGGACCCCTCTGAGCCATATCGGGAGGTGAAGCAGAAGCATTTCTGTGTGCAGAGGGGATTGGGAGGGGTGGGCACTGCCATACCCAGCCCTCTGTCCCTGCAGGGAGCTAGAACTGACTGCAAGATGCCTCAAGGGTGTGGAGCAAGAGAAGAAGGAGCTGAGGCACCTTACAGAGTCCTTGCAGCAGACGCTGGAGGTGAGGGGCCACTGGTCAGCTGGTTGGCCTGGAGGCAGCCTGGTTGGTTGGGCTACATGATACTAGTTTTTCCAACAGCATTTCCCCAGAAGGTTCTCCACCAGGGGAACGGAGCATGATGGAGTGCAGATCTAAAAGGTTTCTTCTCTGTGGACCAGTGAGCACAGGAGGCCTAATGCAGGACCCAGAGGAGCAAATTCAAATTTGTCCTGCTCTGACTATGGCCTTGGGAAACCCACCTTCTTCAGTGCTTATATTTTTATGCCAGATGGAGGATTGATTAGAGTGTGTGGTAGAACCACCCACTTCTTCCTTCTTGTGGCTCATTCACTTAGCTGCTCCTGGGTGAAACTGATCATGAAGGGAAATCAACTGTCATGTTACCTCCATTTGATACCACAGAAACTGAGGGGGAGGAAGAAGGCGGCATGTATCAAGGACAAAATGCCAACTCTGTTCCCAGCCCCTCCTCCCCAACTTTCCCTTGGTTGTCCCTCCACATCTTGCACAAAGATAGTCTGACCCCTACTCCAAACCAGAGCTCATGTGTCCTGAGGAAGCCAAGCTCTTTCAGACTCTACACCTTTGCCCAAGCTGTTCCTTCTACACAGAACATCCTTTCACCTCTTCTTTGCCTGGAGAACACATCCATCCTTCTAAGACTCAACTCCAATATCACCGCAGCCAAGCTTCCCTAACTCTCTCAAGCAAGGGTTTGCTCTGAGCTCTGGGCTCCTGCAGAACTTTGCACATCTGTTACGGGACACTAGGTTGTATTTTGCAAACTGTGAACTTCACTAGACCGTGCCTTAAGGTCTCTACAAGCCCAGCACCTAGCAGGAGCCTGGCACGTTGCTAATGTTTACTGAATTCATGAATTGCCTTGAAGGCTGCAAGGTTTCTATTCTCTCTCAAGTGACTGGGGCTTTGTTTGTGGTGCTTTTATTTGTTTATCTTTCCATTTCACATCATGAGAGATGGTTCTTGTGGAGTGTTTCAACTCCAAAATTTTGGGGTAGTACAAGACCCCATCCTGATAAATGGGGATGACGTCTAAATCTGTTCTAGGCCTGGCCCCTCTTGGGTGTTTTTCATGAGCCCAACATACTCCCTCACTCATCCCTGGAGGAATAAAGACCCCTGAAGTTCATGGTGCCCTTGGGCCCCAGCTCTATAGATGCCAACTTCCCTGGAAGCTGCATTGGGCTCCTCCCTGAGTCCCTCGATGGAGAGTAACTTTGCCTCTTTGTGAAGAAGGAGATCTTGGTTGGCCTTTTACCTCCAGGGAAGAAGGAAGATATTTCAGGTGTCTCTCCTAGAAGACTGAGTGAGGAGGGCATCACTCCCTGAAATTGAAAGGCAGGTGAGGGTGGCCATGTTGGAGAACCTAAATTAGGCTCTTTCTCTTCCGTCCCTCCCTCCCTCCATGCCAGGAACTCTCCATAGAGAAGAAGAAAACCCTGGCAATGCTGGAGGAGAATGAGAACCAGCTGCAGACACTGGCCAATCAGAGTGAGCAGCCCCCTCCCAGTGGGGGTCTCCATAGCAACCTGAGGCAGATAGAAGAGAAGATGCAGCAGCTCTTGGAGGAGAAACTCCTGGCTGAGAAGAGGTGAGCGCCCCTTCAAGCCCGGAGTCCAGTTTGATAACTTTCCTTGAACTGCACACACAGATTCTTGGGTTCTAGCTGGCATTGACCAGATAGATCACTTACTTCCTTTTGCCTAGGACTCAGTTTCCCCATGAGACAAAGGGGAAGAAAATTGTCACTACCCAGAGCTGACTTGATCATTCTCTCTTGCACTGGTGTGAACCACACGGACAGGCATTAGGTCCGCCTAACAGTACTTTGTGGCAGGCTGGGCAGGTCCTCTCCTCATAGCTCCTTTGTACAAATGAGGAAACTGAGCCTCAGAGGGTTGATAGGGCTTTCCTGAAGTCACAGAACTAGCAAGACCAGGACCCAAGACTCCAGCCTTCTGACTCTAAGCCAGGGGCTCCCCTCACTGTCCACACCACTCCTCTCATCCCCTGGGTGACAGAACCCAGAAAGTTCTGGGGCTCAGGAAGCCTGGGTGTCAGGGCTTCTCCAGCCAGGTCTCTAGGAGGGGCTGCCCTCCCACTGGAAAGCCCCTTGGGTGAGCATGCACTGAGCGCCTCTTCGCCCGGCAGGATGAAGGAGAACGAGGAGCGCTCACGGGCCCTGGAGGAGGAGCGGGAGTTCTACTCGAGCCAGTCCCAGGCGCTGCAGAACTCGCTGCAGGAGCTGACCGCAGAAAAGCAGCAGGCCGAGCGGGAGCTCAAGGTGCTGGCCTGGACGCTGGGAGCGGCCTGTGTTCCTGGACCTTCCCTCTCACATCTCTACCTGGCAGCTACCTCAATTATCTCTGCCAGTCTGACCCGCCAGGGGCAGGCGATGGAGCCACCATTTGGGGGAGCAGTGAGCCCGCTGCTGGGGTGGGGCAGCATTGGTAGACCCCTGCCCGGTGCAGGGGCTGAGTCGGGGACATCTGGTCAAGGGCTCGAGACACGAAGCAGGATGTGGTAACTTCCATCCAAGTCCAGAGGCGAGCAAGCCCGCTTGAGCCAGGGGATGACCAGGGAAGGCTTCCACGGGAGATGGCAACTGCTCCCCGGGACCCCACTTTCGTCTGTCTTCCCTCTCCCCTCAGGCGGAGGTGAAGGTCCGCATGGACCTGGAGAGGCGTCTGCGGGAGGCAGAGGGGGCCTTGCGGAGCCTGGAACAAGGGCTCAACTCCAAGGTGCGGAACAAGGCGAAGGAGGAGAGGATGCGGGCTGACGTGAGCCATCTGAAAAGTGAGCCCCGCCCCGCCCCGGTGCCAGCCCCCAGCCCTCGGGCTCAGCCCCCGCGGGAGTCCAGACCCTGCGGAGCCGGGAGCGCCGCAAGGGGCCTGGTGTGCATCAGGTGGCCCCGAGCTACGGAGGGAGTTTCTTCTCCGGACTCCCGCGGCAGGCGCGTCCTGGGCTCGGCTTCCTCAGGCCCTCGCAACTGGGTGGGGGCGCGGCGGGGAGTTCGGTGCCCTGCGGGGGCGGGTGGGCGGCAGCGCGCCTTTCCCGCGGGAGCCGGGAGCCGGGGGCGGGAGCCGGGAGCCGGGGGGCGGAGCCGGGGGGCGGGAGCCGGGGCGGGGGGCTGGGGGCGGGAGCCGGGAGCCGAGGGGCGGGAGCCGGGAGCCGGGGGGCGGAGCCGGGGGGCGGGAGCCGGGGGGCGGGAGCCGGGAGCCGAGGGGCGGGAGCCGGGAGCCGGGGGGCGGAGCCGGGGGGCGGGAGCCGGGAGCCGAGGGGCGGGAGCCGGGGCGGGGGGCGGAGGGCGGGAGTCGGGACCCGGGCGGGAAGGACGCAGCGGCACTGCGGCCGCAGGGTTCTTCGAGGAGTGCATCCGGAACGCGGAGCTGGAGGCCAAGATGCCGGTCATCATGAAGAACTCCGTGTACATCCACAAGGCGGCCACTCGCCGCATCAAGAGCTGCCGCTTCCACCGGCGCCGGTCCAGCACCTCCTGGAATGACAGTGAGTGTGGCTATCCGCGTGCCCCTGCTGGCGTGGGGACGGTCGGAGGCCGCGGGTGGGGACGCGGCCGGAAGAGGGGAGGGTGGGGACTGGGAAGTGCTGATCCAGCTCGGAGGCTGGACAGTTCGGCCTGGACCTGGCTCCACCGGCCTCGGGCTTCTCCCGGGATTCCGGGAGCCGGTGGGCGCGGAGAGGCTGGGAGGAGCTCGGCAGCCTGTGGGATGGGGAGCGGGGGAGGCGGGCTGGGGTTGGGGACCGGGCCAAGCCTCGGTGGAGAGAGGGCTGCTCACGGCCTCCCTCTCCCCAGTGAAGCCGTCCCAGTCTTTCATGACCTCCCAGCTGGATGCCAACAACATGGAGGAGCTAAAGGAGGTGGCCAAGAGGCTCAGCCGGGACCAGCGCTTCCGAGAATCCATCTACCACATCATGGCAAACCAGCCAGGAGCCCCCTCGGTGATTCCCCGGGGTGGAAAGTGAGGAGCGGGCCTTCCCTGCCTCCCAGGTCTTTCCTCAGTGGGGGAAGGGGTGCCAGGGGGAGGTCTAACTCTACCTGGCACCTCTCGGCTCCCCTCTGGGCCAGGGCTCCGCCTGGCGGCCAGCCTCCCCCTCAAAGGACGGCGATGGCCCCTCCCTCACCCCCGCCCCAGACCCTACCCTTGGGTTTGCATCAGGCCCAAACAGGCCCAAGCTGGTGAGGCCAGGAGGGGCCTGGCTGCGCCTGGAGACCTCTGGGTTGGGGAGTGGGGCAGGCAGGGCCCACAGCCCGTTCTTGTGCCCGCTACATCTCTGTGATGCTGCCTCTCTGGCCTCCCCTCCCCACCTTGACACCTGCTTCCCCCAGGGGTTCCTAACCCTTTCTTTGCTTCTGAGACCCATAGATGTGTCTCAGCCGAGGCTGCTCACTTCTACCAGATCGTGGGGCAGGGCGGGACCTATCGCAGTGACTTTCGGGTCTGTGGCATAGCACACCTGCCATGGTGTCTCTTTTCCTGAGGTTGGGCCCTCCCTGCGGGGCTACCCGCTCGCTCCTCTCTCCAGCTGAGTTCACCCGCCTGCAGCTGCAGCTGGTTTGGAGGGTGATGTGACCCTGTCCCTTCTGTCCCATATCCCTCCTGCTGGGTACCTAGGGCCCAGGGCCCTGGCTGGGATCTGGGGCCAGCAGCGATTCTGAGGGCTCTCCCAGAGGACAAGAAGTAAGCTTGGGGGGGGGGGAGGGGACAAGGTGGCATTGTTTACTCCTGGTTGGATAGGGAGGCAGCTGCCTCTGGCTGTGGGGCCTCTCTTGGTTTGTGGGATCACAGATGTCCCCCTCTGAGCTGCGCCTGCTTTAGGCATCTTGCCTCCTCTCCCTGCAGAGGCTTTACCCAGTGAAGCAATGTGACCCTGGAAGATGACGGGCCCGGACCTGTAATAAGGCCAGTAGCCGTTGGTTGGCCCCATGTCATCGGGTGAAGCTGAAACACCCTGCCGGTGGTCTGTGGGGGGCACCCCTCTGCCGCAGACAGTCTGCTCTCCTCTTTTCCTAGCCACACCCTCCAAAGCTGCCTGGGTCTATTATCTCTCCAGAAAAGGGGTCTACCAGGGATCAGGGTGCTCATGGTCACTGGTGGTATTAAAGGTGCTGATCCTCTGCTGCTTGGCAAACAGAGCGAGGAGCCCCGTCTGAGCGGTGCACAGATGCCCCAGATGGCCGTAGGGCATGCCCCAGCAGAGGTGCTGTCCCCCCACCCCCTCAAAATACATGCATATCTGCTGGACGGCCAGCCCAGGCCAGGCCGCGGTGCCCTGCTCTGTGCTCGCGGCTGCCCTGTGACGCTAAGGGGACTCAGCTAAAGTCCTGGGTGGACTCTGATGGCTTCAGCCAGTCTCTGCAGACTGTGGGTGGGGACAGGGGCAGAGGCACTTAGAATCGATACATCTGAAAAGGGATGAGTCTAAATGTAAAAACTTTAAACATGTAGAAACCTGCATAAACTTGGAACTCATTTATCTAACATGAATAGAGGATGGACTTTGAAATGAGGAGGAAGATGTATACAATCAAGATTGCTGTTTTTTATTTTTGTTTTTTTAAAGAATTAGATTAATAATGGTTTGCTCTTGGAGAAATATCTTTTGGAAATTTCCAAATACATTTTCCCCCCACGCAAGCTATTAACCAGAATAGAAAGTGTTTTTCTGTGCACATTCACCAATCCCTAGTTGCTTTCCTCCCATTTCACCCTGTACTTTCTATGCCTCAGGCCAGTCTGGGTTATCTTCAACCAACTGATCAGTCCACAAGTATTTATTTGTTAAAAGCTCACTATGTACCTAACACTGTAAATAGAAAAAGAGCAACATCTCTATATGAAAATGTATCACAGTGGAAACTACTTATTGGAAATGTATTGATCTGATTAAAAAAACAAAAAAAACAAAAAACAAACCCGTATTCCTTGGCCAATTAAATGGGTTTCCCGCAGTAGTGCTTGTGGTGTGATCATTGCTAGAGAGATGCTGCCCCCTGCAGGCCAGATGTGGAATTGTGCTATTTGCCGCATGTAGTCGTAATAAACCTGCGCGTTTCTCTACCTATGAGGAAATACTCCGCAAAGCTGCACCTCCTGGGAGTGGCTTCTTAATAATTAACTGAAAAATCTGTGTTCCCACCCTGAGGTCCCGGCCGTCCCCATGTAACGAGGACTGTCAGCTGGTTTTTATTCTGATTTGAGCACTGACCAAAGGGTGCAGGCTACGTAAGTGGGAATAGCTCCAGGGGAGGTGAAAGACCGCTAGTTTCATGGCTTGCTGGCTTCAGTATCCCACTGGAAATTGACGGCATGCCTTCTCTGCTGAGGAGAGGTTTATGCTTTCGTTTTGTAATCCTATAAGAGAGAGCAAGAAATGGTAATGACTGGATTCTCCTCCTTTTCGGTTTGTTTCCTCCCTGGGATGGGTTGATCGATCATCATGCCCAGGACTGTCCCAGTTTGTATTGTTTCCCAGCATAATTATTAATGGCTCCCAGCTTAGGTGATAATTATGTGGTCATCCTGGTTGTAATGCTGTTCCCCAAAAGTATGTTAATGGGTGAGGTAAGAGATCTGTAAAACACTCAGGTCCTGACCCACTGCCCAGCTCCAAGCTCCTGGGAAGGATCCACTGCCTGTATTTGTCTCTGGAGAGATGTCACTGTTGCCCCCCCCCAATCCTATCCCACCCAGCTCAGCATGACCTGGGCAGCCTGTGGGTGATCGGGCACCATCCGAGTAAAATTTGGAGCTCACGGTGAATGATGTTGGCGGACCAGAGACTTGCTCAAGTCTCAGGGAACCAGCCTGTGTCAGATTTGGTCTCCATGGAAGGTAGTCATTAAAACCACCAGACAAAGGGGCCGCTCTGAATCCCTCAGATAAAGCCCAGCAGCTCCTGGGAAATCTTGTGCTTCTGTGAGGAGCCAGGATGGGGCTGCTTGGACCCCAAGGCTCCCCAAAGTCAGAAACCTTATGGCTTTGACTCTTGGGGGGAAAGCTACTGCTTCTTTTACCTCACACACTCCTGGTGAGCAAGGGGCAAGGAGTGTTCTGGCTTTGCTTATGGGCGAGACTCAATGATCAGGCAGAGAAGCTGGGTTGAGACAGGGTTGCTCGAAGGCAGGAGGCTCCACCTCAGGGGCTATAGATTGCAGAGCCAGAGCCAGCTGCCAGTGCATTCGGGGGCTCATTCTCTGCACTCGTCTTGCTTCCCCTGAAGGATCTGATCCCTGCCTCTAGGCTGAGGATCCTGCTATAAACAGACTCAGCCTGTCCTGTTACCCGGGCAAAAACTGTGGCTGATGGGCCTTGAAGTGTCACTGATCACAGGAGAACCTTTCCTCTAGCAGAGCAGTAACCCGGTCACAAGAAGAGAAGGGAAAGAACTTGTCCCGCATGCTGCTTGCTGCTGAGGGGGTGGGGTGGGGGTGTCTCTGGTGGTTAAAGGTCAGCTCTCAGCTCTGTAGGTTTTAATAAGTCACTAATTAAAATGCTTTTTGTAGGGGCACCTGGGTGGCTCAATCCGTTAAGCGTCTGCCTTCGGGTCATGATCCCAAGGTCCTGGGATGGAGCCCCTTGTCAGGCTCCCTGCTCAGTGAGGAGCCTGCTTCTCCCTCTCCCTCTGCCTGCTGCTCACCCTGCTTGTGCTCTCTCTCTCTCTTTCTGTCAAATAAATAAAATAAAATAAATAAAAATAAAATCTTTAAAAACAAAAAAATGCTTTTTATATGTATACATTTTTTTTTTTTAAAGATTTTTTATTTATTTATCTGAGAGAGAGAATGGGAGACAGAGAGCATGAGAGGGGGAGGATCAGAGGGAGAAGCAGACTCCCCGCTGAGCGGGGAGTCCGATGCGGGACTCGATCCCGGGACTCCAGGATCATGACCTGAGCCGAAGGCAGTTGCTTAACCAACTGAGCCACCCAGGCACCCCTATATGTATACATTTTTATTAGGTAGGAGATAAGTCTCTTAAATCTCACAAGGCTGCTCAGAGCCTTTGCAGTTCTCAAGTTCTATGAACTGGGAAAGCTGGGAACCTGCAGCTCTGGGATGAACAGAAATAGGACTGTCCCTACCAGCGCTGATCACAGAAATACAGTTCTTAGGGAGGAAGGATGTTCTGGCTCATGTCAAGCTTGATGCCATGCAATTGTCAGAAAATTTTAGTGTTGAGATGAGAAGAGGAAAGATAACTAATTTATCAGCCCAAAGAAAAGGCAGTGGTGACTAATTAGTCACTTGGAAGGCCATCCTGGGAAAGGAAAGATGTCCATTCTCATGTTCATCCTGATGTCTGAGACCATCTCTCAGCGTCACTTCTTTCCATCTTCATTCGACAAATGTTTATCGGGATGCCATCACCTGAAGTCAAGCACCTACCATGTGCTTATTATCTCTATCACTTACTATTATTTTTTTCATTGTGGTAAAATATACATAACATAAAAGTTACCATTTTGACCATTTTTAAAAAAGATTTTATTTATTTATTTGAGAGGGAGAGAAGCAGACTCCCACTGAGCAGGGAGTCCAACGCATGGGGCTCGATCCCAGGACCCTGAGATCATGACCCGAGCCAAAAGCAGATGCTTAACCGACTGAGCCACCCAGGCGCCCCCCATTTTGACCATTTTCAAGTGTACAGTTCAGTAGTGCTAAGTGTATTCACATAGTTGTGCAACTATCTCCAGAACTTTTCATCTTGCAAGGCTGGAACTCTATGCATTAAACAAGTCCCAGTTTCCCCCCTCCCCAGCCCCTGGCAACTACCATTCTACTTTCTTTTCCTATGAATTTGACTTCTTAAGATACTTCATAAAAGTGGAATCACACAGTATTTGTCTTTTTACCAACTGGCTTGTCTCACTTAGCATAACCGTCCTCAAGATTTGTTCACATTGTAACATGTCAGAATGTCCTTCCTTTTTAAGGTTGAATAATATCCTACCACTTTTGAAAAGAAAAACTGATTGAAATCTTATTTTTCTATAAATTGTTGGCCAATGATGAGGGCCCTGCCTGTCTTAAAGGATAAGAGAGTCACAGCTGAGGGGAAGGGAAGATTGGTCCCTATGCTTCCCTTTTTTTCCAGGTTGCTCCTCATAATGGCCTGGTATGAAGAGACGCTTTGGAGTTCACTTCCTCCTTCTTCCCAGCAGATGGCAGCATGCTCTGCGCTGGGCCGGCAAAATCTGGGGGCAAAGTGAGCTAAGGCTCCCAGAGAAGGGGGAGGGCTTGGGGACATTGCTCAGGTTCTGCATTATTGCTGATGAATCTCCCAGTTGTTCTCCCCTTTAAGATACGAAACAAAAGTCTCTGCTTCAGCCATCATTTATTAAGTCTGTTATACATCACGTGCTTTCACATTGATTTCTCCTTTTTGTCCTCACAACATCCCTCTCCTTGAAAGCCAAAGGTTAAGGGAGTTTTGTCCAAGGTCACACAGCTCCTAAGTAGAGGTTCAGGTATTTGAGTTCATGGCCAGTGTTCTTTCTAGCATATGTAAATATGTAAATAATTCCATGTAAATTATTTTTAGTGGGTTTCTTTTCTTTCCCCCCACTCCTCCATCTCCTTCTTCCTTCAGCAAATATAAAGATATGGAGTTCCTCTATGTTCTAGGCGCCAGAGTCTGCACTCAGATCTTTTCTATTATGGGTTCTTAAGGGTTGACTCAGCTGCTTTGTAACTGACAGTTTCCCGAGAATTCTTTCATTCTGAAGATCTGCTAGTCCAACGTAGCAGTCTCTGAGGGTTGGAGCTTCTCCTCCTAAGAACTTTGTAAAGTAACCAGGCTTTTTCTTGCTGCCTCCAACCACTTCTAGGCTGGCAGTCTCTTGCCCTTCACCCTCCTTTGCCCTGCCCCATGCTTCTCAGTCCAGTCTCCTCTGGGAGGAGACAGCCAATGGGAAGCCCCTGGGCTGGAGATCTAGAGGGCCTGGGTGGTCCTACAGAACCAGTGATTAATCCTGAGAGAGGGGCAAGCCATTTGATCGCCCCTTGGTACAATGAAGGCGTGGAATTAGATATTCTCAAAACCCTTCTGTAATTCTGGTGGTCACACTTCTCTGCTGGGGATTGCCTTAGGGGTAAGCATGGGACCAGGATGGCCGATGAGAAGTTTGCTGGAGGACTTCTGATATAGGTTTTTTCTTTTTTTTTTTTTAAAGATTTTATTTATTTATTTGAGAGAGAGAGAATGAGAGACAGAGAGCATGAGAGGGAGGAGGGTCAGAGGGAGAAGCAGACTCCCTGCTGAGCAGGGAGCCCGATGCGGGACTCGATCCTGGGACTCCAGGATCATGACCTGAGCCGAAGGCAGTCGCTTAACCAACTGAGCCACCCAGGCACCCTGATATAGGTTTTTTCACCTTTCAAGTCACAGAGAAGGTAGGATCCCTTTTTGTCCACTGGACATTTCATGTCTGGATATGACGCTTAGGAATAAGGCAGCTGGCTTGTGACCATGACGGCAGCTGGGCCTGGAAAAACGGTAAGGAGACTGGTCCTTACTGAGTGGTCACTGAATTTACCAGTGCTGGGTCTGCCCTCTTTCAGGACTTCTTGTTATGTGATCTGATTTATCTTTCCTTATTGTTTAAGCCTTTTTGACTGGCTTTTCTGTGATTTCCAAACAAGAGCTGCCTAACTGATAGCCACCTTAGCTTTTTCAGAGTTGTTGTGTGATCCCCAAAGACGGAGAGGCCTTTTTCCTAAGGAAATCACAACATTTTCAGTCATAGACTGGGAACTAGAATTCATCTACTCATTCAGTCAACAAATATTTATTGAGAACCCACAAGCATATTTTTTGAAAATTCTAGACACACACACCCCTGCAACTCAAAATCTCTGAAATCGGGGTATAGTTTAAATTTTTTAAATTTTTTTATTTTTTAAAGATTATTTATTTGAGAGAGAGAGAGAGAGCATGAGCTGGGGAAGGGGGGGAGGGAGAGGGAGAGAGAGAATCTCTAGCAGGCTCCATGCTGAGCACAGAGCCAGGCGAGGGGCTGATCCCAGGACCCTGAGGTCATGACCTGAGCCGAAAACAAGAGTCAACCGCTTAACTGACTGAGCCACCAGATGTCCCTGAAATTGGGATATATTTCAAATTGCTGCTGCTCACATGGCCATCTCTGTGGGGTTGTCACTGCTTTTGCAGACATCAGATACCCCAGCATCACAATGTGTACACTGTGTGTCAACAGTTTAGTAAAAAAAAATCCCGAAATACTCACAGGGCATGCTCTTCATAAATAAGGGTCACGTGGTCTTCGGGGAGGTGGTGAATCAGACATGTCTGGGGGCGCTTGCAGTGCAGCTGGGCCCACAGAATCATAAAGCTGGCTGCAGAGCCCTGCACATTGGACACTTCGTTCTTGTATGGATTCTTTTGAGAAATGCTGCATCGTCCAGACTCTTGAGGCCTCGGAGGATGCCAGCAGGGGAAAAAAAGATGGTCATTGTGATTCTCAGTCAAAGAGAGAGGAATCAAATTTGGAATGAGAAGTTCTAGAAATACCTTCGCCCATTACTTCACTTTTTATTCACCGTTTTATTATGCACAAGAGTGACTTACGATGAAAATCTGTGACTCATCAAATCCAAAAGAATTCTCAATAAATGTAAAATAAAAATTCTGAATGAAAGCATGATGTCATAGTTTAATTGGCAACACTTTTAATTTCTTAGTGGTACATAAAATAATGGTATGCCTTATACTCAGTGATGTCTTACATTGGAGACTATGTACTATGCGCCGAATTCTGTCCTGGTACCAGGGAGACAACTGAACAAGAGTCAAAACCCTGGTTGTTTGTTCAGCTTGGCTTTGGAGAGTCCTTTAGATGTCAGTCAGGGACCTATGGGACAGCCACTTTTTTTTTTTTTTAAGATTTTATTTTTTTCTTTGAGAGAGAGGGAAAGAGAGTGAGAGAGCCCAAGCACGGGCAGCGGCAGAAGGAGAGAAAGAAGCAGGCTTCCCACTGAGCAGGGAGCCCGACGCAGGGCTCGATCCCAGGACCCTGGGACCATGACCCCAGCCGAAGGCAGACGCTTAACCCACTGAGCCACCCAGGCACCCCTGACAGCCACCTTTCACACATCAACTCAAAGCTTCCAAGGTTGCCCTTGGGATGATAGTCTCCAGCGATCCATAAGAATTTCCCTTTTCCATTGTGCCTGGAAGTAGCCCAGAGCACCTCTGTCCTCATTTAATTGGTAGAAACTCAGTGACATGGCCTCATCCCCTGCAGGGGAGGCTGAGCACCCAAGGTAAAAGGTGACTAGACGCTAGTGAGCAGCCCGTGGTCTCTCTGTGCACTCTAAGCAACACTGTGGGAATGGGGGAGAGTCCCAGCAGCCCAGAGCCTCCCCACAGAAAACAAAAACACCAGCTTGCCTGTCCTGCCATTGTGTCTCTGGGGATGCCGACCCGAATATCAGGCACATCACTGCATAGGAAGATGTTCATGACTCAGAATATTAGCCCAATTGGTAACCAGTTTTGGATAGCCCTGGTTACCCATGGGGGCTAACGGGGTTAAAGAATTGTGTGGTGCTTCTCCTAAACCATGACTTTCTATCTGAGATATTTTGGGGCAGAAGAGATTTTTCAGGAATGCCTGTAAAGCTCCATCACTTAGCACTGCCAGTTCCGCCTCTCTGCCTGCTCAGGGGGGCCGGTGGGGATGGGTTTGTTTGCTCAGTAGAATGTGTGCTAGTGAATCGGCCTGCAGGGCTCCAGCCTCCAAGATAGAACAGAACACTGTTGCAGAGGCCATTGGACGGCCTGTGGAGGGGCTCGGGTTTCACCCCTTCCGTGCTGTGTGACTTGGGCACATCACTTAACATTTCTGGCATCGGATCTCTCCGCTGTGAACGTACAGTCCTCAAATGTAAATGTAGCAGCAGCGCCTGCCTTTACTACCTCATGTGTTGTTGAGAGGATCCAGAGAGCTGCAAGGGAGAGCTCCGTGATTTGTAAAAGCTTCGCACAAACACTACATCGTGCTGGTCTGCACTGTGGGAATGCTCCTTGAGTGAGCGATGGTGGTCTTGCTCACGCTCACTCTGTCTGATGGGACATTCTAAGCCACTTGGTTGAAAGCCTTTCTGCTCCTTCCAGACACACACACACACACACACACACACACACACACACACACACACACACGGAGCTTGTTCGGTTTGGTATTCAAGGTAAAGCCTCTAAGTCAGGGCTGAGGGACTGAGGCCTAATATTAGCGGGAAATGCTCAGGAAAGGGAGGGAAGCCGGGGCCGTGGCTGCCTCTCACCTGAGTGGGGACTGAATGCATTTGTCGTTGGCAGCAGCCTGGGGCTGGCTGCGGGTGCCAGGAGGTGCCCATATGGCCAGTTTGGCAGAGCACACAACTTCGTGTCCCCTCTCTGGCCAGCTCTGTGGGCCGGCTCCTTTCCGACTCTCTACCTCTCTTCAGCGTGAACCATTTCTGTCATTTTCTAAGTTCTGGAACCTATTCTTGAGTTCCTGGGCCTTTTAAGCTGCACTGTCCCCTCCTGCTCCTCTAACATTTCCTGGATGAACAGAGGCTGGGAACAAGACGCATTCTCTCCACTTGAGAGCTATGCAAATCAAGACAGAGAAGGGAAGGAATTTCTTCCGATGGGGCGGAGAGGGGGATGGGAGGCAAAGGAGAAGAATTCACTTGGAAGGAGGGAGGGCCCATCAGGACACTTCTGGTTGCCATGACGAACATACTGGCTCCTGAGGCTGGAAACGTCTCTGAATCGAAGTATGAGCCACAGGGACCGGGCCTCGGGGCTTAGAACTGGAGACCCTGCCACCGGGATGTTGGTTCTCTCTCTGCTTCTCTTGCCTTCTTTTTGTGCGTTGACCTTGCTCTGTCCCACTGCAAACATCTGGGAGAAGACCTCGGCACTGGCAGCCGCAGCTTGGCCAGAGCAAAGAGAGAGCTCCTTCCTCGAGGCTGCCTATACTCACCGCAGGGAAGGGACAGGCCCCGCGGCTCGGGTCGTGCGCCGCCGCTTGGCTGAATCACTGCCGTGGGCGAGGAGGAAGGGCCTGGGCTTCCCCAGGCAGCCCGCCGGTCCGGAGCCGGGGTGGGGGGGGGGGAGAGCAAATGCAGGGGATCGCTGGGGCGGTGCGCGCGTGCGCGGGGGTAGTGCCACCTGCCAGGACTGTGGCATCACCGGGTGGGCAATGCTGAGGAGCAGCGGCCACAGCAGGAGCACATCCGCCCTGGGCTCCAGCGGCTTCCTGAAGGCGGTCAGCAGCGGTTGCCATGGCAACAGCCTTGCTGGGAGGATCTGAAGGAAAAGACTGAGGTTAGAATGTTTTGAATATTTGCCTACAAATGAGTCTGTCTCTTGTTGCTAAGAGCCAAAGAGGGACGACGCCCAGCTTTTTGGGTCAGTTCAGTCTGAGTAGAGCGGTCGGCGATGGTACAGGTGGACTCAAGTTTGAGTTTCCCTCCCTGAGATGGAGGAGGACGCCAGGAGCCTGTTACTGGAGGAGGCTGTAGGACTCCTCTTCTTCTTTTTTTTTTAAAGATTGTATTTATTTATTTATTTGACAGAGAGAGAGAGTGCTCACAAGCAGGGGGAGCGGCAGACAGAGAAGCAGGCTCTCCACTGAGCAAGGAGCCCGATGCAGGACTCCATCCCAGGACCCTGGGATCATGACCTGAGCCGAAGGCAGACGCTTAGCGACTGAGCCACCCAGGCGCCCGGCTGTAGGACTCTCCCAACACAGTCGTGTGAACCACGTACAACCACCTACCTGCCCCCGTGCCAGACTGTCTACCATGGAGTATTGTTCCTCAAGGTGTCACAAGAGTGTTCCCAACAAGCATTTAGGCAGCTCGCCGGCAAGGACTAGTTTCATCCACAATGAGCCCCTCCAGCGAGCCTGCTGTTCCCTTGGATATGCTTACTGTCCATCTCCGGTCCTGCAAGGGCTTGCTGAAGTAGAGACTGGCCGCCTCAACAAAGGTCACCCATATGGAGAGGCTCCTTGCCATTCGCTCTCACCTCCACTGGCTCAGCTTTCCCTCCAGTCAGCTCACGAGGAAACAGGCCTGGTGCTTTTACAGTTTTCATTTTAAAGATGAAGAAACAGTGGTCAGAGAATGCTGGCCTCAAGAGAAACTTGAATCCCCACTCTGCCTAGCCCTGCCCACCCTCCTCTCCCATCCTAAGGAATAGCAGACGCCCGGCCTGATGGGGTACCTGGGGAAGGAGGTAGTGCTCTAGGCCTGTGTGATGGGGAGGGGTGCCTCCTTGGCTCTCCTTCAAGCCCAGGGACTTCCCTCCATGAGTAAGCATGAAGGGTGTGAAATGAACCTGCTCTGCCTGAATCTTGGACAGATATTCTTTTTTAAAAAATTTTTTTATTGTTATGTTAATCACCATACATTACATCATTAGTTTTAGATGTAGTGTTCCATGATTCATTGTTTGTGCATAACACCCAGTGCTCCATGCAGAACGTGCCCTCCTCAATACCCATCACCAGGCTAACCCATCCTCCCACCCTCCTCCCCTCTAGAACCCTCAGTTTGTTTTTCAGAGTCCATCGTCTCTCATGGTTCGTTGGACAGATATTCTTGCTCACTTTCCCTCGGCATGCTTTTTGTGGGATGCATCTTTCTTTACTATGGGAGGGTTACGTCGTTCTGGGATTCAGGAGAAACGAAAAATGGCCCCCTACGAGAGCCCTCACAGCCTACATGAAGGGGTCCCTTACGTGGGGCAGCCTCGTCTACCAGGGCAGATACACTTGAATAATAAAGAGCTTGCATTTCATCTGTCTCACGATGGGGTAGGCCTGGAGGATATGAGGTCTCTGGCCAGATCCCGTTATCCTGTCACACCACACACCGCCATCCGCCCAAGGTCCCACTGCCACAGAAGGTAGAACTGGGGCCGGAGCTCAGCCTTTGGACCCCAGTCCCCATCTCTCTCCTTCTGCCCCTTCTAGTCTTGGGACAATGCCAAGCCAGAAGGGGGGGATGGTCCTGCAGCCTTGGGCGTTCCAAGAGGAGCTATGCACACTGGTTCTGGGTTCCTGCTTGGGATCACCACTCCCTGGTGGACAAGGTCACACTCAGTCGTCACATTTCTGCAGCTGCCCTGGGAGGCAGGGTGCCTGTCACCCAGAGAGCTCCCACAGCCTGACTACGGCTCTTTCTCCAGAGCCTGATACCTGGCATGAGCTAAAATCCTTGTTCTGAGATGCTTGAAGGAGGCAGTTTGTTCTATCCCTAACTTTCCTTCCCCCTCCTCTCTCTCCCTCCCTGTCCACCTTCCTTTTATCCTTCCTTCCTTCCCTCCTCCCTCCCATCTACTCACTCAAACTTAAGCAGATGCATCCCCGAGGCGTGCTACCTATTGTCCGTCTCCTGTAGGTTAAAAAGCATCAGAAACCAAATACTTCCCGAGTTGAGAGCCATGCTGAATTATTCATAGACCAAATCGACTGCAAATTTCAGAGTGATTTTTATTCAAGGTTGAGGTCATGAGGCTCTGGGTGAAAGGATTAATGACCATGCCCGACATAGCACAGCCCTCCCTGAATCCATCCCAACCCCTCGTACCCTCTTTTGCT
Organism: Halichoerus grypus; assembly: GCF_964656455.1. Classification (NCBI taxonomy): domain Eukaryota; kingdom Metazoa; phylum Chordata; class Mammalia; order Carnivora; family Phocidae; genus Halichoerus; species Halichoerus grypus. Next base: position 120,893,644 of record NC_135719.1, read on the forward strand.
TCTTGCCCTTGACTGTGGTATATGCATAGACCATTCTCTCCCTGCTGTGACGGAAACTTCTAATTGTCCACTAGCGTCCATTCTCTTCCTTTTTCTCGTAGTTTTAGCTTGACAGACGGCTACTTAGAGACTATATTCTCCAGCCTGCCTTGCAGTCAGGAGTGGCCATACGACTAAGTGCTGGCCAGTGAGAAGGAAGCAAAAACTGACGTACACAACATCTACAGGAGGAAATTGTTTGCCTTCTACGTCTTCTTTTTTCCTGGAACGTGGAGGTGGTGTTGCTGGGTTAACTTTGATCGGGCAAATAAAGAAAACACCCTAGAAGACGGCAAGGTAAGATAGAAGGAAGCTAGGCCCTGGACCACGAGTGCCATGGGACCATCTACCCAGCCCGGACCACCTGCCTTCCCAGGCACTAGAACACAAGAGAAAAATAAGCCTCTTCGCAGCCTTGTGCTCCTCTCTGAGGCCTCAGCTTAGCTGTCCTTTCCCAGGAAGCTGTCTTGGAGCGTCGCTGGACCAGCACTTCCTGGGAGCTTTCACCCATGCCCTCACGGGAGCACACACCAGAGAACCCTATAAAGACTTGTTGGCTTGTTTGCAACGCACACACCGCACGTGGCCCAGCCTGGGAGTGCTTTGAGGCAGGGACCACGATCTTACGTGCTCCTTTTGCTCAGGACCTGAATACAGTAGGCACTCAGTAAATGTTGACTAGTTCAGGGGTTGTGCCACACTCCTGCATTCTGCCTTCGTTCTCACCTACAGAGGTTGTAAGCACTTCCTCGTGCTTAATCCCAAGCAGAAACTGCAGAACAGGTCCCTTCTTCTCTGTCTTCCTACAGACATACTCAGGACTTTCTTCCATGTCCCATCAGACAGGCCAGGCCCCAGGAAGGCGTGCTTCCCAAGCGGGATTTTGACTATGGCCAAAGTGCAACCCAGTGCTAGATCCCAGCCCACAACCCCTGTTATCGGATGTGCTTCACCCAAACGTGAGACCTGGCAGGGTTTTGATTAGGTCTGTGACTTATAGCAGGAGTGACCCTTCCTTGGTTATCTTTGCCTTGAAAACCTGGGTGAAAGGGGTGGGTGTTGTGGAAATCTATGCATCACATTTAATTGGAAAAGTGTGCAAATTCTTTTATAAGCTGTTTTCAATTTACGTACAACTATGGAGGTCTGTTTACAAATCTGCGATGGGGCTGCCCTGATAGATTTCTCTGGTCACTACGTAGATGGGAGCATGCACCATGCAACAGGCCAAGGCTTTGGCAGCTGCTCTGAGAGCTGGGACTCTGGCCTCCAGCCAGCCTTTCCTTGAGACACTTCCCAAGAGCATTGACCTTGGCAGCACTTAGACGTTGCTGCTTTTATTAGTCCTTCCTTCCTTCCTTCCTTCCTTCCTCCCTTCCTTCCTTCCCTCCCTCCCTCTCTCTCTCTTTCTTCTTTCTTTCTCTTTTTCTTTCCTCCTTCCTCCCCTCCCTTCTTCCTTCCTTCCTTCCTTTGCCAGACCGTTCTTTGGGGCTCTTTGTACAGACAGCATCTTTCATTGTGGCCCGAGGGTTCAGAAGAGCGCAGTCTGCCTGCCTCACCCCCCCACCCCCCACCATCAACCTCAGCTTTGGGAACCAAATGCACAGCATCCTCACATTCCTAAACAAACCTCCAGTGTGCACAGTTGTGATTCTACTGCCCAGAAGGCTCAGAAATAGTGTCAGCATTCCAAGGGCTCAGTGGGTCTAGTGACCTCCAGCCTCAGATATAAGCAGGTCTTTAGGGATTGAGTTTGCCCCAGAGCAGAGGAATGGATCCTTGAACCAAAGAAGAATGAGACTGGTACTTTTGAGAAGATGGGGCATCAGACCCCACATCTGCCTCAAGCATGTCCTCCACTGTGACAAGGAGATTATAGTGGTTTACTCCCCAGTGTTTCAGCCAGCATCCCACACATTTCTGGAAAGATATAAAAAGCTGAGCTCCCTTGGGCACAGATTCTGAGACGCTATGCTGGCATTTCCTCCCTAGTGGAGCATGGGGTGAAGTGCGGTGGGAGGGGAGGCCACCCTCAAATAAGCCATCAAACAGGGGAGTCCCCTAGTGTCATTAATCCCCTGGGCACACCCCTCATGGGGTCACATTAGCTAATACAAGGTCACCATTCCGAAGTTCGTGTTCACCTTACTTAAAAGTGTTCAGGAATCATAATATGTGGAAGGCATGGATCTTTGTAATCTTAAGCTTTAAAATACTCAATACATGTTGGTTTTAAATGGTCACCCTTTTATACTACATTCTAGTATAGATATCCAGAAGCATGAACCAAGGTCTTAAGAAAAACATCACTGGGGGTAATCTAAAATTAAGACAGCTTTCGTTTCAACTTAATTTTGTCTGTGAAGTGGGGCAAAAACTACCTTTATTCAGCTTTGGCAGGGGGATGCCTCAGGAGCTTAGCTGAGGGTCAGTGGTCTCACCCTACTGGACTCTTAAGGTCTGTGATTTGCATGGAACATCACACCTCCAGCCAGCCTCTCTGCATCCCTCCCAGCACGTTCTCTCCCAGTGAAGTTAAGAGAAATTGTTCAGCTAATGGTTACCTCTGTTTCAACAGAATTCAACTTTTAGAGGCACTGATTTAAAAAAAAATAATGAGATTAATAATAAAAGCTATTTATTGTGCTCATACTACCTGCCAGGCACTATGCTCATTTTCACTGCATGCTTTTTTTTTTTTTTTTTAAGATTTTATTCATTTATTTGAGAGAGAGCAAAAGCGAGAGAGATCACAGAGGGAGAGGGAGAGGGAAAAGCAGACTCACCGCTGAGTGGAGAGTCCAATGAGGGTCTCGATCCTAGGACCCTGAGATCATGACCAGAGCCTAAGGTGGATGCTTAACTAACTGAACCCCCAGGTGCCCTTTCTCTGCATGCTTTATCTCATTTTCAGGACAACCCATCAGGTATTTACCATTATTGTCCCACTTTACAGACAAAGAAACTGAGGCTCAGAGAAATGGTATAATTTGCCTAAGGTGATCCAAAGGCTAGGTGTGTCTGACTCTCCAGTTTTAACCACTACACAATTTTGCAAGAGGGCTGGTTCTCAATGATATGGGCAGAAAGCAGGTTCCCCCACTTTGGGAAAGGCTGTGTCCTACCACCCATATCTGATGGTCCTAGAAAAACACTCCCAATCCTTGCACTCCATTGAAGGGAAGGATCAGAACGGGAATTAAATTTAAAAAGACAATAAAATAAGGTGTCCGAATTTCTGTCTTTTGTCTAATACAAATCTGGTTTTGCAACTCAAAAAGTCCTAATCCCCCTCAAAGTTAAAAACTTCAGATATTATATCTCCTGGTGTTTGGGCTACAGCCTCTTCTGTAAAGTATAACAATTTGGCAGAGTCAGCTCGTGAAACTCGTGTGGTCACGCGGGGCCCTGCCCTTAGAAAGGCTACGTACGTGGTTCTATGTTCTGCTGAAGCTGTCTTGAAACTGTTAATAATATTTAAATGAGAGGCCATGCATTTTCACTTTGCACTGGGCACTGCAAGTTACATAGCAGGCCCTGTAATTTAGGAGATAAAAGTAATGCATTTTGACATCAAGTATCTGCAGCCATGAGCTAGCCCCGAGCCAGAGCTGACATGCCTTTGGCCCTCCCTTGGTAATTCCCTCTTTGTGTGGAGAGTAAGTGACCATAGGAAGCCACACAAAGGAAATGTCCACTCCTCTGCCCCGTAGCAAGAGCTAGTGTTGATGGCAGAACGGGAGCTCAGTGCTGACCCCATCAGAAGAGTAGTGGGGAGTTGAGAGGGAGAGACCCCTGATCCTATTTGAAAATCCCAGGAGAATGGGGATAAAGAGCTCTGGGTGCCCTGAGTTTGGGTTTGCCTGATTTCCTGACTGGTGGCAAATGGTCCGATTTCAATGCCTCTGACATGAGTACGTCCTTCTGCTCTCAAGTTGGAGTTGGGAGCCTTTGGTACCCCCCGTTTTGAAACCCAGCCATTGAAGCACCACACCATTGGAAAGGCTCTGCTTAAACAGGTGGGGTGAGGCTGGGTGGGGTACAGTATGCACATGGCAGGGGAGGCACCTGGCTCCCCACCAAAGGGTGCCTAGAGGTCCGGGGGTCCTGCCTCTGCGTTAGCCATAGTGAAGCCAAAACTGAAGGGCAGAGTTGAGAAGGAGGACTGATGCCATCTGGTTTGGCTCCTAGCTTCACCCCGGTTTCCAACTCACAGATACGCCCCTACCTTGCTCATTTGGCTTTCTCACTTGTTTATGATTTTTCTGGATGCCCGCACACACTGCCAACAGTAAGCTGTCTCCTAGAGAGCTTCTCTGTGGATGCCGCATCTCAAGGAGCCATCCCTGCTGTGCCTAGCATCCTGCCCTAAGGTTAATGCTGTCATTAGATACTAGGGAGGGGAAGCGGAGACCCTGGTTCTCGGGCTCCGGCCACCTCGCCAGCAGCGGGGGCTAAGGGTGATATGGGCCAGCTGGGGGAGGCAACATCTGTGAGACACACCATCTGGACAACATTTGAGATTTATAAAGAATTTGTCCAAACACAAAGCACTGGCAGCGCATTTAAAAAACCAGGTCCTTCTTTGCTGGATTCTCAGGATTTCCCTCCTCTTGTTCAGCTGTAACAGGGAGAAAGGACGTCCAAGCTGCTCTGGACTATTTGGCTTCGGTGCTAAAGTCAAGGTTAATGAATGATCATTGCTGGGCATCTAGAGACATTTGCTCACTGCTTCCCCAGACCCCTTTTCCAGAGTTTGGGGCATTAACTCCCAGAATGCAAAGCTGCTCGGGCTGACTTTTGGCATCCCCCACTGCCCTGAGCTGTCTCTATGCCATCTGCCCCTGGGGCCTTTCGCTGGCTGGCTCTGAGCTGGCAGCCTGCTTGCGGCCCTGCGTCGTCATGGAGAAGGTTTTAGAATCATTGTTGGATTGCGGGGCCTATTTCTGCCACCTGGAAACAAGTGGGTTTGTAGAAGAGCCACCGTGGAGGGAGGGAGAGGGCTCTTGGAGCGGGGAGTTGGTGCCAGTGCAGTCGGCTGGGGCAGAGAGACTGCTGTTTGCTGCTTGGTATTCTGGACAGGCAGCCGCGTGCTGATCGACTTGCTTCTACAGGACCCCTGGGAGCGTGCATCAGACAGAAGGCCACAGACTCTGCAGAAAAGTTTGCAGATTCTAAGAAAATGCACTACTGTGCAGCCCACTGCTGTCGTGGGGGAGGCCAAGCGAGCTCCCATTTAGACACACTGATGTGAACTTCTGCTTCCTGCAGGCAGAGAAGCTGTCCCTTTGCCTGTGCACAGCAGCAGGCTGCTCTTGACCTGTCTGGGACAGCTCCTTCAGGGACATCTATTTTTGCATGAGACCTGGACACCCCAGCCATCTGGGCATCTCCTTCCTACCTCCATGCCCAGTTCCTGAGGGGCTTCTGACAGCCCATTTAGGGCAAAAGTCACCTTGCTGTTTGCTGCTTTGTAGGTCAAAAAACAGTCGAGGATCAGCAATTTCATATCGTTCAGCCAAATCGAAAAGCTTCAGGGCAATCTGGCACCTTTCATCAGGATTGGACAATAAGAACAGTAAAGAAAATCCGTAGCAGATTTTCTCTTGCCCAACAAATATAATCTATTACTTTCTAAATCATTCTGAACTCCAGCACTTTGTGTCCATCTCAAGTCTTCGCCTTCCAAATGATGCAACTGCTACCAAACGTGCCCTCAAAGTTACGAAGCATACTGGCTTTCCCTTGAGCTTTGCATACCTTTTCTTCTGCTACTCGAGGTTGTAACTGGATCCATTCTGGTGCCCACACGGAGAAGAGACTCTCAAAAGTACCTTCTAAGGGATTCCAAGGATTTGTTAACTGGTTTAATCACTGGCAGAAGAAACTGTACATGTTTTCATTACTTGTACATTCTTTTTGCTAGAAGTTTTGGCAACTTTTGGAAAACCCCTTAGAGTCAGGTTGCCTACCCTTATCTATGTAGATCTGGCATCTATGAACCATGACCACATTTTGAGTCGGGACCCAAATAGCAAACCATCAGTGTCTAAGGCACCTGCTCTCTCCTTTCTCCTCCCTGGCTCTTACTTCAGATGGTTCCAGTGAGGGGCTTCTAAGCCCTCTGTTGAAACATTGACTTACTTAGCCATGCTCAGACTCATAAGATACATATCCCACCTGCATTTTTCTGTCTATGGCTTCATCCTAGTGTGCTCCAACCTCTCCTCCTTTCTCTTTATTCCTGTCTCTTATTTCTGTGCTCTCACGGCATGTTCTCCTTTTTGGAACATAGTGATGCTTTTACTTATTTTAATAACCCTTCCTCGGTCAGCCTTTTCCCCTCCCAAAGCAGTTCACTCCCCTCCCTCCTTGTTATTTGTTTCCATTTCTTTTAGTGGCTGCAGGAAATGGGAGCCCATGCAGAATTTTCGACCCGCCGATGGCAACGGAGGCAGACTATGAAAAGTAAGGCCAGCGCTTCTGGCTGGGCCCGTACCAAATAATTAAACGGCTTCGCTCCCAATATCCTTTTGTTGTGAATCTCAAGAGGCAGGAAGGGCTGGTGTGATAAGTAATAATGGGTGTATCAGGTGAGGTGAAGCCCACCCTACTGGATTCCCCTTTGCAGGTAGACCACCAGACTTTAGCACTCAAACCCCTGGCTTCACAAGATAGTGAAAACAAGCACTTGCCTCTGCGTGCAGGAGTAGCCAGTTATAAATGGGAATAGTCGGTACAGGCAACATCCAGAAAATAAAACATGCAGCTGGCAGCCCCGAGATGGAGAGAGCAAAGGAGAGATTTTTATTAAACTGCTCTAATAGGTAGCTTTTTATTTTTCTCCTTTCGGCAGAACGAAGTCTTCTAGAAAACCACGTACTTAGGGATCGTTGGGAAGCTAACTCTTTGACACCTGCAACCGTCCCAATAAGATCAGAATGAATGGAATGTGTTGGAGTGGGAAGCCCCAGCATAACATCTGGCCAAGGCAGGGGACTTATTCAGATCATTCAAATGGAGAGAGGGATGGATGGTGTCTCATTTCCCTTTCAGTTCTGAAATATGATCCGGTGGCCTAGGAAGTGCAAGCCTAGCCCCAATGACACAAAGTTGTCAGGAAGAAAAGAGTTGCCTAGAAACAAGGAGGTAGGGTGGTGGGGAGGATTTACCAATGGGAGTTAATCACACATGCAAAATGAACTGGATTTGGGCTTGCCTTCCGGAGCAGTGGCTCTCACACTTTAAAGAGCACCATGAATTAACTGGGGATCTTGCAAAAAAAAGCAGACTCTGAACCTGAAGTTCTAGGATGGAAACGGGATTCTTCATTTCTAACCAACTCCTAGGTGATGCCAATGCTGATGGTCTGTGGACCACAGTCTGGAGTAGCAGGGTTCTGCTACTGGGTTCTAGAGCAGTGCAACCCAATAGAACTTTCTGTGATGATGGACATGTTCTACACCTCTGCTGTCCGATAGGGTGGCTACCAGGGACATGTGGCTACTGAACTCTTGAAAGGTGGCTAGTGTGACTGAGGAGCTGAATTTTTAGTTTTGTTTAAATTTGACTAATTTAAATTGAAACAGGCAGATGTGGTTAGTGACTCCCGAACTGGAGAGCATGGGTCTAGAGCAGTGATTCTCGAACTTAGGTGCACACTGGAATCACCTGCAGGGCTTGTTAAAACACAGACTACAAGGTCCCACCCCCAGAATAGCTGATGCTGACCCTCCTGGCCTAGGACCACCCTTGGAGAACCTCTGCTCTAGAACATGCACTAAGCTTCAGGGTCAGCATGAGAGTCTCTCATCTTTTGTCCAGGCAGTGAACCTCAATCTTACCCTCAGGGTCAGCACAACCCACCAGGTCCAGATGGGGTCTGAGCCTGAGTCCCTATAGGCCTTACGCATGGGCACAGCGGGTGGTGATTCAAATGGCTGGCATTGGAAGGCTCCAGGAGGGCCCACTTTTAAAAAATATATTTCCCACTGATTCCCAAGAGGCGACAGAACAGACTAGTTACAAGCATTTGCTGTACAGCCAGATTAACTGAGTCCAAGCCCAGTTATGCCCAATACTAGTCACTTAAACTTGGTGCCTCAGTTTTCTCATCTGTAAAATGAGAATACTACTACTACTTACCTCATAGAGACCTGGTGAGGATTAGGTGCTTAAAGCAGCTGCACAGTGTACGTGCTCAGTATGCATTAGTTATCATCACCCACAATCCCAGCGTTTACAGATTGTTCACTTTGGCTCTGTAGGCACTCTTCTCACCCTACTCTACTATTTTGCTGAGGGCTCAGGAGGCCTCTAAGGTCCACTGGAGCCTCCCTCTAGGGTGTCCAAGGGCAGAAGAAAGGTGACAAAGCAGGAGGGCACCTCACTTTCTGATATACACGGGAGAGCTGGTACGGGCCACTCGGCTGTGCACTGCTCTACATCCGGAATGGGGACTCGACTTCTACAAGCCCAGTTGTGCAGCCATCCCCCAGGCAGCTGTGTGCAGGGCCAGTGGCGCAGGGAAGAATAGCATTTTTCTGAGCCTTCTTAGGAAAAGTCATTTGTTGAGGATGAAGCGATGCGAATACACACCCACCTCTCTCCTTCTGCTCCCACATCTGTTCCTACAATGAGCCATCAGCACTTTCCCAGGCTGAGCTTGTCGCAGACCCTGTTTCTCATTCCCACGCGGCCACAGCAGAGACGGCAGCCCATCCCAGAATTTCTACCAGGCATCACAGCCCGCAGTACCAGCACACCTCCCACAACCTCTTCTGTGTGCTTCTGCTAAAGATACTACTATAGAATTTGGTACCACGACTGAAACATCCTCTTCCCCAAGAAAGGTGTACACATTTTAAAACATTCGGTCATCTTAGCCATCATTTAAGGAAGTCTTAAAATAAAATTTTGAGAATTACCACCAGATGTCAATTTTATTGCCAAACATTTGGTAAACAAGGTAATCCCTCCCTCCCCAGCCCCAGGCTACAGCACATCGCTAGGGGAACCATTACTCCAGAGCCCCTTCCTTTGGGTTGGTTGGGGGATTGCCACACAGCAAGGGATACAGACAACTGCAAAGGGCTACCATCAAAGCCTGGTGTCCACTAGGACCACCTGGCTGATGTTCAACCTACTTCATTCCTTCCTTTTCCACCCAAGTTCAGAATAACAATATCCATGAATTGAGTGCTATTTCTAGGGACTGAGCTGCTTTCCAAGCATTAACCCATTTAACAACTGCCTACCATGTAGGATCTGTTGTCCTCCTTTTATAGATGACAAGAGGAGCCCATTGAACAGTAGGTAACAGTCTGAATAAGTCAAGATCCTTGCTTCTTTGCCAAACTCTTTGCCTTGAAGCTATGGCAACCGCATGGACTGGATGTTCAGAACTTTGTGGATGTTAGTCATTCCATCATGCTGAGATGTTCCGAATGTCAACATTTTGGCATCCAAATTCCATTTCCCAGCCAGTCTGTCACACTGAGAAGGGGAAAGGAGAAGTGTAGTGGCAGTATGAAGACCCTTTGTCACCCGCGTGGCTCATTGCTGGGCTTGGGAAATATGGACACTGTGCTTACAGGCCAGAGCCTGAAGCAGCTCTGAGCTGGAGGTAGGTGGAATCAATGGACCCCTCCCAAGGGGCAGCTACGTTTCCTCAGAGCTCACCCTTCCCTGGAAGAATACAACCACAATTTCCCTCCCTCTGAAAGAACGCTGATGCTGGAACTGGTAGGTGTGTGTGTGTGTGTGCGTGCATCCAGACACTCACACAGGAGTAGATACGGATCTACTGTCTGACAGTCCTATGAATTGTGCAAGCGTCTGACACAAGAACATGCTACCAATACTGTACTAGTGAGGAGGAAGAAAGGCATGAAGACTTCAAAATGGCAGCTAATTTAAAAATCACTTTGGACCAAGTCTGTGCTCATATGGGACATGACAGTATTTGATGAATCAAGAAGTAACAACAGTGCAAACAATGATCATCACTGTTCCTCAAAAGGAAACCACCCTCCCCTCTATGTCCTAACATCTGCTACTGACTCCACCCTCTGTCCCAGCCCTGGCTTTTTGAAGCCCTAGCAGCACCAGGGCCCAGCCTGAAGGGACATGTGAAGGGATGCATTGGGCTGGGAGGAGGCGCACCTAGAGAGAGCTCCAGAACTCCGTGGAACAGCGGACACAGGTGGGCGGACCAGGTGCTCTTCTATACAATTAGGTAATTAAAGCACGTGATTGGTCAGAATACAGCAGGTGCTGCATCAGACAACCGAAGCCAAACGTGTATCACCTATAGGGCCTAAACAACATTTCTAGAACTGAGAGCTCTCTGCTGGGTCCCTGAAAGCTGCTTTCCAGGCTGTGTCAAGAAATGCCAGGTTTCCGTGTGTTCATCTGCCAAATGTTTCCCTGGGACATGCAGGGTGGAGACGGCAGTCGTATGGTGGAGAAAACGCAAGTCTACAGAGCAACCTACGGGCAACCACAATCACCTGGAGGCCTTAAGAAGAATAATTGCTTCACTAACCTTTCTCGTCAATTTAGTATTGATCAGAAATCTCTTTTTGTTGAAACTTTTAAGCTGGAATTGCTTTTTTAAGCTGGAATGCTGAGTTTCTTGTCTCAGCACGGAACAGTTGAATGATGAAGCTGGTACCTTGTTTTAGGGATCTGGGACTCTGCATGGCCTGAGGCTCATTCTCTGGGTTGATGATCATTACCTTTCTTTTTTTGATGATCATCATTTATGCTGCCTTTGTTAACGTCGTGTCAAATAACACCCTTGAAGGTAATTAATCTTACTCTCTCTTTTTACTGTAATTTAAAACTGATTAAGTACATGACCTTATGAATTTGACCTGATTAATCAAGGCTCCTGGCTAATCAAGGGAAAGAGAACAACAGGGACTGAGTGATGGTTGGTTGGCAGATGGCGTGTCCCCAGGAAACTAAAAAGGCTTGAAGTCAGTGCCTGAAGGACCATCAGATCTACCTATGGATGGATACCAGGGTAGGAAGGTAGTTAAGCCCAATGGGGACATACAGATGTCTGTTCATGACAATGAAGCATCAGTGGTCCCCAGGGTCAGTGATCGGACTTTGTCTTCCCAGCATCAAAAGCAATGCCTGGCGCACAGCAGATGTTCAATACAAATTTGTCAAATGAAAGGAGGTTTGCCCACCTGATCTATCCTTCACAGATTTCATTGGATCACCAGTCAGTTGTCCCCCAGCCATCCACCATCTATCCCTCTCTCCATCTAGTATTTATGTGCAAACCATATGTGAGGTGCTAAAGTGTGATCTATAGGGGATTCGAGGCTAAATAATATACAGCCCCTTATGCAAAGTCAGGCATCCCTCTGTTTCAAGGGACTTTTTAAAGGAGAAGGAATGATAACTGGTGGACTTTACAGAGTAGCTTGAACACAAACTGCATTCTGATATGCCTTCACTCCTCCATCCACTCTTCACCTTTGGCAAATCCCTTGAAGGTTCAGTCTGTGTGCTTCTGAAGGGAAACTTCCGTCTTCTTGTCCGGATGTGGTGTAGGCACTGGTCATTCCCTAAGCAGGACGCTGGGCTAGCTTCACCGATGATTGCATCTGAAACAGCTTTGTCCTGCTTGTTTCCTTGGCAATGAACCAAACAAAAGCTTCTTCCAACCCTTCCCACTCCTCCTTACTCCATTTCATGTTCTCTCTTTTCGGAGCCCGGGGATGCTCCAAGAGGGCAAATGTGAAGGTCTGAGACCACTTCAGGGCTGCAATTTCCTGGATGGTAAAAAAACTTCCAGCATGGTGCTCTGAGGCCAATTCTGGGCACTTGTTAGAATGTTTACATCAGGAGAAGTACGCCTTTCTCCACCCACTATCCCCATCGCCCCCCAACCCTCCAACTGTCTCTTGCTGCAGTTCAGAATACGAACTACTTCTCTCTGGTATCACGTCAAAGAGAATATAAATGAAGAGCCCAACAAAGGATTCTGGAAATTGCTCCTCCTCAAAGGGCAACATGACCACTTATCCTAGGATGTAGCAATGGGTCTATATTCTAGAGGATGATCTGAAATTTAGAAGAACCATTCTTTACGATGACTAGGTTTGGCTTCTGTCTTTGTTTTAATTTTACTTAGCTATATGGATCTCTCTCTCTCTCTTTTTTGGAATCCAAGTTTTTTTTTTCCTTTACACAGTGCTTTTCACTAAGTGTAAACCTCTAATTTGGTGACATTCAGATTCAGACCTGGGCCTTTGCATCACATATGACACTATGATCGGCAATGTGCTTTTCTTTTTTAAGCTTTATTTAAATTCCAGGTAGCTGCAATGTGCTTTTTGAGACCATCCCTTTCGTCACTAGATCACAACAGTACATTATACTCTCTGCGCATAGTCCGGTCACATGATCCTTTCTGTTTATGCCCATTGCACCTGCAGTTCTGAAGTCATAGGGCTGAGAAACCTCTTTGATTCTGATTCATCTTCACAGTGCTGAGGAAGGCCAAAGTCACAATCCCCATTCCACAGGTGGGGAACCAAGGCACAGAGAGGTGATCTATCCAAAGTCACTCAGTAAGTCAGAAAACAAACTGAACAGAGGGCAAGGTAAGATCACCTGTGTACCTTTCAGTGCGTTATCCAGAAAACCAGATTGCGGTCCTTCTCAAATGAATGTACGTACTTTGGAAGAAAGTAGTTTTACGTGGAATTTCCTATTCACGTTTCAAAAGCTCTCTAGGAAATCAGGAGCCACAAGGTAAGAACCAGTAAGTATCAGATTAACCTTTTAGTCAAATGCCCCGACTCACAGACAATACCATTTATTCCAGCTAGCTCACTGAGAACCTGATTACCGACAAGAAGAAAATTAGAGGGAAAAATTCATCCATTCAAGAAATAAACCTTGGCACAGCTCCTGTGTAACACCTAAGTATTGCTCCCTTCTGCACAATGCTTTTGTACCTGCTGGCATGCAATTGGGGGGGGGGGTACGGATGGAGTGTGTGTATATGTGTGTGTGTGTGTGTAATACCAGACATTTTAGGGACAATTCTGCCCAGCAGAATATACATGAAACATGTCTAATATAGTAGTTCTCTACCCTGATTCTTTTTTTCTTTTTTGGTAACTTTTATTTCCTGATCCTGATTTAATGTAAAATGTAATGTTTTCTGTGATGAAGGCAGAGTCAGTGGGTGGATATGGCCAGGGGGCTGATTTCGGCTTCATGGGAAGGAACCACTCTAGGCATTAAAGTTGCCCAAAGACAACTGAGTGGGACTTTTGGGACCAGGGAGTGGCCTGGTCTTGCAAGTATTTTCCCCCAGCAGCTAAATGATTATCTGCTGTAATGCACTGCCCCTTCCAACGCCCAGGAATCAATATTCCCAGAAACCAACTAGGCCAACAGCAGCCCTCCTGCTTCTCTACTCCAGGTCAAGAAAGGCACAAAGAAGACCAACAAATAATACTGAGGCGGTGCTTTGGATCTGGAAGACCTTGAGGTACCAAGAGAAGATACTGATGGCCCCGTCTGGCCAGTGGGAAAGGTGAGGCACGGAGAGAATGATTCAACACTTCCAGCAAAGGTGAGGGGGAACCAGGAACTTAAGGGGGAACATTCTCTTTTTTCCTCATGTGAGGGAGGAGGGGAAGCTACAGAACCAACAATAGCGACCACAACTCTCCACAGCAAAGCGGCCCCCACAGGAGATGACTGTCAGGGCAGCTGGGACAGTTCCTTCCCCGAGGGAATCCTAGCTCCAGACACGCTGGGCCCACCCTCAGGGACAGCATCCAGGGCTGGAGATTTAGGCAGGATCGGCCTGGGCAGGCACATAAGGTAGCTCTGCTTCGTAAGGCATGGCTGATGTCTTTCGACGACTGGGCTCCACACTGGGAGGTGGGCATCAGACACGGCCTCCCCCTGAAGCTACCCTGCAAGAAAGCAGAATCCGGCGGAACAATGCTGCCTAGGGAACTCATCTCCCCCAGGGGCTGGGGGCTTCCACTAAAGCGAAACAGCATCACCAAACCAACCGATTTCTTGTGTCACTTGGGAGAATGGGAGGGAAAAAAGACACAAAGTGATCATTATTTGCAGATGATTGTCTACCTAGAAAGCCTATGGGAATCAACCAAAAAAAACTACCTTAACTAAGACCCGAATTTGCTCAAGTGGCAGTTTAAAAGTCAAGCATACAAAAACCAATCGCTTTTGGGGTCCCTTGGTGTGGTCTAACACCTTGGAAGAGCTGTGCTTTTCTGCGAGGCCTCTGAGCTTTGTGCAACTTGCCGTTATTTTAAAAGATGGAGGTGAGCCAAGGCGACGCCTCCTCAGCTGCGGTAACCAATGTCACCTCAGACACCCACATGCGGAAGCTGCCTGGGCTGACTGCTGCAGAAGGGGGCGGCCACCGCTGCACCCTCTCCTACGGGGGCCCTCCCCCAGTCCCGACTCAGGCCCCCTCTCCCCGCTCTTTTTCTACTCCAACCCCGAAGACACACTGGGAAGCCTGGCGAGGGCCGCTGCGGGAGCCACCAAGGGGATGTGGTTAAAGATTGTGCTATGTCATTTCCAAATGAAGTCCGATTTTTAAAAGGCGGTGGGCTGGCAGCTCTCCTATCTGTCCTCTCATTGCCTCATTGGTCGGGAGCCTGGCGAGGCCGCGGCGCTGGGCCCCGACCGCAGACTTCCGCAGTCTGGTCATAAAGGCCAAGGGAGGCCCCGCAGGGCTGAGCGGGGCCGCCTGGCCAGCTCAGGGCCGCGGTCATTTGCGGTCCAGGCTGGCGTGCAGCTGGGCTTCCCGCACCATGCGGTCGAAGGAGCGCGTGTTGGTCTCCTCGCGTACCTTCTCCCGCACGTGGAAGGAGGCCCGGGCTGTGGAGCGGGCGGTCTCCAGCGCGCTCCGCCGCTCCCGGGACAGCTGCTCGCTCCGCTCCAGCTTGCGCCCGATGGCCTGCAGCAGCTCCTGCCGGCGGCAGTCTTCGTCCCTCTCCACCTTCTGCTTATTGGCGCGCTGGGTCCGCTCCTTCTCCAACCGGCTCTGGCCCACGCGCCGCGCCTTCTGCTGCACGGCTTCTTCGGCTGCCTGCGTCGCGTGCTGCAGCCGCCGCTCCCCCGCCCGGGCCAGCGCCTCCAGGTGCGCCTGGTGCTCGCGCCCTTTGCGCTCGGCCACCTCCTTGGCCCGCCGGCCCTGCAGCTCCTCCCGCCGGGCCCGCTCCCGCAGCTCGCGGGCGCGCTGCTCCACCAGCTGCTCGTAGTTCTCCTGCGCGCGGCCCAAGCTGGCCTCCAGGGAGCTCCGCAAGCCCTCTCGCTCCGCGCGCTCCTGCCGGGCCCGGCCTTGCAGCAGCGCCTCGTGGCGCGCCCGCTCGGCCCGGCTCAGCTCCCGCTTCTCCCGCTGCAGCTGGCCCTCCTGCCGCTGCTTGGTGCGGGCCGCGCGCTGGGCGCGCTCCCTGCGGACCAGCTCGGCCCGCTCGCGCCCTTCCTGCAGGCCCTCCTCTCGCTGCTTCAGGTTCTGCTCCTGCTGCAGCTTGCGCAGCCGGTCCTCCCGGGCCGCGCGCTCGACCCGCTCCCGCCGCAGCAGGCCCTGGTGTTCGGCCAGCTCCCGCCGCCGCTCCTCGCCGCGCTCGCACTGCCGCTGCCGCCGCCGCGCCTCCTCGCGCTCCTCGCGCCCCCGACGGCCGCGCCGCTCCTCCACCTGCGCGGCCCAGGCCCGGCGGCCCTGCTCCAGCGCGCGCTGCTTCTCCCGCTCCTCGCGCTCCCGCCGCTGCTCGGCTCGCACGCGCTGCTGCTCCCACTGGCCGTGGGCCGCGGCGCGCTGCTCCAGCAGCAGGCGCTCCTCCTGGTGGCGCGCCAGCATCAGCGCCGCGATCTTTCGGTCGCGATCCGGCACCCCGCGCAGGCCCCGCTCGGCGCGCACTTGGCGCACGATGCGCTCCACGTGCTGAGCCGTCTGCGGAGAGTGGCTCAGGTCACCCAGGCTGAAGCTGCGGCCGGTGAGCGGCACCAAGGCCAGGGCGGAAGGGCGGCCCAGGGGGTTGGGGGCGGAGGACGCGGAGCCCGCGGGGCAGCTGTTCCTGGCCGAGGCCCGCAGAGGCCAGCGCAGCTCCCGCAGGCTCTCCCCGCTGTAGGACGACGACGACGCTCCAGACTCGGAACTGAGGGCGCCCTCGCGCCGGCGGGACAGCGAGTCTAGCGAGTGGCTCTTCCTACCTGCCCGCGACGCCGCGGTCGGTGGTTGCGTCCGGGCCGGAGATGGGCTGGAAGAGGCCTTGCGGGCCGCACGCGGCGCGGGCGAGGCCGGGAGGCTGGCGCTGCTGCAGCTGCTGCTGCTGCCGCCCGCGCTGGGGACCGAGGCGGCGGCGGCCGCGGGCCCCAACGGCGTGAAGAGGCGCCGCTTCTCCTCGCGTACGATGCGCTCTCGCTCGGCCCGGCACTGCTGCAGCTTGGCGCGCCGCTCCGCCTCGTAGGCCTCGTACAGGCCGGTGGCCACCCGCATGGAGCGGCCCGGCGCCTCGCGCACCAGGTCTGCCAGGGCCCGCGGCAGCAGCTCCACTGGCTTGACGGCGCAGCGCGCGCAGGCCTCCAGCGAGCGGGGACTGGTCAGCACGTAGCGGCTGCCCTCGGCCTCCGGACAGTCGAAGTTGAAGAGGTCGAGGTGCAGCAGCGGAGACTGCTCCCGCCGCCCGTCTTCTTCCGCTGCGCTCGGGACTTCAGCTTTGCGGGGCGCCGCCGCCGAGGCCGAGGCGGAGGCCGAGGCCGAGGCCGAGGAGGCGGCGGGCTGCTGGGCGCCCTGTGCGTCGGGGGGCACAGATGCGGCGGCTGCGTCCCCTTCCGAACCTTCAGGCTCGGTTCCCGCCTTTTCGTCTTCCGGCACGGGGTCCACCATGGCTGAGCCCTGTCCTTTTGCGGAGTCCCTGCGGAAGACAAGGTAGGGACACCGAGGAATACATGAGAGCAGTTCCCCCCCGCCCCATTCATATACACCCCCTCCCAACTTAATCAGCTTTGGGATTAGGCTCAGAGGCCCGGTGGAACGTAAATCATAATACCAATGCCCTGAAAACCCAGGCGGGGGGCGGGAGGGAGGGGGCGGGGACTGGTGCAAAGAGAAAAGCCTCAACCTCCCTCAGCCCCGGTGTGCCGGCCAGGGGTCTGGGGCCCGGCTTCCCAGGGCGTCTGGCCCGCTGGAGGCATCTCCTTCCTGCTGCAAGTTAAGATGAAAAGATCGCGGTGCAGGCAGTAGCGGGCCAGGGAGGCGGTGGAGGGTTCCCGGGAGGATTAGTGTATTTGTTTGTAGCTTAGGCGGGGACCGGGGATGCAGCTTTGCAGGAACAAAAAACGAAGAGGCCTGTTCATCCTCAAAGTGCATTGCTGCGAGGACCCCATTTGCCTAGGGAAGAAGTTTATTTGGGATTAGGCTCAGAGGCCCTGTGATTTGTATGATTAAATTTACATGATGCATATTATATGATTGCCCCCTGCCAAAGGAGACCCGGGCCCGGGGCTGATGGAAGGGCTGAAAGAAATGCCTCAATTACAAAAGGCCTCCCCGGGAGGGGTGTTCGATTCTTGTTCTGTCTTTTGGGCAGGGCTTGCTGGGAGCTATGCCGGTCCCCCCTACCCCCACCCCCGGTGTTGGCTGGGGATGGAGAAGGCGTCTGTGTCCTCTCAAATGCACCCGATCCCCTCCAAGTCTGAATGTGCTAAAGGCACCATCCACCCCAATCTAGCCTTGGACACCTGCCCCTGGGTGCCCTCCGAGTCCCCCTACGGTATCCCAGCGAGGTGGGCTCTGGGGACTCAGCCCGGCCACGCCAGTGCCCGCCGCTCCCGGGTCTCCGGGCGGGATCACTCACCGCACGTCCCGGGCTCGGGCCCCGCGCCGAGGGCTTTTGTTCGCAGCTCGCCGCTCTCCCTTGCGCGTCTTCAATCCCCGCGCCCGCGGGGTCCGATTACTGCCGGCTGCAGCCGCGGTAGGAGCCCCAGCTGCCACCGCAGCCACCGCCAGCGTCTCTCCATGGGGCCCGCACACATCCCAGACGCTACCTACACGCGGGAGGGGGAGTGGGACAAGGGCGCCCTAAAATCCCGCGGCTCTGCTCCCTTCCCTCACGCTGATTCTTGAAAAAGGAAGCCGGGTTCCATCGCTGCTGCATCCCTCGCGGTCTCTCCAATGGTGAAGGTACCGCAGGTCTGGCGACGCCCCCGGCGCCTCCTGGTGGACGTTCAAGGGTGTGGGTTTGTTTGCTTAGAGGGCGAAGAAGAGAAATACATATATATTTGGTGGAGATGGATATATATGTGTTTGGTGGAAATGGAGATCTATCCATCTCCATATATATATCATCCATATATATATATTTGGGGGAGGTGGATCTATATATATTTGGAGGGAGATGGATATATATATATATGTACATATATATTTGCAGGGAGATGGATATATATGTATTTGGTGGATATGGAGATATATATATTTGGAGATGGATATACACACACGCACACACACACTTGATGGATATATCCACTGAGAAACCCTATTCCATAAGCACCTTAACTGGCTAGAATGAAGGAATAGCTTGGCTTGTTTCTCAAGGGGACCCTGAGAAACATACAAAGTTGATAGTGAATAATTAGATAGAAATAGGGTTTCTAATCCAAACTATGATTTTATTCTTTTAAGAAAAACTAAGAACATTCAGATAGGTTTGAGGCAGGCAGAAAATGTGTGACTAGTGTTTAATGCAAATTTGGAGGACTTCCTGGTCCCAGGTTACACACATTAGAACCAATTAGTGCCCTTTAATGAGTGTTATTTTGAGATACCTCCTCCCCACCTTTTTTCCATTTGGAGTGGTAGTAGCCATGGAAGACAGATGGGAGGAGGACTGGAGGGAGGAGCTTGGCAGATGGGTGGGACATAATATTAGAGAGCATGGTGAGCTATGTTGTTAATAACCTTGACGCTGTCAGGCCGTGGGGAGCAAGTGAAGGATTGAAAGCAGGAAAACGACATGATTGGGTTTCTATTTTTGGAACATAACGCTAGCAACAATGGAGTGAAGGCTTTAGGGGGGTCAACAGGAGGCAGGAAGCCCTGTTAGCTGGGCACTATAGTCACCCAAGGCAGGGAAGATTGGGACTTGAGGGGGAAGAGTAGCAGGAGGAGTGGGCCTGGTTGACCTGGGCCGTGTACAAATGCCTGAAATAGAAAAAGAATATTCAAAGATAGCTTGGCCCTGGGGGTGTGAGAAGCAGTGAAGGGTCAGAGATGACTTCCTGGAGCAGGGAGGTAGCTGGGTGCACCCAGTGAGAGCATGGAGCCAGGAGGGAGGGTTAGGCGATGTGGAGGGCCTGGGAAGGAGGGGTTCCTTCTTGGACCGCCAGAGTGAGGTGGAGCTGGCCAGCACATGGAGCTAGAGTTCAGGACATCATCACTATACACAAGGTTCCTAAAACCAGCAGTGGGAGTGAGATCACCCAGGAGGAGCCGCAAGGGAGGCAAGAAGGGCATTGATGAGGCTGCTGAAGGAAAAGGAATCCATGAAGGGGACCAATAAGGGCAAGCATGAAAGCCATGGTGACATCAACAAAAACAGCTTCAGTATGGGACTGGGGGTTGATGCCAAACTGCAGGAGGTTGAGGTTAGGGGGAGGTGGGAAAATGAGCATTACTGACGCTTTTGACATTCAGATGAGAGTGTTAGGAACTGTAAAGGGCTTGGGATCTCATCCTACTTACATTCTAACGTGTTAGCCTGCCAGGTTCCTAGATGTTGGCAGAAGACAAGCATGGTCAGAAACAAAGGAGTTTGGTATTACTGGCACAGCAGACAGCATGAGGTTCACATTTCTGTTGGCTCCCCTTGTGCCCAAATCCCAGGGGGTAATGGAGAGATGGGCCTTGATTTTACATATAATGGGTTTGTGTCACAGGTGAATGACCCTACTAAGCTTAGTAAATCTTAATCTTTTAGTGGGGGGCTACTAGCAAACATGTTCAACCTTTGCCCCAGAGGGAGGACAATATCTTCATCATCCTAGACAGAAAGCAAGTCTTCTCTGACCTGGAGGGAAACTCTATCTCCCAGGGATGTTTGCTGTACACACTTCATTGGAAGAAATGGTCCAGAATAAAAGCCTTTACAAGACATCCAGAAATGCCAGGGAGAATTGCTCTTGATAGGGTAAAGGAGCAATTGGTCAGGTGACTAGTAAGAGGTAGGGCTGGGATTTGGACCTGGCTCTGTCTGATCCTGAAATGGATGCCATGCTTTATGTTTCCACAAGTAAAGTATCTAGAGATGTGGATTTAGGTGCAGATGAGTGGGCAAGCCCACCTCTCCAAACCTTGGTTTTCTCCTCTTTACATAGAATCCCATTCCATTGCCTACCTCAAAGATTAGTAATGTCTGCTACGTAAATGTCACCTTTGTCATTGAGTGGGGACAATGATAGCTACCTTCCAGGATTGTTGTCAAACTGGAAAGATATATGCACAGTACCTAGACCAATGTACTGTCAATAAGCAGTAATAAAATAGTTACCATTCATTTTGATAAACCTCATCTTAGAGGCGTGGTCAAAATCAAGAAGGAAACAGCTATAGTGTCTGTAAGTTTTAAGGGGAGGCCCCACAAATGTTCCACCTTTGATTAAGGAAGGTCATGGAAGGAGAGGGCATGGGAAGGGGACCCTGAAATAGGACACTGATTTCTAGCCAGCCACTTCAGCAGAACTGACTTGGCAAACAGTGGACGCACCACTGAATGGCCAGATATCTCTCCCCTCTCATCTTTAAGTGCCTTGGACATTTCAGAAGATGGGTTTCAAACAGGTTAAGTGCTGATTTCCTTCAGGTTGGGAGTCCTAGCCTGCCAAAGATCAAAGGTGTTAAGTCCAAGTTTATTATGGTACCCACTAAAGACAGGAGCCCAGGTTGGGAACATGCACCTGCCCCTTGTGGGTGAGGTAGTGGACATGGTGGTGAGGAAGGTGGGCTTAAGAGTCATACAGACTACTCGTTCAAATGCCAGCTCAGCCAGGCTATATGAGTTGAGACAAGTTTCTTAGCTCCTCTGAGCCTCAACTTCCTCAAGAGAGGAGGCCACAATATGGACTTATTTTGCCTTGCACAGGCCTTTAGAGATGATAATTTGTTAAGTACCCTGTTCCGTCCTTTAATATCCTAGCTCGCTGGCAGTCTGGGGAACTATGCCAAATTACCATGTACTGGGTGGCTTAAACAACAAACATTTCTCACAGTTATGGAGGCTGGGAGGTCCAAGATCAGGGTGTTGGCAGATCTGGTGTTTGGTGGAGGACCCCTCTTCCAGGTTGCAGATAGCCAGCCCCTTGTATCCTCATAGCAGAGAGAGAGCAAGAGAGCATAAGTTCTCTCCTGTCTGTTCTTATAAGGACATGAATCCCATCATGAGGGCTCCATCCTCATGACCTACCTACCTCCCAAAGGCCCCATCTCCAAACACCATCACATCGGGGGTTAAGATTTCAACATTTGAGTTGGAGGAGACACAAACATTCAGTCCATAGCACTCACTTAATTTGGACAGAAAACCCTCCAAGAATGTAGACATTATATCTCCATTTAAATTCATTTTTCTCAGCCCCCACCAGCCACCTCAGCTCTCTGCACTTGTGTTGTTCCCTTTCTTCTCAATATAATCCTATTCACAGAACAGAGATTATTCAATCTAAAGCTCTAAATCAAGAGGTGGTAAACTATGATCTGTGGACCAGATCTACTCACTGGCTGTTTTTGTAAATAAAGTTTTATTGGAACACAGCTATGTTTACTTGTTTACATGTTGTCTATACTACCTGTCGTGCAACAATATCAGAATCGAGTAGTTTTCACAGAGACTGTATGACTCACAAAGCTGAAATATTTACTCTTAGACTCTTTGCAGAACAAGTTTGCCAGTCCCTGTTCTAATTACTAAAAATAGCTTGTGCCCAGTTATCGATTTATTGCCTTGCACCTCCAGATTCACTCTTCTGCTCTGGGAATAGTGGACCATACGCATTTTCTACCGGACAGTAAGCACAATGCTAAGATTTGCCAGTAGAGGGAGCTGGAGGGACATTGCAGGAGAAAGGGGCTTCTCTTCGTGGTTCCTTTTTTTTTTTTTTTTTTTAAGATTTTATTTATTTGTCGGGGAGAGAGAGAGAGAGCACGAGCAGGGGGAGCAGCAAGCAGAGGGAGAAGCAGGCTCCCTGCCAAGCAAGGAGCCCGATGCGGGACTCGATCCCAAGACCCTGAGATCATGGCCTGAGCAGAAGGCAGACGCTTAACTGACTGAGCCACCCAGGTGTCCCTTCCTGGTTCCTTTGTGCTGTGTTTTGTGCTTTTACTTGTACCTGCTGCCTGACGAGTGGTGCGGGTATGCGGGACCATCCTGTGGCACCCTGTTCCAGCTGCGTGCCCAGAACAGTCAGTGGCTCGCAGCCTGAGCTCAGGCCTGGGGAGCGCCTTCCCCGGCCTTCCTGAGGCAGCACACCACATCAACCTTGTGCCCCAAGTGGTGCCCTGACTCCCTCTCTCCAGCCTCAGTCCACCTTTGAAGATTATTTCCTGCTTGTATGGCATCTTTGGAGCGGCTCCGCCCCAGACTTCTCTGCCATCCCTGGGCTGCAATCACACCTCTCCCAACGAGCTCTGAATCCCAACTGCAAGGCAAGGGGTCCCCTTCCAATTGTCCTTCCTGAGTACTCTAACTCAGCTTTAGGGAACCCTTGAGAGTTCTCTTTATGGAAATGGAAAGGGTCTAAAGAGCTGTATTTACTCTCCTTTTATAGCTTAATGCCTCCTTATACCAGCTTCCTCTGCTTAAATTACTGTGTGGTTTCTGTCTCCTGATTAGACCCAGAGTAATACGCAGTATAAAATGTAACCATTCCCAGTTCTTGAGACTAAAGCCTTAAGAAGAAGTTTAGGACGCAAACCAGCAGGTAAAAGTTAATATTTGTTAAAAATAAAGTGTTTATTTTGTACTTTGTTAGAGTAATATATGTCTATCACAGTAGGAGATGAGAAAATACAGGGGAGAAAAAGAAGGAAAAAAAATCACCTGTAGAAAAAGAATCACCCAAAAGACCACCAGCTTGGTTACAACTTGGTGTGTAGGTGGTAGGGACTTGTATGCTGCGGGAGGACAGGTCCCTGTCTGTTTCTGCTCACAACTAATTAGGGCCTGGCCCATAGCAGGCCCTCCTACTGAATGCATCAACATCTTGTTGGGAATGGGGTCTAACTGGTGCTACTTTGTTCACCATATAGACAAGGAAAGTGGCCTTGCCAGGATATTTTGCGCCGTTGAGCCACTTTGATGAGTCATCGGAGTTAAGTATGGTGAGCAGGTGATGCTCATGTCTGAGAACTGTCCCATGGGATAGTGTCCTAGACTGTGGAGGTGCATCAGCAAGAGAATCTAGAGGGAATCAGTTAATCTGATGGGGTTTTCTCTCACTTCTAGAAGGGCCACACCTCATTCCAACCATCGCCCCCCCATGACACTGGAGAAATGTCCTTGTTCCTGAGTGTGACCATGCAGGGGGGCACTGCCCCGAGGGCATTTTGTCTATGAACAAAATGGGTCTGCTCAAAAGAGTGGGCCATTGTTCAGGAGCTAGCCTTGTTTCCAGTCTCTCTGCCTCTCCCCTGGGCTGTCAGTTTCTGGCATGAAGCCACCTCTGTGATCAGCTCTTTAGACCCTTTCTATTTCAAAGGGGCTACCCTGCACTGGGGGCGCTGCCCCAAGGGCAGAAGTCACAGCTTCTGTCCCCCAGGCCTCTCCCCGTGCTCTCTGCCACACACACACACACACACACACACACTTACATATTCCTTGTTTTAAATGGACAATCCTAATTTCAAACGTTGTGCACCATTACTCTCTTACGTTCTTAAACCGTCATCCTGATATTTACATTCAGAGATTCGGAGATGAGTCATATTCCATTACCGGAGATGGTGGCCCCTTTTTGCATGTTTGTCTTGCCATCGGGCTCAGTTTTACCCATCCAAATGTGTCCATCAATCACACAAGAACAACAGCATCAGAGGTGCTGAAAACGTCTTGTTACAAAGCACCCAGCCCCGGCAGGGCTAGGAAGCCCAGGGATACCAAGAAGGGTGAGACAGAACCCCCGCCCTGTGTGCCAGTTCAAGCAACAATACCCAAACATTCCAGAAGTTCCATAATAATAGGGTTCAATCAGTAACAAGAGTTGGTAAACATCACAAAAGAAGCAAACACAGGGCAGAACGTCGTTAATGCATTACTAATTCCTGTACAATGTTAGGTGAGTTCTTCAACCATTCCGAGTCTGATTCCCTTTCTGGATTGGATTAGTTTGCTAGGGCTGCTGTAACAGGATCTCACCGACCGGCGGCTTACACAGCAGAAATTTGTCGTCTGGCGGGTCTGGAGGCTGGAAGTGCAAAATCGGGTTGTCAGCAGGCTTGGTCCCTTCTGACATTTCTCTCTTTGGGACATCTTTCTGTGACCCAGTCTCCTCCTCTTATGAGGACACCAGCCCTCCCTGACAACCCCACTTTAACCTCTTCCAAGGTCCCATCCCTAGTCACATTTGGAGGTACTGGGGGTTAGGACTGCAACGTCTGAGCTTTGAGGGGGCACAATTCAGCCCATAGTATTGACGAAGTGGAGACAAGGGTTCCTGACTATCTTCAGTCATTCAAATATTGATTGAATGCCTATTGTTTGCCAGGCACTGGGATCACACGGACAGGGCCCTTTTGGCATGGGACCTGTGGCGCGGAGATGATTATGAATCAGTTACACCAGGGCTGGGAAGGAGAAGGGCTGCTGGGAGAGCATCTAATCAGGCACGAGACTGCCATGGCCTGAACTAAGGCAGCCACAGTGAGGACAGGGAGAATAGAAAAATGTTAAAGATGGGGCCTGGGTGGCTCAGTCGGTTAAACGTCTGCCTTCGGCACAGGTCATGATCTCAGGGTCCTGGGATTGAGCCCCACGTCAGGCTCCCTGCTCAGCGGGGAGCCTGCTTCTCCCTCTCCCTCTGCCCCCCCACCCCACTCGTGCTTTTTCTCTCTCAAATAAATAAAAAAATCTTAAAATTTTTAGAAAAATGTTAAAGATATTTATGAGAAGGTATCAACAAAATTGGTACATAATTAGGTGTGGGTCAAAATTTGTAGGTTTCTGGCTTGGACAACTAGATGTGGGGGGAGGATTGTAGCATTTGCTGAGTTGGGAAATAGAGGAGTAAGAGGAACAAGTTTTGGCAAAGATGATGAGTTCCACTTTAGACCTGTTTTTAAAATATATTTTAATTTATTTTTCATCATGGTAAGTGCAGTTCAATCCCCATCCCTATTTCCCCCATCTCCCGTCCACCTCCCCTCGGTGACTGCCAGTTTGTCTTCTTTAATTAAGAGTCTGTTTCTTGGTTTATCTCTCTCTCTCTCTCCCGTTTTCTACTTTGCTCATTTGTTTTGTTTCTTAAATTCCACAAGTGAGTAAAATCATGTGGCATTTGTCTTTCTCTGACTGACTTATTTCACTTAGCATAATACTCTCTAGCTCCATCCATGTCATTACAAGTGGTAAGATTTCATTGTTTATGGCTGAGTAATATTCCGTGGTGTATATATACCACCTCTTCTTGATCCGTTCGGCTATAGACACACACTTGGGTAGCTTCCATATCTCGGCTATTGTAAATAATGCTCCTATACACACAGGGGTGCAAGTATCTCTTTGAATTAGTGTTTTGCATGCCTTGGGTAAATACCCAGTAGTGTGATCACTGGATTGTAGGGTAGTTCTATTTTTAACTTTTTGAGGAATCTCCATACTGTTTTCCACAGTGGCTGCACCAATTTGCATTTCTTCCACCAGTGTAAGAGAGCTCCTTTTTCTCCACATCCTCGCCAATACATGTTGTTTCTTGTGCTTCCCTTTGGACCGGTTTAATGGCCATATCCATCAGGTGTGAAACCCAGTGGTTGAGATCATGAGCTTCTGAGTCTACAAACCTGGGTCCAAATCCCAGCTTGTCCATTTCCTGGCTGTGTGATCCAGGAGAGTAACTCAACCTCTCTGAATTGCCATTTGTTCGCTATAAAATGGGTATTGTAATATCTCCTTTATAAGGTTGTTGCTGAGGAGGGCCTGGCTGGCTCAGTTGGTGGAGCATGTGACTCTTGATCTCGGGGTCATGAGTTCAAGCCCCACATTGGGCGTGGGGCCTATATAAAATAAAATAAAATAAAATAAGGCTGCTGCTGAGACTTAAATGAGATGAAATCTGTTCAGCACCTAGCACAGTGTACCTGTGTACCTGGTGCAGAGTAAACACTCAATAAGTAGCAGGTTATTATTATTCTTAAATTTGGATGAAAGGATGAGCAAATCCAAGCTTTCTTTTGGTTGATTTCCTTTGCATCTATAGATTATGTCTCTAACTTGGATTTCAGTTCCCCTGCTCCTTTTGGAAACATTGCCCTTTACTTATTTTGCCTCTTGTTCCTGCAGATGAGAGGATTTCCCTGATGCTCTGAGAGAGCAGGGTAGAGGCAGGATTGTTTTGTTTACCCAAGGCAGATTTGAGAAGGGACCTCAATGATCACTTCACCGTCTGACCTCCAGGTGGCGCCACTCGTCCGCTTATATCATGGCTCTGGCGCTAATCCTCAGAAGTGAGAAACCAGGCCTGAAAACACCAAACCAAATCTCTAAAACCCAGAGGAGTGCTGAGTGCACTTGAAGGCAACTTGAAGACGATGCCTTCCTCATTTGGGCTATAGGAACTGACTTGTACCCACACTTCTCTAGGCAGGCCATAGTGTTTTATGCTTCCACGTCTCTGCAAGTACTATTTGCGGTACTTTTTCCATGCTACTTTGCCGCACGAACTCCCGCTTGCCTCACAAGTCAGCTCAGATGTCCCCTCCTCAGTGAAGCTTTCCCTGATTAGACCTTCATTCTGGGTTGGGCACCTCACCACTGTGCTTTCACCACCACCACCCCCCGCCCTGAGCATTGCGTTTGGATGGATCTACAATATATATATTTTTAACACTTGATTATAGAGAACTTCAAATATTAAAAAATAGAATAAGTGATCCAATAACATCAGTCTTGCTGAACTGTAATTTCTGATTTTCTTATGTGGTTCACCCACTGGATGGTGACCTCTTGGAGAGGATCTGTATTTTATGGCATTTGTCCCCAGCTCCTGTGCCTGAAATAAATAATAAAGATTTGAGGAATAAGTGGAAGCTTAGTTGGTCCCGTTTCTCTATGCTACTTCCCCCTTTTTCTTTTTTGGAGGCTCTTCCAGCCTTGCCTTTCGTCTTCGAGGCGAGCAAGGAGGCTGCAGGACTCAGTGTGGCCCACTGTGACAGCTTCCTACACCATGTGACCAAATTTCAACTCTGTTTTTTTATGAACATGACAAATTAGTTAATGTCTCTGAGCCTCAGTTGCATTATTTGTAAAAAAAAAAACACAAAAAACAAAAAACAAAAAAAAAACCAGGAAGAAAGAAAGAAAAGAAATCGTGCTTGCTTTGCCGAGCTGTTGTGAGCATCAGATAAGATACCCAATAGCTTGGCACGTAGTAGGTATGTCATAAATGCTGCTCTCCTTTCCTGTGGGTTTTATGTTGACTCCAGGGAAATGACTTCATCCTTGGGGAAGAATGGCTGTTATTCATTATGCAGCTGGAACAATGACAACGTGGGTCTTTGGGAAACACCGGCTTCCCCTGCCTGGCACGGGAAGTGGAATGTCAGCCTCCCTGCAGAGCCAGTCCCTCTGTATCTGACAAGGGAGGCCAGACTGGCCAAGGCAACATGAGGAGGGGCAGCAGGGGCCCTGCACTGTGCCCTCCCTGTTCTGTTTGTCTTTTCTTCCTCCTCTATTCATTCATCCAATGCCCAATGTTCTTGAGTGCCTTTTGGGCGCAGGCCCAGGGCTAGGTGCTCGGGGGTGTAGTGAACAGACACACGTGACCATGCCCTCACAGAACCTGAGGTGTCTGTGGATGGGGTGGAGGAAGAGTGTGCACTTTGCAACGAGGGATAAGGGCGACGAATTAAAAGTGTGGACTAGGAGAGGGAATGACAAGGGGATCTAACCTAGTCTGGGGAATAGGAGGGCTTTCTTGGGGGGAAGTGACATTGCAGCCAAGATATTAGCCAGGCCAAGCATGTGGGGAGAACAGAAGAACCCTCCCATCCTCCCACCCTGGGCCACCTCTCCCCATCCACGTGTGCACCCCACCCAGAGCTCCCTGTCTCAAAGCTCTACTCGGCATCTCCCCCAGGCCTCCTAGTCTGGAATCTCCTTCTCACCAAGGAAGTCACCCTAAGACAGCAGCTGAGAAATGTGTTTTCTTCAAGGAGCACTTGCCTTCTGCTCAAGGATGCTTACAGAGGAACGGTCTTCAAAGAACAAATTCCAAATAGTGAGAATCTCAGGCACTTTTTGGCCATTGTTTTGGGGGATCACAAATGGTCGCAGACTCTTTCCTGAGAACAACCTTCTGCCTCACGGAGCAATCTCTCTTCTCTGTCTGTGTCACTGAACCCCTTAGCTTCTCCCTATCAGAGCAACATGGCAACACCCAGAGCCTGTCCTTCCTGATTTGGCACAGCCAGAGGCCAGGGCCCAGGACAGCCCAGGGGATCTGATGAGGGCACACAGGTGTTCTGTTGCCAAGCAAAGGACCCAGCCCAGCCTGGGGCAGAGAGTGAACTTGACGTCAGCACTGGGTGAGGTCAGCCCACAAAATGATCTGTGAACCTCAAAAGGAAATGAAAGATCACCAAGAATGGAGCCAGTCCGCTTTCGTTTCCTTTTCTTGATTAAGCTGGAGGATCAGGGCAACACTGGCAACGGAAGGTAAGATCCTGGATTCACCTTGTGGATGGGGATGGAGAAGCATGTTCCCCATCAGACGATAGCCATATGGTTCATCTCTGGTGATGGCGCTTCCCAAATGTGGTGCCATTCAAGGACTTTATGCCCAACTTGGATGTAGACAGCATGATCAAAGATGACACTCATCTGGGTAGAGAGACAATAAAAATAATTTTTGCTAGAATTTAAATGCCAGGTACTCTTCACCTCATCGCGTACTTTTTACTTTTTAGTGAATGCTCACGGTGGCCCTAAAATGTGGGCATTAGCCAGCTGACATGTGACACAGGAAGAAACAGATTTAGAGGAATTAAAATGCCCAAGGCCACACAGCTGGCATTGGTGAGACAGGCTTGGAAAACCATCTAAAGCCCTTCATCGGCACTGAGAAACTCCATTCATTCCTTCCTTCATTCATTCACCCATTCACCAGAAATTTCCTGAGTTCCTTCCATGTGCCAGCAAGAGTTTGAGGTAAGGTAGACAAAATCCTGTTCTTGTGGAGATAAATCCTGGTGAAGAGAGTGGGAATAAAGAAGTAAACAAATTAAAAAGATAATTTCAGGGGCACCTGGGTGGCTCAGGTGGGAAAGTGTCCGACTCTTGATCTCGGTTCAGGTCTTGGTTTCAGGGTCGCAAGTTCAAGCCCCACCCCAGCTGGGCTCCACGCTGGGCATGAAGCCTACTTAAAAAAATTAAAAAGATAATTTCACAGAAGTGCTATCCAAAATAAAGTGGGATAACAGAGCCATTTAGAGGGAATGGTCAGGGAAGGTGTCCTTGAAAAAGGACATCTGTGTCTAAAGGAGCCTCAGTAAGGAGGATCTAAGGGAAGGTCCTTAGGCAGGAGCGGAAACAGAGTACTGGACGTTAATGGGTTCTAAGAGAGCTGTCATTCTAGACTAATTTTCAAGAACTTGACTGGGATACATGTAAGATCCTGTACTTGGGCTCAGAACAACTGCCTAAACATAGGACATGGTAGATCTGCCCGCACCGGCCTGGCTGACAGGGGCTAGAGGTTTAGTGATCCAGGAAGGTTAATGTAATCTAGAGTTATTCTCATCAAAGTAGGGTCTAGGGTGGAGTAGGGGATGGATCCTCTCCTCAGAACAGGTTACACCCCACCTGGAGATCTGAGCATACTCTGGGCACTGACCGCACTTTAAGATACTGACAGACAATGATTAGATCGTCTCCGTGGAGGGCGGTCACACCAGGGTGCTGAGCAGGGTCAGAAGGCCATTTATCCCAGGTGAAGAGCTGCCTCCAGAAAAATCTAGGATCAGTTGGAAAGAGTTACAAGGAATCAGATTTCTTTCTTTTTTTTTTTTTTTCCTGCTGATAAAATGAGTATGTGCAGACAATTCCCAAAGTGGAAAAGAAGTATAAAGGAAAAGGAAAAGAAATCACTTTATTCCTACTATCCAGAGGCAATCATGGATAATATTTGACATAATTCCTTCTAATACTTTTTCTAGGCTTTAAAAAATGTAGTTGAGTCAAAGTATGCCTATACACGGTTTTGTTGAGGCATATGTATGTATATAAATGTCGAGAGAAGCAGCAAAACAGGCAGACTGGTCAGAAGCTGGGCTCTGGAGTTCTTAGCCTGGGCTTCCATCCTGACTCTGTCCCATTATCAGCTGTCTGACACATCCCACCTCCTATCCTTGTCACCTCATCTGTAAAACAAGGATTATATTACCCTACCACATAAGGTTGTCCGAGGTGTAAATGAGCTAATATTTGTAAACACTAACAACAGTGCCTGTAGGCACTTGCTGCATAATGCTTGGTGAGGGAACACTACCCTTCTTTGGTTGAACGGTACATCATAACCATTACAGTGACAGGAAGATGTTTTATGTAAACATCTGTTGTCTGAATAAAATTCCATCATATATGTTCACTATAGTTTACGTAAATGCTCCTCTCATGTTGGACGTGGCTTATTTCTGATGTTTCAGAGGGTGACCGCCTTGAGCCAGTCATTTGGTCTACATTTCCAATTGGTTCATTTGGATGGAGTCACAGAAGGGGAATTACTGGGTTAAAGGATATAGACTTTGTGTTTTGCTTTTTAAAGAAGATTTATTTTTATTTTTATTTTTTTAAGATTTTATTTATTTATTTGACAGAGACAGACACAGCGAGAGAAGGAACACAAGCAGGGGGAGTGGGAGAAGGAGAAGCAGGCTTCCCGCGGAGCAGGGAGCCCGATGCGGGGCTCGATCCCAGGACCCTGGGATCATGACCTGAGTCCAAGGTAGATGCTTAACTGACTGAGCCACCCAGACACCCTGAGAAGATTTATTTTTAGATAGGAAAACACCCAACTTCAAGTAGTACAAAAGAGATTACAGTGAGGAGGACTGCTGTGATTCCTGTCTTCCACTTTCCCGCTCAGTGGCACCAAAATTGGTTTCTTGATTATGCTTGATGATCAGTGTAAACAGCACACACACACACACACACACACACACACACGATGTGCGTTTTTTTTTTTTAAAACTGGTATACTACCGGCACCTCTTGCCCTTTTACCTAGTACATCTTAGAGATATTTTCTATTGTTACCTAAGGAGCTGCTTCATTCGTTTGCATGTCTGCAAAATATTTCTTATTAAGGCTAGACAATAATTTAACTAGGGATAGATACAGGCATTTAAAAGTTATTTGGTGTATATCAACGAATCTCTTAAAATGTGCTCTAGTCAGCACCAGATAAACCCTATAACCCCATCTAATTAGTGGAATCAGGATTAAAATCCAGATCAGCTCAGGGGAGCCTGGCTGGCCCAGTCAGTAGAGCCCGCAACTCTTGATCCTGGGGTCCTGAGTTCAAGCCCCACATTGGGCGTAGAACATACTTAAAAAAAAAAAAAATCCAGATCAGCTCAAGCCACGCTATCTCTGCGAAGATCTTCAAAGACTAATTAACAGTGGTTGTCTTTGGGGAGGAGAACCAGTTGCTGAAGAATCCCCTCCCTGTGTCCCCCAGGGGATATCTGGCTGAAAATGAGCTGGGCTGACTTGTGAGGTATAAGGCTCTTAGTTTTTATTTCATTTCATTTCATTTTATTTTATTTTGGGGAGAGAATGAGAGCATGAGCCCGGGGGTGGGGGGCAGTGGGGAGGGCAGAGGGAGAAGGAGAGAAAGAATCCCGTTCAGGCTCTATGCCCAGTGTGGAGCTGGACATGGGGCTAGATCTCACAACCCTGAGATCATGACCTGAGGTCCTCAGGTTTGTTTTTTTGTTTTTAAGATTTATTTACTTATTTTAGAGAGGGGGGAGGGGCAAAGGGAGAAGGAAAGAATCTCAAGCAGACTCCCCACTGAGCGGGGGGAGTCAGATGGTTTACCAACTGAGGCACCCCATGAGGCTCTCAGTTTTTAGAATGTTCAGACATCAGCCAGGTAATTGTATCCTTCTGTAGCAGGTTCTGGCAGTTCAGAGTAGAGGGACCATGGCCACACGAGAACGAGCCCGTTCTACCTGAAGACACTCAGTTCAAACACCTTCGTACACGATGCTGGGCACACATCAGTTTTAGATCTCCAAGACAGCCCAGAGGTGACTGGAAGGCCTAACTCTGTGCACGCGTGTGGCTGGCTGGCTGGCTGGACACAGATTCCATCTGAGCCCCAAGTCTCTTCCAAGGCCAGATTCTTCTTGCAAGTGCCCTCAGGTGTGGAATGGAGAGGAGGCAATACCATGAAAGCCTCACCAAAATGGTAGGGAGAGGAGTGGCCCACAGAGGGCCTTCCTGTGGGGACAGAGCTTGTCTTAGCCCCATCCAGGGCCAGCTGCATGGGCATGAGACCTGTGCGGCCTCATGGGGACCCACATTCAGTATAACCTTGCCCTTAGTTTAATGCTCTTCTGTTTTCATCTTGGAATTCTATTTTTTTTAAAGATTTTATTTTTATGTAATCTCTACACCCAACGTGGGGCTTGAACTTACAACCCCGAGATTAAGAGCCGCATGCTCCACCGACTGAGCCAGCCAAGTGCCCCTCATCTTAGAATTCTCACTAATTTTTAAGCAAGGGCCCCATATTTTCATTTTGCACCGGGCCCTGCAAATTATGTAGCCAGTCCTATCTCTTTTGATTAGAGGAGAGCGGTGACATGAGTTTTGGCTGCCTCAACACTACAAAGGGGAGACCTGGATCTGCCTGGAAACCTCCCGGGCCCCCAGTCCGGAAGCAGAGATGTGGACCCCAGATTCCTTTGCCAAGAGAGGAAGGGGGAAGAGGACAGGAGGAGGGGGACAAGAACTCTGGAAAGGTGTTGAGGCCTGCCTGTCCTGACATGTCACTACTTACTTCCTCATTACCCAAGGGTGGATCTCCGGGGGAAAACATCCATCAGCAACCAGCACATGCCCGACATTTAGAGCCTGGGCCCAGCTGTGTTGTAGCCTGACCTCTGACCAGGAGGGGAAGGGATTGGGTGCCTGCTCTGGGCTGGACTCTGGGATGAGCACGTTATCCGTATGAGCTACACAGACAATATTGTATCGATAGATAGCTACAGACACAGATCTACGTATCCTGACAATATATAGCTATAAAAATATTGTATATTTTACCAACGACAAAACTGAGGGTTAAATAATTGGCATAAAACCACAACAGCATAAAAATAGAACACAGAAGGAAAAGGAATCACTTTCTTTCTTTTTTTTTTTTTTTTAAAGAAATCACTTTTAATCCCATTGTCCAGAGGCAACCACTGGAAACGCTTGGTAATTTCTAAGTGAGGAGCTATCTCTGGAAAGATACATAAAAAAGTCACTGAGAATTGGTGGGAGACTACTTTTACTTCTCACTTTGGTACATTTTGAATTTTGCACCATGTACATGTAATACAAAGATGTATTATTTTACATAAATAATGGTAAAGAGTAGTCTCTTTGGACTATATAAGAAAGAAATTAGTACTCTAATCATCCAGACTGTTTAGAGTATATAACTTAACCTGACCAGTTTTTATGCCAAACTTAGAGGAAAACTCAGTTTTTAGAATTCCTGGGATTTTAGTTATGGATGAGAAACTGGTAACCCTTACCCTTATTTTATTTAGGAAGAAAACAAGGCTCTTCTTCCTTGCAGAAGTTAAGTAACTCACTTGAGATCATACAGCTCGAAGTGGTGAAGCTAAAACTAGAATATGGGTTTTCTTTTTTTTTTTTTTTTAAAGATTTTATTTATTTATTCATGAGAGACAGAGAGAGAGAGAGAGAGAGAGAGAGGCAGAGGGAGAAGCAGGCTCCCAAGGATCAGGGAGCCCAATGTGGGACTTGATCCCAGGACCCTGGGATCATGACCTGAGCCGAAGGCAGACGCTTAACCATCTGAGCCACCCAGGTGCCCCTAGAATATGGGTTTTCTAATACCAAAGCGAGTGCATAGGGGAAAAGAGGCTTGTGGGAACTCAGCTTCCTATGACGATGCCCAGAGCCATGTTGAAAGAACATAAGAGTTCCTGCTTAGGGGTCTGCTTCAGGGAAGTTCTATTTAAAGCAAAGTTGTATAAATACATTAAATTCAATTAAATAGTGAATTCAATTAAAAAGTAAATTCACTATGGATAAGCTTAATTTTAAAGAAAGCATAAGTTATATACTCCTGACCTGGACTAACGTGAGGTCATATATAGTTTTAAACATTTCACCAGAGAAAAGTGAATGTGGGCTGCCTAGTGCTGTGACCAAACACCAGTAGGGATATTATATAATTTGCAGTATATGCTCCATATCAGCTTTATAAAATCCAAGGAATTCAGACTTCCAAAACACATCTAGCTCAAGAGTGACAAGAAAGATAAGGTATTTAAAAAGCAGTAGGGCAGAGATTGTTAATTGCTTATCCAATATTCATTCTTACCATCTTGCTTAATATAGAACTCTGATTGACTTTATTGGGACTAGAAGTGTGCCCAGCTAAAATATTCCACTTCCTAGCCTTCCTTGCAAATAGGAGTGGCCAATAAGATGTAAGCAGTTGAGTGGGGCTTCTAAGAAAGCACCCCCTTTTCTCCTGGCTCTTCTTCTTACTACCAGAATGTGGATGTGATGGCTGGAGCTATGGCAGCTCAGGTGAGTGTGTTTAAGCCACAGTAGTTAGATCTCTGTTAAAGGTAATACTAACTGAAGCAATGGCCCAGTAAAATGCCTGAAGACCTATAAGTGTCATAAAAGTCCATAAGTGCTCACAAAAATTGATGTGGTGCTCA
Organism: Halichoerus grypus; assembly: GCF_964656455.1. Taxonomy (NCBI): domain Eukaryota; kingdom Metazoa; phylum Chordata; class Mammalia; order Carnivora; family Phocidae; genus Halichoerus; species Halichoerus grypus. The sequence continues at coordinate 120,928,889 of NC_135719.1, forward strand.
TGAAGATGTTCTGATAATGTTAAGGACATCTGCAACAGGAAGGAGTGAGCTGGCCATCCCTCGGCTTCCTTTAGAGCCTGAGTCCCTGCCATCAGAAAGAAGCACTCAGGAGTCTCATTGGTGCTCAGTTCTTCAACCAATGATGTCAGTTTCAGGGAGAAAGGGATAAGGCCTCTAGGGTGTGGGTATAAGAGCCCAGGAGGGGCTTTAGCTCCCCGGACAGTGTGTAGACAATGATCAGTCAGTGGTGATGGGCTTTCATGTAATCCTGTTCCTGAACCCAGCATGTCCTAAGAGAGCCAGTCCTACGAGGGTTGGGATGGGATGGGGTGTGGAGTTGCTGAGAACCTTGGCTTTGAGGAGCTCTGGTGTGGACTGGAAGGCTAGAGTCAGAGGGTGGAGCCTGAGGCAGGCTAGAGGACAGTGCGTTTGGGATGGGCAGGGAGAGAAACCTAAGAGATCTCAGGATGGTTTCACAAAGTGAACACTCAGTGCTTCTAGAAAGACTACCGAGGGCCCCACTGAAAAAGGGCAGGGGGCTGGGCCTGGGGGGCGAGGGGTGTGTGGCTAGAGGACCTGCAGCATGGCTCAGAGGTCAGAGGGGCCATGGGGATCTTAGGTCCCTGAGTTCAATTGTTTGTTGGGTCCTGGAATTCATTGGATCATTAATTATGTGGCTTTCTCTGCAAAATTGCTATGACCTCCATCAAAACACGCATTGTTTTTGAACATCTATGTCATCACTTGTCCTCTTCCAAGGCATATTATTGAGTAACACACTAGAATCATCTGTGGAGGTGGGGAACCCAGATGGCCGTACTGCAGAAAGAATGTCTTTGTGAATACGATCACAAAATATTTAAATGCCCTGTAACTAGATGAAAAGGTGCATTCACAGACACCCCTCTTAACTCCAAATTCCACAATATACTGCTAGAACTGACAAGTATTTCTGCCTGAGGATTGGTATCAAAGTTGAATTTGAGGGGCACCCAGGTGGCTCGGTTGGTTAAGCACCTGCCTTCGCCTCAGGTCATGATCTCAGGGCCCTGAGATCAAGCCCCAAGTCGGGGTGGGCTCCCTGCTCAGTGGGGAGTCTGCTTCTCCCTCTCCCTCTGCTGCTCCCTCCACCACCTGCTCATGCTGTCTCCCTGTCTCTCTCTCTCTCTCTTTCAAATAAATAAATAAAATCTTAAACAACAACAACAACAAAGTTGAATTTGAAGTGTGTAAGTCACATCTGTGGGCTCCTCGAGCCTTCGGGTGCTGGGTGGAAAGTCTGGAGCCCGAGCGAGCGGGTATAGGCCTTCCTGTCTTCTCAGTTTGTGTCTCTTCCCTCCATCCTCAGCCCTTCCCCGCTCCAGGGACATCAAAGCAGCTCCCCAGACCATACAAAGCCCTTGCTGGAAAAGCCACATAAATGCTGCAGCTCTTTGCTGACTGGGGCTGGGAGTGGTGCCAGGCCAGAGATTTCGGAAGGGAGCCCTTCCAAATGCTGGATTAAGCCTCTGGAGCAGATGTTGCCTGGGCTCGCCAGCATTCAGAGAGCTGGGCAGGCAGCAGGCTTGGCCTGGGATTTGGCTAGCTCACAGAACTGCCGAACAAAGACCCATACACACTGCACTGATGGGGAGGCCCAGTGAGGGTCAGCTGTCAGGGGTCCCCAGGGAGCCCGCTCAGTGCCCAAGAGACTGAAATCGCAGCGAGTCATTCAGACGGAAAGAAAGGGCACGGAACAAGTGTTCCCGTGAACATTTCCCTGACACCTCGCCCACATGCTGCTCAATGGATATTCCTCCCTCCCCCAGCTCTACGCTCAGCCTCCCCATATTAAAAATGGGAACAACTTACGGCCTGAAATTTGCAAAGGAGTCAGGCTTTGAAAAACGGTAGGAATAACATCGGCACCAAATCCATAAACCCCGTTTTTGCACCCAAAGCCCAGCTGCTGGGACAGAGCTGATCTTACCGCCGCCCCCCCCCTTTTGGAATATAGGTGATTTGAGGGACCCGAGAGGTATGCCAGCTGGAGGACAGGTCTCTCAGCACGGGCGTGTTCCCATGCCTGAAATGCCACCGCTGCCTGCACGAGGCACTGGGTAGCTGAGTCAGGGCAAAGAAGAGAGCAAATCCGGGGGGTTTGAAAAGACATAATGAAAGCTACCCTTTGCTGATTGTGCTGATTTGCTCAAGGGCAGGGTTGGGGCAGAGACACATTCTCCCACAGCGTTGAGAAAAGAACAGGGGATTTGGAGTCAGGCGGGCTGGGCTTTGAACCTGGCTCTGACACCGGCTGGGTGGCTCTGAGCTAGCTTCCTTGACTCCTGCCTCCCTGATTCCCAGCGCTAAGCTGGCTACCGATTCCTGCCTCACAGGGTTGTTGTGAATGTGAACGCGCTCTTTTTTTACAGGACCTTGTGCACACGTGTAATTTATTAGAAGCCACAGCCCCAGAGTCATCCCTGACAATGGGTGTCTGGGGCCAGGATGTTCCATCAGCCGAGCAAATTCTCTGTTGTCATTGCTCATCTCAGCCCGACCCGGGCTTATTCTTGGGCGGTGACTTCAGAAGTTGGGCTGATATTCCCTGCAAGCTGCTGAGAGGCTGGAGGCTTGGATTTCACCAAAGCCTTCAAAAGGTATCTGCATTTTGAGGCCAGCTTCCTTTTGTCATGTTTTTTCCATTTGTTCTTAGCCTTTGGGAGAAGCTTTCATCTTTCTCGCTGCTCTGAAATTAATTTTTCTCTGGAAGTATTTCTTACCACCAAGGAAGATCTGGGCCTGCCCCCAAACAAATTTGCAAAGGGGGCAGGCCAGAGAAGGGAGAGACGGTAAAGGTTGGAGGAGAGCAGCAAAGAGAGGAAGTGCAGGAAGTGCAGTTAGCAGCGAGAGGAGGGGGTATCGCTTGAAGTTAGCGGTAGGCGCTCCCTAAGAAGCTGTGGGCACCAGCGGGTCTCCTGGGACGTGCTCTCCCCAGGCACTCCTGTCCCCGCCAGGGTGCAGAGCAGCCTGCCCCCACGGAGCCCGAGCCATGCCGGGGGGGCCTATGTTGATTCTAAAATCAGTGCCACCCCACAATTGCCCTCAGAGTCTTCGAGCTCAGCTCCCCTTTCCATTTGCCCTCCTGCTGCGTCGGAGAGGCCCCTGGGTTCTCCTGGGAATTGCTCTCACTAAGCCCCATCTCTTGCACTGCCTATCGCTACCCGGTGCGCGGCAGGCTTCCCGGGTGTGCCGCCCGTGTCATTGAGCGAGGCCCTGTGCCCAGAAGGACACTGCCTGGGTGTTTAATGCTTTTGCTTCTGTCTCAGTCTTGAAATTCTTAATAATTTTATCTGTGAAATAGGCAAGCAGGTGTTTTGTAAGTGAAATCCAGTGGGTCCACAGAGCCTGCATGAGATAAGGTACCTGGGTGACAGCACAGGGCAGGGCAAGGCAGCAAAAACACAGAGCAACGGGCCTCAGGACCTTGCACATGCTCCCCGTCCTGGGACCGTCTGCAGCCCCACTGGGCCCCAAGGTGGCCAGGCCAGACCCGGGCCTGGACCAGGGGCAGTGACAGCAGTAGCGGCAACTGCGGGGGGGGGGGGGGAGGGGGAGAGGAGCTCTACAAGAGGGCAAGGACCCCGGGCGGGTGGCCCATTTGCATCCCCTGAGCCCAACCTTGCAGCGTCTGTGCCAAGATGAACTCTCGGATCGGGGCTCCCAGACAGGGGTTGCCGGCACCCAGGCAGTCAACTTTGTCAGTAAATCATTACCAAATTGAAGGATATGCATAGACATTGCGATCGAGCCTATCAGGGAGTCACTAGAGTTCGTCAAGGAGTTTAGAATCTACAACTTTGAAAACTGCTGCAAAATGGCAGAGCAAATAGTCACAGGCCTAGAAAGAGAAGTAAGATTTAAAGGTCATCGTTGCATTAACTGGAGAAGAACACTCTATTCACAGGAAGCTTCAGCTAAACCAGTTACTAACAAGCAAGACGAGTTCAAAATTCATCTGTTCTTGTAATTGAAGATACAATGAAAGAACTCACAAGTAGGTGTTTTAAATTATACACAATAGCTGAAGTCACTTTCAGTTTCTTGCATGACCTCCACGAGTTACAGGAAATGTTAGCGGAAACATTAAAAGGCCATTGTGTAAACTTACATTTAAGATCAAATTCAGACTTGCATGAAACTGATTTGTATGAAGAATTAAATCTCCTTAGAAAAGTTGTTCCACAAGAGTCGTCAGCTCTAAATGCACTGAACTTTATATTTTGAAATAATTTATCAGAAATGCTTTCCAATGTTGTCACAACCCATAAAATACTCTTAACAGCTTCAGTAACAGTTACAGCAGCAGAAGATTCCTCCTCAAGATTAAAAATTATTGAAAATTATTTGCGATCTTGCATTTGCTAAGAGCAACTAACATCACTCTCCATTACAGAGATTGAAAATAAAGTTGCTAAAATTATGCATTTTGATGACCTAATAAATGAATTTACAGAAAAGCAAGCCAGAAAATTCTTAGGATTATTCTAGATCTAACATTAATAAAGTATTATTATTTATGGCATAATGACACCCCAAATAATTTTTTACGATTTGTGAGTTTATGTTGTTACTAACATATCCCTATTATCCCTATTATGTTTAAAAGTGATGAAGTATTTCTATAGGCAAAAGCTTTATATTCTAGTGCCTTTGGCAGTACTTTTGTCCTGCTCTTTGATCAAGAGCACCCATATTTTTATTTTGCACCGAGCCCCACAAATTACATGGTCTGCTCTGCCTCAGTGTCTTGAAGGTTCTCTATATTCCAGCAAAACCCATAAACATATGAACTCTTAGATTTTAAAAGTTCATGTAGACTCTAGAGCAGCGGATCTCAACTGAGGGCATGTTCTGTCCCCCCCTCCCCCCCCCAGGAGACATGTGACAATACCTGGAGGCATTTTTGGTTGTCACGATTAGGGGGCTACTACGGTCATCTAGTGGGTAGAGATCAGATCTGCTCAATATCCTACAATGTACAGGACAGTCCCCCAGGAAAAGGAATTATCTGGTCCAAAATATTGATAGTGCCACAGTTGAAAACCATAAACTAGAATTCTCCAGGTGTGGTTTTAGACTAGTAGAGTAGCATCCCTGGTGGGTTGTTTGAAATGCAGACTCTCAGGCTCCATCCCAGACCCGCTAAATTGGAATCTGCATTTTAACAAGATCCCCAGGTGATCTGTGTGCCCACCACATTCTGAGAAGCACTGAGTTAGGCAATGTGAATGGTATATTTCAGGCCACCTTCAGTCATACCATATTAGGCCAGCCCCGGGGACCACCCTGTTCCCGCCACTTTCTTCATGCTTCTTGCACGTCTCCCAAAGTCCTCCAACCCCCCAGGCATGTGATAGGCAAGCCCAGGTGCAAAGACTCTGTGGGCAATGTCTGACAACACCTCACCCTTGGCACTCGTTCTTAGATTGAACTTGTACCTCTGTCAAGCAAGTATGCAGAGAAAGCAGTCTGGTCTCAAGCCTGGGAAGTTCAAAGCTCTGGCCTGGCTCCCAGCTGCTCCCAGCTGCTCCCAGGCCCCCCTCTGCTGTGATGTGCCTCCATGTCCTTGGGACTCGAGCTCACACACGCCACGGTTTTCAGAGCATGGCCTTTGAACATGCTGTGTCCTCCATGTGCCCTTTCCCGCTTGAACTGCCTCCCACTGAGCCTCCAAGGCTCACTCCTCTGCCCCTCCTGGAAGCTTTTAGTTTTCCTCAGGGTCCCCATAGCTACCAGCAGATGGATCTGTGACAGTGGCCCCAAGCTCCAGGGTCTTCAAGGGAAGGAAGTCAATGCAGGTCAGGTGGGGGCTATGGCAAATGCAGGGCTCCTGACCACACACACAGATGCAGCCCCAGTGTTTCTAGAGCTTTGGATTTTTAAAGAGAAGCAGAACGTCTGGGTGTTTTACGTGAAACCTTCTGATTTTCAAACACTGGCAACTAAATAAAAAAATTAAAACAAACCAACCACAGGGCAGACCAAACCCCTCGGCAGCAGGCTAGAGCCAAAGATGGACAATCTGCTGCTGCTGGGCTGTGCAGACATTTGTCACAGTGTGCTGTTGTCTTCTGTGGACATCTTTGTCTCCCCACTCAGCCTGGTGGCAACTGGAGGTCGAGCCTGGAACAAAGCAGTCATCAGCACAGACTTGGTGAAGGAATGAGTAAATGAATGAGTGAGTGAGTGAGTGAATGGCATTGCATAAGCTTTGGTCCAGTAGGGTCTCAAACCATGGTTCACGATGGGCGGGGTCACCCCCTAGGGGTTGTTTGGACACCTGTGGGAGTGTTTTGGGTTGTTAAAATGATTGACAGAACCACAGACATTTAGTGGGTGGGCGGTCAGGGTGATAATAATCTCAAGCACGTATTTTGTGCTTACTGTATGCTAGACTCTGTTCTAAGAACTTTAGTGAAGTGAACCCGTTTAATTTTCACGACAGCCTTACAAGGTGGATACGGCCATCACCCCCATTCCACAGACAGGGGTGGGGGACACTAGTCAGTCTGCAATGGACAGGACAGCTCTGCAGAGCAAGGGACCATCCTGGGCTCCACAGGCCCTTGTATGCCCCACTGGATGTCTATGCAGGAATAACAACCTGTTTATAATGATCCAAATGACGACTATCATGTAAATTGCAAAAAGAGTGTGTTTTACTTTTCAGCATTTTACCAAGCACTCACCATTTCAGAAGAATTACACAAGGCACTTGAGTCTCTAAAACTGCATACCTGTAGCCATCTGCATTTAGGGTTGCCAAAGTCATGGTGATTCTAGGTGCAAGCATTGTATTAATTAACTGATTTTGCTTGGTAAACTTTTTAAAAAATATTTATTTATTTATTTTAGAGAGAGAGAAAGCACGAGCAGTGGGAGAGGGGCACAGGGAGAGGGAGAGAGAATCCCAAGCAGACTCTGTGCTGCGTGTGGAGCCCAATGCAGGGCTCGATCCCGGGATCCTGAGATCGTGATCCGAGCTGAAACCAAGAGTCAGTCACTTAACCAACTGAGCCACCCAGGTGCCCTGCTTGGTAAACCTTTTATTGAATAACTACATACTGCAAAAAAGTGAACTAATCGTAAGTATATACTCTATGAACTTTTGCAAAACAAACACACCTGTGTAACCGGTACTCGGATCAAGAAACAGAACATTCTCAGCATCCTGGGAGTCCCCTCCTGCATGATTTCTCCTAAAGGTAACACCATTCTGACTTCTAATACCCTGCACATTAATTTTGCCTATCTTTGAACTTTATATAAATGGAATCATATGGCGTATATTTTTTTTGTGTCTAGCTGCTTTCGATCAAAATCATATTTGTGAGATTCGTCAATGTCGTGTGTGAATCGGCAGTTTGTTCTTTCTTGTGGCTGCATAGTATTCCACTGTATGGCTATACCACCATGTATTTTTCCATTCTACTGTAGGTGGGCTTTGGGGTTGCTTCCAGCTTTTTGCTGGTGTGAATAATGGTACTGAGAACATTCGTGTTGATGTCTTTTGGTGAACATATGTATGCATTTAGTTTTTATAGTTATGTGTGTAGGCAGATTATGTTATCTGTGATTTTCATTTCATGGTAGTAAGGGAGTGCTATTAAAATACTTGCTATCCAAAGGAGGCATAGGTTCTGAGGGAGTAATTGAAACCCTCTGGTTTGAAGCAGGTGCTTCTGTCCATGGTCCATTTGTCTGTTCCACAAGGACAGTCCCTGTGCCCTGTGCTGAGGACCACCAGGGCTGTGCTTTGTGGAGGGAGAGAACCTTGTCAGAAGGTAACAAAGCAGAAGCCTGCATACTCACTCCCACCAGTAGATGTCAGCATTCACAAGGGACTCGGGTCCGGCGCCTCTTCTTCCAGGCAGGCTTCTTCTCAGGTTCCTGCCCCTTCTTCTCCCTTGGTAACTGGAGATCCAGCTCTACCTGGAGAAATTTAAAAAAAAAAGAAAAGAAAAGAAAAGAAAAAAAGAAAGAGAGAGAGAGAGAAAGCAAGCAAGCAAGCAAGCAAGCAAGAAAGAAAGAAAGAAAAAGAACTCTTCATAGTGAACCTCAGTGGAGGCAGATGGAACTGACACACTGAGGTCTGCCTGTCTCCTAGAGGCACCTCACATGCTCCCTACCCTCACTCACCCTACTGGCTTTGTTGGTAAGTGTATCTAGCCTATGCTGGCCCACAGGGTGGCTTCTGCAGACACAGAGGCTGGTAAATGTTTAACAGCTTGTTTTGGGAGGGGGGTCTGACCGGTAGCTTTGCTAATTTCTGTGATGTAAAAAATTCTACCATGTCTGATTTCAAGCTATCAAGGAGGTGTTATTGAACATGGAGTTGGGAAGAGATGCTAAGTAGCATAGTACACAGCATTCCCATGATACATATATAATAGATGTAAATAAACTTGGAAACATTATTAGATAAGGATACAATATAGTAAAATAATTGGGAAGTGATAAGTTTTGGTATTTATTACTTAAAACACAATTTATTTAATTTTACATGTATAATTTAATTTTTAATAAGGCCTGTGTTTAACTGCTGGCTCACAAAAATCTTGGCAAGTTTACAGTTGGTTCTTGAAAGATAGTCCAGGCAGGTTCCAGCACTGCAGGTAACGGGCTGTGGTACCCCTTTAAAAATCACATTTGTCTTTTGCAGTACAAGTTACGGTTGTATTCCCTAAGAGGTAGGTAGGCCTTTGATACTTAGTAACTATGGCTTTGGCCGTATCTTTACCTCTCTATACCTCAGTTTCCTAATCTGTAAAATGGAGATAATAGGATTCATACCTATTTCCCAGGTTCCTGCAAGGATTGCATGAAATCATGTATGTAAAGCCATTAGCATAGTGCCTGGCAGACATTCTGATGTAAGTGGGCCAGAATTCACAGCCCTGCCTCTGCCTCTTCAGACAGTCTGAAGGAGGGGCCCTTCCATTCCTCCATCCACCTGCAGCTCAGAGTTAGCAGAGCCGATCCACCATGAAGTCACCTGAGAATGAACTGCCCTGGGCAGCCTTGAGGAAGAAAGTCATCAAGGGAATGCAGTGTCAAATGACCAGGAGCCAATGTGGGTGGGGTTTCTGTCTGCAAGAGCCTCAGGCCACAGGCTGCCCCCAGTGCCTTCCTTCTTCCCAGCTGGTTGACTCCCAGAGTCACTGCCCAGCCCTGGGGCAAAGGGCAGAAAGTAGAAACAGGGAAACAGGGTGACTGGAACCTGGTGAGGGGGGATCTGGACAGTTATCTGAAGACAGAGCAGATAGACACTCTCTTTGCTACCTTGGCTTTTCCTTGAGTGTAAAATGGGAACAACACTTTCATCCAGTTTACCTGATTTTTACCAGATAAAAGTGTCAAAGATTTGTCAGTGCTTCAGAAAAGCAGGGGGCGGGGTGGGGTGGGGTGTTGGGTCACTCTCTTATACTTACTGACTGGGCAGCATTAGGTGCACACTGCCTCAGGTGTCCTTTTTCCCAGAACAGGGCCTCCCAGTCTGAGCAGCCCTGCTCTGACCTCTGACCTCTGCAAAGCCCCCTGACTAGAGGCCAACAGTGCCCGGGTCACTGAGCCTGTCTGGGGTCATAGGCTCCTGAATATCTGAGGAAGGGTGATGGCACAGGCCTGCATATTCAGACAACCAACCAACCACCTGAGCTCAGGATCTTCCTCCCCAGGGTGGGAACTGCCCCTCAACTCTGCTGGTTCAGCCCTGCCTGGCCCACCCATCTTGGACTCTTGACTTTCTGTGGTCAAGATAACTTGAATACATCCAGATCCTCTGGGGTCAGGTGGGTTTACTTATTTATTGTCACAGGGCTTTGAAGACTACCCAAGGAATCTTGAATTAAAACAAGAAACCCCATGCTAACTCCCATGTGAGAGGTGAGGTAAGCTGGTAACCTGTTCGGTGTCTCAATAGGGGGTTAATTAATGTCTCATTTTATGGGGATGTTATGCGGATAACACGAGCTGGTATGCAAGAAAGCACTTTCAGGAAGATCAAGAAATATGTAAGGACAATTTGTGTCACTATTTGCTATTTTTATTGGGGGTAGGAGGGGCCATATGATGTATTTGGAAAAGTATAACTTTTGGAACAAACAAGAATGAATTCTTGTTTTGCAACATACATGCTTTGTCTTTTTTTTTTTTTTTTAAGATTATTTCTTTCAGAGAAACAGAGAGAGTGGGGGTAGGAGAGTGAGGGGCAGAGGGAGAGAAAATCTCAAGCAGACTCCACACTGAGTGCGGAGCCCGACGGGGCTCAATCTCACAACCCCACGATCACAACCTGAGCTGAAACCAAGAGTCCGGTGCTCAAACAAGTGCGCCACCCAGGTAGTTTTTGATGTTACAAAAATCTCTGTGAGACTGTTTCCTCATGTGTAAAATGGTGATAATGATACTTAATTTGGAGGATTGTTGTCAAAATTAGTGGCTACATGTATAAAGTTGTCCTTACCAAGTATCTAGCACACAGTAGGTCCTCAATAAATAGTAGCTGCCATTCCTGCTGTTAAACATAACAATGATAGCAATACAGATACCAAGTATTAATTCCCAACCTTTTCTCTCCTTTACTTCCTGCCCTTGCAGTGATGAGGGGGGAGCTCCTACTTGGATTTCTGGAACAGGGAGAAAGAAAACCATGCCCTCTGACTCATATGAGTGACCAACTCATCTCAGTTTGCCAGGACTCTCCTAGTTTTAGCACCAGGGATCCCAAGTCCCGGGACCCCAGCAGCCCCAAACTGGGATGATTGACTACTCACCACCAACCTGGGTCCAACTCTAAGCCATCTTCCAGTACCTAGGCTTAGAGTATTAAGATTTATACTGGAAATCTGGGAGGACCTAGGAATACTATCAACTCAAAGAGCCAGTTTAAGTCCTTTTAGAACAGGTAGGGTCTAGATAAATAAATGGAAATAAAAAAATTAGTTCTGGCCTTAAAAGTCATTATGGTAGCTGTGAGCTACAAAAAATTAATTCTGAAGACCACATGTTATATGATACCATTCATATGAAATGTCTGGAATGGGTAAATCTATGGAGAAAGAAAGTAGCTTATTGGTTGTGGCGGGGTAAGAGGGGTGTAGGGAGTGCCTGCTAATGGGTGTAGAGTTTCTTTTTGGGATCATGAAAATGTTGATTGTGGTAATGGTTGCACAGCTCTGTAAATATACTAAAACCCATTGGACTATACACTATAAATATGTAATTATACATTTAAATTGTGATTGTATGGTATGTGAACTGGATCTCAATAAAGCTGTCAAATTAAAAAAACCAAAAATTTAAAACAATTTTTAATTAGAAAAAGGGTTCTTCCTGCATTAGAATCTCTAAGTCTAAATTATTCTTAACCCTCATTTTAAGAATTATCTTTTCAATGGCATAAAAATATTTAATCTAGGCCAGGAAATATCACCCCAATGTTGCAGAAAAGATGAGCAAGACCCATAGCAGAATGTAAAGAGCCTTTTGCTCAGTTCTATAGGAGGCCGGGGGAATTCAGGCAGGCAGGGAAATGGGAGGAGAGGAGAGGCTGGGGAGCCAGCACTTACAAAGGGAGAAAAGAGACTCACCCCTGATCCTGCAATATAAAGCAGAAGGAAATAATAAGCTAAACCGAGGCTTGTCCAAAATGCCACAGAAAGGAAGGAGAGCTCCGGAAAGGTTGCAAAGGGTAAGTGGGGAGGACATTCCAGTAGGCACAAGCTCTGAGATGTGAAAGTAGGTGGCCTGTGAGAGGTATGCAGGTGGTATCTGGGGTGTGTGGAAGGAGGGAGGGGACTTGGGACAGATTGTAGAGAGCATTGGACACAGCCCTTGTTTGGGAGTTGGATTTCATTCTGTGGACACTGGGGGGGCCCAGGGGAGGATTTTTAGGAAGTGAGTTCAGACCTGCAATGAGTCTCAGAAGCCATTTTACAGTGTGAGAGGTGGTGGGTCTTGATGAGGTCACTGAACTGGTTAGTGGCCAAACTGACTGCAGTACAAAGCCAGGGGCTCCGATGCCCGGCCTAACCTCTATTCCATTATACCAAGCTTCCTTTGTAGGTAATCTGCCCACCTTTTCTTCTCTCCATTTGTCTTCTCTAATTCTTCCCCCACGCTTTCCCTTGTACCCTTCCTGGGCTTTGGGTGTGCCTGGGGTGTTCCTGCAGCCCACACAGGGTTGCTGAGCTCTGTTGCAGACCCAGGCCAGCCTAATACTTGCTTTTCAACCCCCAGGTGATCTGGGCAGTGCAGCCCCAGCAGAGAGGGGAAATGAGCAGGACGGGAAGGATGCCCAGCAGGAAGGCATGGAAGAAGGCAGAGCAAGGACAGACATATGGAAAAGGTAGCTATAGCCACAGGTTCTGTGGCGCCCAGAAGGGGAGGATTCTCTTGGGGATGAGTGCCTGTGCATGGGCTGGGGAGGGGCACTCTACTTGTCTGGTTTGAGCTACCTCAAGGACATGCCCTGTTAATTCACAGCACTTTTCCACAGAACCTACTAGAACTAGGTTAGGTGAGAGGTCCTGAGGGGGAGTATCCTGTCCAAAGGGCATCTTGGGAGGAGGGGCCTGCCTGACCCAAGCTGCAGTAGGCCGAAGTCTGTGGGTCCAAGCGCAAACTCTGGCACTGATTCTCAAGTAGGAGCTCCGGGAACATTTATCGAGCACCTCTGAATAGGCACTGTACAAGGTCCTGGGGCACAAAGATAAAGTCACTATCATCACCATCAATGGGCCACAAGCCCTGTAAACACACAAACGGAGGACTTACCTCCCAGGGCTGCAGTGAGATCACCAACAAACGATGTAGCGATACAGTGCACAAACTATTCGCATAGTATATGCTGGAAAACAGCCCAAAGAGGCAAGGCTCAGGATGGGAAATAAAGTTAGGAATATGGCGTGGTCCTAGCCCCGACTCTGCCGATCCTTGCTCTTAACTACAGTTTTCTCAACCTGGAGATCTGTCCAGTGTTTTCGATGTGCTGAGAAATCACTTCGGAATGCTTCTTAAAATAGATCCCTGAGTCCGATCCTAGCTTTCCTGAATCAGAATGGCTGGAGGCGGGATCCCAAATCTGCATTTTTACACGCACCTACCCCCTGGGGCAATTTCAAGCTTGGTAATCGACGCTACACTGTTTGAGAAGTACTCCTTAATAGGGAGATGATGACCTGCACCAGCCGGTAGGTCTGGTAAGCGATTCAAGAGCTAATAAGGGAACACGCGTGAAAGCGCCCTGTGAACCAGGGAGCAAACCAATTATTTGCAAATAATAGTAATCCCATAATCCAAATAACATCCAAAAATTCCACAAAATAATAATAGTAAAAGAACTGGAGAGCGCACTGCAAACGCGGCGCAGGCCGAGTAGGTACCACGGCCCGGGCCACTCAAGCGCAGTAGGCGTGACTGTCCCTTTAAGCGGTCCCCCACGCCCCCCTTGCCCCGCCCCGCCCCGCCCCGCCCCGCCCCTCCCCACCCCGCCCCGCCCCGGCTCCGAGCTCACCTCCCCCGGGCCGTGCGGCCCCCTTCGGCAGCGCGTGCGTGCTGGCAGCCGTCGACCGGCAGGGCCTCCCAGCGGGGCGGTCCCGGCGGCGCGACGCCGGCGCTTGTTGCGTGCGCGCCTGACCCCGCCCCTTGCCCGCCCCTTCCCCTCCCCCCTCCGCGCTTCTCCCCCGCCCGAGCGGTACAGCTGGGCCAGTGACGCGAGAGCCGCTGCTGCCGCCGCTGCCGCCGCTGCCGCCGCCGCCGCGTTCCATTCTCCGAAGCCGGCGACAGCCTCGCCCCCCGCCTCCCGCCGCCTCCTCCTGCAGCGCCGGCCAGCGCTAGCCAGACAAGGGCAAGCAGGGCCTCGCCTAGACCCGAGAGGGTTGCGGGCGCGCGCAGGCGGCAGAGCGGATCCCGGCGCCGCGGAAGCTTCGAGCGCCCCCCTCGCGGAGGTCGCCGCGCGGTTCCCGGGGTGAGTTGTCACCGCGGCTGAAGGGCGGCAGGGCCAGGCATTGTGTCACTGGCGCGCCCGGCCGGCTGTCAGGGGCGCGGGGCCGGCGCGCACCTCCGGGGGGGGACGCCGGGAAGCCCCGGCCGGCGGCCCGGCGTCGGCCGCTGTGTGCGCCGGCCCCGCTGTCACCCGGCCGGCCGCGCGCGGGGCCGGGAGGGCGGCCGGGGAGGCTGAGCGGGCAGCGGCGTGGGCTGTGCAGAGGCCGGGAAGAGGTCCGGACGGCCGGTCTGTGGCCGGGACCCGGGCGCGCCGCTTGGCCTCGCCCGGCGTATGGGGGGGGTCGCGCTCCCTGGCCGGGAGTCAGGGCGGAAACCAGACTTTGTGGGTCGCGGGAGAGAAGGTAGGCGGAGGCCCCCTTTCTTATTACTGTTATTTCCCCCTCCGGCCGACTATAGCTGCGGGTTCTGCGCGGGGCAGGGTGGCTTGGCGACGGTGGATTTCCTGAGGAAATCTTGGAGTCTGTGTGTGGGAGCATTGGAGCTTTCTGGAGCCCCCGCGCCTCATCTGCTCTTTAATCTGAAAAACTTTACTTGTTATCCGGGCTGAGACTCACCGAAACCACTTCCTGTTTATATATGTAGACTTTCTTTTTTACTTCTGGTTTTTAGGGACTCCAAATAATAGTGTAGGTGTGACCCTCCCTCACAGTTTGGCGGTGGGGCTGCTGAAGTGGAAAGTTACCTGTGATGAGATTAGCGTGGGGTGGGGGTGGGACCGTAAGACCCAAGACGAAAAGGTCGTCAGAATCAAGTCTTTGGCTCATTAGGGGGAAGTTCATGTCTTGGCCAAGAGGCCTAATACTGCTGTTCCCACAGAATGTACTGTTGGTGGCAGGGAGCTCGCTGGGCTTTGTTGCTCTTGCTAACTGGGCTTGTGTGTGCTCTGCACAGAGGTGCAGTAAAACTACCCAGTTCAGTTAACTGTAGGCGTTTACTCCCCCTTTCTAGATCTGCAGAGGTAGAAGTGTGTCTTTCCAGCCTTTGCAGTGGTTAATTCATTTCTTGCTCTTTTCATTCCTCTGGTTTAAAATATATGTATGAATGATGCACACACACACACACACACACCTTTTCTGTTTTGGGAATTCCACACCCAAATTGTCACCATCTAGTGGAGGCTAGTATAGACATGTTCTTGGCGTTGAGTTCTGAATTTTCTGGGCTTTGCATTTTTAGCTAGATGCATATTCAACCAGAAATGAAAATTTTGAGTAGGTCTACTTCCCCCTCAGTAAAGGAGGTATTTAATAAAGCAACAATAATAGGAACAGTTCTTGAGGACCGTGTACCAAGCTTTGTGCCAAGAACTTTACTTTATTGATCTCATTTAATAACAGACTTTTGTGGTAGATATTGTTATGATTCCCCCCCTTTTTTTTTTCCAGTTGAAACCGAAACCAAACAAATAACTTGCCCAAGGTCACAAAAATAGCTCATGGTGGAGCCCACACTTTATCTGATAGATTATACTGTTAGCTTCTAATTTGCTTACCATTTAGTAAAATTGAAACTGGAGTCTTTCTAGAAGTTTTTCAGGGCACTACTTCTTCAAGCTCTTTTTCAGATCTTGAGCATCCATAATTCTCCAAGGTACACACTTATGGTATGTGCATAATATTAATTTGTTTATTCATTGTCTCATTCAGTTTTCCCCAGTATTAATGTGATACAGAATGTATGCCAGGCACTGTGCTAGGTATTGGGGATACTGCAATGAGTAAGACAGAACACAGCCATGCCATCATGGAGTTCACAGTCTTTTAAGTCAGTGTATTTTGGTTTATGTTGTTAATTTTAAGTTGTGACCATTTGCTGCTTAAGGACCTGCTGTCCAGTGAGTTAAATTAGAGGACACTACTGGTATGAGGACTGATAGATAGGACTTCCTGTCCACAGAGTGACTTGGATACTATAGTAGAAATGGCATATGAAACAAATCCTCACCTGTAGTTAGATGGGACAGGTCCCTGTGTGCTCAGAGTAGGGCTGTCTCCCCTCCCCTCCAAATATTTAAACCCCGAGACCAAACCCAGTGTCAAACGGCACAGTTCAGCTTATTTGCTGAGGCCTGCCTTCTCAAGGCCCAGAATTTAGGCAGCGGAAAGAAGAAAGGTAGAATGAGGTGTTGCAGATGCGGCTGGTAGAGAAGAGACCTCAGCACTTTGTTTGGTTTCCTGGCAGGTCTCCATCCTGTGGTGACTGAACTTGTGCTCTTATGTAATGGTGCATCTACTGGCAGGGGATTTCCTCCTTTGCTGTTGCTGGGGCAGCAATTTCTACAGCTACCCTCCCACTCCATACACGTATATGCACCGTCCAAAGGTAATAATTCACCTGGTTTTTTAAAAGTAAGAACTGATTTAAAAGGTTTATTGTTACTAAGCATTATTTCACTCCCTCCATGCTTTTCTATAGCCCAGAGAAAGACTTGCTTTATGTTTTACATCATTCCTTATGCACTTTTCCCATATCCTTAGCTGTTGTGACAACCAGGTAACTATAGTTGACTCTTAAAGAACACAAGTTTAGGGGTCCTGACCCCGATGGAGTCAAAAATCCATGTATAACTTTTGACTCCCCCAAAACTTTGCTAATAGCCTGCTGTTGACAGGAAGCCTTAGTGATAACGTAAACTGCTGATTAAAACTTATTTTGTATGTTACATGTATTATATGCTGTATTCTTACAGTAAAGTAAGCTAGAGAAAAGAAAATGTTACTAAGAAAATCACAAGAAAGAGAAACTACATTTACAATACTGTACTGTAAAAAATTTGCATGGAAGTGGACCCATGCAGTTCAAACCTGTGTTGTTCAAGGGTCAGCTGTACTGGTGTCTGGCTGTGGGCTCAGAGAATTACAGTATCTTTAAAAAAAATTATTCACATAAGCTTCCTCATTTCTGTGCTGAAACAAGTGAACTGTGGAGAAGTCTTTGAGCTGCTTGTGGGCAGAGAAGGAAGACCAGAGAGTAGATGTGCTGTTTTCCCCCTCTACTTCCCCATGTACCAAGAGACAGTTCACTGAGAGGCAGCAGGACTACAGTGCCTACTTACAGGCCTGCAGTGCCCACTTGAAGGCCTGAGTATCAGCAGGTCCAATGGTAGTGGTTGTGTAATTGCCATGCATGAAGCATTTTACTGAGCTCCTGAATTGACATGTGATCTCCTAGTTGAAGCTGACAAGCAGGATTCATTTTCCCTCTTCCATCTTTCTGGACAGTAAGGAAGTCTTGTTTAGGGATCTTCCCTTAAGCAGTGGGGGGAAGAACAAATAGAGGAAGAAGCCCAGTGCCTTATTTTTTTAATATTTGAAAGCAGACCTGAGTGTTGAGTATTAGGACAGTTGGGTTAAGGGTAAACATTGGAACAAATGCATATATGATAATAGAGACACTTTCTCTCGGTTTCTGCTCAAGATGGCTTCAGTCTAGGGGCCACCCATATATCCCACCATAGTGAGATTTCATTTAGTGGAATGGTTTTTAAAAAAGTTAATATTCTTAAGTTATGTTGCCACATTGCAGGAGACTTGGAAACTAGAGCAGTGAGAAATGATGCCTGTAATGTGGGAGAGCTATTTTCATATCGGTGGGAATGAAGGATGCAGCTTGAGGTTTGGGGCTGGGGGTTTTGTGATGAGTATTTGAAGCTGCAGCAGCTCTGAATCTGAGACCAGTGAAGCAATTCCAGGACAGCGTGGGGGTGACTGTCCTTGAGCATCAAGATCTGTTCACTCCCACTCTGGCTGGGATTCAAGGCAACAGCCATTGTTCCCTTGGATGCTTGTAAGTTCGTGTCTTTGTGTAAAACCTTTATTTGAAAAAGTAGAGGCACTGGGGAAAGAGGTACCTCTTAGAAGGCTTAGGTTTTAGCAGCAAAACCTGTCAGGCACCTGTGGATGTTTCCTTTTTTTTGTGCTCATGTGTGTCTGTGATGGTGTCCTTTTTCTTTCCCTTTTAGTCCTTTGGCCTAGAAACCAGCAGGGTTCCTCTGTTTACTCTCTCATCTTCTGATTCTTACCTGAGTGTGGAAGTCTCCGTCTGCTGGTAGACCTCTAGTGGTACTGAGCTGGGTCACTTCGTCTGTGAAAGGCCCCCTGGGCTTCTGTCAGGGCTTGGGGACACTTGAGTCTCCGTGAAGGTACTGTTACAGTAACAGCAGAAAATGCCCAAGTGTAGTGAGACCTGGACAGGTTTCACAGGCTCCCATGTGGCCTCTGATGTGTTCTCCTTCCTGGGCCCTTCTGTCTCAGAAAAGGAAAATAGCACCCTTGAAACATCTGAAGGCTGCATGCCAAGAATTTATGCAGTATTCCAGAAACAGGATATTATTGAAGCGTTTTCTCAAGCAGAAACAGATATAGTTCCCTGTTACTGTTGCCAGTGTTAGTAGATCCCTAAAATTACCTGATAGCAGTGTGCCCTTAAATGTACTCTTCCCTCCCTGTACTCCCCCCTCCCACACATATGTGCAAGTGTTAGACTTTTTTTTTTTTTTGTAGAGCCCCATTGCTTGATTTGGGGAAAGTTAGCCTGGGTTCCGATGACAGTAATAGGTTCTCAGGGGTTTGCAGACAGCAGAGGTGGTGACTGACAATTCTTTATTACTCGGAAGAGGATCTTTTGTGGTGAAAAAGTCAATGACTCAGGATTCTTTTCTCCTGTAGTTGGAGATTTATACCTCAGAGAAGAGGCATAAATAGGGGCTCTTTCCCAGCCTCCCCTTTCCAAACCATCCTTTCTTAAGGAGGGGGAAAGTCTCACCTTTCCAAATCCAACCTTCTGTCAGCAGTGACTTGCCTTCACCCACGGAAGTTTAAGATCAGAGCATGGAGTTGGCCTGTGTGTAGACTCCCTCTGCTAGACTTTTGGCTAGACTAGGCTTAGGCTTCTGACAAAGCCAGTAAAATGAAACTGGCTTCTGGGAATGGGATAGGACTGTTTATCCCATTCTTCCTTCTTTGGGCTCTTCTCAGTTGATCTCACTCTAAGTGGGTGGAAGTTTTAAAAAGGGAACTTGAAAAAGAGAATAAGGTGGTTTTGCTTATTTTGCATTTTAAGTGGTAGCCTAGGCTAACTGTCTGAGGGAAGACTGGGGGGCTGCTTTTTTTTTTTTTTTTTTAATTGTTAACACATTGGGGACAAGATTACAGAAAGCTTGGAGAATAGAGGGGGAGAAAAAACTCACCATGATTCTACCATCCTACCACAAACATCATTTCCATCTATTCTATGCTTTCTTTCAGTTGGGAATCCCTGTACATTCAGTTTTGTATTTTTTTTTTGTCATTTAGCATTATACCATAAATATTTTTCTGTAATGACATATAGCCTTTATAATTATTTTTAATGGCTTTGTAATATTCCATCAACTAGATCAGCTGTAGCTGACAGCTGTCATCATATTCTAATTTTAGAACATTTTCATCACCCTAAAAAGAAACTCCATTAGTAGTCACTCCTGGTTCCTCACAATCCCTGTAGCCCATGGCCACCCCTCATCTACTCTCTTTCTCTGTAGTTTACCTATGTGGACATTTCACATAAACAGAATCATACAACATGTGGTCTTTAGAAGTTGGCTTCTTTCACTTAGTATAATGTTGTTGAGATTTATCTATATTATAGCATGTATCAGTACTTTATTCCACTTTTTTGCTAAATAATTTGTTGTATAGATATATTTTGTTTATCCATTCATCAGCTAATGGACATTTGGATTGTTTTTTGTTATTATAAATAATGTTGTTGTCAACACCCATGTATAAAGTTTTGTGTAGCCATATGTGTTTATTTCTTAGGGAGATATTTTAAAATCTACATCCATATTTCTACTTTGGAGTTAACATTTTGGTTATGCAGTTTGTTTGGGGAAGAACAGTGTTATGGCAAAAACTTTTGATTATGTGTTGTTGAGGATATTGCCCTGAATTAAGAAAAGATGCTACCAAGAAAAAGAAAAAAATGAAAGGAAGAATTATGTGTGTAAGAATACAGTAGCATTGTTTCCAAATCTTTGGTGCTGAACTTTAAAGAGTAGTGGGAGTTTACAGATGCAGTAGTGCCTACATTCAGTGCACATGTACTGCTGCTTTAAAAAAAAATTTTTTTTTTCAGCATGAAGCCTCAGTTCTAAATTGTAGCATTGTGTTTTATGGAGTGAACTTTACCATGAACCCCACAGAGCCTTCCTTATCAAATGTAATTTATAGTTCTCAGAATCTTTTCCTTTTCTTATGAAACATTCCATGCCAGGGTTCTGTGCACCTGCTTAGAGGTTTCTTTTAGGCTGGGATGGAGAGCCAACCGTCAAGGTTGGCTAGGAAGGTAGGTCTAGGAATTTGGTCTGGTGTGAGGATTCCTGTCTACAGGCTTTCTTTAACCAATCAGTTTTTATTGTGGAAATGTTTTCTGACCCTGAAATATCTTTTCTTTCTTTCTTTTTCTTTTTCTTTTTTTTAATTAAGAGAGAAAAGTGGGTGTGGGTTCCACAGTGAGAAATTGGGAGAAGGGAAATAGGAGCAGTAGTGTGAATTCTTTAGGGAATGTTTTCCTGTCTTCCCCAGGCCTCATTTTTAGAGGTAAATGTTGACTTGTGATATCTCTTCTTGATCTCTCTGTGGCTTTATAACCGGCTGGGGCAGCAAAGAACCTAATACCGTCCTGGCACACATAGGCTCCCAATAAGCACACAGCCCCATAGATTTTACTTCTAAGGGGAGCCATCTCTGTGTTGGTCCAGGTTCCAGGCTGAGGTTGGGAGTCACCTGAGGTCAGTCAGTGACAGCCTTGTCCACTTCGTACTCAGCTCCTGAATTATTTGGTTGGTTGATAAGTGATTGACCAGGGATAGAAGATTAAAGTCAAAAGGGTGAGAGGGCAAGGTGACCTTGAGGCCTTGAGCTGTGGATGACAAGGAATCAAAGAGTGATATTAGTGATGAGATTCTAAAAAGAGACATTTGAAGGGGAGGCCTGGGTTGAGTGAAAAACAGATATAAACAGGGTGATGAAAAGCAGTTAACATTCACCAACTTCACTCTGACTGGTAGCAGGAAAAGAAGACTGCTCAGAAACCATGGAGGCGGGAGGAGGTGAAGCAAGGAGAGGGTACTAGAGGTTCTTCCAAATGTTTTAGCAAGGCTAGTGAAAACCAAACTGCAGGGCTCCTTAAGAATTTGGATCCAATACCAGAGTTACCCCTGTTAATTTTCAGGACCAGGTTTTTGTTTCTGGAACTCTGTCCATCTTTTAAAAGCCTCAGGAGGCATCAGTCATGCCCTAAATCCAACCTACAAGTGTGTATCTACAGTTTCGCCTTATTTACTTAATATATTTTTAGCATCCACTGTGAATCTGGTTGCAAACAAGGAAGTAGTAGTAGGATGGCTTGTTTCTGTTTGTTCTCCAGAAATGAGCTCTTTTGGGGGTGGTTCTATTACTTCTGGAATTATAAAATGTAATTGTGTGGGTCATCTCCTTTGAAGGTCTATACTTGCTTTTGAAAAATCACATCTTTGAAAGAAGGGCAGCTCTCTACAAATGCTCACTGCTTTTCTTGGATATATGTGAGCAACAGCAGAATGAACAGATTTCAGAGCCTATGGTGTTAGTAAAACTTTCTGTGAATAGCAACAAGGTAGGTATTTTTCAAGCAGTGCATCTGAATTCACTTATTAATTGAACAAGTATTTATTGAATGCTCTTTCCCATTTAATCATCTCCCCGCAGGGATTCTTTGCAGCACACAGCCTAACAAATGTTCTCTAGTATTTATTTTGGTTTGTCTTTTTCACTCATAGATTTTAAGCCCCTTGAGGATGGAAGGGCTGGTTTAAGTCTCCGCTGTGTTTACTTTGCAGACTGGGCAGCCATATTAATAGCAGTACAGATTTTTTCATTTTACAAAGTGCTTTCATGTAAGATGTCCTATCATACTGTGAGGAAGATTTTAGTCCTGTTTTCCAAATGGGAAAGCCAAGGCCTTTGGTAACCAGTAGACATTTAGCAGCCACTGTGCTTGTAAATAGTGACACTGAGTCAGCTCGGGCTCAGGCTGAATCAAACATTGGTACCACATGCTGGGAAATAGGAAACCTCCTGGAATTGCAGACTTGATAAATCTTAACTTTCTCATGAAAAACAATACAACAACCCTTTCCTTTTCCCCCACCCCATCTCAGCATAGGTACTCTCAAGGTCAGTATGTTTTTATGTACAGTTGGGACAAAAATGTGGAAGCGTACAAAATTTGAAAGGCGGCTTTCATTTCCTAACTAAGGAAAAGCATTCCTATATTGTCTGAGGGGCTTTTATTTTTATTTTTGGAGGAGGGGAGAGGCCATAGGGTCAAAACCTTGGTATCTAGGAATCCATGCAGTTTGGGGGTTATTAGAAGGTCGAGTTGGGGGTAAGCCAGGGGGTAAGCCAGAGAAGAAGTTCTGAGTTCTTTGGGTCTTAAGGACTCGGTAATGGGGATTTTGAGCAACTCTGTAAACACTGTTTCCAAAAGGGGACTGTCTTCGCCTGAGAACTTGTGAGGGCTCCTGTAGGAACATCCTTCCTTTTTCTGCAGTCAAGGGGATCTTGGGTCTCCTGTAGGCGAGGCTTGACCTCCTCTTCCCTATTGTCCCGCCCTTGTTTTCAGAGGCAAAGATGCGTCTGTGAGGGCAGGGAGGAAGCTGGAAGTGAAGGTCCCATCTCACCCAGGACGGCTTAGATTTGGAGAAACATAAAGCAGTGCTGATGTTACTGGGGCAGGGTGTGCTTAGACAGCCCTGTCTGTTTATTCCATGTCATTGGGAAAGTGGAGGAGTAAGACTGGCTGTGAGCCAGGCAGTTTCCCCCTTTCCTTTGGTAAATGAAAATGGACGATTGTTTTAAGAAGTGGGTGCTGAGTGGGAGGCAAGGGGAAGATAGCAGGCCTTGGGTTCAGACTAACTCTGCTTTCACTGTCAGCTCAGCCATTTGCCAGCTCTATGCCTTGAGCTAAGTTTAACCTCTCTGGCCCTCATTTTTGTCCTTTGTAAAATGGAGATGGTACTGTTAACACTATCTGTCTCCAGAAATGTAGCTACCAAAATATTAATGATTACTTGCTATGGAGGATTTGGGGGTGTTGAAGGGTAACAGGAAAATTATAATTTCTAAAACTTCCTCTTTGTGTCATGTGACTTTTTGACTCTTGGCACATATAACTTAAAAGTACCCCCTCATGGGATAATTATGAAAATCAAATAAAACGGGATATTTATTTTTATTAGGCCATATCTTTTTTTTTTTCTAAGATTTGATTTATTTATTTGACAGAGAGATACACAGTGAGAGAGGGAACACAAGCAGGGGGAGTGGGAGAGGGAGAAGCAGGCTTCCCGCTGAGCAGGGAGCCCGATGTGGGGCTCGATCCCAGAACTCTGGGACCGTGACCTGAGCCGAAGGCAGACGCTTAACCATCTGAGCCACCCAGGTGCCCCAAAACTGGATCTTTAAAACCAGGTACAGTGCCTCACAACTAAAAAATACTCAAATGGCAGTTTATTTGGGGAAGAAGTGATATTAATTAATTCATGGTCGACCCTTGCTTTTGTAGTGTTAAATTTTCAGTCTGCCTTATGTGGCTTTGGGTAAGTCTCTTTGTTAAGCCCCAGTTTCTTCAACGGAAAATGGGGGTTTATAGTAGTATCTACGACATATAGGGGTTTGGAGCAGACATATCAAGCGGGTAGCCTGGTATTTGGCACGTGGTTAGTGCTCAGTAAATATTAACTTTTATCAGCTGTTATCCTCACAGCTGTGCTGGAAGTGAGGTGGAGTTAATGCCCACTTCAAAGTTACAGAGAGTGAGGCACAGAGTGGTTTGGTGACTTGTCTTGAGGCCATGTTGAATTAGCAGCAGAAATGGCCTTCTCTGTTAACTGCCCTCCTGCTGGAGTCCACACCGACAGCCTCACAGCCCAGAGTCTGCTCACCTCTCCTTCCTTCATCCTGGAAGACCTGCATAGGGATGGGCTCAGCCTCCCTAGGGGAAGGCCTCTCTCCATACCACCTTGGTACTGCCTGCGACTTCCTACCTGCTCCATAAATAACTATCTTCTGCCTGTTTGTGAGACTGAATGGTTGCGCTGAAGTTAGACTTGGTGGGAAATAGGTTTTAAGCTTTGTGCTGTGGGCTCCTGTTCTGTATATTCACGTTTTGATGGGGGTGGGGGTGGGCGCTGAGTGATTTCTACCCAGAATTGTTTCCAGAAAGTGAGAGATCCTCATCACCAAACTTAGGGAGTCAGAGTTGATGCCACCAGTTTTTCACTTTGGGATTGTACAGTACACTTCTCACCCTTACCTCTTTGGTTTTCTCTTCATCAGACTTTACAACGTTGGCCTTGCTCCCTTCTTCATAGGGGTCATGAAGTACTTACCATCTGGTAAAAAATGCAATGCAGTGTTAAAAATTACACCCATCTAAATTTGCCTAGTGGCCTGGAAGGAGTATACGTATGTATACAGATTCTTGCACTTCATAGTTTTTTCTTTTTTTTTTTTTTTTTTTTTTAATATTGTTTATTTGACAGAGAGAGAGCGCAAGAGAGGGGACACAAGCAGGGGGAGTGGGAGAGGGAGAAGCAGGCTTCCCACTGAGCAGGGAGCCCGATGTGGGGCTCAGTCCCAGGACCCTGGGATCATGACCTGAGCCGAAGGTAGACATTTAATGACTGAGCCATCCAGGCGCCCCAGCGCACTTCATAGTTTTGATGTTGTTTTTGTGTGTTTCAAATACACCCTTTTCCAAATTTGCATTTAGTGGTGGCTGGCAAACGTTGTATACCATCTTTTTTGGAATGTATACTTGCTGTAGTATTGCATCCACATTGTATAATTCCACATCAGGGTCTGAAGGGCCCTGCTATTGAGGCAATCACTTTTCAGTACTTAATACCAGTCAAGTCTGTGCACCTCTAGACGAGTCTGCTCTAGATTTCCAGCCTGCTTTCTTTTCCTTATTTGTGGCTGCCTAAAGGCCTCTAGCGAAGTACATCAAAGTGCTTCCTGTTGGCTTGGCAAAAGGAAGATCCTTGGAGGAGCTTAAAGACCTCATGGAAAGGACCCTCTTAATCTAAGCTAATAGCAAAATGAGACTCTACAGTGGAGAAGCCACCCTGGCACCCACTTTATGAAAGCCCCTCTGAAGTACAAGTTGTTCAGGCTGTTTGCCATGTTTCTGTAGTATTTATCTGGTTTTTGAAAACAGACCTGCTTAAATTAATTCTGGTTGGTGTCTGGAAGTGAGGTGGAGCTTGTGCCCACTTCAGAGTTACAGGAAGCAAGGCACAGAGGAACTGGGTCACTTGTATTAAGGCCCTATGTTGAGTTAGCCAGGGTGATGCCTGGAAGATTTGAAGGAGATACTTATAAAAGAATGAAGCTCTGGGTTTATTTCAGGCCTAATCGTGAACTTGCAGGAGCAGCTTCCGAGCACCAGGGAGAGAGGAATGGCACACTGCCTTGGAGCTGTCATCTAGGATGCCACCTTTTGGGATCCATATTGTAGGCAGTCTCTGGCCTATGTGAAGTCGTGCCTGGGCCTTATCAGAAATGAACCAGATGGTGTTTCTAGTGAAACTGGCAGCTGTTCTTGCTGACAGAATTAATTAAACATTTTTACATGTAAATGTGGAATTATGGGAAGCTTTCTTTTGGGGTTTTAGTTGCATGTGAGACTGCTGCCCTTACCTTACAGAGGCCTTTTTAAAATTTTTTTAAAATTTAAATTCAGTTAATTAACATATAGTGCATTATTAGTTGCAGAGGTAGAGGTCAGTGATTCATCAGTTGCATATAACACCCAGTGCTCATTATATCACATGCCCTCCTTAATGTCCATCACCCAGTTACCCCTTCCCCCTCCCCTCCAACAACCCTCAGTTTGTTTTCTATGATTAAGAGTCTCTTATGGGGGACACCTTGGTGGCTCAGTCACTTAAGTGTCTGTCTTTGGCTCAGGTCATGATCACAGGATCCTGGGATCGAGTCCTGCATCGGGCTCCTTGCTCAGCAGGGAGCCTGCTTTTCCTTCTGCCTGCCGCTCTCCCTGCTTGTGCTCACTCGCTCGCTCTCTGACAAATAATAAACTCTTTTTTAAAGAGTTTCTTACGGTTTTTCTCCCTCTCTGTTTTTGTCTTGTTTTATTTTTCTCTCTCTTCCCCTATGGTCCTCTGTTTTGTTTCTTAAATTCCACATATGAGTGAAATCACTTGATAATTGTCTTTCTCTGACTTACTTCGCTTAGCATAATACCCTCTAGTTCCATCCACGTCATTACAAATGGCAAGATACCATTTTTTTGATGGCTAAGTAATATTCCATTGTATACACATGTACTGCATCTTTTTTATCCATTCTTCTGTCGATGGACATCTGGGCTCTTTCCATAGTTTGGCTATTGTGGGCATTGCTGCTATAAACATTGGGGTGTAGGTGCCCCTTCGGATCACTATATTTGTATCTTTAGGAGTAGTGCAATTGGTGGGTTGTAGGGTAGCTCTCTTTTCAACAGAGGCCTTTATTTATCCTTTGCTGGCCATAAGTGACCCTCAGCTCTGTGTCTTTCTGTCCCCTCTGGTTATTTTCTTCACCAAATGGGCCATTTATAGTGGGGAGGTATAAGGTAACCAGTCTTATCTCTAGTGTAATTTGAAGGTTGCTGATGGGACCTTGTCCCAGAACGTACCTGCTACATGGTTAACCTTGGTGACTAAAATTTTCATCATTTGAGTCCCTTCCTTTGGGTTAAGACATTTGGATGTATGTAGCACATATAATACCTAGGAACAGTGACAGTCAGAGTCACGAAACCCAGGAAAGAAAGAAGAAAAATGTGGAGAGTGGGACAAGGCAGGAAGTACTGAGTATGTGCTGTGTGCCAGGTACTGTGCTAGGTGCTGTACTCTCATGGGCTTGTCTTCACTTTCTAGATCAGAAAAGCTCTAAAAAGTTAAGTACTATAAATTACTCTGTTGGAGGTAGAACCAAGGCTGGAGTGATTCCAAAGCCTGTGTTTTTCAGGGCAGATATAATATATGTGGGTTAGAAAGTTGGGGTGGAGGATGAGGTGGCGAGGGAGACAGAGAACAAATACCTGGAGAGAGGAGGTCAGGACCAGGTGGGAGCTGCAGTGGAGGGATGCATGGGAGTGGATGGTCCTGGGTGAAGGTCTGGGAAGGAGGGGTTGGTGAGCAAAAATAAACCGAAGTGGAAAGAAAAAAAGGTTGAGGTATCACTGGGGCGGGGGGAGGGGGGTGTATATACTGTTGAATGATGGCAGCTTTTCCCTCAGGGATACTCTCTCTGTAGGGTTTATTTAGGGTCTGGGAGACCAGATAGTCTCTGTATTTAGGCAGGTGGCAGTTGGCCCCACAGGAAGCCTTTTAATCCCTGGTATTTATAGACTGGCCTGTACTCTACTGAAAGGCAACTCCCATTTCATTTAGGGAAGGCAGCATTGTTTGCCTTTGAGATGCCGCGTTTATGGATCCCCATTTGGCCCAGCAGGAGGGGCTGGGTAATGCCCCGTTATATTATCCTGGTTCCCTGCTGCTTCAGAGTTGTGCACGGACACTTCGGCCGTTTACCTCTAAGTGACCTCTGGCTGCTCCCTTTCCTGCAAATGCTTCTTCTCAAAGATGAGTTGGAATCAGGACTGGGAAAGGTGGCCCTTTTGTCTCTGTGTTCAGGGTAGCCAGGAATTCCCTAGAATAATGATTCTAATTTGTTCCCTAGCTCCTTGTCACAAGGCTAGGATTGCTCTGTTGATAGCATCGCCAAACCCTATATTCAGTCCAATTCAACATTAATTTATTGATTCATGCTAGTATGTATGGGGGTGGAATACAAAGATGACTGCGACAGGTCTCCAGCTCCAAATCTAGGGGGATAATGAGTTCTTCCTTATAGCAGAAAATGCTCATACACTTTCCGTCTTGTCTGACTGTTGTGAGGACTAATTGTAGCAATAATCAATTGAGACTGCTTTGAAAAGTAGAAAGCTCTAGATTCACGTAAAATTTTCTTAACATTACAAGGTAGACTCATAATAAAAGATAATGTGTATGGAGTGCGTTCTACGTGTCAGGCACTGTTCTAAGTGCTTTATTTGTATTAGCTTATTTAATCTTCACAGCAACTTTGAAGTAGGTTGCTTATACCCATTTTATGGTTGTGAGAATTAATGCCAAATTGTATTAAAAAAAACCTTTCTAGGTTGGCATGGCTGGTAAGTAGCAGAACCAGCCTCTGTTAAGACCTTGTGGAAATCCAGGAAGAGAGGGCATCCTACCCCAAGGGGAGGCAGCAGCCAGGACTTACCCTCAGAGACTAGAAAGGAGCAGGGAAAGGTCAGCCTGGTGCCCAAGAAAGCATTAGCATTTCTACACAACTTCATTAAATTACTGAAATCGGTTCTGAACTTGGAGCCATGTTTCTTGTATAGTAATGCAATTGAAATAAATAATTTAAGCCAAGGAGGAAGGACAAAATTGGTGAGCTCACATATGTGGATGGGCATGTAACTGACAGACTAAAACACAGAGAGGCCAACCCTAAAGCAAGTACATCTTTACTCAGTTTACAAATGAGTGCAAAGACCCAGGCAACGTGCTTTGTGTTGGGACTTTTAAAGAACAAACATTAAAAAAAAAAAACAAAAATGAATTCTTCCCCTCTCAGCTTTTTTCTTTTTTTTCTTTCCTTTTTTTTTTTTTTTTTTTAAGATTTTATTTATTTATTTGACAGAGAGAGACAGCGAGAACAGGAACACAAGCAGGGGGTGTGGGAGAGGGAGAAGCAGGCTTCCCGCTGAGCAGGGAGCCCGATGCGGGGCTCGATCCCAGGACTCTGGGATCATGACCTGAGCCGAAGGCAGACGCTTAACCCACTGAGCCACCCAGGCGCCCCTCTCAGCCCTTTTCTGTTGAAGTTTCTATTAGGGATATCTGAATTTGAACACTAATACGCAGTGTATCCATCTTTGGCCGTCATTTTCCAGAGAAATCAAGCTCATTTTTGAGGCACCTTCTGGCCAGGTTATCTCAGCTGTGGAAGATTGGGAACAAACATATATGCACATCGTGGAGAGGGCAGTCTCTCCATTAGATGCAAGTCTGTAAAGAGCTCTGGGAGTTAATGTCTCTGAATTCCTGTTTCAGTCCACTCCACTCTTTCAACAGCTTTTTTAACATGCAGTGCCTGTCTCATTAGCAGTTCAGGGGAATTAGCCTTCAACATCTGATGACCTAGTTCCCAAATTTGCAGCAGCTTCAGAAGTTTCTAGAATGCCCCAAAGCAGTGTTTCTTAAAGTGTGCTTAGTTAGAATCACCTGACCCACCTTACACGTAGGGAATCAGTTCCTTTGTGGGTGGGGTCCTGGCGAATGACATGTAAAGAACTTCCTTCTGCTCAGGTTCTGAAGTAGAGCTTCGAAGCCAAGTCCAAGTCCACCTCGAGAGGGTATAGAGCTGCAAGCGGCAGTGTGAACAGTCTTCACGGCTTCCTGTTTTCTTTTATAATGAATGGGAATTTTGCCTCCTCTTCCATAATATATCCAGGATCATTTTAATATTTAAAATGAATTACGTTAATCTAATATGGATTAAATGTGAACCTCTACCGAGATTTTGTGCTTTGGGGTGAGACTGCTTAGTTTGTAAGCTTGGTGTCATGAATTGCTAACTATAATGATCTTGGGCAAGTTATTTAACTTCCCTGTGCCTTGTCTAAAAATGGAGATAGTCATAATACTTACCTTTTAAGGTTGTTGTGAGGATTAAATAAAATATTGGCTAGAAAATGCTTAGATCCATGCACAATGATTAAGCAGTCAAGTGCCAGTTAATAATAATGATGCTATTATTACTGTTCTGAGCGTCCATGTCATTGAGTCTGACCACCCCAGTTATAGAAACTATTCCTTCAGATTGACAAAACATCCCTCTCCTCCGTGACACAGCTAGGCCACAGGCTTATAAAAAGGCCTTTTGCCATCCATAAGAAGAAGCCTAAACAGAGCACTGGGAAAATGCTTTGCCATAACAGATCTTCTCAGGTCACACCCTAGTTTTATTTTAGTTGTTTGAGGTCCCTGTGTGAAGCATGACTGTGCTCGAGCTGTCAGAATCTGTCACGGGTGGGAGGGAAGTGCTTGTTTAGAAAATGTCAGAGAATCCACCAAGTTGCTTTAACCAACAAGTGTTCTTCATTCAATCTGCACTTTTCCCTGCTTTGTTCTTGTTTAACAGGGAAGAGGGCTAGATTGCACTTTCCCTTTGTAAAGTACACATCTCAAATTCATTTTCCCTGTTAACTTGTTTTTAAAAAACTTGGGAAATCTCAAGTTGTACTTATTTCTTGAAGAAAGTTTAGGAAGTGCAGGTACTAGAGTCATGGAGGGAGAAAATCACCTGCGATTTCCCTTCCACCTCTCACCCCTGTTCCCCTGTTACCATGCTCCTTCTGTCTAGGATGGTCAGGGATGGCAGAATGGCCGGCAGGGTCTTGGGAGAGAAGGGCCACATTTCTGGGAGCCAAGGTGGCCCTCCTGTGGCTCAGCCTTATAGTGGGCAGCCCCACTTTGGGACGAGCACTTGGCCACGCCCTTGTCCCCAAGTGTCCTCTCCCTTTCAGAGCAGTTATGTGGAAGTCCAGCTACTTGTTTCCACTCTGCTGTGTGTTCAGGCATTTGTGGCCTGGTTTATGTTTCTTCTGCTCTCCTGATTTTGTGCTCATTTTTCACATAGCCAGGCGCTGAGGGTTCTTGGGCCTCTTTTCTCTGTAGGAACTGGTACTGGCTCTCAGGGCGGATGCTTCTCTGTCTCATCCCTGTCTCTCACTAAATACAGCTAGGGAGGTTCTGCCTAGGAGGAGAACTCATTGTGTAAGGAGAACACTGCCTCAGGGCTTTTTAAACATAATGCTTCCTCCCCCTTTCTCTTCTTCCCAGAATAAGAGCTGCCAGTAAAATTTTAGTGCAGGACCATTGAGATATATTTATCACCATTGTGATGGACAAAGGAATTGTCAACTCTTCTCCTTATCGATCCCCTTCACCTCCTTGCAAATAGGAATTACAGGAAATCACAACTAGCTTAAAAGACCGTGGGCAGATGGGAAGATGGAATGTGTAACCCCCATTCCCAGAAATAGGAGAATGGCTGAGCTGATTGACCTTAGCATTTGGCGGTCAGGAGGAGGGTGAAAGCCTGGCTTGAAATAATGTCACCATCTGGGAGTTGAAACCCAGGTCTTCCTGCTCTCTGACTTCTTTGTCATAATGATTCCCCTCTCTGATCCCCTCCTTTCTAGTCGGTAACCAGCCCCTGCCAATTCTTACTTCTGTAGGTTTTTGTCGCCACTATCGTGACCAGACCTGATCATCATCCTGTCTAACCTCTTAGGCTGCTTTGGTCTCTCTTGCCAGGTTCATCTCCCAAGAACATTGTTCTTATCTCATGAGATTAGGTAAGAGAATGAAGCCCTGCGTGTGTGGGAGGTGGTATTAACCATCCCTTTCCATGATGGCAGTGCCTTTTGAGGGCAAGGACTAAGTATTCTGGTGCCCCTTACATAGTAGGCTTTTAATAAATACTCGTTCGGTTGGCTTAGGTCGTGTTTCTTGCTCAAGAACGTTCATTGGCTCCTACTGCCTACTCATCAAGGCAGAATTTCTCTGCCTGTTTTTCATGGCTGTACAAACTGGCTTTACTATAAGTATCCAGTTGAATACTTAATACTTTGTGGAATAACTGGAGTCTGCAAGGGATAGATATAGGGAAGCTCTAAGAATTGTCCCATGCCCTGGAGAATCTCAAATGGGATTTTTTTCTTTCTGTTTTTCTCTGATTCTTGGCCTCTTTCCCTCTTTTCCCCACCTCCTCCTCCTCCACCCCCCAATTTATATCTTGCTTACTTCAGCCTTCCAGCCTGAGAAATTCCTTCTTTCTCCATACTTAGTCAGCTCTCAGATCTCCCTCCCTCCCTCCCTTAAGGTCAGATATCCCTCCCTCCCTCTCTCCCTTCCTCCCTCCCTCCCTTCCTTCCTTCTTTCCTTCCTTTCTCTTTTTTTAAGATTTATTTATTTTTAGAGAGTGTGCACCTGCGCAGGAGAGGCAAAAGGAGAGAAACAGACTCCCTGCTGAGTGCGGAACCCCATGCGGGGCTCAGGGCTCCATGTCATGATCCTGAGCTCTTGACCTGTGCCGAAGTCTAAGAGTTGGACACTTAACTGACTGAGCCACCCAGGCACCCCTCCCTTCCTTCCTTCCTCTTAAGGTCCTCTTTGACTGTCTTGGTTCAGACCCTTCCTGGTTTTTGTTTTCATTATTTTGTCCTTTACTTACAAGTAGCTACTGCTTGTTCTTTCTTATTTTCTAATTATTCATACCTCATGATTTAGCATTTTATTGCACCCACATGGAATACTGAAATAGATACTCCTGCCTTATTGTGTGCCTTGATTGTTTGCTGTCTGGGTTTGCAGCCTCCCCAGCTACCCTGAAGGTGGGGTGGGACCTGTGTCTTCTGTGCATTTTGCAAGCTATAGATAAAGGACTGACGGGAGATGATGCTGCATGGGGTAGACAGAGGTGACCCATTAGAGGTGAAAGGTGATCTGACAGTGCTTTGAGAGTGTAGTTCCTAGCAGAATTCTGCAGGGTCTGGAGCAGAATAGGGACTGGAGGCCCAAAGACCATCCAGGAGAAGTTCTAGGGCTCTGGAAACCAAGACCTGGAAGGGTCAGGCTTGTCACCCAAGAGTTTGTCTCATTCTGAGATTCCTACATTCTCATTTCCATGGTTCACATGGAAAATGTGCTCATACTAGAAGGTTACCAGGGTTCTTGGGGAATTGTGAGGCCAGATGCCTGTGTAGTGAATCTTCCCAAAAGGAGGATGAAAGGTGCCTGGTCAATAGGGAAGCTTATAGCTTAAAAAAACAGACAATTTGGGGCAACAGTGAGCAGACCTGTTGGACTCAGGATTTGATTTATTTGTGTTAATGGCATTTGTATTGATTGAGAAATTTGGGGGTATGAATGTATTCTGCAAATACAAGCATTCTCTTTTTTTGCTTTGTCACTGATGGGGCTTATAGCTTATGTTGCATTTTCCCTTCTAACAATAGAATCTTACATGAAATTAAAAGCAGTGTCTTCCTTTTCTGACTTCGGCAGAATTTTAAGCATCGTGCCTACCCTCTCCTCAATCCCCTTCTATTTCTCAGACCCACCTAGGACTGTGTAACAGGTTAGTTACTAATATGGCTGTGGGCTGGGACCAGTTTTAGCCAGCTGAATTCCCTGCAATCCAGTTTAAGTCTATGGGGCACTTCTAAACTTACTGGAATTCGAGGTAGGAAGTGTGGTTGCAAAGGCAAAGCCATTTAATTGTAGCTTATATGAAAATAAAACCAGCTTGAATTTTCTTCTCACAAACTTTCTGTGAAACACCTCTTTAGATCTTTTATTTTTGGCAAATGGGTTTCGAGGTGGCAGCCTCATTACTGTTGGATGGAGGGGTATAATAAGCCAGTGGGTGATTTCCCAGAATTCTGAGCCTTTGAAAAATGCTGTTCTTTTTGGAAAGTAATAAGTGCAGAAGCCAGGCTGCATGTTTCCGATTTATTCCTTCTTCTTATCCTGTGCTCAGCTAGTAAATACTGTGGTCTCAGTCTGCCTAAAAACAATGGCTTATATTTGCTTAAATTTCTATAACAGTTTAGAAATGAAATTTAGCCCTTTGATGATGATAATGGCGATGATGGTGATGATGATGATAGGCACTAAGTAGCAGATACATTGAGTTGTGAGCTAGTTCTTTCCAAGTCTCCTGGGAAGAAAATCACTAACTTACTATATGTGAAGGTCATGGTGTTGAGTAGAGGAAGAAACAGCCTTGAGTATAGAGAAATCATCTGCCCAAAGGTTATACTTGAGAGAAGTACTTTGAATGAAGTGTGTTTTCTGTTTGGATTGGGTGTGTTGTTCTTTTGAGAATGCTTTTTACAATGGTATAATGGTTCCTCTGAAACTCATAGCAGGATTCTTTTTCTACCCTCTCCTGTATTTACAGCTGCTTTTTCCCTAGGGGAGCATTCATCTGTTTTAAAAAGCAGAGAGAGAAAACAAGAAGTTCTGTCAGTGATGTTTGGAAATGAACTGCATTTGTCTTTCAGGAAGGCAAGTTCTTAAGGTTTGTTGTTTGGATGAAAGAAAAGGAAGTCTGGCTATAGTGTTATCCCCCAGCGCGCGAGCGTGCGCGCACGCACACACACACACACACACACACACACACACCCCCCCCCTCTCCACCCAGAGGTTCACACACACACACACACACACACACACACACACCCTCTCCACCCAGAGGTTCCTTGTGGCAGATATGAAGGAATTTAGGACGCAAGGTACCCATTATGGTCCCTTTGTTGTATTAGACCAAACATTGCTTTTCAGCCCCTGAGTAAGTCTGGCACTGGCACTCAAGGCCAGGATTGTACTTGGATATGAGGTCAGAGGTGGTATCCAAGGGCATTTGGGACAGGAAAGAATTCTGATCTTGAGGATGTTTTCATCATACTGATGCTTTAAGGCCTTGGAGCAGAGGTTTGCCAGGCATCTAAATGAGGTTAGTAAATGGGCTTAACTCTAGTGCCCCTTAGCCTCTTTCCACAGTTTCCACCAGCTAGCTGGTTGTTGGCATGCATCTTTGTTTTGTTATGAGAAGAGGAGGAATTCTGCTTTGCAGTTGAGTAACTGTGCCTTCTATTCAGATTCTATAGCGGGTTACACTCGCAAAGCTAATGAGTACTTCCAGGGTGCACACACGGATCCAGAGTGGGTGGGTGGCAGGCTGGAGGCTGAGGGACCTTCATAGAGCAAGTGCTGTTGAAGGCAGATATGACACTAAGGGCAGCTGTGCCCTGAAGTTCCAGTGGCTTGGCCCCCTGGCTGCTGGCCCATCCCCCAAGGCGAGGCCAACTGAGGCCTTCAGCTTCTCTAAAATGACTGCTTCCCACAGCTCGTTTAGTATGATCAGCCAGATGAGGGGTGGGCTTCCTGGGGAAAAGGGTAGGAGAGTCTTAATTAAGCTTGCCTGGTTTGGCAGTCACTCAGACTCATCTCCTGTTTCTGTGTTGACTGATTGTCCCCTCCAGTTTTCTGAACAGCCCTCCTTCATTTCCAAGGGGGGGCCCATTTTTGCTAAACCTTCCCTCAAAAACAAACAAACAAAAACTCCACAAAAACTACAACCTACCTTGATTATTGCTGTGTGTGCCTTCTGCCTCTTTTCCAGCAGAGGCAGGTAGCCACTCTTGCTTTTTCATGAGTTGCTACTGCCACGCTGGAGTTCCTGGAGGCTGATGCTGTGGAACTTCCTCCTCCGGCAGAGGCCTGGACATGAGCCGAGCCTTGGGTGCTCCGAATGGACAGAGCACAGTGGAGAACAGTGCTGGGGCTGGCACTAGGTCTGATGGAGCTCAGTGGTTGGATTCTGATTGGGGGATATTTGAGGGCACTCTGCTTAAGTGAAGAGGTAGGAGAACTGAGTTCTGCTTCAGCCACCAGCAAGCCATGTCCCTGGGCAAGTCATGGCCCCTTTCTGGACCTCAGTTCCCCTCCTAAAATGGATAGATTGGACTTTACAAGATGACCCCAAGACCCCAGGTTCCTTTAGACAGTAATGTGTTAGGATCCCCACACAGACCCATGAGTCTGCTCCTGGTCAGGGTGACCAGAGGCCAAAAAGGCAGAAAAACTTGCACTTCCCAGTTCTCTTTTGCCTCCAGGCTTTTGCACATGCTGTTCCTCTCCCTGGAGTGCCCCTTCTTACAGTCAGTGTCAGTTTAGACCACTGTTTGCCCCTGTACTGGTGGGGTGCCCCTGCTCTGTGCTTCCATATCCCTCGGTGCTCAGCACTTATCCCACTGTGTTAATGTCTGTTTCCTTGGCTTCCTGAGGACAGAGACCCTGTGCTGTCACCACTGCACTCCCAGGAGGCCGGTGCGGTGCCTGGAATGTGGTATGTGCACGCAAATGCCGAATGATTAAATGACCCCTCCTGGGCCAGCACACCCAGTGCTCTCAGGGAGCTGTTCTGGCTTTTCCCCACCTTACCAAGCCCTCTTTCTGATGAGCTGTGTGTGGGTGCAGGAGAACCTTGGATAATGCTGAGAGTTGTTTTCTAGGTTCATCTCAGTGTGGCAAAGCATTAAGTGATGTTGCCACCCCGCCCTGGGGGTGCTCTTTCTCGGTGTTGCTTTGACCTGGGATGGATCTGGACTTTGCCCTGCTCTTCCCCATCTGCGGCCCTGATGGTGGGGCAGGCAGGCACGTGCAGATTGCTGTTGCTGCCAGCTGCCTGGGGCTGGACCATCTGCTGCTGGTGACAGTGGGTAGGGTGAGGGGTGAGCAGCAACCTAATCTCCTTCACTGCGCGGACTACTCAGCAGAGTCCAGCCCCCTTTCTCCCCACATTTTGTCTTCTGTTCCAGTGCTCTGTTATGCTACTCTTCATTGAGGTCTTGCTTTTGTTCCAGCTGCTGCCCCCCACCACTGTGCTAGGAGAACCCTTGCTGCGTTTTTGTTTACTCTGTGTGTGTGCCTTGCCCTTTAGCCCGAGCCCCCAAGAATCTTTATGTAATGTAAGACAGCCGCAGCAAAAAGAAAAAAGCAAAAAAAGCAAAAAACAAACTTTAGAAATGAAACCTTGGACCCCTGTTGGTCTCTGTTCAGATGTAAATGATGAGACTCTTCCCATCAGAGTTTGTACCTTTGGGTTCACCCCCCCATTTTCTGTCCCTCCTCCCAGGGAATCTTTGAACAGTGGGGGTGGGCTGAGTCACCTACAAAAGCTCTAATTTTGCTTGTGTTTTAAGTCTTGCCTCTTTCTGGCCTTGTGTGGACGTAGGAAAGAGGCAAGTGGAAAGAAAGTAACCTGTCCCTGTCACTCTTGATGACTCTGGGTTTGGAGGTTTTGAGCTGGGGGTGGGGGTGTGTGTGTGTACGTACGTCCACATGTGCACAAGCTGCACCAGGAGGTGGGATTAGGGGGAATGTAGACAGAGTCTTAAAGTCATCTTTACCAAGTGAAGAGGTGACAGTGCAGAGAACAGAAGGGCAGCATACTCTAAGCTAGGACTTCTCGAACTTGAACAAGCATAGGAATCACCTGCGGAATTTTATTACAATGCAGATTGTGAATCAGGAGATCAGGGATGGAGGCTGAGATTCCAGCAAGTTTGTAATAAGCTCCCAGCTGATTGCCCGTGCTGCTGTTCAATGACCCATAGTTTGAATAGTAAGTCTACCTCCTACCCCTCCTCCTCCTCTTA
Organism: Halichoerus grypus; assembly: GCF_964656455.1. Lineage (NCBI taxonomy): Eukaryota > Metazoa > Chordata > Mammalia > Carnivora > Phocidae > Halichoerus > Halichoerus grypus. Next base: position 120,966,314 of record NC_135719.1, read on the forward strand.
ACACCGATTAAAAAGATTGACCTGCAGAGGGCAGGAGGGAGGCTAGTAAAGGACTTTACATAGTTTAAACCTGAGGGCCTGGGCTGGCCTTTCAGCCACTGTTTAGAGCCCTTTCCCATGGCCCTTGCTCGTGCCTGAGTTCCTGGCTTCTCTGGAGCTCCCCTTGGCCCAGTTTGGTTCCCACAATATAAGAACCTCTGTCCTTCAGATGGTGGGTGTGCATACTCACAGTTAAGACTGGATCTTTCCCCTTTCTCTTTGGCTTATTGTAAATAGATAAGGCCAAACCTAGCATTTCAAATAGAACTTTTAGAACTGGAGGAACTCTTAAATTATCTTTTCCAATCCCTCTGTTTTACTGAGGAGGAAATGGGCCCAGAAAAGTTTTGTGACATGTTCAGAATTAGCTAGTGGCAGAGCTGTAGTTAAAAGCCAGGTGTCTGAACTCCCAAGCTCCTCTGAGGGACTCTGAGCCCGAGTTAGGGACTATGGGAGGATCAAAGTATTGTTCTGGGGACAGGTGTTAGGACAAGAGGCTTTCTAGCGGTGTGAGGGAATTTTACACTATTATACACAACTAAGGTAGAACTACTGGCATCTGTTACAACTCAGCATTCATTCACTTATGCCAGGGTTTTCACCTGCAGCACTGTTGACATTTGGGGCCAAATAATTCTTTGTTACGAATTCTTTGTTTTCTTGAATTCTTTGTGAAACATCATAGGATGTTTAGTGGCCTCCCTGGCCTTTACCCACTAGCTGTCAGTAGCATCGCCTCCCCCGAAGTTAGAACAATCAAAAATACCTCTAGATGTTGTCAGATACCATGGGAGGGGGCTAAAATTGCCCCCAGTTTAGAACCTCTAGTTCAGGCAACAAGTATTTTTGGAAGGAGGGTCCCTCTTGGGCACCTACACTGGGGTTTTTATGGTGTTTGTTTGTTTGTTTGTTTGTTTGTTTGTTTTGACTGTATGTTGGTCTCAGGGTTACAAAGGGCATTTACAGTTTAGTTTACAGTTTAGTGGGGGAGACCAGACCAGCCAATGCATGGGACAGATAAATTGCCATCTTTTTTTTTATTTTATTTTATTTTTTTTTAAAGATTTTGTTTATTTATTTGACAGAGAGAGACATAGCGAGAGCAGGAACACAAGCAGGGGGAGCGGGAGAGGGAGAAGCAGGCTTCCCGCTGAGCAGGGAGCCCGATGTGGGACTCGATCCCAGGACCCTGGGATCATGACCTGAGCCGAAGGCAGACGCTTAACGACTGAGCCACGCAGGCGCCCAGATAAATTGCCATCTTAATAGTCCTTCCAGGATGCAGAGCTGCAGGCTGGACTCTAAAGAATGTGGTGCCAGCCCAGGGTACTTAATGAGGAGATTCTGCTGCCCTGGGCTGGATTGCATAGCTTAAGAATTGAGTAACTCTCATTCATATCTTTATTCTTACCTGCTTCTGCTCAAGCAGCGCTCTTCATTCTGGAAAAACATTTCATCTGAATCTGTAGAGGCCAGTCAGGCACATTAACCAGCAGATACGTATACCTGAAGGCCAGCGCCTACTCAGGCCTGATGCTGGTAAGGCTAACTCGTTCCTTAATGAGACTTACTTCTTATTTCTAACTTGATTTTCTTTTGCTATGGGGTGAATCCTCTGATGGACCTTTCTTGTCTCTTTACCATTGTGTTAAGCAATATTGATATAAGTCTACATAAGAACTACAGACTTTAATGTTCTGAATATGTAGGTATAAAACATGGTTAAGTGCCCCTCTGTGTGAACCTAAGAAAGGGTCTTTACCTCTTTTCATTCTTCATAGGATACTGTACTTAGAAATGTTTTTAAGGCCGCTAAGCACTTCCTCCCTCCATCTTATGCTCAACACAGGCCTCCATGAAAAATGTTACTTCAGAGCACAAAAAGCATTAGTGATGGGAACTTCATAGTTTTGTCAATTTTTCCTTAACCAGTGCCAGACTGTCGTTTTTCCCATTACTTCAGCATGATGCTCCATTGCCTCCTGGGTTGCATTGTTTCTGATAATAAACCTGCTATAATCCTTTGCTCTTTTGAAGGCAGTATGTCTCTCCTTACCCCTACTTGTTGCGGCTGCTTTTAACATTGTCTCTATCACTTGTTTTCAGCATTTTGACTATGGTGGGCCTTGTGTTTTCTTTTTGTCCTTCTTGGGGTTTGATGAGCTCTTGAGTCTGTGGGTTTATAGTTTTCATCAAACTTGGAAGATTTTCTGCCATTATTTCTTGAAAAATGTTTTTGTGTCTACCTACCCCACCCCAACACACACACACACACACGTTATGTGTATATATTATATATATATATGTATGTATGTTAGGCTGCCTGATAGTGTCCCACTGTTGACTGATGTTCTGTGTATATCATTTTGGATAGTTTTTGCTCTGTTTTCGAGTTCATGATTTTCTTCTTCTACAGTGTCTAATCTGTTAATGCTATCCTATATATTTTTCCTTAAGATATTTATATTTTTCCTTCTAGAAGTTCAATTTGGGTCTTTATTATCTCTTCCATTTCTATTGTCATCATGCTCATGCCTTCCTCTATCTCTTGAACACATGGAGTATATTTATAATAGGTTTTAACATCCTTGTCCACTAATTCTATCATTGGGTCAATTTTATGCCTATTTCTATTGTTTCATTATTCTAGTTATGGTCATAGTTTTCTGCCTCTTTGCGTTCCTCTTAATTTTTTTTTTTTTTATTTGAACCTAAATATAGTGAGTTTTGTTTTTCTGGGTGCTGGAACTTTTTGTATTCCTTTCAATACTTTTGGGCTTTGTTCTCAGAAGCAATTCAGTTACTTGGAATTTGTTCGATCCTTTCATTTCAAGGCTTGTTTTCTCGCTTTGTTAGGGTGGGTCCAGAACAGCCTTTAGTCTAGGGCTGGGATGGTCCCACTACTAAGGCCAAATCCTTCTGAAGATTGCATCTGATGCCCTGTGTATTAGGAGATTTTTCCACTTTGGCCAATGGAACATGAATATTTCTGGCTCTGTGTGAACTCTGGGGGTTTGCCACCTACTTCTTTCCGTTCATTCTTTCCCTAGCATTGCTAATTTCCTCACACATATGCACAGATGAGTACTCAGCCAAAGGCTCAAGGGGATCTCTCTACAGATCTCTGGGGCTTTTTCTCTTTGTGGCTTCTTTTCAGTTATTTTGCCCTGTAAATTCTAGCCATGTTCGTCTCCCCAAATTCCCAACTCTGTCTCTGACTCAGTGAGATTGTTGAATTCTTTCAGATTTCTCCTCTCTACTCTGAATCCTGGAGGTAGGGCACTAGTAGGGTTCACTGCATTGCCTTCCCTTTACTCAAGGATCACTGCCATGTGCTGCCTATCGTTGAATGTCTGAAAACTATTATTTCATATGTTATATCTGACTTTCTAGTTGTTTAAGGAGAGAAAATAAATCTAGTCCCTGTTATTCCATCATGACTGGAGGTAGAAGTCCCTCAGATTGTCACCTCAGACCAATTTTTAACCTTGGATGTCTTTTTCCTCCTGTGTTCACTTGTTGAAAAATGGATCCATTGAGACAGATTTTGAGAATTCAACCAGATTCGGGTCATGTCAATTTGCCACACATTTATTGGACACCTGTGTCCGAAAAAATAGCATGGTTCAGTACCATGCTATACATGCTACAATCTGTAATTTTACCTGTATTTTAATGCTGCACTTTCTTACCAGAAGGCTGGGTGTGTGCTTCTAGGTGTTATCCTGACATGAACATGCACATATACACACACTTTGAGTCTCCTCCTTGTACCTCCTGACCACGTTCCCATTTAACCTGGGCAGCTAACTGAACTAATAGGCACAGTGGATGAACAAAGAGCAGGGGCCCAGCTGCCTGTGCATGAGTTAGGTCCAGATAGCCGTATGTGGGGAGGGGAGGAGCGTTAACTCACTTTGTGCAGTGGCCCTTCCACCTTACCTAGTCTGCCTCTGTGCCGGATACTATAATAAACTCTTCAAAAATGTGTAAGTCATGGATTCTGAAATTCTGCGAAACAGGTATTGTTACCCCCATGGTATATGTGACAAAACAGAGGCTCACAGCAGTTAAAACAGTACACCTGGGACTTGTAAGAAGTGAGAGGCAGAATCAGGATTTGAGGTTCCTTTTGTGTAACTTTAAAACCCACATTGAATGATCCTGTAAGTAACAGTTTCATTTCTCTCTTCTGGGATCCAGCTTACTTCCATGTTTTGTCTTCAGCATTTTGGCTATATATCAGCCATGTGTTTTCACTTTCTACCTCATATTGTAGTTATTTCTATATGTGTCTTATCTCCCCCAGTAGACTGTAATCTCTTGTAGGGTATATGCTTTTCTCCATCCTTGTACCTTTCATAGAATCTAGAATATGTAGGTGCCCGATGTAGGTGTTGAATGAAGTCAGTAAGTTCCTTAAAGATATTTGTGAGGAATGGGTCCAGATGCCTTGTCTGGAGGGAAATACCAGATTCCCTCATTAATTAATGATGTTTCTTTCTCATCTGCTGTGTTTATCATAATCCCTCTTACCATCTTCCAGGGTGTAACCTGGACTTTATGAAGTTCTTTGTTTGGTACCTCTGCCTGAACTTTGACTAATTTGAGGTAACTTTTAGAGTGTGTGTTTGGAGATTTAAGGGAATATCTGTTGTGAATTAGATTCCTTTCTTCTCAGGTCCTGATTTAGAGCCCCACATCTGGAGAACCAAATATGATTGGAGCTAGAACTGGAGCTTGTAGGCCTTGGTGGAGAGTATAAGTGGAGGCAGAGGCGTGGGAAGGAACAATAGGCAAGTTCCTGTTTCTTGTTTTTGCTTGGGGCCTCATAGTACAATCTTGACAGCTTACAGGAAGTTTGGGTAATTTGTGAGGGAGAGGACAGGAAGAGTCATGGTTTGGTTATAGATTCAGAGGCTTCTTGGAATTTACGCAAGATGGAGGAGAACACTTGGAACCAGAAGACAGTGTCTTGTTTGGCTTAAGTGCATACCTGATTGGGGCTGCTGCTATTAAGCTTCAGGAGATGGAGGTAAAGAACATGCTCCTAGAATCCTGAGCCTGAACCAGAACCTCAGAGGAAAATAGGTAGACATTTGAGTAGAAAGGAGGAAAATGGCAGGAAGTGGGACCATATTCATGGAGAATTTTAAGGCCTGAGAGACACGAGGAAAGGTCATTTCTGGCCCTGCTGCTAGGTTGACTGTTTCTTTCCACTCATGAATCTTACAGATGTAGCAATTTTGGGGTAGGGGTGATGGGATGGAGAGGCTTTTTTGTTGCTGTTGAACACGAAGGAAGCAGGTAGCTCTTTTGATATTCCTCCCCAGCTTCTCCCTAGTTTGGCCAACCACAGCATGTGTGGGAGTGTCAGTTCAGAGTGACTCTCCAAGCTATCTGGGCAGTTCAGGAATCTTAACTAAAATCCTTGGGTTAACTGAGTAGGCACAGCTTGTAAGATACGATTTCCTTCTAGCCACCCTCCAGTCTTTCTTCTCCCTTCTTTTCCAACCCCCTGCCCCCAATAGTTTTGCCTTTATTGTGTCTACTTTCTCACTTTGAATTCATGTTAAGATCAATATGATCTACCCTCACCACTCAAATGAAACTGCTCTTGATGACGTCATTAATGGTCCCGTGACCAGAGCAGTCTTCATCTTACTGGACCTTCACTGCCAACTCCCCCTACATCCTCCTTCACTGTCTCTGTCCCTCCCTTAACATTTATAATGCACAGGGCCTGGTTTCCTCGTACTTTTTGGAGTGTCTTTCATGGGCTCTCCTTCCTTGACATGCTCCTTTAAAAAGTTATTGCTCTTCCCAGGATTCTGTCCGTGACTTTCTTCTCTTCTCACTCTAACTCTCTTAGGTGAGTCCATCTATTCTGCATGATTTCGAAAAGCCATCACTTATAGGCTGCTAACTCCAAGCTCAAAGTGCTCTGCAGAATTTCATACTCATTTCTTATGCAGGGGCCATGCTAATCTTCTCTGGATTGTTCCAGTTTTAATATATGTGCTGCCAAAGCGAGCACCATACTCATTTCTAATTTGCCTGCTAGACCTTTCTACCTGAATATCCTTGAAGTAACTACAATTCAACATGTCCAAGAATAACCTGAACTCAGTTTATTACATTCTTCACTAAAATCTGCTTGTCCACCTGTGTTCTTTCTCTCCTTTGGTAGCTTTCACCATTTACCCTGTCACTTAGGCCAGAAACCTCGGCGCCACCCTCTATTGTTTTCACTCATCCCATCCTATTAGTTTTTGGCATCTTCTACAGCATTTGGCACATCATGGACATCAAATGAATAAATAAGAGGAAAAGTTTATTAATTTCATCTGAATTTAATTATGGTTTAGCTAGCACTTTGGTTTTGATAAAATTGAATACCTAGGGTTTTACTGTGACTTTTAGGAAGGGCATTTGCTTTTGGCCACATTCATATTATATTAAAGGGAGGCCAGTTTTTTATTTAAAACAGGAACACTTGGTAGAGGGATTAGTCATTATTAGAAATGAATGGATTAGGGGCACCTGGGTGGCTCAGTTGGTTGGGCATCTGCCTTTGGCACAGGTCATGATCCCAGGGTCCTGGGATCGAGTTCCGCGTAGGGCTCCTTGCTCAGCGGGGAGCCTGCTTTTCCCTCTGCGTGCTGTTCCCCCTGCTTGTGCTCGCACTCTCTCTCTCTGTCAAATAAATAAAATCTTAAAAAAAAAAAAAAAGGAAATGAATGGATTGGATTGGCCACTGTGCTATCTTTTAGGGCTGCTCTAAGGAGCTGCTGACAGTTAAAAAAGAGGTGGGTGAAGTCAGAATGTTCTGGCCCAGAGGGCCTTGTCCTTGGTGTTCATGGGAGTAGAAGCAGTGTGTCATGGGTGAACTTGCCACATGCTGTGGGTTTAATGCAGGAATAGGGAAGACATTTCCATTGGGGAGGGTAATATGCCCCTTTTTATTCACTGATGGATTTCCTAATCGTATCCTAGTGTTTGTGACATAAATGCTGAGGAGGTGTTTGTAACTGTCATGTTTTGCCAAGTTTATTTTCCTTCCTTTCTGTCTAGTCCCTTAAAAAAAAAAGGAGATGGTGACTTAAAATCATAGGATTTTGGAGCCAGAGAAACTCTAAAGGGAGTGGTCATCTAGCTCAACCCTTACATATTCAGAAAATAATGATAATAATAATGATAGGTGGTAATAATTCGAATACCTACCATGTTCGATGACTCATTAAATGCCAGGTGTTATGTTAAGTGCTTTGTATGTGTTTCCCAGTATAATACTTACCCATGAGATAGCTATTATTGGTGCTATTTTATAGATAAGGAAACTGAGGTCCAGAACGATTGGATAACTGCATTGGAGTTAGGTATGCTGAAGCAGCTATTGTGCAGAAAGATGAATTATCTTGCTTGCTCAAGGTCAGGTTTTCCAGTTAGAGGCAGAACATGAGTAGAATCCAGATCTCCTGACCCCAAACTCAGCATATATTTTTGTTTTGAGCTGAGAATTCATTCTTTGTGGTCATTTGTGTCTCATTTCTTGCTCAATCCCTTTTAATTTTAGTGAAATTGAATGAAGTAGAGGAAAGGGTGGTTTAGAGTTGGGGTTTGGGTGAGTTTTTTAAAGTTTATTTTTAAATAGGCAGCCTTCCCAGACTGACTGGGAATGTAGCAGAAGGCCTGAGAACCAGGAAGTGACACAGACCTGTTTATACCATCCCATTTGGGGGCCTTTGGGAAGCCTCCACAGAGATGGTAAAAAGTAAACATAAGTGCATTAGCCAGTTCTCTTGGGTTTGCTATTTTTGACCTGGAGGAGGTGTTTCCTGCACAGCTATGAGTATTTTGGAAACCAAAACCTAGCACCTAAACATCTTGATTGAAGGTATATAGATAGATATTTATTTCTCATTACCAGACACAGCATTCAGCGGGGTCTGGCAGACAAAATTACCACCTTTTTTTTTGGTCTCTTTCTCTCTGCCATCCTTTTGGTGAATTGCTTTTCTACATTTCTTTTTCTTTCTTTGTAATTAGCACTATGCATGCAAATCTGTCCTGAGAGCTCACTAGGTATGTGCATGATTTTCAAGGTCCAGTTCAACCTTTCTCTTTCACCTCTCCCTAGTCCTACTCAGCAGTCTTTGTTCCTATCTCCTCTGCATTCTCATAGCACTTCAAACAAACAAACAAACAAACAACCCTTTTATTGGACCCTCCTAACACGTTCATGGTGTTATATAAACATAGAATTCCTTGCACGTAGACTGTGAATTCCTTGAGAGTAAGGAATTCATGTGTGCGCCACACTTCATCTCTGTGATCACCCAAGCCTTGCGCTGAAGACAGCCAGTAAATATTTGCTGAATTGCAGTATAGTCACAGCAAACACAGAGCCCTAAGAAGTCAGATTTAGCAAATCAGCTTCCCAGACTTTATTTGCCCAGTGGGTATTGAAGCCTGCTCCACTCAACTCTGATGGGAACCAAGCAGAGGGGTGTGATGACACATAGATATATTTCTGGGGTCTAGGAGCCAATTATAGCCCCTTCTGCCAGGCACGTGTTTTGCTACCTGGCCCAAACTTCAGGATTCATGCCCCTTTCCTCTCCTGTTTTATGTCTGCTGTGACTTTGCTTTCTTGTATTTCCTACACAAATTATGTCTTTTGGGTTTATCTCTTTTCCCCTTCAGTGAACAAGTAAATGTCGAGCACTTTGGGGTGTAGAACGAGGCAGAGTTGGTGGTCTCTGCAGGAATTTACTACATGCAGTAAATGCAGCATACAACAGTTAAGTAACCGTGAGCAGGCCCTAGGGAGGGATATGATTGGTTGTCACATTCATGGTCCAGGCAGTAATGCTTTGGATTCAGAAGGGCCTTCCATGGTTGTGGGCTGAATTGATGAGTTTTCTCAGAAGAGATGCAACTAAACTTGACCTTGTATTTGGAAAACATAAGATCAGGAAGCCCTTTGCAGTAGGAAAACAGGAGGAGAATAGATTTCGGCCCCTTGGATTTGATTTATCTGTGAAATGGGGGTAATGGCACCTATTTAATGAGGTAATGAGTGTGTGTGTGTGTGTGTATACACATATATGTAACAAACATGTAAGCTCTGTGCCTCATCCTTCCCTACAACATGTTCAGACTGGAAAACCTCCTAGGTCCCCCTGGATACAAGTATTGCCTTAGTATAGTCACATACATAATTATTTAATTTGGGGGGAGGGAATGCTAAGTTCCTTTAAAAATATATTTTTAGAACGTCATGGGGGAGAACCTTGGAGGTTCACTGACTGTGTTTTGAGCCTAGTTTCAGGGCATATGTTTCTAGCCCAGCTGAAACAGTGCCCTTTGGGAATCCGGTGGGTGCTCAATTATAGCCTTTTAGAGCAGGAAGGGGCCTTAGCCAACGTTAATTTGAGTGCCCACTGTCCCATACGCCATCCTGCATCCTTCACGTTTATCTCATTTCTGCCTCACAACAACCCAATGAAGTGTGGGTATCCAGTTTATAGATGGGAACTGAAAATAATTTGCTCTGGACTACCTAATACTATCCAAGGAGAGCAGAGATTTTGGCCCAGTCTGCTAGAATCTTTCCACGATCCCAGCCTCCCTGAGAAGCCTTAGTTGAACTGTTTCATTTTACTGATGAGGAAACAGAGGCATAGGGAGGCGGTGTGATTTGTCCTAGTTCAGCCCATCAGTCATTGGTGAAGCTGGGACTAGAGAAGAAGTGGTTTCCTGCCTTCAGGGTTGGAAATTTACAGCCTGAGCCAAGTTCCTGCTCACAGCCACTCTGCCTTCATTCTCCTTTTTTCTGTCCTGTCTTGAGTCTGTGTTGTTTTGTTCTTCTGTCCTCTCTTGAGTCTTTTCTTTCTGGGCCCCTACAGCTCTGCAGTGATCTGTGTGCATGCGTGCGCGTGTGCGCGCACACACGGACAGAGGCTGGGGTTTTTTTGTTAGAAGTTTGTTATTTTTGGAAAGCACTTTAGGAACACTGTGTATGGATGGCCTATACAAATGTGCTGATGGATTGATTAAGCTCTAAATGGGAAAATGGAGTTTCCTGAGTTTGCTGCAGTGCAGAGGGAGATGGATGCTGAGATGGGTCTTGGGAGATGAAGGGGGAGAGGACTGCTCATGCAGAACAAAGAGGATGGATTTAACATTTCTTCCTTCCAGTTAGAACTTTTGTTGACTTATGTTTTCAGAGGAAATATTTCTGGGCCCCTCCTATTCCCTAGAAGACATTCCAGATTCTTTAGAACTGAAAGGGCATTTGGGGATCATCCAGGCCCACCCCCTGAGGACCAGGAAGAATAATTTACTTGCCTGAGGTCAGTCCACTGTTGGTTGGTGGAGCCGGGACTTAGAGCTGTCCTGTGCATTTAGGTCCATGCTGCAGTCATCCTGCTGTTAGGTTTTAGAAGAGATGTTGGAGA